>NC_067470.1:12916087-13609674 GCF_025434085.1 Hippocampus zosterae | reverse complement strand
CCTAACCCTAACCCTAACCCTAACCCTAACCCTAACCCTAACCCTAACCCTAACCCTAACCCTAACCCTAACCCTAACCCTAACCCTAACCCTAACCCTAACCCTAACCCTAACCCTAACCCTAACCCTAACCCTAACCCTAACCCTAACCCTAACCCTAACCCTAACCCTAACCCTAACCCTAACCCTAACCCTAACCCTAACCCTAACCCTAACCCTAACCCTAACCCTAACCCTAACCCTAACCCTAACCCTAACCCTAACCCTAACCCTAACCCTAACCCTAACCCTAACCCTAACCCTAACCCTAACCCTAACCCTAACCCTAACCCTAACCCTAACCCTAACCCTAACCCTAACCCTAACCCTAACCCTAACCCTAACCCTAACCCTAACCCTAACCCTAACCCTAACCCTAACCCTAACCCTAACCCTAACCCTAACCCTAACCCTAACCCTAACCCTAACCCTAACCCTAACCCTAACCCTAACCCTAACCCTAACCCTAACCCTAACCCTAACCCTAACCCTAACCCTAACCCTAACCCTAACCCTAACCCTAACCCTAACCCTAACCCTAACCCTAACCCTAACCCTAACCCTAACCCTAACCCTAACCCTAACCCTAACCCTAACCCTAACCCTAACCCTAACCCTAACCCTAACCCTAACCCTAACCCTAACCCTAACCCTAACCCTAACCCTAACCCTAACCCTAACCCTAACCCTAACCCTAACCCTAACCCTAACCCTAACCCTAACCCTAACCCTAACCCTAACCCTAACCCTAACCCTAACCCTAACCCTAACCCTAACCCTAACCCTAACCCTAACCCTAACCCTAACCCTAACCCTAACCCTAACCCTAACCCTAACCCTAACCCTAACCCTAACCCTAACCCTAACCCTAACCCTAACCCTAACCCTAACCCTAACCCTAACCCTAACCCTAACCCTAACCCTAACCCTAACCCTAACCCTAACCCTAACCCTAACCCTAACCCTAACCCTAACCCTAACCCTAACCCTAACCCTAACCCTAACCCTAACCCTAACCCTAACCCTAACCCTAACCCTAACCCTAACCCTAACCCTAACCCTAACCCTAACCCTAACCCTAACCCTAACCCTAACCCTAACCCTAACCCTAACCCTAACCCTAACCCTAACCCTAACCCTAACCCTAACCCTAACCCTAACCCTAACCCTAACCCTAACCCTAACCCTAACCCTAACCCTAACCCTAACCCTAACCCTAACCCTAACCCTAACCCTAACCCTAACCCTAACCCTAACCCTAACCCTAACCCTAACCCTAACCCTAACCCTAACCCTAACCCTAACCCTAACCCTAACCCTAACCCTAACCCTAACCCTAACCCTAACCCTAACCCTAACCCTAACCCTAACCCTAACCCTAACCCTAACCCTAACCCTAACCCTAACCCTAACCCTAACCCTAACCCTAACCCTAACCCTAACCCTAACCCTAACCCTAACCCTAACCCTAACCCTAACCCTAACCCTAACCCTAACCCTAACCCTAACCCTAACCCTAACCCTAACCCTAACCCTAACCCTAACCCTAACCCTAACCCTAACCCTAACCCTAACCCTAACCCTAACCCTAACCCTAACCCTAACCCTAACCCTAACCCTAACCCTAACCCTAACCCTAACCCTAACCCTAACCCTAACCCTAACCCTAACCCTAACCCTAACCCTAACCCTAACCCTAACCCTAACCCTAACCCTAACCCTAACCCTAACCCTAACCCTAACCCTAACCCTAACCCTAACCCTAACCCTAACCCTAACCCTAACCCTAACCCTAACCCTAACCCTAACCCTAACCCTAACCCTAACCCTAACCCTAACCCTAACCCTAACCCTAACCCTAACCCTAACCCTAACCCTAACCCTAACCCTAACCCTAACCCTAACCCTAACCCTAACCCTAACCCTAACCCTAACCCTAACCCTAACCCTAACCCTAACCCTAACCCTAACCCTAACCCTAACCCTAACCCTAACCCTAACCCTAACCCTAACCCTAACCCTAACCCTAACCCTAACCCTAACCCTAACCCTAACCCTAACCCTAACCCTAACCCTAACCCTAACCCTAACCCTAACCCTAACCCTAACCCTAACCCTAACCCTAACCCTAACCCTAACCCTAACCCTAACCCTAACCCTAACCCTAACCCTAACCCTAACCCTAACCCTAACCCTAACCCTAACCCTAACCCTAACCCTAACCCTAACCCTAACCCTAACCCTAACCCTAACCCTAACCCTAACCCTAACCCTAACCCTAACCCTAACCCTAACCCTAACCCTAACCCTAACCCTAACCCTAACCCTAACCCTAACCCTAACCCTAACCCTAACCCTAACCCTAACCCTAACCCTAACCCTAACCCTAACCCTAACCCTAACCCTAACCCTAACCCTAACCCTAACCCTAACCCTAACCCTAACCCTAACCCTAACCCTAACCCTAACCCTAACCCTAACCCTAACCCTAACCCTAACCCTAACCCTAACCCTAACCCTAACCCTAACCCTAACCCTAACCCTAACCCTAACCCTAACCCTAACCCTAACCCTAACCCTAACCCTAACCCTAACCCTAACCCTAACCCTAACCCTAACCCTAACCCTAACCCTAACCCTAACCCTAACCCTAACCCTAACCCTAACCCTAACCCTAACCCTAACCCTAACCCTAACCCTAACCCTAACCCTAACCCTAACCCTAACCCTAACCCTAACCCTAACCCTAACCCTAACCCTAACCCTAACCCTAACCCTAACCCTAACCCTAACCCTAACCCTAACCCTAACCCTAACCCTAACCCTAACCCTAACCCTAACCCTAACCCTAACCCTAACCCTAACCCTAACCCTAACCCTAACCCTAACCCTAACCCTAACCCTAACCCTAACCCTAACCCTAACCCTAACCCTAACCCTAACCCTAACCCTAACCCTAACCCTAACCCTAACCCTAACCCTAACCCTAACCCTAACCCTAACCCTAACCCTAACCCTAACCCTAACCCTAACCCTAACCCTAACCCTAACCCTAACCCTAACCCTAACCCTAACCCTAACCCTAACCCTAACCCTAACCCTAACCCTAACCCTAACCCTAACCCTAACCCTAACCCTAACCCTAACCCTAACCCTAACCCTAACCCTAACCCTAACCCTAACCCTAACCCTAACCCTAACCCTAACCCTAACCCTAACCCTAACCCTAACCCTAACCCTAACCCTAACCCTAACCCTAACCCTAACCCTAACCCTAACCCTAACCCTAACCCTAACCCTAACCCTAACCCTAACCCTAACCCTAACCCTAACCCTAACCCTAACCCTAACCCTAACCCTAACCCTAACCCTAACCCTAACCCTAACCCTAACCCTAACCCTAACCCTAACCCTAACCCTAACCCTAACCCTAACCCTAACCCTAACCCTAACCCTAACCCTAACCCTAACCCTAACCCTAACCCTAACCCTAACCCTAACCCTAACCCTAACCCTAACCCTAACCCTAACCCTAACCCTAACCCTAACCCTAACCCTAACCCTAACCCTAACCCTAACCCTAACCCTAACCCTAACCCTAACCCTAACCCTAACCCTAACCCTAACCCTAACCCTAACCCTAACCCTAACCCTAACCCTAACCCTAACCCTAACCCTAACCCTAACCCTAACCCTAACCCTAACCCTAACCCTAACCCTAACCCTAACCCTAACCCTAACCCTAACCCTAACCCTAACCCTAACCCTAACCCTAACCCTAACCCTAACCCTAACCCTAACCCTAACCCTAACCCTAACCCTAACCCTAACCCTAACCCTAACCCTAACCCTATCCCTAACCCTAACCCTAACCCTAACCCTAACCCTAACCCTAACCCTAACCCTAACCCTAACCCTAACCCTAACCCTAACCCTAACCCTAACCCTAACCCTAACCCTAACCCTAACCCTAACCCTAACCCTAACCCTAACCCTAACCCTAACCCTAACCCTAACCCTAACCCTAACCCTAACCCTAACCCTAACCCTAACCCTAACCCTAACCCTAACCCTAACCCTAACCCTAACCCTAACCCTAACCCTAACCCTAACCCTAACCCTAACCCTAACCCTAACCCTAACCCTAACCCTAACCCTAACCCTAACCCTAACCCTAACCCTAACCCTAACCCTAACCCTAACCCTAACCCTAACCCTAACCCTAACCCTAACCCTAACCCTAACCCTAACCCTAACCCTAACCCTAACCCTAACCCTAACCCTAACCCTAACCCTAACCCTAACCCTAACCCTAACCCTAACCCTAACCCTAACCCTAACCCTAACCCTAACCCTAACCCTAACCCTAACCCTAACCCTAACCCTAACCCTAACCCTAACCCTAACCCTAACCCTAACCCTAACCCTAACCCTAACCCTAACCCTAACCCTAACCCTAACCCTAACCCTAACCCTAACCCTAACCCTAACCCTAACCCTAACCCTAACCCTAACCCTAACCCTAACCCTAACCCTAACCCTAACCCTAACCCTAACCCTAACCCTAACCCTAACCCTAACCCTAACCCTAACCCTAACCCTAACCCTAACCCTAACCCTAACCCTAACCCTAACCCTAACCCTAACCCTAACCCTAACCCTAACCCTAACCCTAACCCTAACCCTAACCCTAACCCTAACCCTAACCCTAACCCTAACCCTAACCCTAACCCTAACCCTAACCCTAACCCTAACCCTAACCCTAACCCTAACCCTAACCCTAACCCTAACCCTAACCCTAACCCTAACCCTAACCCTAACCCTAACCCTAACCCTAACCCTAACCCTAACCCTAACCCTAACCCTAACCCTAACCCTAACCCTAACCCTAACCCTAACCCTAACCCTAACCCTAACCCTAACCCTAACCCTAACCCTAACCCTAACCCTAACCCTAACCCTAACCCTAACCCTAACCCTAACCCTAACCCTAACCCTAACCCTAACCCTAACCCTAACCCTAACCCTAACCCTAACCCTAACCCTAACCCTAACCCTAACCCTAACCCTAACCCTAACCCTAACCCTAACCCTAACCCTAACCCTAACCCTAACCCTAACCCTAACCCTAACCCTAACCCTAACCCTAACCCTAACCCTAACCCTAACCCTAACCCTAACCCTAACCCTAACCCTAACCCTAACCCTAACCCTAACCCTAACCCTAACCCTAACCCTAACCCTAACCCTAACCCTAACCCTAACCCTAACCCTAACCCTAACCCTAACCCTAACCCTAACCCTAACCCTAACCCTAACCCTAACCCTAACCCTAACCCTAACCCTAACCCTAACCCTAACCCTAACCCTAACCCTAACCCTAACCCTAACCCTAACCCTAACCCTAACCCTAACCCTAACCCTAACCCTAACCCTAACCCTAACCCTAACCCTAACCCTAACCCTAACCCTAACCCTAACCCTAACCCTAACCCTAACCCTAACCCTAACCCTAACCCTAACCCTAACCCTAACCCTAACCCTAACCCTAACCCTAACCCTAACCCTAACCCTAACCCTAACCCTAACCCTAACCCTAACCCTAACCCTAACCCTAACCCTAACCCTAACCCTAACCCTAACCCTAACCCTAACCCTAACCCTAACCCTAACCCTAACCCTAACCCTAACCCTAACCCTAACCCTAACCCTAACCCTAACCCTAACCCTAACCCTAACCCTAACCCTAACCCTAACCCTAACCCTAACCCTAACCCTAACCCTAACCCTAACCCTAACCCTAACCCTAACCCTAACCCTAACCCTAACCCTAACCCTAACCCTAACCCTAACCCTAACCCTAACCCTAACCCTAACCCTAACCCTAACCCTAACCCTAACCCTAACCCTAACCCTAACCCTAACCCTAACCCTAACCCTAACCCTAACCCTAACCCTAACCCTAACCCTAACCCTAACCCTAACCCTAACCCTAACCCTAACCCTAACCCTAACCCTAACCCTAACCCTAACCCTAACCCTAACCCTAACCCTAACCCTAACCCTAACCCTAACCCTAACCCTAACCCTAACCCTAACCCTAACCCTAACCCTAACCCTAACCCTAACCCTAACCCTAACCCTAACCCTAACCCTAACCCTAACCCTAACCCTAACCCTAACCCTAACCCTAACCCTAACCCTAACCCTAACCCTAACCCTAACCCTAACCCTAACCCTAACCCTAACCCTAACCCTAACCCTAACCCTAACCCTAACCCTAACCCTAACCCTAACCCTAACCCTAACCCTAACCCTAACCCTAACCCTAACCCTAACCCTAACCCTAACCCTAACCCTAACCCTAACCCTAACCCTAACCCTAACCCTAACCCTAACCCTAACCCTAACCCTAACCCTAACCCTAACCCTAACCCTAACCCTAACCCTAACCCTAACCCTAACCCTAACCCTAACCCTAACCCTAACCCTAACCCTAACCCTAACCCTAACCCTAACCCTAACCCTAACCCTAACCCTAACCCTAACCCTAACCCTAACCCTAACCCTAACCCTAACCCTAACCCTAACCCTAACCCTAACCCTAACCCTAACCCTAACCCTAACCCTAACCCTAACCCTAACCCTAACCCTAACCCTAACCCTAACCCTAACCCTAACCCTAACCCTAACCCTAACCCTAACCCTAACCCTAACCCTAACCCTAACCCTAACCCTAACCCTAACCCTAACCCTAACCCTAACCCTAACCCTAACCCTAACCCTAACCCTAACCCTAACCCTAACCCTAACCCTAACCCTAACCCTAACCCTAACCCTAACCCTAACCCTAACCCTAACCCTAACCCTAACCCTAACCCTAACCCTAACCCTAACCCTAACCCTAACCCTAACCCTAACCCTAACCCTAACCCTAACCCTAACCCTAACCCTAACCCTAACCCTAACCCTAACCCTAACCCTAACCCTAACCCTAACCCTAACCCTAACCCTAACCCTAACCCTAACCCTAACCCTAACCCTAACCCTAACCCTAACCCTAACCCTAACCCTAACCCTAACCCTAACCCTAACCCTAACCCTAACCCTAACCCTAACCCTAACCCTAACCCTAACCCTAACCCTAACCCTAACCCTAACCCTAACCCTAACCCTAACCCTAACCCTAACCCTAACCCTAACCCTAACCCTAACCCTAACCCTAACCCTAACCCTAACCCTAACCCTAACCCTAACCCTAACCCTAACCCTAACCCTAACCCTAACCCTAACCCTAACCCTAACCCTAACCCTAACCCTAACCCTAACCCTAACCCTAACCCTAACCCTAACCCTAACCCTAACCCTAACCCTAACCCTAACCCTAACCCTAACCCTAACCCTAACCCTAACCCTAACCCTAACCCTAACCCTAACCCTAACCCTAACCCTAACCCTAACCCTAACCCTAACCCTAACCCTAACCCTAACCCTAACCCTAACCCTAACCCTAACCCTAACCCTAACCCTAACCCTAACCCTAACCCTAACCCTAACCCTAACCCTAACCCTAACCCTAACCCTAACCCTAACCCTAACCCTAACCCTAACCCTAACCCTAACCCTAACCCTAACCCTAACCCTAACCCTAACCCTAACCCTAACCCTAACCCTAACCCTAACCCTAACCCTAACCCTAACCCTAACCCTAACCCTAACCCTAACCCTAACCCTAACCCTAACCCTAACCCTAACCCTAACCCTAACCCTAACCCTAACCCTAACCCTAACCCTAACCCTAACCCTAACCCTAACCCTAACCCTAACCCTAACCCTAACCCTAACCCTAACCCTAACCCTAACCCTAACCCTAACCCTAACCCTAACCCTAACCCTAACCCTAACCCTAACCCTAACCCTAACCCTAACCCTAACCCTAACCCTAACCCTAACCCTAACCCTAACCCTAACCCTAACCCTAACCCTAACCCTAACCCTAACCCTAACCCTAACCCTAACCCTAACCCTAACCCTAACCCTAACCCTAACCCTAACCCTAACCCTAACCCTAACCCTAACCCTAACCCTAACCCTAACCCTAACCCTAACCCTAACCCTAACCCTAACCCTAACCCTAACCCTAACCCTAACCCTAACCCTAACCCTAACCCTAACCCTAACCCTAACCCTAACCCTAACCCTAACCCTAACCCTAACCCTAACCCTAACCCTAACCCTAACCCTAACCCTAACCCTAACCCTAACCCTAACCCTAACCCTAACCCTAACCCTAACCCTAACCCTAACCCTAACCCTAACCCTAACCCTAACCCTAACCCTAACCCTAACCCTAACCCTAACCCTAACCCTAACCCTAACCCTAACCCTAACCCTAACCCTAACCCTAACCCTAACCCTAACCCTAACCCTAACCCTAACCCTAACCCTAACCCTAACCCTAACCCTAACCCTAACCCTAACCCTAACCCTAACCCTAACCCTAACCCTAACCCTAACCCTAACCCTAACCCTAACCCTAACCCTAACCCTAACCCTAACCCTAACCCTAACCCTAACCCTAACCCTAACCCTAACCCTAACCCTAACCCTAACCCTAACCCTAACCCTAACCCTAACCCTAACCCTAACCCTAACCCTAACCCTAACCCTAACCCTAACCCTAACCCTAACCCTAACCCTAACCCTAACCCTAACCCTAACCCTAACCCTAACCCTAACCCTAACCCTAACCCTAACCCTAACCCTAACCCTAACCCTAACCCTAACCCTAACCCTAACCCTAACCCTAACCCTAACCCTAACCCTAACCCTAACCCTAACCCTAACCCTAACCCTAACCCTAACCCTAACCCTAACCCTAACCCTAACCCTAACCCTAACCCTAACCCTAACCCTAACCCTAACCCTAACCCTAACCCTAACCCTAACCCTAACCCTAACCCTAACCCTAACCCTAACCCTAACCCTAACCCTAACCCTAACCCTAACCCTAACCCTAACCCTAACCCTAACCCTAACCCTAACCCTAACCCTAACCCTAACCCTAACCCTAACCCTAACCCTAACCCTAACCCTAACCCTAACCCTAACCCTAACCCTAACCCTAACCCTAACCCTAACCCTAACCCTAACCCTAACCCTAACCCTAACCCTAACCCTAACCCTAACCCTAACCCTAACCCTAACCCTAACCCTAACCCTAACCCTAACCCTAACCCTAACCCTAACCCTAACCCTAACCCTAACCCTAACCCTAACCCTAACCCTAACCCTAACCCTAACCCTAACCCTAACCCTAACCCTAACCCTAACCCTAACCCTAACCCTAACCCTAACCCTAACCCTAACCCTAACCCTAACCCTAACCCTAACCCTAACCCTAACCCTAACCCTAACCCTAACCCTAACCCTAACCCTAACCCTAACCCTAACCCTAACCCTAACCCTAACCCTAACCCTAACCCTAACCCTAACCCTAACCCTAACCCTAACCCTAACCCTAACCCTAACCCTAACCCTAACCCTAACCCTAACCCTAACCCTAACCCTAACCCTAACCCTAACCCTAACCCTAACCCTAACCCTAACCCTAACCCTAACCCTAACCCTAACCCTAACCCTAACCCTAACCCTAACCCTAACCCTAACCCTAACCCTAACCCTAACCCTAACCCTAACCCTAACCCTAACCCTAACCCTAACCCTAACCCTAACCCTAACCCTAACCCTAACCCTAACCCTAACCCTAACCCTAACCCTAACCCTAACCCTAACCCTAACCCTAACCCTAACCCTAACCCTAACCCTAACCCTAACCCTAACCCTAACCCTAACCCTAACCCTAACCCTAACCCTAACCCTAACCCTAACCCTAACCCTAACCCTAACCCTAACCCTAACCCTAACCCTAACCCTAACCCTAACCCTAACCCTAACCCTAACCCTAACCCTAACCCTAACCCTAACCCTAACCCTAACCCTAACCCTAACCCTAACCCTAACCCTAACCCTAACCCTAACCCTAACCCTAACCCTAACCCTAACCCTAACCCTAACCCTAACCCTAACCCTAACCCTAACCCTAACCCTAACCCTAACCCTAACCCTAACCCTAACCCTAACCCTAACCCTAACCCTAACCCTAACCCTAACCCTAACCCTAACCCTAACCCTAACCCTAACCCTAACCCTAACCCTAACCCTAACCCTAACCCTAACCCTAACCCTAACCCTAACCCTAACCCTAACCCTAACCCTAACCCTAACCCTAACCCTAACCCTAACCCTAACCCTAACCCTAACCCTAACCCTAACCCTAACCCTAACCCTAACCCTAACCCTAACCCTAACCCTAACCCTAACCCTAACCCTAACCCTAACCCTAACCCTAACCCTAACCCTAACCCTAACCCTAACCCTAACCCTAACCCTAACCCTAACCCTAACCCTAACCCTAACCCTAACCCTAACCCTAACCCTAACCCTAACCCTAACCCTAACCCTAACCCTAACCCTAACCCTAACCCTAACCCTAACCCTAACCCTAACCCTAACCCTAACCCTAACCCTAACCCTAACCCTAACCCTAACCCTAACCCTAACCCTAACCCTAACCCTAACCCTAACCCTAACCCTAACCCTAACCCTAACCCTAACCCTAACCCTAACCCTAACCCTAACCCTAACCCTAACCCTAACCCTAACCCTAACCCTAACCCTAACCCTAACCCTAACCCTAACCCTAACCCTAACCCTAACCCTAACCCTAACCCTAACCCTAACCCTAACCCTAACCCTAACCCTAACCCTAACCCTAACCCTAACCCTAACCCTAACCCTAACCCTAACCCTAACCCTAACCCTAACCCTAACCCTAACCCTAACCCTAACCCTAACCCTAACCCTAACCCTAACCCTAACCCTAACCCTAACCCTAACCCTAACCCTAACCCTAACCCTAACCCTAACCCTAACCCTAACCCTAACCCTAACCCTAACCCTAACCCTAACCCTAACCCTAACCCTAACCCTAACCCTAACCCTAACCCTAACCCTAACCCTAACCCTAACCCTAACCCTAACCCTAACCCTAACCCTAACCCTAACCCTAACCCTAACCCTAACCCTAACCCTAACCCTAACCCTAACCCTAACCCTAACCCTAACCCTAACCCTAACCCTAACCCTAACCCTAACCCTAACCCTAACCCTAACCCTAACCCTAACCCTAACCCTAACCCTAACCCTAACCCTAACCCTAACCCTAACCCTAACCCTAACCCTAACCCTAACCCTAACCCTAACCCTAACCCTAACCCTAACCCTAACCCTAACCCTAACCCTAACCCTAACCCTAACCCTAACCCTAACCCTAACCCTAACCCTAACCCTAACCCTAACCCTAACCCTAACCCTAACCCTAACCCTAACCCTAACCCTAACCCTAACCCTAACCCTAACCCTAACCCTAACCCTAACCCTAACCCTAACCCTAACCCTAACCCTAACCCTAACCCTAACCCTAACCCTAACCCTAACCCTAACCCTAACCCTAACCCTAACCCTAACCCTAACCCTAACCCTAACCCTAACCCTAACCCTAACCCTAACCCTAACCCTAACCCTAACCCTAACCCTAACCCTAACCCTAACCCTAACCCTAACCCTAACCCTAACCCTAACCCTAACCCTAACCCTAACCCTAACCCTAACCCTAACCCTAACCCTAACCCTAACCCTAACCCTAACCCTAACCCTAACCCTAACCCTAACCCTAACCCTAACCCTAACCCTAACCCTAACCCTAACCCTAACCCTAACCCTAACCCTAACCCTAACCCTAACCCTAACCCTAACCCTAACCCTAACCCTAACCCTAACCCTAACCCTAACCCTAACCCTAACCCTAACCCTAACCCTAACCCTAACCCTAACCCTAACCCTAACCCTAACCCTAACCCTAACCCTAACCCTAACCCTAACCCTAACCCTAACCCTAACCCTAACCCTAACCCTAACCCTAACCCTAACCCTAACCCTAACCCTAACCCTAACCCTAACCCTAACCCTAACCCTAACCCTAACCCTAACCCTAACCCTAACCCTAACCCTAACCCTAACCCTAACCCTAACCCTAACCCTAACCCTAACCCTAACCCTAACCCTAACCCTAACCCTAACCCTAACCCTAACCCTAACCCTAACCCTAACCCTAACCCTAACCCTAACCCTAACCCTAACCCTAACCCTAACCCTAACCCTAACCCTAACCCTAACCCTAACCCTAACCCTAACCCTAACCCTAACCCTAACCCTAACCCTAACCCTAACCCTAACCCTAACCCTAACCCTAACCCTAACCCTAACCCTAACCCTAACCCTAACCCTAACCCTAACCCTAACCCTAACCCTAACCCTAACCCTAACCCTAACCCTAACCCTAACCCTAACCCTAACCCTAACCCTAACCCTAACCCTAACCCTAACCCTAACCCTAACCCTAACCCTAACCCTAACCCTAACCCTAACCCTAACCCTAACCCTAACCCTAACCCTAACCCTAACCCTAACCCTAACCCTAACCCTAACCCTAACCCTAACCCTAACCCTAACCCTAACCCTAACCCTAACCCTAACCCTAACCCTAACCCTAACCCTAACCCTAACCCTAACCCTAACCCTAACCCTAACCCTAACCCTAACCCTAACCCTAACCCTAACCCTAACCCTAACCCTAACCCTAACCCTAACCCTAACCCTAACCCTAACCCTAACCCTAACCCTAACCCTAACCCTAACCCTAACCCTAACCCTAACCCTAACCCTAACCCTAACCCTAACCCTAACCCTAACCCTAACCCTAACCCTAACCCTAACCCTAACCCTAACCCTAACCCTAACCCTAACCCTAACCCTAACCCTAACCCTAACCCTAACCCTAACCCTAACCCTAACCCTAACCCTAACCCTAACCCTAACCCTAACCCTAACCCTAACCCTAACCCTAACCCTAACCCTAACCCTAACCCTAACCCTAACCCTAACCCTAACCCTAACCCTAACCCTAACCCTAACCCTAACCCTAACCCTAACCCTAACCCTAACCCTAACCCTAACCCTAACCCTAACCCTAACCCTAACCCTAACCCTAACCCTAACCCTAACCCTAACCCTAACCCTAACCCTAACCCTAACCCTAACCCTAACCCTAACCCTAACCCTAACCCTAACCCTAACCCTAACCCTAACCCTAACCCTAACCCTAACCCTAACCCTAACCCTAACCCTAACCCTAACCCTAACCCTAACCCTAACCCTAACCCTAACCCTAACCCTAACCCTAACCCTAACCCTAACCCTAACCCTAACCCTAACCCTAACCCTAACCCTAACCCTAACCCTAACCCTAACCCTAACCCTAACCCTAACCCTAACCCTAACCCTAACCCTAACCCTAACCCTAACCCTAACCCTAACCCTAACCCTAACCCTAACCCTAACCCTAACCCTAACCCTAACCCTAACCCTAACCCTAACCCTAACCCTAACCCTAACCCTAACCCTAACCCTAACCCTAACCCTAACCCTAACCCTAACCCTAACCCTAACCCTAACCCTAACCCTAACCCTAACCCTAACCCTAACCCTAACCCTAACCCTAACCCTAACCCTAACCCTAACCCTAACCCTAACCCTAACCCTAACCCTAACCCTAACCCTAACCCTAACCCTAACCCTAACCCTAACCCTAACCCTAACCCTAACCCTAACCCTAACCCTAACCCTAACCCTAACCCTAACCCTAACCCTAACCCTAACCCTAACCCTAACCCTAACCCTAACCCTAACCCTAACCCTAACCCTAACCCTAACCCTAACCCTAACCCTAACCCTAACCCTAACCCTAACCCTAACCCTAACCCTAACCCTAACCCTAACCCTAACCCTAACCCTAACCCTAACCCTAACCCTAACCCTAACCCTAACCCTAACCCTAACCCTAACCCTAACCCTAACCCTAACCCTAACCCTAACCCTAACCCTAACCCTAACCCTAACCCTAACCCTAACCCTAACCCTAACCCTAACCCTAACCCTAACCCTAACCCTAACCCTAACCCTAACCCTAACCCTAACCCTAACCCTAACCCTAACCCTAACCCTAACCCTAACCCTAACCCTAACCCTAACCCTAACCCTAACCCTAACCCTAACCCTAACCCTAACCCTAACCCTAACCCTAACCCTAACCCTAACCCTAACCCTAACCCTAACCCTAACCCTAACCCTAACCCTAACCCTAACCCTAACCCTAACCCTAACCCTAACCCTAACCCTAACCCTAACCCTAACCCTAACCCTAACCCTAACCCTAACCCTAACCCTAACCCTAACCCTAACCCTAACCCTAACCCTAACCCTAACCCTAACCCTAACCCTAACCCTAACCCTAACCCTAACCCTAACCCTAACCCTAACCCTAACCCTAACCCTAACCCTAACCCTAACCCTAACCCTAACCCTAACCCTAACCCTAACCCTAACCCTAACCCTAACCCTAACCCTAACCCTAACCCTAACCCTAACCCTAACCCTAACCCTAACCCTAACCCTAACCCTAACCCTAACCCTAACCCTAACCCTAACCCTAACCCTAACCCTAACCCTAACCCTAACCCTAACCCTAACCCTAACCCTAACCCTAACCCTAACCCTAACCCTAACCCTAACCCTAACCCTAACCCTAACCCTAACCCTAACCCTAACCCTAACCCTAACCCTAACCCTAACCCTAACCCTAACCCTAACCCTAACCCTAACCCTAACCCTAACCCTAACCCTAACCCTAACCCTAACCCTAACCCTAACCCTAACCCTAACCCTAACCCTAACCCTAACCCTAACCCTAACCCTAACCCTAACCCTAACCCTAACCCTAACCCTAACCCTAACCCTAACCCTAACCCTAACCCTAACCCTAACCCTAACCCTAACCCTAACCCTAACCCTAACCCTAACCCTAACCCTAACCCTAACCCTAACCCTAACCCTAACCCTAACCCTAACCCTAACCCTAACCCTAACCCTAACCCTAACCCTAACCCTAACCCTAACCCTAACCCTAACCCTAACCCTAACCCTAACCCTAACCCTAACCCTAACCCTAACCCTAACCCTAACCCTAACCCTAACCCTAACCCTAACCCTAACCCTAACCCTAACCCTAACCCTAGGAATAGTGTTGGAACACGGCCCGCGGAAATAGTAGCGGCTGGAGGTACCGGGGGCGATGCCCGCCCCGGCCCGGCGGCCAAGTTAAAAAAATAAATAATCCCGTTCAGTCTCAATGGCAGGGTGCGGGCCGGCCCGGCGGCGATTGCGGCGGGCAGCAGGCCTCTTGGACAGGTTGAGAGATAAAAAAATAATAATTCCCGTGCAGTCTCAATGGCGGGGTGCGGGCCGGGGAATAGGCCTCTTGGCCGGGGTGAATATGTTGGAACGCGGCGCACGTAAATAGAAGCGGCTGGAGGTACCGGGGGCGAAGCCCGCCCCGGCCCGGAGGCCGAGTTAAAAAAAATAATAATCCCCGTTCAGTCTCAATGGCGGGGTGCGGGCCGGCCCGGCGGCGATTGCGGCGGGCAGCAGGCCTCTTGGACAGGTTGAGAGATAAAAAAATAATAATTCCCGTGCAGTCTCAATGGCGGGGTGCGGGCCGGGGAATAGGCCTCTTGGCCGGGGTGAATAGTGTTGGAACACGGCCCGCGGAAATAGTAGCGGCTGGAGGTACCGGGGGCGATGCCCGCCCCGGCCCGGCGGCCAAGTTAAAAAAATAAATAATCCCGTTCAGTCTCAATGGCAGGGTGCGGGCCGGCCCGGCGGCGATTGCGGCGGGCAGCAGGCCTCTTGGACAGGTTGAGAGATAAAAAAATAATAATTCCCATGCAGTCTCAATGGCGGGGTGCGGGCCGGGGAATAGGCCTCTTGGCCGGGGTGAATATGTTGGAACGCGGCGCGCGTAAATAGAAGCGGCTGGAGGTACCGGGGGCGAAGCCCGCCCCGGCCCGGAGGCCGAGTTAAAAAAAATAATAATCCCCGTTCAGTCTCAATGGCGGGGTGCGGGCCGGCCCGGCGGCGAGTGCGGCGGGCAGCAGGCCTCTTGGACAGGTTGAGAGATAAAAAAATAATAATTCCCGTGCAGTCTCAATGGCGGGGGGCGGGCCGGGGAATAGGCCTCTTGGCCGGGGTGAATATGTTGGAACGCGGCGCGCGTAAATAGAAGCGGCTGGAGGTACCGGGGGCGAAGCCCGCCCCGGCCCGGAGGCCGAGTTAAAAAAAATAATAATCCCCGTTCAGTCTCAATGGCGGGGTGCGGGCCGGCCCGGCGGCGAGTGCGGCGGGCAGCAGGCCTCTTGGACAGGTTGAGAGATAAAAAAATAATAATTCCCGTGCAGTCTCAATGGCGGGGTGCGGGCCGGGGAATAGGCCTCTTGGCCGGGGTGAATAGTGTTGGAACACGGCCCGCGGAAATAGTAGCGGCTGGAGGTACCGGGGGCGATGCCCGCCCCGGCCCGGCGGCCAAGTTAAAAAAATAAATAATCCCCGTTCAGTCTCAATGGCAGGGTGCTGTCACGTTGTGCCCGAAGCGATTGACAGATCGCTTCGTGCACAACAAAAAAAAATAAGGAAGTGGATCCCCGAGATAGCAGACAGAAAACGAGATCTTGTCAAAGAACAGAAAAAGTCTTTAATACGGAACACAAAAATACTCGACAAGAAGAATAACAAAAAGCGCTGGTCAAATAAGGACCAGGGTATAAATAAGGTGACAACAGAAAACGCTCGCGGAAAACAAAAGCGAGGAATATCTGAATAGACTATAGGAATAAATTTAAATACAATCAATAATTGGTACGACGATACAATTTGCCAAAAGGCTAGGAAGCAATGAGTAATATTAATTTAGGTCTTACTTTCGCGAAAGAACAATGGCGCGGCGTGGAATTCTCCGGCAGTGAGATGACTGCCGGAGTCTCAAAATAAAGGGGGGTAATCAGCCCGAAATTACGGGCAGGTGTGCCGAATGGCGGAGGAAAAGACCCGCCACCTGCTGGCGGACGCGCGACGTGACAGTACCCCCCCCTCAATGGACGCCTCCCGGCGGCCTACCCGGTTTGGAAGGGTGTGCAGTGTGGAAGTCGCGCAAAAGGGACGGATCAAGGATCCAGGAGCGAGGCACCCACTGCCGCTCCTCAGGCCCGTAGCCCTCCCAGTCGACCAGATACTGGAACCCCTTTCCCCTGCGCCGAGAGTCCAGGATGGCACGAACCGTGTACACCGGGTCACCGTCGACGACCCGCGGAGGGGGCGGCGGCGTGGGAGGAGGAGCCAAGTCACTGGAAGACACGGGTTTGAGTAGGGAGACGTGGAAGACGGGGTGAACCTTCATGGTGGGTGGTAGCCGGAGCTTGACTGCAGCTGGGCTGATGACGGCCTCGACCTCGAATGGTCCAGTAAACCGGGGTCCCAGCTTCGCAGACGTGCCGGCCAGGCGAAGATCCCTCGTTGCCAGCCATACCTTCTGTCCCACCACGTACGAAGGAGCAGGGCGCCGGCGACGATCCGCGATCCGCTGGTTCCTGGTCGCCGTGCGGGACAACGCAGCCCGGGCCTCCTTCCACACGCGATGGGCCCGCTTGAGGTGGTGCTGCACAGAGGGGACCTCCACCTGCCCCTCCTGGGACGGGAACAGCGGCGGCTGGTACCCGTAGGCGGCCATGAAGGGGGACCTACCAGTGGCAGAAGAGACGAGGGTGTTGTGCGCGTACTCCACCCAGGGTAAGTGGTCGACCCAGGATGAGGGACGGTGAAGGCACACGCAGCGGAGGGCTGCCCCCAGATCCTGGTTGGCACGCTCGGCTTGTCCATTGGACTGGGGGTGGTACCCCGAGGTCAGACTGGCCGTGGCCCCGAGGGACCGGCAGAACCGCTTCCAGACGCGGGATACGAACTGGGGCCCACGGTCCGAGACAATGTCCAGTGGAATACCGTGGAGGCGAAAGACGTGCTGGATAAGGAGGTCGGCGGTCTCCAGCGCCGAGGGCAACCTGGACAGAGGCACAAAATGAGCAGCCTTGGAGAACCGGTCCACGATCGTGAGGACGACGGTCCTCCCACGGGATGGCGGTAGGCCCGTCACGAAGTCCAGGGCGATGTGGGACCAAGGACGAGGCGGAACGGGCAACGGCTGGAGCAACCCCGCCGGGGGCCGGCGTGAGGACTTGCCGCAGGCGCAGGAGGTGCAGGCACTGACGAAGTCCGTCACGTCCCTCCGGAGCTCCGGCCACCAGAACCGCTGGGCGACGAGTTGTATAGTCCGGTTCACCCCAGGATGACATGCGACCTTAGACCCGTGTCCCCACTGTAAGACCTCCGACCGCAGCGACGGAGGCACAAACAGCCTCCCCGTGGGGCATTCTGCCGGAGCCTGAACCCCCTCCAGAGCAGCTTGGATCCGCTGCTCAATCTCCCACTGCAAAGACCCCAAAATGCACTGGGCCGGGAGAATGGCCTCCGGAGACCGGTCCTTCTCAGCGGGGTCGTGGAGACGGGAAAGGGCGTCAGGTTTGGTATTTTTGGACCCTGGGGAGTAGGTAAGGATAAAATGGAAACGGGTGAAGAACAGGGCCCACCGGGCCTGACGGGCGTTCAGTCGTTTTGCGGAGCGGAGGTACTCGAGATTCTTGTGGTCCGTATAAACTGTGAAGGGTTCCTTCGCCCCCTCGAGCCAGTGCCGCCATTCCTGTAGGGCGGCTACCACGGCCAGCAGTTCTCGATTACCTACGTCGTAATTCGACTCGGCAGCGCTGAGTCGACGGGAGAAAAAGGCGCAGGGGTGCAGCTTCTGGTCGACCGGAGAACGCTGGGACAGCACCGCCCCCACCCCCGAATCCGAGGCGTCCACCTCTACGACAAACGGGAGATCAGGGTCAGGATGTTGTAATACCGGGGGACTGGTAAACGCCGCCTTTAGGTCTTTGAATGCCGTGTCCGCGGCCGGGTCCCACCTAAAGGGGGCCTTAATAGATGTAAGCCGGGTCAAGGGGAGCGCTTTCTGGCTGTAACCGCGGATAAAACGCCGGTAGAAGTTTGCGAACCCCAAAAAGCGTTGTAATTCCTTACGGCTTGTTGGAACCGGCCAGTTAGTGACTGCCTGCGTCTTGCTGGGGTCTGCCCGTAACTTGCCCTGTTCGACAATGAAGCCCAGGAAAGAGATGACGGGTACATGGAATTCGCATTTCTCTGCCTTGACGAAGAGACGATTTTCTAGTAACCGTTGTAACACCAGCCTGACATGTCGCTGGTGTTCCTGCAACGACCGGGAGAAAATTAAAATGTCATCGAGATAAACAAAACAAAAAATGTTCAACATGTCTCTTAACACGTCGTTGATAAGATTTTGGAAGACGGCGGGGGCGTTTGTCAGCCCGAAAGGCATGACTAAATATTCGAAGTGACCTAACGGGGTCTTAAAAGCCGTCTTCCATTCATCACCCTCCCGGATGCGGACCAAATGATATGCACTGCGTAAATCAAGTTTGGAAAAAATAGTGGCCGTTTGTAAAGGGGCGAAGGCGGAGTCCAGTAATGGTAGTGGGTATTTGTTTTTAATCGTGATCTCATTAAGCCCACGATAATCCACGCACGGTCGCAGGGTCTTGTCCTTTTTCCCCACAAAGAAAAACCCCGCACCTAATGGTGATCGCGAGGGTCTAATGAGACCTGCAGCGAGCGAGCTGTTTATATACTCCGTTAGCGCCTCGCGCTCGGGTTGGGACACCTGATACAGCCGTGAGGTCGGCAACGGAGCGCCCGGGTGCAGGTCTATGGCGCAATCGTAGGGACGGTGCGGGGGCAAAGCGCGTGCGCGATCCTCGCTGAAAACCTCACGAAGGTCCCGATAGCAATCTGGCACTCCGTCAAGGCAGATAACTTCGGGGGTTTCGACACTGGTTTGTTCATGTTCCCCGATGGCCGATCGTAGACAGTGTTTATAACAATATTCGCTCCAACTGCCTACTGCTGGGTGCTCCCAGGAAATTACGGGGTTGTGGGTCTTGAGCCAGGGCAACCCAAGAATGACCGGAGCATTACGGGACCGCATTAAATAAAAACGGCGATGCTCGACATGGTTACCGGAGAGGCGGAGTTTCAGTGGTTCTGTTCTACACGTAACTACCGCCAGGGGGCGCCCATCGAGATCACAAACCCGCTTCTTATTAGCCAACTCCTCAATACCACAACCCAACTCGGACGCGAGAGCTGTGTCCATAAAACATTCATCCGCCCCCGAGTCTACCAGGGCTCTAACCCGCAGCGACCGGGATTCCCCAAATATCTCCCCCTCGAGTTCCAGTCTGTTGGGATTTCCCGGCCGGGGGTCGATACGCCTTGGCTCGGGAGGTACTACGCGGGGTCGCGACTCACAGTACTTGGTGTAAGGGGAGGGCGGCGACTCCGGATGGCCGAGAACAGCGTCTTCGCCACCTAGCTGCATCGGCTCCTCCGCGGTATGCCGGGACGGGAACCGATCACCTCCACGTTCCCGGTCTCTCTCCCTCAGGCGGTTGTCTAATCGTAGGGAGAGATCGATCAACTCCGCCAGGTCGGAGCCGTGGTCACGGGTCGCCAGTTCATCCTTGAGCTGGGGATTTAGTCCATGGCGAAACAGCCCACACAGTGCTCGGTCTCCGTAGCCACTCTGGGCGGCCAATATCTGGAACTCGATCGAGTAATCCGCCACCGATCGCCTTCCCTGGTGGAGTTCGAGCAGCCGGCCCTCCGCCTCTCTGCCCCGCACGGGATGGTGGAACACCCGGCGGAACGCCGTGACGAATTCGTGGAGCGAAGACCGGAGGCTCGGCTTCGCGTCGCTCGTCACCATCGCCCATGACGCCGCCGGACCTGTCAATAAGCTCATGATATATGCCACTTTAGCGGCGTCATTAGCATAGACGGAAGGCTGTTGGTCGAACACGAGCGAGCATTGGTGGAGAAACTGTCCACACCGCCCGTGCTCACCCCCGTAACGTGGGGGGTGTGGAAGCGAGGGCTCCCTCATCATTGTGGGGAATGATGCGAGAGCCTCAGTGGTGGTAGGGCGAACCACGGGGGGGGGTGCTCCCCGTGTCTCTACCTGTACCAAACGGGGTTCGAAATTATCGAACCGATGAGCCAGCATGGAAACCGCGCTGCGGAGTTCCGAAAGGGCTTGGCCCTGCGGACTCAACTGTTGCTCTTGTCGGTGCAGAGCGGACAAGATCTTTTCCATGTCTGCGGGATCCATGGTGGCCGGAGAATTCTGTCACGTTGTGCCCGAAGCGATTGACAGATCGCTTCGTGCACAACAAAAAAAAATAAGGAAGTGGATCCCCGAGATAGCAGACAGAAAACGAGATCTTGTCAAAGAACAGAAAAAGTCTTTAATACGGAACACAAAAATACTCGACAAGAAGAATAACAAAAAGCGCTGGTCAAATAAGGACCAGGGTATAAATAAGGTGACAACAGAAAACGCTCGCGGAAAACAAAAGCGAGGAATATCTGAATAGACTATAGGAATAAATTTAAATACAATCAATAATTGGTACGACGATACAATTTGCCAAAAGGCTAGGAAGCAATGAGTAATATTAATTTAGGTCTTACTTTCGCGAAAGAACAATGGCGCGGCGTGGAATTCTCCGGCAGTGAGATGACTGCCGGAGTCTCAAAATAAAGGGGGGTAATCAGCCCGAAATTACGGGCAGGTGTGCCGAATGGCGGAGGAAAAGACCCGCCACCTGCTGGCGGACGCGCGACGTGACAGGTGCGGGCCGGCCCAGCGGCGATTGCGGCGGGCAGCAGGCCTCTTGGACAGGTTGAGAGATAAAAAAATAATAATTCCCGTTCAGTCTCAATGGCAGGGTGCGGGCCGGCCCGGCGGCAATTGCGGCGGGCAGCAGGCCTCTTGGACAGGTTGAGAGATAAAAAAATAATAATTCCCATGCAGTCTCAATGGCGGGGTGCGGGCCGGGGAATAGGCCTCTTGGCCGGGGTGAATATGTTGGAACGCGGCGCGCGTAAATAGTAGCGGCTGGAGGTACCGGGGGCGAAGCCCGCCCCGGCCCGGAGGCCGAGTTAAAAAAAATAATAATCCCCGTTCAGTCTCAATGGCGGGGTGCGGGCCGGCCCGGCGGCGAGTGCGGCGGGCAGCAGGCCTCTTGGACAGGTTGAGAGATAAAAAAATAATAATTCCCGTGCAGTCTCAATGGCGGGGTGCGGGCCGGGGAATAGGCCTCTTGGCCGGGGTGAATATGTTGGAACGCGGCGCGCGTAAATAGAAGCGGCTGGAGGTACCGGGGGCGAAGCCCGCCCCGGCCCGGAGGCCGAGTTAAAAAAAATAATAATCCCCGTTCAGTCTCAATGGCGGGGTGCGGGCCGGCCCGGCGGCGATTGCGGCGGGCAGCAGGCCTCTTGGACAGGTTGAGAGATAAAAAAATAATAATTCCCGTGCAGTCTCAATGGCGGGGTGCGGGCCGGGGAATAGGCCTCTTGGCCGGGGTGAATAGTGTTGGAACACGGCCCGCGGAAATAGTAGCGGCTGGAGGTACCGGGGGCGATGCCCGCCCCGGCCCGGCGGCCAAGTTAAAAAAATAAATAATCCCGTTCAGTCTCAATGGCAGGGTGCGGGCCGGCCCGGCGGCGATTGCGGCGGGCAGCAGGCCTCTTGGACAGGTTGAGAGATAAAAAAAAAATAATTCCCATGCAGTCTCAATGGCGGGGTGCGGGCCGGGGAATAGGCCTCTTGGCCGGGGTGAATATGTTGGAACGCGGCGCGCGTAAATAGAAGCGGCTGGAGGTACCGGGGGCGAAGCCCGCCCCGGCCCGGAGGCCGAGTTAAAAAAAATAATAATCCCCGTTCAGTCTCAATGGCGGGGTGCGGGCCGGCCCGGCGGCGAGTGCGGCGGGCAGCAGGCCTCTTGGACAGGTTGAGAGATAAAAAAATAATAATTCCCGTGCAGTCTCAATGGCGGGGTGCGGGCCGAGGAATAGGCCTCTTGGCCGGGGTGAATATGTTGGAACGCGGCGCGCGTAAATAGAAGCGGCTGGAGGTACCGGGGGCGAAGCCCGCCCCGGCCCGGAGGCCGAGTTAAAAAAAATAATAATCCCCGTTCAGTCTCAATGGCGGGGTGCGGGCCGGCCCGACGGCGAGTGCGGTGGGCAGCAGGCCTCTTGGACAGGTTGAGAGATAAAAAAATAATAATTCCCGTGCAGTCTCAATGGCGGGGTGCGGGCCGGGGAATAGGCCTCTTGGCCGGGGTGAATAGTGTTGGAACACGGCCCGCGGAAATAGTAGCGGCTGGAGGTACCGGGGGCGATGCCCGCCCCGGCCCGGCGGCCAAGTTAAAAAAATAAATAATCCCGTTCAGTCTCAATGGCAGGGTGCGGGCCGGCCCGGCGGCGATTGCGGCGGGCAGCAGGCCTCTTGGACAGGTTGAGAGATAAAAAAAAAATAATTCCCATGCAGTCTCAATGGCGGGGTGCGGGCCGGGGAATAGGCCTCTTGGCCGGGGTGAATATGTTGGAACGCGGCGCGCGTAAATAGAAGCGGCTGGAGGTACCGGGGGCGAAGCCCGCCCCGGCCCGGAGGCCGAGTTAAAAAAAATAATAATCCCCGTTCAGTCTCAATGGCGGGGTGCGGGCCGGCCCGGCGGCGAGTGCGGCGGGCAGCAGGCCTCTTGGACAGGTTGAGAGATAAAAAAATAATAATTCCCGTGCAGTCTCAATGGCGGGGTGCGGGCCGGGGAATAGGCCTCTTGGCCGGGGTGAATATGTTGGAACGCGGCGCGCGTAAATAGAAGCGGCTGGAGGTACCGGGGGCGAAGCCCGCCCCGGCCCGGAGGCCGAGTTAAAAAAAATAATAATCCCCGTTCAGTCTCAATGGCGGGGTGCGGGCCGGCCCGGCGGCGAGTGCGGCGGGCAGCAGGCCTCTTGGACAGGTTGAGAGATAAAAAAATAATAATTCCCGTGCAGTCTCAATGGCGGGGTGCGGGCCGGGGAATAGGCCTCTTGGCCGGGGTGAATAGTGTTGGAACACGGCCCGCGGAAATAGTAGCGGCTGGAGGTACCGGGGGCGATGCCCGCCCCGGCCCGGCGGCCAAGTTAAAAAAATAAATAATCCCCGTTCAGTCTCAATGGCAGGGTGCGGGCCGGCCCGGCGGCGATTGCGGCGGGCAGCAGGCCTCTTGGACAGGTTGAGAGATAAAAAAATAATAATTCCCGTTCAGTCTCAATGGCAGGGTGCGGGCCGGCCCGGCGGCAATTGCGGCGGGCAGCAGGCCTCTTGGACAGGTTGAGAGATAAAAAAATAATAATTCCCATGCAGTCTCAATGGCGGGGTGCGGGCCGGGGAATAGGCCTCTTGGCCGGGGTGAATATGTTGGAACGCGGCGCGCGTAAATAGAAGCGGCTGGAGGTACCGGGGGCGAAGCCCGCCCCGGCCCGGAGGCCGAGTTAAAAAAAATAATAATCCCCGTTCAGTCTCAATGGCGGGGTGCGGGCCGGCCCGCCGGCGAGTGCGGCGGGCAGCAGGCCTCTTGGACAGGTTGAGAGATAAAAAAATAATAATTCCCGTGCAGTCTCAATGGCGGGGTGCGGGCCGGGGAATAGGCCTCTTGGCCGGGGTGAATATGTTGGAACGCGGCGCGCGTAAATAGAAGCGGCTGGAGGTACCGGGGGCGAAGCCCGCCCCGGCCCGGAGGCCGAGTTAAAAAAAATAATAATCCCCGTTCAGTCTCAATGGCGGGGTGCGGGCCGGCCCGGCGGCGAGTGCGGCGGGCAGCAGGCCTCTTGGACAGGTTGAGAGATAAAAAAATAATAATTCCCGTGCAGTCTCAATGGCGGGGTGCGGGCCGGGGAATAGGCCTCTTGGCCGGGGTGAATAGTGTTGGAACACGGCCCGCGGAAATAGTAGCGGCTGGAGGTACCGGGGGCGATGCCCGCCCCGGCCCGGCGGCCAAGTTAAAAAAATAAATAATCCCCGTTCAGTCTCAATGGCAGGGTGCGGGCCGGCCCGGCGGCGATTGCGGCGGGCAGCAGGCCTCTTGGACAGGTTGAGAGATAAAAAAATAATAATTCCCGTTCAGTCTCAATGGCAGGGTGCGGGCCGGCCCGGCGGCAATTGCGGCGGGCAGCAGGCCTCTTGGACAGGTTGAGAGATAAAAAAATAATAATTCCCATGCAGTCTCAATGGCGGGGTGCGGGCCGGGGAATAGGCCTCTTGGCCGGGGTGAATATGTTGGAACGCGGCGCGCGTAAATAGAAGCGGCTGGAGGTACCGGGGGCGAAGCCCGCCCCGGCCCGGAGGCCGAGTTAAAAAAAATAATAATCCCCGTTCAGTCTCAATGGCGGGGTGCGGGCCGGCCCGGCGGCGAGTGCGGCGGGCAGCAGGCCTCTTGGACAGGTTGAGAGATAAAAAAATAATAATTCCCGTGCAGTCTCAATGGCGGGGTGCGGGCCGGGGAATAGGCCTCTTGGCCGGGGTGAATATGTTGGAACGCGGCGCGCGTAAATAGAAGCGGCTGGAGGTACCGGGGGCGAAGCCCGCCCCGGCCCGGAGGCCGAGTTAAAAAAAATAATAATTCCCGTTCAGTCTCAATGGCAGGGTGCGGGCCGGCCCGGCGGCAATTGCGGCGGGCAGCAGGCCTCTTGGACAGGTTGAGAGATAAAAAAATAATAATTCCCATGCAGTCTCAATGGCGGGGTGCGGGCGGGGAATAGGCCTCTTGGCCGGGGTGAATATGTTGGAACGCGGCGCGCGTAAATAGAAGCGGCTGGAGGGACCGGGGGCGAAGCCCGCCCCGGCCCGGAGGCCGAGTTAAAAAAAATAATAATCCCCGTTCAGTCTCAATGGCGGGGTGCGGGCCGGCCCGGCGGCGATTGCGGCGGGCAGCAGGCCTCTTGGACAGGTTGAGAGATAAAAAAATAATAATTCCCGTGCAGTCTCAATGGCGGGGTGCGGGCCGGGGAATAGGCCTCTTGGCCGGGGTGAATAGTGTTGGAACACGGCCCGCGGAAATAGTAGCGGCTGGAGGTACCGGGGGCGATGCCCGCCCCGGCCCGGCGGCCAAGTTAAAAAAATAAATAATCCCGTTCAGTCTCAATGGCAGGGTGCGGGCCGGCCCGGCGGCGATTGCGGCGGGCAGCAGGCCTCTTGGACAGGTTGAGAGATAAAAAAATAATAATTCCCATGCAGTCTCAATGGCGGGGTGCGGGCCGGGGAATAGGCCTCTTGGCCGGGGTGAATATGTTGGAACGCGGCGCGCGTAAATAGAAGCGGCTGGAGGTACCGGGGGCGAAGCCCGCCCCGGCCCGGAGGCCGAGTTAAAAAAAATAATAATCCCCGTTCAGTCTCAATGGCGGGGTGCGGGCCGGCCCGGCGGCGAGTGCGGCGGGCAGCAGGCCTCTTGGACAGGTTGAGAGATAAAAAAATAATAATTCCCGTGCAGTCTCAATGGCGGGGTGCGGGCCGGGGAATAGGCCTCTTGGCCGGGGTGAATAGTGTTGGAACACGGCCCGCGGAAATAGTAGCGGCTGGAGGTACCGGGGGCGATGCCCGCCCGGGCCCGGCGGCCAAGTTAAAAAAATAAATAATCCCCGTTCAGTCTCAATGGCAGGGTGCGGGCCGGCCCGGCGGCGATTGCGGCGGGCAGCAGGCCTCTTGGACAGGTTGAGAGATAAAAAAATAATAATTCCCGTTCAGTCTCAATGGCAGGGTGCGGGCCGGCCCGGCGGCAATTGCGGCGGGCAGCAGGCCTCTTGGACAGGTTGAGAGATAAAAAAATAATAATTCCCATGCAGTCTCAATGGCGGGGTGCGGGCCGGGGAATAGGCCTCTTGGCCGGGGTGAATATGTTGGAACGCAGCGCGCGTAAATAGAAGCGGCTGGAGGTACCGGGGGCGAAGCCCGCCCCGGCCCGGAGGCCGAGTTAAAAAAAATAATAATCCCCGTTCAGTCTCAATGGCGGGGTGCGGGCCGGCCCGGCGGCGAGTGCGGCGGGCAGCAGGCCTCTTGGACAGGTTGAGAGATAAAAAAATAATAATTCCCGTGCAGTCTCAATGGCGGGGTGCGGGCCGGGGAATAGGCCTCTTGGCCGGGGTGAATATGTTGGAACGCGGCGCACGTAAATAGAAGCGGCTGGAGGTACCGGGGGCGAAGCCCGCCCCGGCCCGGAGGCCGAGTTAAAAAAAATAATAATCCCCGTTCAGTCTCAATGGCGGGGTGCGGGCCGGCCCGGCGGCGATTGCGGCGGGCAGCAGGCCTCTTGGACAGGTTGAGAGATAAAAAAATAATAATTCCCGTGCAGTCTCAATGGCGGGGTGCGGGCCGGGGAATAGGCCTCTTGGCCGGGGTGAATAGTGTTGGAACACGGCCCGCGGAAATAGTAGCGGCTGGAGGTACCGGGGGCGATGCCCGCCCCGGCCCGGCGGCCAAGTTAAAAAAATAAATAATCCCGTTCAGTCTCAATGGCAGGGTGCGGGCCGGCCCGGCGGCGATTGCGGCGGGCAGCAGGCCTCTTGGACAGGTTGAGAGATAAAAAAATAATAATTCCCATGCAGTCTCAATGGCGGGGTGCGGGCCGGGGAATAGGCCTCTTGGCCGGGGTGAATATGTTGGAACGCGGCGCGCGTAAATAGAAGCGGCTGGAGGTACCGGGGGCGAAGCCCGCCCCGGCCCGGAGGCCGAGTTAAAAAAAATAATAATCCCCGTTCAGTCTCAATGGCGGGGTGCGGGCCGGCCCGGCGGCGAGTGCGGCGGGCAGCAGGCCTCTTGGACAGGTTGAGAGATAAAAAAATAATAATTCCCGTGCAGTCTCAATGGCGGGGTGCGGGCCGGGGAATAGGCCTCTTGGCCGGGGTGAATATGTTGGAACGCGGCGCGCGTAAATAGAAGCGGCTGGAGGTACCGGGGGCGAAGCCCGCCCCGGCCCGGAGGCCGAGTTAAAAAAAATAATAATCCCCGTTCAGTCTCAATGGCGGGGTGCGGGCCGGCCCGGCGGCGAGTGCGGCGGGCAGCAGGCCTCTTGGACAGGTTGAGAGATAAAAAAATAATAATTCCCGTGCAGTCTCAATGGCGGGGTGCGGGCCGGGGAATAGGCCTCTTGGCCGGGGTGAATAGTGTTGGAACACGGCCCGCGGAAATAGTAGCGGCTGGAGGTACCGGGGGCGATGCCCGCCCGGGCCCGGCGGCCAAGTTAAAAAAATAAATAATCCCCGTTCAGTCTCAATGGCAGGGTGCGGGCCGGCCCGGCGGCGATTGCGGCGGGCAGCAGGCCTCTTGGACAGGTTGAGAGATAAAAAAATAATAATTCCCGTTCAGTCTCAATGGCAGGGTGCGGGCCGGCCCGGCGGCAATTGCGGCGGGCAGCAGGCCTCTTGGACAGGTTGAGAGATAAAAAAATAATAATTCCCATGCAGTCTCAATGGCGGGGTGCGGGCCGGGGAATAGGCCTCTTGGCCGGGGTGAATATGTTGGAACGCGGCGCGCGTAAATAGAAGCGGCTGGAGGTACCGGGGGCGAAGCCCGCCCCGGCCCGGAGGCCGAGTTAAAAAAAATAATAATCCCCGTTCAGTCTCAATGGCGGGGTGCGGGCCGGCCCGGCGGCGAGTGCGGCGGGCAGCAGGCCTCTTGGACAGGTTGAGAGATAAAAAAATAATAATTCCCGTGCAGTCTCAATGGCGGGGTGCGGGCCGGCCCGGCGACGAGTGCGGCGGGCAGCAGGCCTCTTGGACAGGTTGAGAGATAAAAAAATAATAATCCCCGTTCAGTCTCAATGGCGGGGTGCGGGCCGGCCCGGCGGCGAGTGCGGCGGGCAGCAGGCCTCTTGGACAGGTTGAGAGATAAAAAAATAATAATTCCCGTGCAGTCTCAATGGCGGGGTGCGGGCCGGGGAATAGGCCTCTTGGCCGGGGTGAATAGTGTTGGAACACGGCCCGCGGAAATAGTAGCGGCTGGAGGTACCGGGGGCGATGCCCGCCCCGGCCCGGCGGCCAAGTTAAAAAAATAAATAATCCCCGTTCAGTCTCAATGGCAGGGTGCGGGCCGGCCCGGCGGCGATTGCGGCGGGCAGCAGGCCTCTTGGACAGGTTGAGAGATAAAAAAATAATAATTCCCGTTCAGTCTCAATGGCAGGGTGCGGGCCGGCCCGGCGGCAATTGCGGCGGGCAGCAGGCCTCTTGGACAGGTTGAGAGATAAAAAAATAATAATTCCCATGCAGTCTCAATGGCGGGGTGCGGGCCGGGGAATAGGCCTCTTGGCCGGGGTGAATATGTTGGAACGCGGCGCGCGTAAATAGAAGCGGCTGGAGGTACCGGGGGCGAAGCCCGCCCCGGCCCGGAGGCCGAGTTAAAAAAAAATAATAATCCCCGTTCAGTCTCAATGGCGGGGTGCGGGCCGGCCCGGCGGCGAGTGCGGCGGGCAGCAGGCCTCTTGGACAGGTTGAGAGATAAAAAAATAATAATTCCCGTGCAGTCTCAATGGCGGGGTGCGGGCCGGGGAATAGGCCTCTTGGCCGGGGTGAATATGTTGGAACGCGGCGCGCGTAAATAGAAGCGGCTGGAGGTACCGGGGGCGAAGCCCGCCCCGGCCCGGAGGCCGAGTTAAAAAAAATAATAATCCCCGTTCAGTCTCAATGGCGGGGTGCGGGCCGGCCCGGCGGGGTGCGGGCCGGCCCGGCGGCGATTGCGGCGGGCAGCAGGCCTCTTGGACAGGTTGAGAGATAAAAAAATAATAATTCCCGTGCAGTCTCAATGGCGGGGTGCGGGCCGGGGAATAGGCCTCTTGGCCGGGGTGAATAGTGTTGGAACACGGCCCGCGGAAATAGTAGCGGCTGGAGGTACCGGGGGCGATGCCCGCCCCGGCCCGGCGGCCAAGTTAAAAAAATAAATAATCCCGTTCAGTCTCAATGGCAGGGTGCGGGCCGGCCCGGCGGCGATTGCGGCGGGCAGCAGGCCTCTTGGACAGGTTGAGAGATAAAAAAAAAATAATTCCCATGCAGTCTCAATGGCGGGGTGCGGGCCGGGGAATAGGCCTCTTGGCCGGGGTGAATATGTTGGAACGCGGCGCGCGTAAATAGAAGCGGCTGGAGGTACCGGGGGCGAAGCCCGCCCCGGCCCGGAGGCCGAGTTAAAAAAAATAATAATCCCCGTTCAGTCTCAATGGCGGGGTGCGGGCCGGCCCGGCGGCGAGTGCGGCGGGCAGCAGGCCTCTTGGACAGGTTGAGAGATAAAAAAATAATAATTCCCGTGCAGTCTCAATGGCGGGGTGCGGGCCGAGGAATAGGCCTCTTGGCCGGGGTGAATATGTTGGAACGCGGCGCGCGTAAATAGAAGCGGCTGGAGGTACCGGGGGCGAAGCCCGCCCCGGCCCGGAGGCCGAGTTAAAAAAATAATAATCCCCGTTCAGTCTCAATGGCGGGGTGCGGGCCGGCCCGGCGGCGAGTGCGGTGGGCAGCAGGCCTCTTGGACAGGTTGAGAGATAAAAAAATAATAATTCCCGTGCAGTCTCAATGACGGGGTGCGGGCCGGGGAATAGGCCTCTTGGCCGGGGTGAATAGTGTTGGAACACGGCCCGCGGAAATAGTAGCGGCTGGAGGTACCGGGGGCGATGCCCGCCCCGGCCCGGCGGCCAAGTTAAAAAAATAAATAATCCCGTTCAGTCTCAATGGCAGGGTGCGGGCCGGCCCGGCGGCGATTGCGGCGGGCAGCAGGCCTCTTGGACAGGTTGAGAGATAAAAAAATAATAATTCCCATGCAGTCTCAATGGCGGGGTGCGGGCCGGGGAATAGGCCTCTTGGCCGGGGTGAATATGTTGGAACGCGGCGCGCGTAAATAGAAGCGGCTGGAGGTACCGGGGGCGAAGCCCGCCCCGGCCCGGAGGCCGAGTTAAAAAAAATAATAATCCCCGTTCAGTCTCAATGGCGGGGTGCGGGCCGGCCCGGCGGCGAGTGCGGCGGGCAGCAGGCCTCTTGGACAGGTTGAGAGATAAAAAAATAATAATTCCCGTGCAGTCTCAATGGCGGGGTGCGGGCCGGGTAATAGGCCTCTTGGCCGGGGTGAATATGTTGGAACGCGGCGCGCGTAAATAGAAGCGGCTGGAGGTACCGGGGGCGAAGCCCGCCCCGGCCCGGAGGCCGAGTTAAAAAAAATAATAATCCCCGTTCAGTCTCAATGGCGGGGTGCGGGCCGGCCCGGCGGCGAGTGCGGCGGGCAGCAGGCCTCTTGGACAGGTTGAGAGATAAAAAAATAATAATTCCCGTGCAGTCTCAATGGCGGGGTGCGGGCCGGGGAATAGGCCTCTTGGCCGGGTGAATAGTGTTGGAACACGGCCCGCGGAAATAGTAGCGGCTGGAGGTACCGGGGGCGATGCCCGCCCCGGCCCGGCGGCCAAGTTAAAAAAATAAATAATCCCCGTTCAGTCTCAATGGCAGGGTGCGGGCCGGCCCGGCGGCGATTGCGGCGGGCAGCAGGCCTCTTGGACAGGTTGAGAGATAAAAAAATAATAATTCCCGTTCAGTCTCAATGGCAGGGTGCGGGCCGGCCCGGCGGCAATTGCGGCGGGCAGCAGGCCTCTTGGACAGGTTGAGAGATAAAAAAATAATAATTCCCATGCAGTCTCAATGGCGGGGTGCGGGCCGGGGAATAGGCCTCTTGGCCGGGGTGAATATGTTGGAACGCGGCGCGCGTAAATAGAAGCGGCTGGAGGTACCGGGGGCGAAGCCCGCCCCGGCCCGGAGGCCGAGTTAAAAAAAATAATAATCCCCGTTCAGTCTCAATGGCGGGGTGCGGGCCGGCCCGGCGGCGAGTGCGGCGGGCAGCAGGCCTCTTGGACAGGTTGAGAGATAAAAAAATAATAATTCCCGTGCAGTCTCAATGGCGGGGTGCGGGCCGGGGAATAGGCCTCTTGGCCGGGGTGAATATGTTGGAACGCGGCGCGCGTAAATAGAAGCGGCTGGAGGTACCGGGGGCGAAGCCCGCCCCGGCCCGGAGGCCGAGTTAAAAAAAATAATAATCCCCGTTCAGTCTCAATGGCGGGGTGCGGGCCGGCCCGGCGGCGAGTGCGGCGGGCAGCAGGCCTCTTGGACAGGTTGAGAGATAAAAAAATAATAATTCCCGTGCAGTCTCAATGGCGGGGTGCGGGCCGGGGAATAGGCCTCTTGGCCGGGGTGAATAGTGTTGGAACACGGCCCGCGGAAATAGTAGCGGCTGGAGGTACCGGGGGCGATGCCCGCCCGGGCCCGGCGGCCAAGTTAAAAAAATAAATAATCCCCGTTCAGTCTCAATGGCAGGGTGCGGGCCGGCCCGGCGGCGATTGCGGCGGGCAGCAGGCCTCTTGGACAGGTTGAGAGATAAAAAAATAATAATTCCCGTTCAGTCTCAATGGCAGGGTGCGGGCCGGCCCGGCGGCAATTGCGGCGGGCAGCAGGCCTCTTGGACAGGTTGAGAGATAAAAAAATAATAATTCCCATGCAGTCTCAATGGCGGGGTGCGGGCCGGGGAATAGGCCTCTTGGCCGGGGTGAATATGTTGGAACGCGGCGCGCGTAAATAGAAGCGGCTGGAGGAACCGGGGGCGAAGCCCGCCCCGGCCCGGAGGCCGAGTTAAAAAAAATAATAATCCCCGTTCAGTCTCAATGGCGGGGTGCGGGCCGGCCCGGCGGCGATTGCGGCGGGCAGCAGGCCTCTTGGACAGGTTGAGAGATAAAAAAATAATAATTCCCGTGCAGTCTCAATGGCGGGGTGCGGGCCGGGGAATAGGCCTCTTGGCCGGGGTGAATAGTGTTGGAACACGGCCCGCGGAAATAGTAGCGGCTGGAGGTACCGGGGGCGATGCCCGCCCCGGCCCGGCGGCCAAGTTAAAAAAATAAATAATCCCGTTCAGTCTCAATGGCAGGGTGCGGGCCGGCCCGGCGGCGATTGCGGCGGGCAGCAGGCCTCTTGGACAGGTTGAGAGATAAAAAAATAATAATTCCCATGCAGTCTCAATGGCGGGGTGCGGGCCGGGGAATAGGCCTCTTGGCCGGGGTGAATATGTTGGAACGCGGCGCGCGTAAATAGAAGCGGCTGGAGGTACCGGGGGCGAAGCCCGCCCCGGCCCGGAGGCCGAGTTAAAAAAAATAATAATCCCCGTTCAGTCTCAATGGCGGGGTGCGGGCCGGCCCGGCGGCGAGTGCGGCGGGCAGCAGGCCTCTTGGACAGGTTGAGAGATAAAAAAATAATAATTCCCGTTCAGTCTCAATGGCAGGGTGCGGGCCGGCCCGGCGGCAATTGCGGCGGGCAGCAGGCCTCTTGGACAGGTTGAGAGATAAAAAAATAATAATTCCCATGCAGTCTCAATGGCGGGGTGCGGGCCGGGGAATAGGCCTCTTGGCCGGGGTGAATATGTTGGAACGCGGCGCGCGTAAATAGAAGCGGCTGGAGGTACCGGGGGCGAAGCCCGCCCCGGCCCGGAGGCCGAGTTAAAAAAAAATAATAATCCCCGTTCAGTCTCAATGGCGGGGTGCGGGCCGGCCCGGCGGCGAGTGCGGCGGGCAGCAGGCCTCTTGGACAGGTTGAGAGATAAAAAAATAATAATTCCCGTGCAGTCTCAATGGCGGGGTGCGGGCCGGGGAATAGGCCTCTTGGCCGGGGTGAATATGTTGGAACGCGGCGCACGTAAATAGAAGCGGCTGGAGGTACCGGGGGCGAAGCCCGCCCCGGCCCGGAGGCCGAGTTAAAAAAAATAATAATCCCCGTTCAGTCTCAATGGCGGGGTGCGGGCCGGCCCGGCGGCGATTGCGGCGGGCAGCAGGCCTCTTGGACAGGTTGAGAGATAAAAAAATAATAATTCCCGTGCAGTCTCAATGGCGGGGTGCGGGCCGGGGAATAGGCCTCTTGGCCGGGGTGAATAGTGTTGGAACACGGCCCGCGGAAATAGTAGCGGCTGGAGGTACCGGGGGCGATGCCCGCCCCGGCCCGGCGGCCAAGTTAAAAAAATAAATAATCCCGTTCAGTCTCAATGGCAGGGTGCGGGCCGGCCCGGCGGCGATTGCGGCGGGCAGCAGGCCTCTTGGACAGGTTGAGAGATAAAAAAATAATAATTCCCATGCAGTCTCAATGGCGGGGTGCGGGCCGGGGAATAGGCCTCTTGGCCGGGGTGAATATGTTGGAACGCGGCGCGCGTAAATAGAAGCGGCTGGAGGTACCGGGGGCGAAGCCCGCCCCGGCCCGGAGGCCGAGTTAAAAAAAATAATAATCCCCGTTCAGTCTCAATGGCGGGGTGCGGGCCGGCCCGGCGGCGAGTGCGGCGGGCAGCAGGCCTCTTGGACAGGTTGAGAGATAAAAAAATAATAATTCCCGTGCAGTCTCAATGGCGGGGTGCGGGCCGGGGAATAGGCCTCTTGGCCGGGGTGAATATGTTGGAACGCGGCGCGCGTAAATAGAAGCGGCTGGAGGTACCGGGGGCGAAGCCCGCCCCGGCCCGGAGGCCGAGTTAAAAAAAATAATAATCCCCGTTCAGTCTCAATGGCGGGGTGCGGGCCGGCCCGGCGGCGAGTGCGGCGGGCAGCAGGCCTCTTGGACAGGTTGAGAGATAAAAAAATAATAATTCCCGTGCAGTCTCAATGGCGGGGTGCGGGCCGGGGAATAGGCCTCTTGGCCGGGGTGAATAGTGTTGGAACACGGCCCGCGGAAATAGTAGCGGCTGGAGGTACCGGGGGCGATGCCCGCCCGGGCCCGGCGGCCAAGTTAAAAAAATAAATAATCCCCGTTCAGTCTCAATGGCAGGGTGCGGGCCGGCCCGGCGGCGATTGCGGCGGGCAGCAGGCCTCTTGGACAGGTTGAGAGATAAAAAAATAATAATTCCCGTTCAGTCTCAATGGCAGGGTGCGGGCCGGCCCGGCGGCAATTGCGGCGGGCAGCAGGCCTCTTGGACAGGTTGAGAGATAAAAAAATAATAATTCCCATGCAGTCTCAATGGCGGGGTGCGGGCCGGGGAATAGGCCTCTTGGCCGGGGTGAATATGTTGGAACGCGGCGCGCGTAAATAGAAGCGGCTGGAGGTACCGGGGGCGAAGCCCGCCCCGGCCCGGAGGCCGAGTTAAAAAAAATAATAATCCCCGTTCAGTCTCAATGGCGGGGTGCGGGCCGGCCCGGCGGCGAGTGCGGCGGGCAGCAGGCCTCTTGGACAGGTTGAGAGATAAAAAAATAATAATTCCCGTGCAGTCTCAATGGCGGGGTGCGGGCCGGCCCGGCGGCGAGTGCGGCGGGCAGCAGGCCTCTTGGACAGGTTGAGAGATAAAAAAATAATAATCCCCGTTCAGTCTCAATGGCGGGGTGCGGGCCGGCCCGGCGGCGAGTGCGGCGGGCAGCAGGCCTCTTGGACAGGTTGAGAGATAAAAAAATAATAATTCCCGTGCAGTCTCAATGGCGGGGTGCGGGCCGGGGAATAGGCCTCTTGGCCGGGGTGAATAGTGTTGGAACACGGCCCGCGGAAATAGTAGCGGCTGGAGGTACCGGGGGCGATGCCCGCCCCGGCCCGGCGGCCAAGTTAAAAAAATAAATAATCCCCGTTCAGTCTCAATGGCAGGGTGCGGGCCGGCCCGGCGGCGATTGCGGCGGGCAGCAGGCCTCTTGGACAGGTTGAGAGATAAAAAAATAATAATTCCCGTTCAGTCTCAATGGCAGGGTGCGGGCCGGCCCGGCGGCAATTGCGGCGGGCAGCAGGCCTCTTGGACAGGTTGAGAGATAAAAAAATAATAATTCCCATGCAGTCTCAATGGCGGGGTGCGGGCCGGGGAATAGGCCTCTTGGCCGGGGTGAATATGTTGGAACGCGGCGCGCGTAAATAGAAGCGGCTGGAGGTACCGGGGGCGAAGCCCGCCCCGGCCCGGAGGCCGAGTTAAAAAAAAATAATAATCCCCGTTCAGTCTCAATGGCGGGGTGCGGGCCGGCCCGGCGGCGAGTGCGGCGGGCAGCAGGCCTCTTGGACAGGTTGAGAGATAAAAAAATAATAATTCCCGTGCAGTCTCAATGGCGGGGTGCGGGCCGGGGAATAGGCCTCTTGGCCGGGGTGAATATGTTGGAACGCGGCGCACGTAAATAGAAGCGGCTGGAGGTACCGGGGGCGAAGCCCGCCCCGGCCCGGAGGCCGAGTTAAAAAAAATAATAATCCCCGTTCAGTCTCAATGGCGGGGTGCGGGCCGGCCCGGCGGCGATTGCGGCGGGCAGCAGGCCTCTTGGACAGGTTGAGAGATAAAAAAATAATAATTCCCGTGCAGTCTCAATGGCGGGGTGTGGGCCGGGGAATAGGCCTCTTGGCCGGGGTGAATAGTGTTGGAACACGGCCCGCGGAAATAGTAGCGGCTGGAGGTACCGGGGGCGATGCCCGCCCCGGCCCGGCGGCCAAGTTAAAAAAATAAATAATCCCGTTCAGTCTCAATGGCAGGGTGCGGGCCGGCCCGGCGGCGATTGCGGCGGGCAGCAGGCCTCTTGGACAGGTTGAGAGATAAAAAAATAATAATTCCCATGCAGTCTCAATGGCGGGGTGCGGGCCGGGGAATAGGCCTCTTGGCCGGGGTGAATATGTTGGAACGCGGCGCGCGTAAATAGAAGCGGCTGGAGGTACCGGGGGCGAAGCCCGCCCCGGCCCGGAGGCCGAGTTAAAAAAAATAATAATCCCCGTTCAGTCTCAATGGCGGGGTGCGGGCCGGCCCGGCGGCGAGTGCGGCGGGCAGCAGGCCTCTTGGACAGGTTGAGAGATAAAAAAATAATAATTCCCGTGCAGTCTCAATGGCGGGGTGCGGGCCGGGGAATAGGCCTCTTGGCCGGGGTGAATATGTTGGAACGCGGCGCGCGTAAATAGAAGCGGCTGGAGGTACCGGGGGCGAAGCCCGCCCCGGCCCGGAGGCCGAGTTAAAAAAAATAATAATCCCCGTTCAGTCTCAATGGCGGGGTGCGGGCCGGCCCGGCGGCGAGTGCGGCGGGCAGCAGGCCTCTTGGACAGGTTGAGAGATAAAAAAATAATAATTCCCGTGCAGTCTCAATGGCGGGGTGCGGGCCGGGGAATAGGCCTCTTGGCCGGGGTGAATAGTGTTGGAACACGGCCCGCGGAAATAGTAGCGGCTGGAGGTACCGGGGGCGATGCCCGCCCCGGCCCGGCGGCCAAGTTAAAAAAATAAATAATCCCCGTTCAGTCTCAATGGCAGGGTGCGGGCCGGCCCGGCGGCGATTGCGGCGGGCAGCAGGCCTCTTGGACAGGTTGAGAGATAAAAAAATAATAATTCCCGTTCAGTCTCAATGGCAGGGTGCGGGCCGGCCCGGCGGCAATTGCGGCGGGCAGCAGGCCTCTTGGACAGGTTGAGAGATAAAAAAATAATAATTCCCATGCAGTCTCAATGGCGGGGTGCGGGCCGGGGAATAGGCCTCTTGGCCGGGGTGAATATGTTGGAACGCGGCGCGCGTAAATAGAAGCGGCTGGAGGTACCGGGGGCGAAGCCCGCCCCGGCCCGGAGGCCGAGTTAAAAAAAATAATAATCCCCGTTCAGTCTCAATGGCGGGGTGCGGGCCGGCCCGCCGGCGAGTGCGGCGGGCAGCAGGCCTCTTGGACAGGTTGAGAGATAAAAAAATAATAATTCCCGTGCAGTCTCAATGGCGGGGTGCGGGCCGGGGAATAGGCCTCTTGGCCGGGGTGAATATGTTGGAACGCGGCGCGCGTAAATAGAAGCGGCTGGAGGTACCGGGGGCGAAGCCCGCCCCGGCCCGGAGGCCGAGTTAAAAAAAATAATAATCCCCGTTCAGTCTCAATGGCGGGGTGCGGGCCGGCCCGGCGGCGAGTGCGGCGGGCAGCAGGCCTCTTGGACAGGTTGAGAGATAAAAAAATAATAATTCCCGTGCAGTCTCAATGGCGGGGTGCGGGCCGGGGAATAGGCCTCTTGGCCGGGGTGAATAGTGTTGGAACACGGCCCGCGGAAATAGTAGCGGCTGGAGGTACCGGGGGCGATGCCCGCCCCGGCCCGGCGGCCAAGTTAAAAAAATAAATAATCCCCGTTCAGTCTCAATGGCAGGGTGCGGGCCGGCCCGGCGGCGATTGCGGCGGGCAGCAGGCCTCTTGGACAGGTTGAGAGATAAAAAAATAATAATTCCCGTTCAGTCTCAATGGCAGGGTGCGGGCCGGCCCGGCGGCAATTGCGGCGGGCAGCAGGCCTCTTGGACAGGTTGAGAGATAAAAAAATAATAATTCCCATGCAGTCTCAATGGCGGGGTGCGGGCCGGGGAATAGGCCTCTTGGCCGGGGTGAATATGTTGGAACGCGGCGCGCGTAAATAGAAGCGGCTGGAGGTACCGGGGGCGAAGCCCGCCCCGGCCCGGAGGCCGAGTTAAAAAAAATAATAATCCCCGTTCAGTCTCAATGGCGGGGTGCGGGCCGGCCCGGCGGCGAGTGCGGCGGGCAGCAGGCCTCTTGGACAGGTTGAGAGATAAAAAAATAATAATTCCCGTGCAGTCTCAATGGCGGGGTGCGGGCCGGGGAATAGGCCTCTTGGCCGGGATGAATATGTTGGAACGCGGCGCGCGTAAATAGAAGCGGCTGGAGGTACCGGGGGCGAAGCCCGCCCCGGCCCGGAGGCCGAGTTAAAAAAAATAATAATCCCCGTTCAGTCTCAATGGCGGGGTGCGGGCCGGCCCGGCGGCGAGTGCGGCGGGCAGCAGGCCTCTTGGACAGGTTGAGAGATAAAAAAATAATAATTCCCGTGCAGTCTCAATGGCGGGGTGCGGGCCGGGGAATAGGCCTCTTGGCCGGGGTGAATAGTGTTGGAACACGGCCCGCGGAAATAGTAGCGGCTGGAGGTACCGGGGGCGATGCCCGCCCGGGCCCGGCGGCCAAGTTAAAAAAATAAATAATCCCCGTTCAGTCTCAATGGCAGGGTGCGGGCCGGCCCGGCGGCGATTGCGGCGGGCAGCAGGCCTCTTGGACAGGTTGAGAGATAAAAAAATAATAATTCCCGTTCAGTCTCAATGGCAGGGTGCGGGCCGGCCCGGCGGCAATTGCGGCGGGCAGCAGGCCTCTTGGACAGGTTGAGAGATAAAAAAATAATAATTCCCATGCAGTCTCAATGGCGGGGTGCGGGCCGGGGAATAGGCCTCTTGGCCGGGGTGAATATGTTGGAACGCGGCGCGCGTAAATAGAAGCGGCTGGAGGGACCGGGGGCGAAGCCCGCCCCGGCCCGGAGGCCGAGTTAAAAAAAATAATAATCCCCGTTCAGTCTCAATGGCGGGGTGCGGGCCGGCCCGGCGGCGATTGCGGCGGGCAGCAGGCCTCTTGGACAGGTTGAGAGATAAAAAAATAATAATTCCCGTGCAGTCTCAATGGCGGGGTGCGGGCCGGGGAATAGGCCTCTTGGCCGGGGTGAATAGTGTTGGAACACGGCCCGCGGAAATAGTAGCGGCTGGAGGTACCGGGGGCGATGCCCGCCCCGGCCCGGCGGCCAAGTTAAAAAAATAAATAATCCCGTTCAGTCTCAATGGCAGGGTGCGGGCCGGCCCGGCGGCGATTGCGGCGGGCAGCAGGCCTCTTGGACAGGTTGAGAGATAAAAAAATAATAATTCCCATGCAGTCTCAATGGCGGGGTGCGGGCCGGGGAATAGGCCTCTTGGCCGGGGTGAATATGTTGGAACGCGGCGCGCGTAAATAGAAGCGGCTGGAGGTACCGGGGGCGAAGCCCGCCCCGGCCCGGAGGCCGAGTTAAAAAAAATAATAATCCCCGTTCAGTCTCAAAGGCGGGGTGCGGGCCGGCCCGGCGGCGAGTGCGGCGGGCAGCAGGCCTCTTGGACAGGTTGAGAGATAAAAAAATAATAATTCCCGTGCAGTCTCAATGGCGGGGTGCGGGCCGGGGAATAGGCCTCTTGGCCGGGGTGAATAGTGTTGGAACACGGCCCGCGGAAATAGTAGCGGCTGGAGGTACCGGGGGCGATGCCCGCCCGGGCCCGGCGGCCAAGTTAAAAAAATAAATAATCCCCGTTCAGTCTCAATGGCAGGGTGCGGGCCGGCCCGGCGGCGATTGCGGCGGGCAGCAGGCCTCTTGGACAGGTTGAGAGATAAAAAAATAATAATTCCCGTTCAGTCTCAATGGCAGGGTGCGGGCCGGCCCGGCGGCAATTGCGGCGGGCAGCAGGCCTCTTGGACAGGTTGAGAGATAAAAAAATAATAATTCCCATACAGTCTCAATGGCGGGGTGCGGGCCGGGGAATAGGCCTCTTGGCCGGGGTGAATATGTTGGAACGCAGCGCGCGTAAATAGAAGCGGCTGGAGGTACCGGGGGCGAAGCCCGCCCCGGCCCGGAGGCCGAGTTAAAAAAAATAATAATCCCCGTTCAGTCTCAATGGCGGGGTGCGGGCCGGCCCGGCGGCGAGTGCGGCGGGCAGCAGGCCTCTTGGACAGGTTGAGAGATAAAAAAATAATAATTCCCGTGCAGTCTCAATGGCGGGGTGCGGGCCGGGGAATAGGCCTCTTGGCCGGGGTGAATATGTTGGAACGCGGCGCGCGTAAATAGAAGCGGCTGGAGGTACCGGGGGCGAAGCCCGCCCCGGCCCGGAGGCCGAGTTAAAAAAAATAATAATCCCCGTTCAGTCTCAATGGCGGGGTGCGGGCCGGCCCGGCGGCGAGTGCGGCGGGCAGCAGGCCTCTTGGACAGGTTGAGAGATAAAAAAATAATAATTCCCATGCAGTCTCAATGGCGGGGTGCGGGCCGGGGAATAGGCCTCTTGGCCGGGGTGAATATGTTGGAACGCGGCGCGCGTAAATAGAAGCGGCTGGAGGTACCGGGGGCGAAGCCCGCCCCGGCCCGGAGGCCGAGTTAAAAAAAAATAATAATCCCCGTTCAGTCTCAATGGCGGGGTGCGGGCCGGCCCGGCGGCGAGTGCGGCGGGCAGCAGGCCTCTTGGACAGGTTGAGAGATAAAAAAATAATAATTCCCGTGCAGTCTCAATGGCGGGGTGCGGGCCGGGGAATAGGCCTCTTGGCCGGGGTGAATATGTTGGAACGCGGCGCACGTAAATAGAAGCGGCTGGAGGTACCGGGGGCGAAGCCCGCCCCGGCCCGGAGGCCGAGTTAAAAAAAATAATAATCCCCGTTCAGTCTCAATGGCGGGGTGCGGGCCGGCCCGGCGGCGATTGCGGCGGGCAGCAGGCCTCTTGGACAGGTTGAGAGATAAAAAAATAATAATTCCCGTGCAGTCTCAATGGCGGGGTGCGGGCCGGGGAATAGGCCTCTTGGCCGGGGTGAATAGTGTTGGAACACGGCCCGCGGAAATAGTAGCGGCTGGAGGTACCGGGGGCGATGCCCGCCCCGGCCCGGCGGCCAAGTTAAAAAAATAAATAATCCCGTTCAGTCTCAATGGCAGGGTGCGGGCCGGCCCGGCGGCGATTGCGGCGGGCAGCAGGCCTCTTGGACAGGTTGAGAGATAAAAAAATAATAATTCCCATGCAGTCTCAATGGCGGGGTGCGGGCCGGGGAATAGGCCTCTTGGCCGGGGTGAATATGTTGGAACGCGGCGCGCGTAAATAGAAGCGGCTGGAGGTACCGGGGGCGAAGCCCGCCCCGGCCCGGAGGCCGAGTTAAAAAAAATAATAATCCCCGTTCAGTCTCAATGGCGGGGTGCGGGCCGGCCCGGCGGCGAGTGCGGCGGGCAGCAGGCCTCTTGGACAGGTTGAGAGATAAAAAAATAATAATTCCCGTGCAGTCTCAATGGCGGGGTGCGGGCCGGGGAATAGGCCTCTTGGCCGGGGTGAATATGTTGGAACGCGGCGCGCGTAAATAGAAGCGGCTGGAGGTACCGGGGGCGAAGCCCGCCCCGGCCCGGAGGCCGAGTTAAAAAAAATAATAATCCCCGTTCAGTCTCAATGGCGGGGTGCGGGCCGGCCCGGCGGCGAGTGCGGCGGGCAGCAGGCCTCTTGGACAGGTTGAGAGATAAAAAAATAATAATTCCCGTGCAGTCTCAATGGCGGGGTGCGGGCCGGGGAATAGGCCTCTTGGCCGGGGTGAATAGTGTTGGAACACGGCCCGCGGAAATAGTAGCGGCTGGAGGTACCGGGGGCGATGCCCGCCCCGGCCCGGCGGCCAAGTTAAAAAAATAAATAATCCCCGTTCAGTCTCAATGGCAGGGTGCGGGCCGGCCCAGCGGCGATTGCGGCGGGCAGCAGGCCTCTTGGACAGGTTGAGAGATAAAAAAATAATAATTCCCGTTCAGTCTCAATGGCAGGGTGCGGGCCGGCCCGGCGGCAATTGCGGCGGGCAGCAGGCCTCTTGGACAGGTTGAGAGATAAAAAAATAATAATTCCCATGCAGTCTCAATGGCGGGGTGCGGGCCGGGGAATAGGCCTCTTGGCCGGGGTGAATATGTTGGAACGCGGCGCGCGTAAATAGTAGCGGCTGGAGGTACCGGGGGCGAAGCCCGCCCCGGCCCGGAGGCCGAGTTAAAAAAAATAATAATCCCCGTTCAGTCTCAATGGCGGGGTGCGGGCCGGCCCGGCGGCGAGTGCGGCGGGCAGCAGGCCTCTTGGACAGGTTGAGAGATAAAAAAATAATAATTCCCGTGCAGTCTCAATGGCGGGGTGCGGGCCGGGGAATAGGCCTCTTGGCCGGGGTGAATATGTTGGAACGCGGCGCGCGTAAATAGAAGCGGCTGGAGGTACCGGGGGCGAAGCCCGCCCCGGCCCGGAGGCCGAGTTAAAAAAAATAATAATCCCCGTTCAGTCTCAATGGCGGGGTGCGGGCCGGCCCGGCGGCGATTGCGGCGGGCAGCAGGCCTCTTGGACAGGTTGAGAGATAAAAAAATAATAATTCCCGTGCAGTCTCAATGGCGGGGTGCGGGCCGGGGAATAGGCCTCTTGGCCGGGGTGAATAGTGTTGGAACACGGCCCGCGGAAATAGTAGCGGCTGGAGGTACCGGGGGCGATGCCCGCCCCGGCCCGGCGGCCAAGTTAAAAAAATAAATAATCCCGTTCAGTCTCAATGGCAGGGTGCGGGCCGGCCCGGCGGCGATTGCGGCGGGCAGCAGGCCTCTTGGACAGGTTGAGAGATAAAAAAAAAATAATTCCCATGCAGTCTCAATGGCGGGGTGCGGGCCGGGGAATAGGCCTCTTGGCCGGGGTGAATATGTTGGAACGCGGCGCGCGTAAATAGAAGCGGCTGGAGGTACCGGGGGCGAAGCCCGCCCCGGCCCGGAGGCCGAGTTAAAAAAAATAATAATCCCCGTTCAGTCTCAATGGCGGGGTGCGGGCCGGCCCGGCGGCGAGTGCGGCGGGCAGCAGGCCTCTTGGACAGGTTGAGAGATAAAAAAATAATAATTCCCGTGCAGTCTCAATGGCGGGGTGCGGGCCGAGGAATAGGCCTCTTGGCCGGGGTGAATATGTTGGAACGCGGCGCGCGTAAATAGAAGCGGCTGGAGGTACCGGGGGCGAAGCCCGCCCCGGCCCGGAGGCCGAGTTAAAAAAAAATAATAATCCCCGTTCAGTCTCAATGGCGGGGTGCGGGCCGGCCCGGCGGCGAGTGCGGTGGGCAGCAGGCCTCTTGGACAGGTTGAGAGATAAAAAAATAATAATTCCCGTGCAGTCTCAATGGCGGGGTGCGGGCCGGGGAATAGGCCTCATGGCCGGGGTGAATAGTGTTGGAACACGGCCCGCGGAAATAGTAGCGGCTGGAGGTACCGGGGGCGATGCCCGCCCCGGCCCGGCGGCCAAGTTAAAAAAATAAATAATCCCGTTCAGTCTCAATGGCAGGGTGCGGGCCGGCCCGGCGGCGATTGCGGCGGGCAGCAGGCCTCTTGGACAGGTTGAGAGATAAAAAAAAAATAATTCCCATGCAGTCTCAATGGCGGGGTGCGGGCCGGGGAATAGGCCTCTTGGCCGGGGTGAATATGTTGGAACGCGGCGCGCGTAAATAGAAGCGGCTGGAGGTACCGGGGGCGAAGCCCGCCCCGGCCCGGAGGCCGAGTTAAAAAAAATAATAATCCCCGTTCAGTCTCAATGGCGGGGTGCGGGCCGGCCCGGCGGCGAGTGCGGCGGGCAGCAGGCCTCTTGGACAGGTTGAGAGATAAAAAAATAATAATTCCCGTGCAGTCTCAATGGCGGGGTGCGGGCCGGGGAATAGGCCTCTTGGCCGGGGTGAATATGTTGGAACGCGGCGCGCGTAAATAGAAGCGGCTGGAGGTACCGGGGGCGAAGCCCGCCCCGGCCCGGAGGCCGAGTTAAAAAAAATAATAATCCCCGTTCAGTCTCAATGGCGGGGTGCGGGCCGGCCCGGCGGCGAGTGCGGCGGGCAGCAGGCCTCTTGGACAGGTTGAGAGATAAAAAAATAATAATTCCCGTGCAGTCTCAATGGCGGGGTGCGGGCCGGGGAATAGGCCTCTTGGCCGGGGTGAATAGTGTTGGAACACGGCCCGCGGAAATAGTAGCGGCTGGAGGTACCGGGGGCGATGCCCGCCCCGGCCCGGCGGCCAAGTTAAAAAAATAAATAATCCCCGTTCAGTCTCAATGGCAGGGTGCGGGCTGGCCCGGCGGCGATTGCGGCGGGCAGCAGGCCTCTTGGACAGGTTGAGAGATAAAAAAATAATAATTCCCGTTCAGTCTCAATGGCAGGGTGCGGGCCGGCCCGGCGGCAATTGCGGCGGGCAGCAGGCCTCTTGGACAGGTTGAGAGATAAAAAAATAATAATTCCCATGCAGTCTCAATGGCGGGGTGCGGGCCGGGGAATAGGCCTCTTGGCCGGGGTGAATATGTTGGAACGCGGCGCGCGTAAATAGAAGCGGCTGGAGGGACCGGGGGCGAAGCCCGCCCCGGCCCGGAGGCCGAGTTAAAAAAAATAATAATCCCCGTTCAGTCTCAATGGCGGGGTGCGGGCCGGCCCGGCGGCGATTGCGGCGGGCAGCAGGCCTCTTGGACAGGTTGAGAGATAAAAAAATAATAATTCCCGTGCAGTCTCAATGGCGGGGTGCGGGCCGGGGAATAGGCCTCTTGGCCGGGGTGAATAGTGTTGGAACACGGCCCGCGGAAATAGTAGCGGCTGGAGGTACCGGGGGCGATGCCCGCCCCGGCCCGGCGGCCAAGTTAAAAAAATAAATAATCCCGTTCAGTCTCAATGGCAGGGTGCGGGCCGGCCCGGCGGCGATTGCGGCGGGCAGCAGGCCTCTTGGACAGGTTGAGAGATAAAAAAATAATAATTCCCATGCAGTCTCAATGGCGGGGTGCGGGCCGGGGAATAGGCCTCTTGGCCGGGGTGAATATGTTGGAACGCGGCGCGCGTAAATAGAAGCGGCTGGAGGTACCGGGGGCGAAGCCCGCCCCGGCCCGGAGGCCGAGTTAAAAAAAAAAATAATCCCCGTTCAGTCTCAATGGCGGGGTGCGGGCCGGCCCGGCGGCGAGTGCGGCGGGCAGCAGGCCTCTTGGACAGGTTGAGAGATAAAAAAATAATAATTCCCGTGCAGTCTCAATGGCGGGGTGCGGGCCGGGGAATAGGCCTCTTGGCCCGGGTGAATAGTGTTGGAACACGGCCCGCGGAAATAGTAGCGGCTGGAGGTACCGGGGGCGATGCCCGCCCGGGCCCGGCGGCCAAGTTAAAAAAATAAATAATCCCCGTTCAGTCTCAATGGCAGGGTGCGGGCCGGCCCGGCGGCGATTGCGGCGGGCAGCAGGCCTCTTGGACAGGTTGAGAGATAAAAAAATAATAATTCCCATGCAGTCTCAATGGCGGGGTGCGGGCCGGGGAATAGGCCTCTTGGCCGGGGTGAATAGTGTTGGAACACGGCCCGCGGAAATAGTAGCGGCTGGAGGTACCGGGGGCGATGCCCGCCCCGGCCCGGCGGCCAAGTTAAAAAAATAAATAATCCCCGTTCAGTCTCAATGGCAGGGTGCGGGCTGGCCCGGCGGCGATTGCGGCGGGCAGCAGGCCTCTTGGACAGGTTGAGAGATAAAAAAATAATAATTCCCGTTCAGTCTCAATGGCAGGGTGCGGGCCGGCCCGGCGGCAATTGCGGCGGGCAGCAGGCCTCTTGGACAGGTTGAGAGATAAAAAAATAATAATTCCCATGCAGTCTCAATGGCGGGGTGCGGGCCGGGGAATAGGCCTCTTGGCCGGGGTGAATATGTTGGAACGCGGCGCGCGTAAATAGAAGCGGCTGGAGGGACCGGGGGCGAAGCCCGCCCCGGCCCGGAGGCCGAGTTAAAAAAAATAATAATCCCCGTTCAGTCTCAATGGCGGGGTGCGGGCCGGCCCGGCGGCGATTGCGGCGGGCAGCAGGCCTCTTGGACAGGTTGAGAGATAAAAAAATAATAATTCCCGTGCAGTCTCAATGGCGGGGTGCGGGCCGGGGAATAGGCCTCTTGGCCGGGGTGAATAGTGTTGGAACACGGCCCGCGGAAATAGTAGCGGCTGGAGGTACCGGGGGCGATGCCCGCCCCGGCCCGGCGGCCAAGTTAAAAAAATAAATAATCCCGTTCAGTCTCAATGGCAGGGTGCGGGCCGGCCCGGCGGCGATTGCGGCGGGCAGCAGGCCTCTTGGACAGGTTGAGAGATAAAAAAATAATAATTCCCATGCAGTCTCAATGGCGGGGTGCGGGCCGGGGAATAGGCCTCTTGGCCGGGGTGAATATGTTGGAACGCGGCGCGCGTAAATAGAAGCGGCTGGAGGTACCGGGGGCGAAGCCCGCCCCGGCCCGGAGGCCGAGTTAAAAAAAATAATAATCCCCGTTCAGTCTCAATGGCGGGGTGCGGGCCGGCCCGGCGGCGAGTGCGGCGGGCAGCAGGCCTCTTGGACAGGTTGAGAGATAAAAAAATAATAATTCCCGTGCAGTCTCAATGGCGGGGTGCGGGCCGGGGAATAGGCCTCTTGGCCCGGGTGAATAGTGTTGGAACACGGCCCGCGGAAATAGTAGCGGCTGGAGGTACCGGGGGCGATGCCCGCCCGGGCCCGGCGGCCAAGTTAAAAAAATAAATAATCCCCGTTCAGTCTCAATGGCAGGGTGCGGGCCGGCCCGGCGGCGATTGCGGCGGGCAGCAGGCCTCTTGGACAGGTTGAGAGATAAAAAAATAATAATTCCCAGGCAGTCTCAATGGCGGGGTGCGGGCCGGGGAATAGGCCTCTTGGCCGGGGTGAATATGTTGGAACGCGGCGCGCGTAAATAGAAGCGGCTGGAGGTACCGGGGGCGAAGCCCGCCCCGGCCCGGAGGCCGAGTTAAAAAAAATAATAATCCCCGTTCAGTCTCAATGGCGGGGTGCGGGCCGGCCCGGCGGCGAGTGCGGCGGGCAGCAGGCCTCTTGGACAGGTTGAGAGATAAAAAAATAATAATTCCCGTGCAGTCTCAATGGCGGGGTGCGGGCCGGGGAATAGGCCTCTTGGCCGGGGTGAATAGTGTTGGAACACGGCCCGCGGAAATAGTAGCGGCTGGAGGTACCGGGGGCGATGCCCGCCCCGGCCCGGCGGCCAAGTTAAAAAAATAAATAATCCCCGTTCAGTCTCAATGGCAGGGTGCGGGCCGGCCCGGCGGCGATTGCGGCGGGCAGCAGGCCTCTTGGACAGGTTGAGAGATAAAAAAATAATAATTCCCGTTCAGTCTCAATGGCAGGGTGCGGGCCGGCCCGGCGGCAATTGCGGCGGGCAGCAGGCCTCTTGGACAGGTTGAGAGATAAAAAAATAATAATTCCCATGCAGTCTCAATGGCAGGGTGCGGGCCGGCCCGGCGGCGATTGCGGCGGGCAGCAGGCCTCTTGGACAGGTTGAGAGATAAAAAAATAATAATTCCCGTGCAGTCTCAATGGCGGGGTGCGGGCCGGGGAATAGGCCTCTTGGCCGGGGTGAATAGTGTTGGAACACGGCCCGCGGAAATAGTAGCGGCTGGAGGTACCGGGGGCGATGCCCGCCCCGGCCCGGCGGCCAAGTTAAAAAAATAAATAATCCCGTTCAGTCTCAATGGCAGGGTGCGGGCCGGCCCGGCGGCGATTGCGGCGGGCAGCAGGCCTCTTGGACAGGTTGAGAGATAAAAAAAAAATAATTCCCATGCAGTCTCAATGGCGGGGTGCGGGCCGGGGAATAGGCCTCTTGGCCGGGGTGAATATGTTGGAACGCGGCGCGCGTAAATAGAAGCGGCTGGAGGTACCGGGGGCGAAGCCCGCCCCGGCCCGGAGGCCGAGTTAAAAAAAATAATAATCCCCGTTCAGTCTCAATGGCGGGGTGCGGGCCGGCCCGGCGGCGAGTGCGGCGGGCAGCAGGCCTCTTGGACAGGTTGAGAGATAAAAAAATAATAATTCCCGTGCAGTCTCAATGGCGGGGTGCGGGCCGAGGAATAGGCCTCTTGGCCGGGGTGAATATGTTGGAACGCGGCGCGCGTAAATAGAAGCGGCTGGAGGTACCGGGGGCGAAGCCCGCCCCGGCCCGGAGGCCGAGTTAAAAAAATAATAATCCCCGTTCAGTCTCAATGGCGGGGTGCGGGCCGGCCCGGCGGCGAGTGCGGTGGGCAGCAGGCCTCTTGGACAGGTTGAGAGATAAAAAAATAATAATTCCCGTGCAGTCTCAATGACGGGGTGCGGGCCGGGGAATAGGCCTCTTGGCCGGGGTGAATAGTGTTAGAACACGGCCCGCGGAAATAGTAGCGGCTGGAGGTACCGGGGGCGATGCCCGCCCCGGCCCGGCGGCCAAGTTAAAAAAATAAATAATCCCGTTCAGTCTCAATGGCAGGGTGCGGGCCGGCCCGGCGGCGATTGCGGCGGGCAGCAGGCCTCTTGGACAGGTTGAGAGATAAAAAAATAATAATTCCCATGCAGTCTCAATGGCGGGGTGCGGGCCGGGGAATAGGCCTCTTGGCCGGGGTGAATATGTTGGAACGCGGCGCGCGTAAATAGAAGCGGCTGGAGGTACCGGGGGCGAAGCCCGCCCCGGCCCGGAGGCCGAGTTAAAAAAAATAATAATCCCCGTTCAGTCTCAATGGCGGGGTGCGGGCCGGCCCGGCGGCGAGTGCGGCGGGCAGCAGGCCTCTTGGACAGGTTGAGAGATAAAAAAATAATAATTCCCGTGCAGTCTCAATGGCGGGGTGCGGGCCGGGGAATAGGCCTCTTGGCCGGGGTGAATATGTTGGAACGCGGCGCGCGTAAATAGAAGCGGCTGGAGGTACCGGGGGCGAAGCCCGCCCCGGCCCGGAGGCCGAGTTAAAAAAAATAATAATCCCCGTTCAGTCTCAATGGCGGGGTGCGGGCCGGCCCGGCGGCGAGTGCGGCGGGCAGCAGGCCTCTTGGACAGGTTGAGAGATAAAAAAATAATAATTCCCGTGCAGTCTCAATGGCGGGGTGCGGGCCGGGGAATAGGCCTCTTGGCCGGGTGAATAGTGTTGGAACACGGCCCGCGGAAATAGTAGCGGCTGGAGGTACCGGGGGCGATGCCCGCCCCGGCCCGGCGGCCAAGTTAAAAAAATAAATAATCCCCGTTCAGTCTCAATGGCAGGGTGCGGGCCGGCCCGGCGGCGATTGCGGCGGGCAGCAGGCCTCTTGGACAGGTTGAGAGATAAAAAAATAATAATTCCCGTTCAGTCTCAATGGCAGGGTGCGGGCCGGCCCGGCGGCAATTGCGGCGGGCAGCAGGCCTCTTGGACAGGTTGAGAGATAAAAAAATAATAATTCCCATGCAGTCTCAATGGCGGGGTGCGGGCCGGGGAATAGGCCTCTTGGCCGGGGTGAATATGTTGGAACGCGGCGCGCGTAAATAGAAGCGGCTGGAGGTACCGGGGGCGAAGCCCGCCCCGGCCCGGAGGCCGAGTTAAAAAAAATAATAATCCCCGTTCAGTCTCAATGGCGGGGTGCGGGCCGGCCCGGCGGCGAGTGCGGCGGGCAGCAGGCCTCTTGGACAGGTTGAGAGATAAAAAAATAATAATTCCCGTGCAGTCTCAATGGCGGGGTGCGGGCCGGGGAATAGGCCTCTTGGCCGGGGTGAATATGTTGGAACGCGGCGCGCGTAAATAGAAGCGGCTGGAGGTACCGGGGGCGAAGCCCGCCCCGGCCCGGAGGCCGAGTTAAAAAAAATAATAATCCCCGTTCAGTCTCAATGGCGGGGTGCGGGCCGGCCCGGCGGCGAGTGCGGCGGGCAGCAGGCCTCTTGGACAGGTTGAGAGATAAAAAAATAATAATTCCCGTGCAGTCTCAATGGCGGGGTGCGGGCCGGGGAATAGGCCTCTTGGCCGGGGTGAATAGTGTTGGAACACGGCCCGCGGAAATAGTAGCGGCTGGAGGTACCGGGGGCGATGCCCGCCCGGGCCCGGCGGCCAAGTTAAAAAAATAAATAATCCCCGTTCAGTCTCAATGGCAGGGTGCGGGCCGGCCCGGCGGCGATTGCGGCGGGCAGCAGGCCTCTTGGACAGGTTGAGAGATAAAAAAATAATAATTCCCGTTCAGTCTCAATGGCAGGGTGCGGGCCGGCCCGGCGGCAATTGCGGCGGGCAGCAGGCCTCTTGGACAGGTTGAGAGATAAAAAAATAATAATTCCCGTGCAGTCTCAATGGCGGGGTGCGGGCCGGGGAATAGGCCTCTTGGCCGGGTGAATAGTGTTGGAACACGGCCCGCGGAAATAGTAGCGGCTGGAGGTACCGGGGGCGATGCCCGCCCCGGCCCGGCGGCCAAGTTAAAAAAATAAATAATCCCCGTTCAGTCTCAATGGCAGGGTGCGGGCCGGCCCGGCGGCGATTGCGGCGGGCAGCAGGCCTCTTGGACAGGTTGAGAGATAAAAAAATAATAATTCCCGTTCAGTCTCAATGGCAGGGTGCGGGCCGGCCCGGCGGCAATTGCGGCGGGCAGCAGGCCTCTTGGACAGGTTGAGAGATAAAAAAATAATAATTCCCATGCAGTCTCAATGGCGGGGTGCGGGCCGGGGAATAGGCCTCTTGGCCGGGGTGAATATGTTGGAACGCAGCGCGCGTAAATAGAAGCGGCTGGAGGTACCGGGGGCGAAGCCCGCCCCGGCCCGGAGGCCGAGTTAAAAAAAATAATAATCCCCGTTCAGTCTCAATGGCGGGGTGCGGGCCGGCCCGGCGGCGAGTGCGGCGGGCAGCAGGCCTCTTGGACAGGTTGAGAGATAAAAAAATAATAATTCCCGTGCAGTCTCAATGGCGGGGTGCGGGCCGGGGAATAGGCCTCTTGGCCGGGGTGAATATGTTGGAACGCGGCGCGCGTAAATAGAAGCGGCTGGAGGTACCGGGGGCGAAGCCCGCCCCGGCCCGGAGGCCGAGTTAAAAAAAATAATAATCCCCGTTCAGTCTCAATGGCGGGGTGCGGGCCGGCCCGGCGGCGAGTGCGGCGGGCAGCAGGCCTCTTGGACAGGTTGAGAGATAAAAAAATAATAATTCCCGTTCAGTCTCAATGGCAGGGTGCGGGCCGGCCCGGCGGCAATTGCGGCGGGCAGCAGGCCTCTTGGACAGGTTGAGAGATAAAAAAATAATAATTCCCATGCAGTCTCAATGGCGGGGTGCGGGCCGGGGAATAGGCCTCTTGGCCGGGGTGAATATGTTGGAACGCAGCGCGCGTAAATAGAAGCGGCTGGAGGTACCGGGGGCGAAGCCCGCCCCGGCCCGGAGGCCGAGTTAAAAAAAATAATAATCCCCGTTCAGTCTCAATGGCGGGGTGCGGGCCGGCCCGGCGGCGAGTGCGGCGGGCAGCAGGCCTCTTGGACAGGTTGAGAGATAAAAAAATAATAATTCCCGTGCAGTCTCAATGGCGGGGTGCGGGCCGGGGAATAGGCCTCTTGGCCGGGGTGAATATGTTGGAACGCGGCGCGCGTAAATAGAAGCGGCTGGAGGTACCGGGGGCGAAGCCCGCCCCGGCCCGGAGGCCGAGTTAAAAAAAATAATAATCCCCGTTCAGTCTCAATGGCGGGGTGCGGGCCGGCCCGGCGGCGAGTGCGGCGGGCAGCAGGCCTCTTGGACAGGTTGAGAGATAAAAAAATAATAATTCCCATGCAGTCTCAATGGCGGGGTGCGGGCCGGGGAATAGGCCTCTTGGCCGGGGTGAATATGTTGGAACGCGGCGCGCGTAAATAGAAGCGGCTGGAGGTACCGGGGGCGAAGCCCGCCCCGGCCCGGAGGCCGAGTTAAAAAAAAATAATAATCCCCGTTCAGTCTCAATGGCGGGGTGCGGGCCGGCCCGGCGGCGAGTGCGGCGGGCAGCAGGCCTCTTGGACAGGTTGAGAGATAAAAAAATAATAATTCCCGTGCAGTCTCAATGGCGGGGTGCGGGCCGGGGAATAGGCCTCTTGGCCGGGGTGAATATGTTGGAACGCGGCGCACGTAAATAGAAGCGGCTGGAGGTACCGGGGGCGAAGCCCGCCCCGGCCCGGAGGCCGAGTTAAAAAAAATAATAATCCCCGTTCAGTCTCAATGGCGGGGTGCGGGCCGGCCCGGCGGCGATTGCGGCGGGCAGCAGGCCTCTTGGACAGGTTGAGAGATAAAAAAATAATAATTCCCGTGCAGTCTCAATGGCGGGGTGCGGGCCGGGGAATAGGCCTCTTGGCCGGGGTGAATAGTGTTGGAACACGGCCCGCGGAAATAGTAGCGGCTGGAGGTACCGGGGGCGATGCCCGCCCCGGCCCGGCGGCCAAGTTAAAAAAATAAATAATCCCGTTCAGTCTCAATGGCAGGGTGCGGGCCGGCCCGGCGGCGATTGCGGCGGGCAGCAGGCCTCTTGGACAGGTTGAGAGATAAAAAAATAATAATTCCCATGCAGTCTCAATGGCGGGGTGCGGGCCGGGGAATAGGCCTCTTGGTCGGGGTGAATATGTTGGAACGCGGCGCGCGTAAATAGAAGCGGCTGGAGGTACCGGGGGCGAAGCCCGCCCCGGCCCGGAGGCCGAGTTAAAAAAAATAATAATCCCCGTTCAGTCTCAATGGCGGGGTGCGGGCCGGCCCGGCGGCGAGTGCGGCGGGCAGCAGGCCTCTTGGACAGGTTGAGAGATAAAAAAATAATAATTCCCGTGCAGTCTCAATGGCGGGGTGCGGGCCGGGGAATAGGCCTCTTGGCCGGGGTGAATAGTGTTGGAACACGGCCCGCGGAAATAGTAGCGGCTGGAGGTACCGGGGGCGATGCCCGCCCGGGCCCGGCGGCCAAGTTAAAAAAATAAATAATCCCCGTTCAGTCTCAATGGCAGGGTGCGGGCCGGCCCGGCGGCGATTGCGGCGGGCAGCAGGCCTCTTGGACAGGTTGAGAGATAAAAAAATAATAATTCCCGTTCAGTCTCAATGGCAGGGTGCGGGCCGGCCCGGCGGCAATTGCGGCGGGCAGCAGGCCTCTTGGACAGGTTGAGAGATAAAAAAATAATAATTCCCATGCAGTCTCAATGGCGGGGTGCGGGCCGGGGAATAGGCCTCTTGGCCGGGGTGAATATGTTGGAACGCGGCGCGCGTAAATAGAAGCGGCTGGAGGTACCGGGGGCGAAGCACGCCCCGGCCCGGAGGCCGAGTTAAAAAAAATAATAATCCCCGTTCAGTCTCAATGGCGGGGTGCGGGCCGGCCCGGCGGCGAGTGCGGCGGGCAGCAGGCCTCTTGGACAGGTTGAGAGATAAAAAAATAATAATTCCCGTGCAGTCTCAATGGCGGGGTGCGGGCCGGCCCGGCGGCGAGTGCGGCGGGCAGCAGGCCTCTTGGACAGGTTGAGAGATAAAAAAATAATAATCCCCGTTCAGTCTCAATGGCGGGGTGCGGGCCGGCCCGGCGGCGAGTGCGGCGGGCAGCAGGCCTCTTGGACAGGTTGAGAGATAAAAAAATAATAATTCCCGTGCAGTCTCAATGGCGGGGTGCGGGCCGGGGAATAGGCCTCTTGGCCGGGGTGAATAGTGTTGGAACACGGCCCGCGGAAATAGTAGCGGCTGGAGGTACCGGGGGCGATGCCCGCCCCGGCCCGGCGGCCAAGTTAAAAAAATAAATAATCCCCGTTCAGTCTCAATGGCAGGGTGCGGGCCGGCCCGGCGGCGATTGCGGCGGGCAGCAGGCCTCTTGGACAGGTTGAGAGATAAAAAAATAATAATTCCCGTTCAGTCTCAATGGCAGGGTGCGGGCCGGCCCGGCGGCAATTGCGGCGGGCAGCAGGCCTCTTGGACAGGTTGAGAGATAAAAAAATAATAATTCCCATGCAGTCTCAATGGCGGGGTGCGGGCCGGGGAATAGGCCTCTTGGCCGGGGTGAATATGTTGGAACGCGGCGCGCGTAAATAGAAGCGGCTGGAGGTACCGGGGGCGAAGCCCGCCCCGGCCCGGAGGCCGAGTTAAAAAAAATAATAATCCCCGTTCAGTCTCAATGGCGGGGTGCGGGCCGGCCCGGCGGCGAGTGCGGCGGGCAGCAGGCCTCTTGGACAGGTTGAGAGATAAAAAAATAATAATTCCCGTGCAGTCTCAATGGCGGGGTGCGGGCCGGGGAATAGGCCTCTTGGCCGGGGTGAATAGTGTTGGAACACGGCCCGCGGAAATAGTAGCGGCTGGAGGTACCGGGGGCGATGCCCGCCCCGGCCCGGCGGCCAAGTTAAAAAAATAAATAATCCCCGTTTAGTCTCAATGGCAGGGTGCGGGCCGGCCCGGCGGCGATTGCGGCGGGCAGCAGGCCTCTTGGACAGGTTGAGAGATAAAAAAATAATAATTCCCATGCAGTCTCACTGGCGGGGTGCGGGCCGGGGAATAGGCCTCTTGGCCGGGGTGAATAGTGTTGGAACACGGCCCGCGGAAATAGTAGCGGCTGGAGGTACCGGGGGCGATGCCAGCCCCGGCCCGGCGGCCAAGTTAAAAAAATAAATAATCCCCGTTCAGTCTCAATGGCAGGGTGCGGGCCGGCCCGGCGGCGAGTGCGGCGGGCAGCAGGCCTCTTGGACAGGTTGAGAGATAAAAAAATAATAATTCCCGTTCAGTCTCAATGGCAGGGTGCGGGCCGGCCCGGCGGCAATTGCGGCGGGCAGCAGGCCTCTTGGACAGGTTGAGAGATAAAAAAATAATAATTCCCATGCAGTCTCAATGGCGGGGTGCGGGCCGGGGAATAGGCCTCTTGGCCGGGGTGAATATGTTGGAACGCGGCGCGCGTAAATAGAAGCGGCTGGAGGTACCGGGGGCGAAGCCCGCCCCGGCCCGGAGGCCGAGTTAAAAAAAATAATAATCCCCGTTCAGTCTCAATGGCGGGGTGCGGGCCGGCCCGGCGGCGAGTGCGGCGGGCAGCAGGCCTCTTGGACAGGTTGAGAGATAAAAAAATAATAATTCCCGTGCAGTCTCAATGGCGGGGTGCGGGCCGGGGAATAGGCCTCTTGGCCGGGGTGAATAGTGTTGGAACACGGCCCGCGGAAATAGTAGCGGCTGGAGGTACCGGGGGCGATGCCCGCCCCGGCCCGGCGGCCAAGTTAAAAAAATAAATAATCCCGTTCAGTCTCAATGGCAGGGTGCGGGCCGGCCCGGCGGCGATTGCGGCGGGCAGCAGGCCTCTTGGACAGGTTCAGAGATAAAAAAATAATAATTCCCATGCAGTCTCAATGGCGGGGTGCGGGCCGGGGAATAGGCCTCTTGGCCGGGGTGAATATGTTGGAACGCGGCGCGCGTAAATAGAAGCGGCTGGAGGTACCGGGGGCGAAGCCCGCCCCGGCCCGGAGGCCGAGTTAAAAAAAATAATAATCCCCGTTCAGTCTCAATGGCGGGGTGCGGGCCGGCCTGGCGGCGAGTGCGGCGGGCAGCAGGCCTCTTGGACAGGTTGAGAGATAAAAAAATAATAATTCCCATGCAGTCTCAATGGCGGGGTGCGGGCCGGGGAATAGGCCTCTTGGCCGGGGTGAATAGTGTTGGAACACGGCCCGCGGAAATAGTAGCGGCTGGAGGTACCGGGGGCGATGCCCGCCCCGGCCCGGCGGCCAAGTTAAAAAAATAAATAATCCCCGTTCAGTCTCAATGGCAGGGTGCGGGCCGGCCCGGCGGCGAGTGCGGCGGGCAGCAGGCCTCTTGGACAGGTTGAGAGATAAAAAAATAATAATTCCCGTTCAGTCTCAATGGCAGGGTGCGGGCCGGCCCGGCGGCGATTGCGGCGGGCAGCAGGCCTCTTGGACAGGTTGAGAGATAAAAAAATAATAATTCCCATGCAGTCTCAATGGCGGGGTGCGGGCCGGGGAATAGGCCTCTTGGCCGGGGTGAATATGTTGGAACGCGGCGCGCGTAAATAGAAGCGGCTGGAGGTACCGGGGGCGAAGCCCGCCCCGGCCCGGAGGCCAAGTTAAAAAAAAATAATAATCCCCGTTCAGTCTCAATGGCGGGGTGCGGGTCGGCCCGGCGGCGAGTGCAGCGGGCAGCAGGCCTCTTGGACAGGTTGAGAGATAAAAAAATAATAATTCCCGTGCAGTCTCAATGGCGGGGTGCGGGCCGGGGAATAGGCCTCTTGGCCGGGGTGAATAGTGTTGGAACACGGCACGCGGAAATAGTAGCGGCTGGAGGTACCGGGGGCGATGCCCGCCCCGGCCCGGCGGCCAAGTTAAAAAAATAAATAATCCCGTTCAGTCTCAATGGCAGGGTGCGGGCCGGCCCGGCGGCGATTGCGGCGGGCAGCAGGCCTCTTGGATAGGTTGAGAGATAAAAAAATAATAATTCCCATGTAGTCTCAATGGCGGGGTGCGGGCCGGGGAATAGGCCTCTTGGCCGGGGTGAATATGTTGGAACGCGGCGCGCGTAAATAGAAGCGGCTGGAGGTACCGGGGGCGAAGCCCGCCCCGGCCCGGAGGCCGAGTTAAAAAAAATAATAATCCCCGTTCAGTCTCAATGGCGGGGTGCGGGCCGGCCCGGCGGCGAGTGCGGCGGGCAGCAGGCCTCTTGGACAGGTTGAGAGATAAAAAAATAATAACTCCCGTGCAGTCTCAATGGCGGGGTGCGGGCCGGGGAATAGGCCTCTTGGCCGGGGTGAATATGTTGGGACGCGGCGCGCGTAAATAGAAGCGGCTGGAGGTACCGGGGGCGAAGCCCGCCCCGGCCCGGAGGCCGAGTTAAAAAAAATAATAATCCCCGTTCAGTCTCAATGGCGGGGTGCGGGCCGGCCCGGCGGCGAGTGCGGCGGGCAGCAGGCCTCTTGGACAGGTTGAGAGATAAAAAAATAATAATTCCCGTGCAGTCTCAATGGCGGGGTGCGGGCCGGGGAATAGGCCTCTTGGCCGGGGTGAATAGTGTTGGAACACGGCCCGCGGAAATAGTAGCGGCTGGAGGTACCGGGGGCGATGCCCGCCCCGGCCCGGCGGCCAAGTTAAAAAAATAAATAATCCCGTTCAGTCTCAATGGCAGGGTGCGGGCCGGCCCGGCGGCGATTGCGGCGGGCAGCAGGCCTCTTGGACAGGTTGAGAGATAAAAAAATAATAATTCCCATGTAGTCTCAATGGCGGGGTGCGGGCCGGGGAATAGGCCTCTTGGCCGGGGTGAATATGTTGGAACGCGGCGGGCGTAAATAGAAGCGGCTGGAGGTACCGGGGGCGAAGCCCGCCCAGGCCCGGAGGCCGAGTTAAAAAAAATAATAATCCCCGTTCAGTCTCAATGGCGGGGTGCGGGCCGGCCCGGCGGCGAGTGCGGCGGGCAGCAGGCCTCTTGGACAGGTTGAGAGATAAAAAAATAATAATTCCCGTGCAGTCTCAATGGCGGGGTGCGGGCCGGGGAATAGGCCTCTTGGCCGGGGTGAATAGTGTTGGAACACGGCCCGCGGAAATAGTAGCGGCTGGAGGTACCGGGGGCGATGCCCGCCCCGGCCCGGCGGCCAAGTTAAAAAAATAAATAATCCCCGTTCAGTCTCAATGGCAGGGTGCGGGCCGGCCCGGCGGCGATTGCGGCGGGCAGCAGGCCTCTTGGACAGGTTGAGAGATAAAAAAATAATAATTCCCATGCAGTCTCACTGGCGGGGTGCGGGCCGGGGAATAGGCCTCTTGGCCGGGGTGAATAGTGTTGGAACACGGCCCGCGGAAATAGTAGCGGCTGGAGGTACCGGGGGCGATGCCAGCCCCGGCCCGGCGGCCAAGTTAAAAAAATAAATAATCCCCGTTCAGTCTCAATGGCAGGGTGCGGGCCGGCCCGGCGGCGAGTGCGGCGGGCAGCAGGCCTCTTGGACAGGTTGAGAGATAAAAAAATAATAATTCCCGTTCAGTCTCAATGGCAGGGTGCGGGCCGGCCCGGCGGCAATTGCGGCGGGCAGCAGGCCTCTTGGACAGGTTGAGAGATAAAAAAATAATAATTCCCATGCAGTCTCAATGGCGGGGTGCGGGCCGGGGAATAGGCCTCTTGGCCGGGGTGAATATGTTGGAACGTGGCGCGCGTAAATAGAAGCGGCTGGAGGTACCGGGGGCGAAGCCCGCCCCGGCCCGGAGGCCGAGTTAAAAAAAATAATAATCCCCGTTCAGTCTCAATGGCGGGGTGCGGGCCGGCCCGGCGGCGAGTGCGGCGGGCAGCAGGCCTCTTGGACAGGTTGAGAGATAAAAAAATAATAACTCCCGTGCAGTCTCAATGGCGGGGTGCGGGCCGGGGAATAGGCCTCTTGGCCGGGGTGAATATGTTGGGACGCGGCGCGCGTAAATAGAAGCGGCTGGAGGTACCGGGGGCGAAGCCCGCCCCGGCCCGGAGGCCGAGTTAAAAAAAATAATAATCCCCGTTCAGTCTCAATGGCGGGGTGCGGGCCGGCCCGGCGGCGAGTGCGGCGGGCAGCAGGCCTCTTGGACAGGTTGAGAGATATAAAAATAATAATTCCCGTGCAGTCTCAACGGCGGGGTGCGGGCCGGCCCGGCGGACGAGTGTGGCCGGGGAATAGGCCTCTTGGCCGGGGTGAATATGTTGGGACGCGGCGCGCGTAAATAGAAGCGGCTGGAGGTACCGGGGGCGAAGCCCGCCCCGGCCCGGAGGCCGAGTTAAAAAAAATAATAATCCCCGTTCAGTCTCAATGGCGGGGTGAGGGCCGGCCCGGCGGCGAGTGCGGCGGGCAGCAGGCCTCTTGGACAGGTTGAGAGATAAAAAAATAATAATTCCCGTGCAGTCTCAATGGCGGGGTGCGGGCCGGGGAATAGGCCTCTTGGCCGGGGTGAATAGTGTTGGAACACGGCCCGCGGAAATAGTAGCGGCTGGAGGTACCGGGGGCGATGCCCGCCCCGGCCAGGCGGCCAAGTTAAAAAAATAAATAATCCCCGTTCAGTCTCAATGGCAGGGTGCGGGCCGGCCCGGCGGCGATTGCGGCGGGCAGCAGGCCTCTTGGACAGGTTGAGAGATAAAAAAATAATAATTCCCATGCAGTCTCACTGGCGGGGTGCGGGCCGGGGAATAGGCCTCTTGGCCGGGGTGAATAGTGTTGGAACACGGCCCGCGGAAATAGTAGCGGCTGGAGGTACCGGGGGCGATGCCAGCCCCGGCCCGGCGGCCAAGTTAAAAAAATAAATAATCCCCGTTCAGTCTCAATGGCAGGGTGCGGGCCGGCCCGGCGGCGAGTGCGGCGGGCAGCAGGCCTCTTGGACAGGTTGAGAGATAAAAAAATAATAATTCCCGTTCAGTCTCAATGGCAGGTTGCGGGCCGGCCCGGCGGCAATTGCGGCGGGCAGCAGGCCTCTTGGACAGGTTGAGAGATAAAAAAATAATAATTCCCATGCAGTCTCAATGGCGGGGTGCGGGCCGGGGAATAGGCCTCTTGGCCGGGGTGAATATGTTGGAACGCGGCGCGCGTAAATAGAAGCGGCTGGAGGTACCGGGGGCGAAGCCCGCCCCGGCCCGGAGGCCGAGTTAAAAAAAATAATAATCCCCGTTCAGTCTCAATGGCGGGGTGCGGGCCGGCCCGGCGGCGAGTGCGGCGGGCAGCAGGCCTCTTGGACAGGTTGAGAGATAAAAAAATAATAATTCCCGTGCAGTCTCAATGGCGGGGTGCGGGCCGGGGAATAGGCCTCTTGGCCGGGGTGAATAGTGTTGGAACACGGCACGCGGAAATAGTAGCGGCTGGAGGTACCGGGGGCGATGCCCGCCCCATCCCGGCGGCCAAGTTAAAAAAATAAATAATCCCGTTCAGTCTCAATGGCAGGGTGCGGGCCGGCCCGGCGGCGATTGCGGCGGGCAGCAGGCCTCTTGGACAGGTTGAGAGATAAAAAAATAAAAAAATAATAATTCCCATGCAGTCTCAATGGCGGGGTGCGGGCCGGGGAATAGGCCTCTTGGCCGGGGTGAATATGTTGGAATGCGGCGCGCGTAAATAGAAGCGGCTGGAGGTACCGGGGGCGAAGCCCGCCCCGGCCCGGAGGCCAAGTTAAAAAAAAATAATAATCCCGTTCAGTCTCAATGGCGGGGTGCGGGCCGGCCCGGCGGCGAGTGCGGCGGGCAGCAGGCCTCTTGGACAGGTTGAGAGATAAAAAAATAATAATTCCCGTGCAGTCTCAATGGCGGGGTGCGGGCCGGGGAATAGGCCTCTTGGCCGGGGTGAATAGTGTTGGAACACGGCACGCGGAAATAGTAGCGGCTGGAGGTACCGGGGGCGATGCCCGCCCCGGCCCGGCGGCCAAGTTAAAAAAATAAATAATCCCGTTCAGTCTCAATGGCAGGGTGCGGGCCGGCCCGGCGGCGATTGCGGCGGGCAGCAGGCCTCTTGGACAGGTTGAGAGATAAAAAAATAATAATTCCCGTGCAGTCTCAATGGCGGGGTGCGGGCCGGGGAATAGGCCTCTTGGCCGGGGTGAATATGTTGGAACGCGGCGCGCGTAAATAGAAGCGGCTGGAGGTACCGGGGGCGAAGCCCGCCCCGGCCCGGAGGCCGAGTTAAAAAAAAATAATAATCCCCGTTCAGTCTCAATGGCGGGGTGCGGGCCGGCCCGGCGGCGAGTGCGGGGGGCAGCAGGCCTCTTGGACAGGTTGAGAGATAAAAAAATAATAATTCCCGTGCAGTCTCAATGGCGGTGTGCGGGCCGGGGAATAGGCCTCTTGGCCGGGGTGAATAGTGTTGGAACACGGCCCGCGGAAATAGTAGCGGCTGGAGGTACCGGGGGCGATGCCCGCCCCGGCCCGGCGGCCAAGTTAAAAAAATAAATAATCCCCGTTCAGTCTCAATGGCAGGGTGCGGGCCGGCCCGGCGGCGAGTGCGGCGGGCAGCAGGCCTCTTGGACAGGTTGAGAGATAAAAAAATAATAATTCCCGTGCAGTCTCAATGGCGGTGTGCGGGCCGGGGAATAGGCCTCTTGGCCGGGGTGAATAGTGTTGGAACACGGCCCGCGGAAATAGTAGCGGCTGGAGGTACCGGGGGCGATGCCCGCCCCGGCCCGGCGGCCAAGTTAAAAAAATAAATAATCCCCGTTCAGTCTCAATGGCAGGGTGCGGGCCGGCCCGGCGGCGAGTGCGGCGGGCAGCAGGCCTCTTGGACAGGTTGAGAGATAAAAAAATAATAATTCCCGTTCAGTCTCAATGGCAGGGTGCGGGCAGGCCCGGCGGCAATTGCGGCGGGCAGCAGGCCTCTTGGACAGGTTGAGAGATAAAAAAATAATAATTCCCATGCAGTCTCAATGGCGGGGTGCGGGCCGGGGAATAGGCCTCTTGGCCGGGGTGAATATGTTGGAACGTGGCGCGCGTAAATAGAAGCGGCTGGAGGTACCGGGGGCGAAGCCCGCCCCGGCCCGGAGGCCGAGTTAAAAAAAATAATAATCCCCGTTCAGTCTCAATGGCGGGGTGCGGGCCGGCCCGGCGGCGAGTGCGGCGGGCAGCAGGCCTCTTGGACAGGTTGAGAGATAAAAAAATAATAACTCCCGTGCAGTCTCAATGGCGGGGTGCGGGCCGGGGAATAGGCCTCTTGGCCGGGGTGAATATGTTGGGACGCGGCGCGCGTAAATAGAAGCGGCTGGAGGTACCGGGGGCGAAGCCCGCCCCGGCCCGGAGGCCGAGTTAAAAAAAATAATAATCCCCGTTCAGTCTCAATGGCGGGGTGAGGGCCGGCCCGGCGGCGAGTGCGGCGGGCAGCAGGCCTCTTGGACAGGTTGAGAGATAAAAAAATAATAATTCCCGTGCAGTCTCAATGGCGGGGTGCGGGCCGGGGAATAGGCCTCTTGGCCGGGGTGAATAGTGTTGGAACACGGCCCGCGGAAATAGTAGCGGCTGGAGGTACCGGGGGCGATGCCCGCCCCGGCCAGGCGGCCAAGTTAAAAAAATAAATAATCCCCGTTCAGTCTCAATGGCAGGGTGCGGGCCGGCCCGGCGGCGATTGCGGCGGGCAGCAGGCCTCTTGGACAGGTTGAGAGATAAAAAAATAATAATTCCCATGCAGTCTCAATGGCGGGGTGCGGGCCGGGGAATAGGCCTCTTGGCCGGGGTGAATAGTGTTGGAACACGGCACGCGGAAATAGTAGCGGCTGGAGGTACCGGGGGCGATGCCCGCCCCGGCCCGGCGGCCAAGTTAAAAAAATAAATAATCCCGTTCAGTCTCAATGGCAGGGTGCGGGCCGGCCCGGCGGCGATTGCGGCGGGCAGCAGGCCTCTTGGATAGGTTGAGAGATAAAAAAATAATAATTCCCATGTAGTCTCAATGGCGGGGTGCGGGCCGGGGAATAGGCCTCTTGGCCGGGGTGAATATGTTGGAACGCGGCGCGCGTAAATAGAAGCGGCTGGAGGTACCGGGGGCGAAGCCCGCCCCGGCCCGGAGGCCGAGTTAAAAAAAATAATATTCCCCGTTCAGTCTCAATGGCGGGGTGCGGGCCGGCCCGGCGGCGAGTGCGGCGGGCAGCAGGCCTCTTGGACAGGTTGAGAGATAAAAAAATAATAACTCCCGTGCAGTCTCAATGGCGGGGTGCGGGCCGGGGAATAGGCCTCTTGGCCGGGGTGAATAGTGTTGGAACACGGCCCGCGGAAATAGTAGCGGCTGGAGGTACCGGGGGCGATGCCCGCCCCGGCCCGGCGGCCAAGTTAAAAAAATAAATAATCCCGTTCAGTCTCAATGGCAGGGTGCGGGCCGGCCCGGCGGCGATTGCGGCGGGCAGCAGGCCTCTTGGACAGGTTGAGAGATAAAAAAATAATAATTCCCATGTAGTCTCAATGGCGGGGTGCGGGCCGGGGAATAGGCCTCTTGGCCGGGGTGAATATGTTGGAACGCGGCGGGCGTAAATAGAAGCGGCTGGAGGTACCGGGGGCGAAGCCCGCCCAGGCCCGGAGGCCGAGTTAAAAAAAATAATAATCCCCGTTCAGTCTCAATGGCGGGGTGCGGGCCGGCCCGGCGGCGAGTGCGGCGGGCAGCAGGCCTCTTGGACAGGTTGAGAGATAAAAAAATAATAATTCCCGTGCAGTCTCAATGGCGGGGTGCGGGCCGGGGAATAGGCCTCTTGGCCGGGGTGAATAGTGTTGGAACACGGCCCGCGGAAATAGTAGCGGCTGGAGGTACCGGGGGCGATGCCCGCCCCGGCCCGGCGGCCAAGTTAAAAAAATAAATAATCCCCGTTCAGTCTCAATGGCAGGGTGCGGGCCGGCCCGGCGGCGATTGCGGCGGGCAGCAGGCCTCTTGGACAGGTTGAGAGATAAAAAAATAATAATTCCCATGCAGTCTCACTGGCGGGGTGCGGGCCGGGGAATAGGCCTCTTGGCCGGGGTGAATAGTGTTGGAACACGGCCCGCGGAAATAGTAGCGGCTGGAGGTACCGGGGGCGATGCCAGCCCCGGCCCGGCGGCCAAGTTAAAAAAATAAATAATCCCCGTTCAGTCTCAATGGCAGGGTGCGGGCCGGCCCGGCGGCGAGTGCGGCGGGCAGCAGGCCTCTTGGACAGGTTGAGAGATAAAAAAATAATAATTCCCGTTCAGTCTCAATGGCAGGGTGCGGGCCGGCCCGGCGGCAATTGCGGCGGGCAGCAGGCCTCTTGGACAGGTTGAGAGATAAAAAAATAATAATTCCCATGCAGTCTCAATGGCGGGGTGCGGGCCGGGGAATAGGCCTCTTGGCCGGGGTGAATATGTTGGAACGTGGCGCGCGTAAATAGAAGCGGCTGGAGGTACCGGGGGCGAAGCCCGCCCCGGCCCGGAGGCCGAGTTAAAAAAAATAATAATCCCCGTTCAGTCTCAATGGCGGGGTGCGGGCCGGCCCGGCGGCGAGTGCGGCGGGCAGCAGGCCTCTTGGACAGGTTGAGAGATAAAAAAATAATAACTCCCGTGCAGTCTCAATGGCGGGGTGCGGGCCGGGGAATAGGCCTCTTGGCCGGGGTGAATATGTTGGGACGCGGCGCGCGTAAATAGAAGCGGCTGGAGGTACCGGGGGCGAAGCCCGCCCCGGCCCGGAGGCCGAGTTAAAAAAAATAATAATCCCCGTTCAGTCTCAATGGCGGGGTGCGGGCCGGCCCGGCGGCGAGTGCGGCGGGCAGCAGGCCTCTTGGACAGGTTGAGAGATATAAAAATAATAATTCCCGTGCAGTCTCAACGGCGGGGTGCGGGCCGGCCCGGCGGACGAGTGTGGCCGGGGAATAGGCCTCTTGGCCGGGGTGAATATGTTGGGACGCGGCGCGCGTAAATAGAAGCGGCTGGAGGTACCGGGGGCGAAGCCCGCCCCGGCCCGGAGGCCGAGTTAAAAAAAATAATAATCCCCGTTCAGTCTCAATGGCGGGGTGAGGGCCGGCCCGGCGGCGAGTGCGGCGGGCAGCAGGCCTCTTGGACAGGTTGAGAGATAAAAAAATAATAATTCCCGTGCAGTCTCAATGGCGGGGTGCGGGCCGGGGAATAGGCCTCTTGGCCGGGGTGAATAGTGTTGGAACACGGCACGCGGAAATAGTAGCGGCTGGAGGTACCGGGGGCGATGCCCGCCCCGGCCCGGCGGCCAAGTTAAAAAAATAAATAATCCCGTTCAGTCTCAATGGCAGGGTGCGGGCCGGCCCGGCGGCGATTGCGGCGGGCAGCAGGCCTCTTGGACAGGTTGAGAGATAAAAAAATAATAATTCCCGTGCAGTCTCAATGGCGGTGTGCGGGCCGGGGAATAGGCCTCTTGGCCGGGGTGAATATGTTGGAACGCGGCGCGCGTAAATAGAAGCGGCTGGAGGTACCGGGGGCGAAGCCCGCCCCGGCCCGGAGGCCGAGTTAAAAAAAAATAATAATCCCCGTTCAGTCTCAATGGCGGGGTGCGGGCCGGCCCGGCGGCGAGTGCGGGGGGCAGCAGGCCTCTTGGACAGGTTGAGAGATAAAAAAATAATAATTCCCGTGCAGTCTCAATGGCGGTGTGCGGGCCGGGGAATAGGCCTCTTGGCCGGGGTGAATAGTGTTGGAACACGGCCCGCGGAAATAGTAGCGGCTGGAGGTACCGGGGGCGATGCCCGCCCCGGCCCGGCGGCCAAGTTAAAAAAATAAATAATCCCCGTTCAGTCTCAATGGCAGGGTGCGGGCCGGCCCGGCGGCGAGTGCGGCGGGCAGCAGGCCTCTTGGACAGGTTGAGAGATAAAAAAATAATAATTCCCGTGCAGTCTCAATGGCGGTGTGCGGGCCGGGGAATAGGCCTCTTGGCCGGGGTGAATAGTGTTGGAACACGGCCCGCGGAAATAGTAGCGGCTGGAGGTACCGGGGGCGATGCCCGCCCCGGCCCGGCGGCCAAGTTAAAAAAATAAATAATCCCCGTTCAGTCTCAATGGCAGGGTGCGGGCCGGCCCGGCGGCGAGTGCGGCGGGCAGCAGGCCTCTTGGACAGGTTGAGAGATAAAAAAATAATAATTCCCGTTCAGTCTCAATGGCAGGGTGCGGGCAGGCCCGGCGGCAATTGCGGCGGGCAGCAGGCCTCTTGGACAGGTTGAGAGATAAAAAAATAATAATTCCCATGCAGTCTCAATGGCGGGGTGCGGGCCGGGGAATAGGCCTCTTGGCCGGGGTGAATATGTTGGAACGTGGCGCGCGTAAATAGAAGCGGCTGGAGGTACCGGGGGCGAAGCCCGCCCCGGCCCGGAGGCCGAGTTAAAAAAAATAATAATCCCCGTTCAGTCTCAATGGCGGGGTGCGGGCCGGCCCGGCGGCGAGTGCGGCGGGCAGCAGGCCTCTTGGACAGGTTGAGAGATAAAAAAATAATAACTCCCGTGCAGTCTCAATGGCGGGGTGCGGGCCGGGGAATAGGCCTCTTGGCCGGGGTGAATATGTTGGGACGCGGCGCGCGTAAATAGAAGCGGCTGGAGGTACCGGGGGCGAAGCCCGCCCCGGCCCGGAGGCCGAGTTAAAAAAAATAATAATCCCCGTTCAGTCTCAATGGCGGGGTGAGGGCCGGCCCGGCGGCGAGTGCGGCGGGCAGCAGGCCTCTTGGACAGGTTGAGAGATAAAAAAATAATAATTCCCGTGCAGTCTCAATGGCGGGGTGCGGGCCGGGGAATAGGCCTCTTGGCCGGGGTGAATAGTGTTGGAACACGGCCCGCGGAAATAGTAGCGGCTGGAGGTACCGGGGGCGATGCCCGCCCCGGCCAGGCGGCCAAGTTAAAAAAATAAATAATCCCCGTTCAGTCTCAATGGCAGGGTGCGGGCCGGCCCGGCGGCGATTGCGGCGGGCAGCAGGCCTCTTGGACAGGTTGAGAGATAAAAAAATAATAATTCCCATGCAGTCTCACTGGCGGGGTGCGGGCTGGGGAATAGGCCTCTTGGCCGGGGTGAATAGTGTTGGAACACGGCCCGCGGAAATAGTAGCGGCTGGAGGTACCGGGGGCGATGCCAGCCCCGGCCCGGCGGCCAAGTTAAAAAAATAAATAATCCCCGTTCAGTCTCAATGGCAGGGTGCGGGCCGGCCCGGCGGCGAGTGCGGCGGGCAGCAGGCCTCTTGGACAGGTTGAGAGATAAAAAAATAATAATTCCCGTTCAGTCTCAATGGCAGGGTGCGGGCCGGCCCGGCGGCAATTGCGGCGGGCAGCAGGCCTCTTGGACAGGTTGAGAGATAAAAAAATAATAATTCCCATGCAGTCTCAATGGCGGGGTGCGGGCCGGGGAATAGGCCTCTTGGCCGGGGTGAATATGTTGGAACGCGGCGCGCGTAAATAGAAGCGGCTGGAGGTACCGGGGGCGAAGCCCGCCCCGGCCCGGAGGCCGAGTTAAAAAAAATAATAATCCCCGTTCAGTCTCAATGGCGGGGTGCGGGCCGGCCCGGCGGCGAGTGCGGCGGGCAGCAGGCCTCTTGGACAGGTTGAGAGATAAAAAAATAATAATTCCCGTGCAGTCTCAATGGCGGGGTGCGGGCCGGGGAATAGGCCTCTTGGCCGGGGTGAATAGTGTTGGAACACGGCACGCGGAAATAGTAGCGGCTGGAGGTACCGGGGGCGATGCCCGCCCCGTCCCGGCGGCCAAGTTAAAAAAATAAATAATCCCGTTCAGTCTCAATGGCAGGGTGCGGGCCGGCCCGGCGGCGATTGCGGCGGGCAGCAGGCCTCTTGGACAGGTTGAGAGATAAAAAAATAATAATTCCCATGCAGTCTCAATGGCGGGGTGCGGGCCGGGGAATAGGCCTCTTGGCCGGGGTGAATATGTTGGAATGCGGCGCGCGTAAATAGAAGCGGCTGGAGGTACCGGGGGCGAAGCCCGCCCCGGCCCGGAGGCCAAGTTAAAAAAAAATAATAATCCCGTTCAGTCTCAATGGCGGGGTGCGGGCCGGCCCGGCGGCGAGTGCGGCGGGCAGCAGGCCTCTTGGACAGGTTGAGAGATAAAAAAATAATAATTCCCGTGCAGTCTCAATGGCGGGGTGCGGGCCGGGGAATAGGCCTCTTGGCCGGGGTGAATAGTGTTGGAACACGGCACGCGGAAATAGTAGCGGCTGGAGGTACCGGGGGCGATGCCCGCCCCGGCCCGGCGGCCAAGTTAAAAAAATAAATAATCCCGTTCAGTCTCAATGGCAGGGTGCGGGCCGGCCCGGCGGCGATTGCGGCGGGCAGCAGGCCTCTTGGACAGGTTGAGAGATAAAAAAATAATAATTCCCGTGCAGTCTCAATGGCGGGGTGCGGGCCGGGGAATAGGCCTCTTGGCCGGGGTGAATATGTTGGAACGCGGCGCGCGTAAATAGAAGCGGCTGGAGGTACCGGGGGCGAAGCCCGCCCCGGCCCGGAGGCCGAGTTAAAAAAAAATAATAATCCCCGTTCAGTCTCAATGGCGGGGTGCGGGCCGGCCCGGCGGCGAGTGCGGGGGGCAGCAGGCCTCTTGGACAGGTTGAGAGATAAAAAAATAATAATTCCCGTGCAGTCTCAATGGCGGTGTGCGGGCCGGGGAATAGGCCTCTTGGCCGGGGTGAATAGTGTTGGAACACGGCCCGCGGAAATAGTAGCGGCTGGAGGTACCGGGGGCGATGCCCGCCCCGGCCCGGCGGCCAAGTTAAAAAAATAAATAATCCCCGTTCAGTCTCAATGGCAGGGTGCGGGCCGGCCCGGCGGCGAGTGCGGCGGGCAGCAGGCCTCTTGGACAGGTTGAGAGATAAAAAAATAATAATTCCCATGCAGTCTCAATGGCGGGGTGCGGGCCGGGGAATAGGCCTCTTGGCCGGGGTGAATATGTTGGAACGCGGCGCGCGTAAATAGAAGCGGCTGGAGGTACCGGGGGCGAAGCCCGCACCGGCCCGGAGGCCGAGTTAAAAAAAATAATAATCCCCGTTCAGTCTCAATGGCGGGGTGCGGGCCGGCCCGGCGGCGAGTGCGGCGGGCAGCAGGCCTCTTGGACAGGTTGAGAGATAAAAAAATAATAATTCCCGTGCAGTCTCAATGGCGGGGTGCGGGCCGGGGAATAGGCCTCTTGGCCGGGGTGAATAGTGTTGGAACACGGCCCGCGGAAATAGTAGCGGCTGGAGGTACCGGGGGCGATGCCCGCCCCGGCCCGGCGGCCAAGTTAAAAAAATAAATAATCCCGTTCAGTCTCAATGGCAGGGTGCGGGCCGGCCCGGCGGCGATTGCGGCGGGCAGCAGGCCTCTTGGACAGGTTCAGAGATAAAAAAATAATAATTCCCATGCAGTCTCAATGGCGGGGTGCGGGCCGGGGAATAGGCCTCTTGGCCGGGGTGAATATGTTGTAACGCGGCGCGCGTAAATAGAAGCGGCTGGAGGTACCGGGGCGAAGCCCGCCCCGGCCCGGAGGCCGAGTTAAAAAAAATAATAATCCCCGTTCAGTCTCAATGGCGGGGTGCGGGCCGGCCCGGCGGCGAGTGCGGCGGGCAGCAGGCCTCTTGGACAGGTTGAGAGATAAAAAAATAATAATTCCCATGCAGTCTCAATGGCGGGGTGCGGGCCGGGGAATAGGCCTCTTGGCCGGGGTGAATAGTGTTGGAACACGGCCCGCGGAAATAGTAGTGGCTGGAGGTACCGGGGGCGATGCCCGCCCCGGCCCGGCGGCCAAGTTAAAAAAATAAATAATCCCCGTTCAGTCTCAATGGCAGGGTGCGGGCCGGCCCGGCGGCGAGTGCGGCGGGCAGCAGGCCTCTTGGACAGGTTGAGAGATAAAAAAATAATAATTCCCGTTCAGTCTCAATGGCAGGGTGCGGGCCGGCCCGGCGGCGATTGCGGCAGGCAGCAGGCCTCTTGGACAGGTTGAGAGATAAAAAAATAATAATTCCCATGCAGTCTCAATGGCGGGGTGCGGGCCGGGGAATAGGCCTCTTGGCCGGGGTGAATATGTTGGAACGCGGCGCGCGTAAATAGAAGCGGCTGGAGGTACCGGGGGCGAAGCCCGCCCCGGCCCGGAGGCCAAGTTAAAAAAAAATAATAATCCCCGTTCAGTCTCAATGGCGGGGTGCGGGTCGGCCCGGCGGCGAGTGCGGCGGGCAGCAGGCCTCTTGGACAGGTTGAGAGATAAAAAAATAATAATTCCCGTGCAGTCTCAATGGCGGGGTGCGGGCCGGGGAATAGGCCTCTTGGCCGGGGTGAATAGTGTTGGAACACGGCACGCGGAAATAGTAGCGGCTGGAGGTACCGGGGGCGATGCCCGCCCCGGCCCGGCGGCCAAGTTAAAAAAATAAATAATCCCGTTCAGTCTCAATGGCAGGGTGCGGGCCGGCCCGGCGGCGATTGCGGCGGGCAGCAGGCCTCTTGGACAGGTTGAGAGATAAAAAAATAATAATTCCCATGCAGTCTCAATGGCGGGGTGCGGGCCGGGGAATAGGCCTCTTGGCCGGGGTGAATATGTTGGAACGCGGCGCGCGTAAATAGAAGCGGCTGGAGGTACCGGGGGCGAAGCCCGCCCCGGCCCGGAGGCCGAGTTAAAAAAAATAATAATCCCCGTTCAGTCTCAATGGCGGGGTGCGGGCCGGCCCGGCGGCGAGTGCGGCGGGCAGCAGGCCTCTTGGACAGGTTGAGAGATAAAAAAATAATAATTCCCGTGCAGTCTCAATGGCGGGGTGCGGGCCGGGGAATAGGCCTCTTGGCCGGGGTGAATATGTTGGAACGCGGCGCGCGTAAATAGAAGCGGCTGGAGGTACCGGGGGCGAAGCCCGCCCCGGCCCGGAGGCCGAGTTAAAAAAAATAATAATCCCCGTTCAGTCTCAATGGCGGGGTGCGGGCCGGCCCGGCGGCGAGTGCGGCGGGCAGCAGGCCTCTTGGACAGGTTGAGAGATAAAAAAATAATAATTCCCGTGCAGTCTCAATGGCGGGGTGCGGGCCGGGGAATAGGCCTCTTGGCCGGGGTGAATAGTGTTGGAACACGGCCCGCGGAAATAGTAGCGGCTGGAGGTACCGGGGGCGATGCCCGCCCCGGCCCGGCGGCCAAGTTAAAAAAATAAATAATCCCCGTTCAGTCTCAATGGCAGGGTGCGGGCCGGCCCAGCGGCGATTGCGGCGGGCAGCAGGCCTCTTGGACAGGTTGAGAGATAAAAAAATAATAATTCCCGTTCAGTCTCAATGGCAGGGTGCGGGCCGGCCCGGCGGCAATTGCGGCGGGCAGCAGGCCTCTTGGACAGGTTGAGAGATAAAAAAATAATAATTCCCATGCAGTCTCAATGGCGGGGTGCGGGCCGGGGAATAGGCCTCTTGGCCGGGGTGAATATGTTGGAACGCGGCGCGCGTAAATAGTAGCGGCTGGAGGTACCGGGGGCGAAGCCCGCCCCGGCCCGGAGGCCGAGTTAAAAAAAATAATAATCCCCGTTCAGTCTCAATGGCGGGGTGCGGGCCGGCCCGGCGGCGAGTGCGGCGGGCAGCAGGCCTCTTGGACAGGTTGAGAGATAAAAAAATAATAATTCCCGTGCAGTCTCAATGGCGGGGTGCGGGCCGGGGAATAGGCCTCTTGGCCGGGGTGAATATGTTGGAACGCGGCGCGCGTAAATAGAAGCGGCTGGAGGTACCGGGGGCGAAGCCCGCCCCGGCCCGGAGGCCGAGTTAAAAAAAATAATAATCCCCGTTCAGTCTCAATGGCGGGGTGCGGGCCGGCCCGGCGGCGATTGCGGCGGGCAGCAGGCCTCTTGGACAGGTTGAGAGATAAAAAAATAATAATTCCCGTGCAGTCTCAATGGCGGGGTGCGGGCCGGGGAATAGGCCTCTTGGCCGGGGTGAATAGTGTTGGAACACGGCCCGCGGAAATAGTAGCGGCTGGAGGTACCGGGGGCGATGCCCGCCCCGGCCCGGCGGCCAAGTTAAAAAAATAAATAATCCCGTTCAGTCTCAATGGCAGGGTGCGGGCCGGCCCGGCGGCGATTGCGGCGGGCAGCAGGCCTCTTGGACAGGTTGAGAGATAAAAAAAAAATAATTCCCATGCAGTCTCAATGGCGGGGTGCGGGCCGGGGAATAGGCCTCTTGGCCGGGGTGAATATGTTGGAACGCGGCGCGCGTAAATAGAAGCGGCTGGAGGTACCGGGGGCGAAGCCCGCCCCGGCCCGGAGGCCGAGTTAAAAAAAATAATAATCCCCGTTCAGTCTCAATGGCGGGGTGCGGGCCGGCCCGGCGGCGAGTGCGGCGGGCAGCAGGCCTCTTGGACAGGTTGAGAGATAAAAAAATAATAATTCCCGTGCAGTCTCAATGGCGGGGTGCGGGCCGAGGAATAGGCCTCTTGGCCGGGGTGAATATGTTGGAACGCGGCGCGCGTAAATAGAAGCGGCTGGAGGTACCGGGGGCGAAGCCCGCCCCGGCCCGGAGGCCGAGTTAAAAAAAATAATAATCCCCGTTCAGTCTCAATGGCGGGGTGCGGGCCGGCCCGGCGGCGAGTGCGGTGGGCAGCAGGCCTCTTGGACAGGTTGAGAGATAAAAAAATAATAATTCCCGTGCAGTCTCAATGGCGGGGTGCGGGCCGGGGAATAGGCCTCTTGGCCGGGGTGAATAGTGTTGGAACACGGCCCGCGGAAATAGTAGCGGCTGGAGGTACCGGGGGCGATGCCCGCCCCGGCCCGGCGGCCAAGTTAAAAAAATAAATAATCCCGTTCAGTCTCAATGGCAGGGTGCGGGCCGGCCCGGCGGCGATTGCGGCGGGCAGCAGGCCTCTTGGACAGGTTGAGAGATAAAAAAAAAATAATTCCCATGCAGTCTCAATGGCGGGGTGCGGGCCGGGGAATAGGCCTCTTGGCCGGGGTGAATATGTTGGAACGCGGCGCGCGTAAATAGAAGCGGCTGGAGGTACCGGGGGCGAAGCCCGCCCCGGCCCGGAGGCCGAGTTAAAAAAAATAATAATCCCCGTTCAGTCTCAATGGCGGGGTGCGGGCAGGCCCGGCGGCGAGTGCGGCGGGCAGCAGGCCTCTTGGACAGGTTGAGAGATAAAAAAATAATAATTCCCGTGCAGTCTCAATGGCGGGGTGCGGGCCGGGGAATAGGCCTCTTGGCCGGGGTGAATATGTTGGAACGCGGCGCGCGTAAATAGAAGAGGCTGGAGGTACCGGGGGCGAAGCCCGCCCCGGCCCGGAGGCCGAGTTAAAAAAAATAATAATCCCCGTTCAGTCTCAATGGCGGGGTGCGGGCCGGCCCGGCGGCGAGTGCGGCGGGCAGCAGGCCTCTTGGACAGGTTGAGAGATAAAAAAATAATAATTCCCGTGCAGTCTCAATGGCGGGGTGCGGGCCGGGGAATAGGCCTCTTGGCCGGGGTGAATAGTGTTGGAACACGGCCCGCGGAAATAGTAGCGGCTGGAGGTACCGGGGGCGATGCCCGCCCCGGCCCGGCGGCCAAGTTAAAAAAATAAATAATCCCCGTTCAGTCTCAATGGCAGGGTGCGGGCCGGCCCGGCGGCGATTGCGGCGGGCAGCAGGCCTCTTGGACAGGTTGAGAGATAAAAAAATAATAATTCCCGTTCAGTCTCAATGGCAGGGTGCGGGCCGGCCCGGCGGCAATTGCGGCGGGCAGCAGGCCTCTTGGACAGGTTGAGAGATAAAAAAATAATAATTCCCATGCAGTCTCAATGGCGGGGTGCGGGCCGGGGAATAGGCCTCTTGGCCGGGGTGAATATGTTGGAACGCGGCGCGCGTAAATAGAAGCGGCTGGAGGTACCGGGGGCGAAGCCCGCCCCGGCCCGGAGGCCGAGTTAAAAAAAATAATAATCCCCGTTCAGTCTCAATGGCGGGGTGCGGGCCGGCCCGCCGGCGAGTGCGGCGGGCAGCAGGCCTCTTGGACAGGTTGAGAGATAAAAAAATAATAATTCCCGTGCAGTCTCAATGGCGGGGTGCGGGCCGGGGAATAGGCCTCTTGGCCGGGGTGAATATGTTGGAACGCGGCGCGCGTAAATAGAAGCGGCTGGAGGTACCGGGGGCGAAGCCCGCCCCGGCCCGGAGGCCGAGTTAAAAAAAATAATAATCCCCGTTCAGTCTCAATGGCGGGGTGCGGGCCGGCCCGGCGGCGAGTGCGGCGGGCAGCAGGCCTCTTGGACAGGTTGAGAGATAAAAAAATAATAATTCCCGTGCAGTCTCAATGGCGGGGTGCGGGCCGGGGAATAGGCCTCTTGGCCGGGGTGAATAGTGTTGGAACACGGCCCGCGGAAATAGTAGCGGCTGGAGGTACCGGGGGCGATGCCCGCCCCGGCCCGGCGGCCAAGTTAAAAAAATAAATAATCCCCGTTCAGTCTCAATGGCAGGGTGCGGGCCGGCCCGGCGGCGATTGCGGCGGGCAGCAGGCCTCTTGGACAGGTTGAGAGATAAAAAAATAATAATTCCCGTTCAGTCTCAATGGCAGGGTGCGGGCCGGCCCGGCGGCAATTGCGGCGGGCAGCAGGCCTCTTGGACAGGTTGAGAGATAAAAAAATAATAATTCCCATGCAGTCTCAATGGCGGGGTGCGGGCCGGGGAATAGGCCTCTTGGCCGGGGTGAATATGTTGGAACGCGGCGCGCGTAAATAGAAGCGGCTGGAGGTACCGGGGGCGAAGCCCGCCCCGGCCCGGAGGCCGAGTTAAAAAAAATAATAATCCCCGTTCAGTCTCAATGGCGGGGTGCGGGCCGGCCCGGCGGCGAGTGCGGCGGGCAGCAGGCCTCTTGGACAGGTTGAGAGATAAAAAAATAATAATTCCCGTGCAGTCTCAATGGCGGGGTGCGGGCCGGGGAATAGGCCTCTTGGCCGGGGTGAATATGTTGGAACGCGGCGCGCGTAAATAGAAGCGGCTGGAGGTACCGGGGGCGAAGCCCGCCCCGGCCCGGAGGCCGAGTTAAAAAAAATAATAATTCCCGTTCAGTCTCAATGGCAGGGTGCGGGCCGGCCCGGCGGCAATTGCGGCGGGCAGCAGGCCTCTTGGACAGGTTGAGAGATAAAAAAATAATAATTCCCATGCAGTCTCAATGGCGGGGTGCGGGCGGGGAATAGGCCTCTTGGCCGGGGTGAATATGTTGGAACGCGGCGCGCGTAAATAGAAGCGGCTGGAGGGACCGGGGGCGAAGCCCGCCCCGGCCCGGAGGCCGAGTTAAAAAAAATAATAATCCCCGTTCAGTCTCAATGGCGGGGTGCGGGCCGGCCCGGCGGCGATTGCGGCGGGCAGCAGGCCTCTTGGACAGGTTGAGAGATAAAAAAATAATAATTCCCGTGCAGTCTCAATGGCGGGGTGCGGGCCGGGGAATAGGCCTCTTGGCCGGGGTGAATAGTGTTGGAACACGGCCCGCGGAAATAGTAGCGGCTGGAGGTACCGGGGGCGATGCCCGCCCCGGCCCGGCGGCCAAGTTAAAAAAATAAATAATCCCGTTCAGTCTCAATGGCAGGGTGCGGGCCGGCCCGGCGGCGATTGCGGCGGGCAGCAGGCCTCTTGGACAGGTTGAGAGATAAAAAAATAATAATTCCCATGCAGTCTCAATGGCGGGGTGCGGGCCGGGGAATAGGCCTCTTGGCCGGGGTGAATATGTTGGAACGCGGCGCGCGTAAATAGAAGCGGCTGGAGGTACCGGGGGCGAAGCCCGCCCCGGCCCGGAGGCCGAGTTAAAAAAAATAATAATCCCCGTTCAGTCTCAATGGCGGGGTGCGGGCCGGCCCGGCGGCGAGTGCGGCGGGCAGCAGGCCTCTTGGACAGGTTGAGAGATAAAAAAATAATAATTCCCGTGCAGTCTCAATGGCGGGGTGCGGGCCGGGGAATAGGCCTCTTGGCCGGGGTGAATAGTGTTGGAACACGGCCCGCGGAAATAGTAGCGGCTGGAGGTACCGGGGGCGATGCCCGCCCGGGCCCGGCGGCCAAGTTAAAAAAATAAATAATCCCCGTTCAGTCTCAATGGCAGGGTGCGGGCCGGCCCGGCGGCGATTGCGGCGGGCAGCAGGCCTCTTGGACAGGTTGAGAGATAAAAAAATAATAATTCCCGTTCAGTCTCAATGGCAGGGTGCGGGCCGGCCCGGCGGCAATTGCGGCGGGCAGCAGGCCTCTTGGACAGGTTGAGAGATAAAAAAATAATAATTCCCATGCAGTCTCAATGGCGGGGTGCGGGCCGGGGAATAGGCCTCTTGGCCGGGGTGAATATGTTGGAACGCAGCGCGCGTAAATAGAAGCGGCTGGAGGTACCGGGGGCGAAGCCCGCCCCGGCCCGGAGGCCGAGTTAAAAAAAATAATAATCCCCGTTCAGTCTCAATGGCGGGGTGCGGGCCGGCCCGGCGGCGAGTGCGGCGGGCAGCAGGCCTCTTGGACAGGTTGAGAGATAAAAAAATAATAATTCCCGTGCAGTCTCAATGGCGGGGTGCGGGCCGGGGAATAGGCCTCTTGGCCGGGGTGAATATGTTGGAACGCGGCGCACGTAAATAGAAGCGGCTGGAGGTACCGGGGGCGAAGCCCGCCCCGGCCCGGAGGCCGAGTTAAAAAAAATAATAATCCCCGTTCAGTCTCAATGGCGGGGTGCGGGCCGGCCCGGCGGCGATTGCGGCGGGCAGCAGGCCTCTTGGACAGGTTGAGAGATAAAAAAATAATAATTCCCGTGCAGTCTCAATGGCGGGGTGCGGGCCGGGGAATAGGCCTCTTGGCCGGGGTGAATAGTGTTGGAACACGGCCCGCGGAAATAGTAGCGGCTGGAGGTACCGGGGGCGATGCCCGCCCCGGCCCGGCGGCCAAGTTAAAAAAATAAATAATCCCGTTCAGTCTCAATGGCAGGGTGCGGGCCGGCCCGGCGGCGATTGCGGCGGGCAGCAGGCCTCTTGGACAGGTTGAGAGATAAAAAAATAATAATTCCCATGCAGTCTCAATGGCGGGGTGCGGGCCGGGGAATAGGCCTCTTGGCCGGGGTGAATATGTTGGAACGCGGCGCGCGTAAATAGAAGCGGCTGGAGGTACCGGGGGCGAAGCCCGCCCCGGCCCGGAGGCCGAGTTAAAAAAAATAATAATCCCCGTTCAGTCTCAATGGCGGGGTGCGGGCCGGCCCGGCGGCGAGTGCGGCGGGCAGCAGGCCTCTTGGACAGGTTGAGAGATAAAAAAATAATAATTCCCGTGCAGTCTCAATGGCGGGGTGCGGGCCGGGGAATAGGCCTCTTGGCCGGGGTGAATATGTTGGAACGCGGCGCGCGTAAATAGAAGCGGCTGGAGGTACCGGGGGCGAAGCCCGCCCCGGCCCGGAGGCCGAGTTAAAAAAAATAATAATTCCCGTTCAGTCTCAATGGCAGGGTGCGGGCCGGCCCGGCGGCAATTGCGGCGGGCAGCAGGCCTCTTGGACAGGTTGAGAGATAAAAAAATAATAATTCCCATGCAGTCTCAATGGCGGGGTGCGGGCGGGGAATAGGCCTCTTGGCCGGGGTGAATATGTTGGAACGCGGCGCGCGTAAATAGAAGCGGCTGGAGGGACCGGGGGCGAAGCCCGCCCCGGCCCGGAGGCCGAGTTAAAAAAAATAATAATCCCCGTTCAGTCTCAATGGCGGGGTGCGGGCCGGCCCGGCGGCGATTGCGGCGGGCAGCAGGCCTCTTGGACAGGTTGAGAGATAAAAAAATAATAATTCCCGTGCAGTCTCAATGGCGGGGTGCGGGCCGGGGAATAGGCCTCTTGGCCGGGGTGAATAGTGTTGGAACACGGCCCGCGGAAATAGTAGCGGCTGGAGGTACCGGGGGCGATGCCCGCCCCGGCCCGGCGGCCAAGTTAAAAAAATAAATAATCCCGTTCAGTCTCAATGGCAGGGTGCGGGCCGGCCCGGCGGCGATTGCGGCGGGCAGCAGGCCTCTTGGACAGGTTGAGAGATAAAAAAATAATAATTCCCATGCAGTCTCAATGGCGGGGTGCGGGCCGGGGAATAGGCCTCTTGGCCGGGGTGAATATGTTGGAACGCGGCGCGCGTAAATAGAAGCGGCTGGAGGTACCGGGGGCGAAGCCCGCCCCGGCCCGGAGGCCGAGTTAAAAAAAATAATAATCCCCGTTCAGTCTCAATGGCGGGGTGCGGGCCGGCCCGGCGGCGAGTGCGGCGGGCAGCAGGCCTCTTGGACAGGTTGAGAGATAAAAAAATAATAATTCCCGTGCAGTCTCAATGGCGGGGTGCGGGCCGGGGAATAGGCCTCTTGGCCGGGGTGAATAGTGTTGGAACACGGCCCGCGGAAATAGTAGCGGCTGGAGGTACCGGGGGCGATGCCCGCCCGGGCCCGGCGGCCAAGTTAAAAAAATAAATAATCCCCGTTCAGTCTCAATGGCAGGGTGCGGGCCGGCCCGGCGGCGATTGCGGCGGGCAGCAGGCCTCTTGGACAGGTTGAGAGATAAAAAAATAATAATTCCCGTTCAGTCTCAATGGCAGGGTGCGGGCCGGCCCGGCGGCAATTGCGGCGGGCAGCAGGCCTCTTGGACAGGTTGAGAGATAAAAAAATAATAATTCCCATGCAGTCTCAATGGCGGGGTGCGGGCCGGGGAATAGGCCTCTTGGCCGGGGTGAATATGTTGGAACGCAGCGCGCGTAAATAGAAGCGGCTGGAGGTACCGGGGGCGAAGCCCGCCCCGGCCCGGAGGCCGAGTTAAAAAAAATAATAATCCCCGTTCAGTCTCAATGGCGGGGTGCGGGCCGGCCCGGCGGCGAGTGCGGCGGGCAGCAGGCCTCTTGGACAGGTTGAGAGATAAAAAAATAATAATTCCCGTGCAGTCTCAATGGCGGGGTGCGGGCCGGGGAATAGGCCTCTTGGCCGGGGTGAATATGTTGGAACGCGGCGCACGTAAATAGAAGCGGCTGGAGGTACCGGGGGCGAAGCCCGCCCCGGCCCGGAGGCCGAGTTAAAAAAAATAATAATCCCCGTTCAGTCTCAATGGCGGGGTGCGGGCCGGCCCGGCGGCGATTGCGGCGGGCAGCAGGCCTCTTGGACAGGTTGAGAGATAAAAAAATAATAATTCCCGTGCAGTCTCAATGGCGGGGTGCGGGCCGGGGAATAGGCCTCTTGGCCGGGGTGAATAGTGTTGGAACACGGCCCGCGGAAATAGTAGCGGCTGGAGGTACCGGGGGCGATGCCCGCCCCGGCCCGGCGGCCAAGTTAAAAAAATAAATAATCCCGTTCAGTCTCAATGGCAGGGTGCGGGCCGGCCCGGCGGCGATTGCGGCGGGCAGCAGGCCTCTTGGACAGGTTGAGAGATAAAAAAATAATAATTCCCATGCAGTCTCAATGGCGGGGTGCGGGCCGGGGAATAGGCCTCTTGGCCGGGGTGAATATGTTGGAACGCGGCGCGCGTAAATAGAAGCGGCTGGAGGTACCGGGGGCGAAGCCCGCCCCGGCCCGGAGGCCGAGTTAAAAAAAATAATAATCCCCGTTCAGTCTCAATGGCGGGGTGCGGGCCGGCCCGGCGGCGAGTGCGGCGGGCAGCAGGCCTCTTGGACAGGTTGAGAGATAAAAAAATAATAATTCCCGTGCAGTCTCAATGGCGGGGTGCGGGCCGGGGAATAGGCCTCTTGGCCGGGGTGAATATGTTGGAACGCGGCGCGCGTAAATAGAAGCGGCTGGAGGTACCGGGGGCGAAGCCCGCCCCGGCCCGGAGGCCGAGTTAAAAAAAATAATAATCCCCGTTCAGTCTCAATGGCGGGGTGCGGGCCGGCCCGGCGGCGAGTGCGGCGGGCAGCAGGCCTCTTGGACAGGTTGAGAGATAAAAAAATAATAATTCCCGTGCAGTCTCAATGGCGGGGTGCGGGCCGGGGAATAGGCCTCTTGGCCGGGGTGAATAGTGTTGGAACACGGCCCGCGGAAATAGTAGCGGCTGGAGGTACCGGGGGCGATGCCCGCCCGGGCCCGGCGGCCAAGTTAAAAAAATAAATAATCCCCGTTCAGTCTCAATGGCAGGGTGCGGGCCGGCCCGGCGGCGATTGCGGCGGGCAGCAGGCCTCTTGGACAGGTTGAGAGATAAAAAAATAATAATTCCCGTTCAGTCTCAATGGCAGGGTGCGGGCCGGCCCGGCGGCAATTGCGGCGGGCAGCAGGCCTCTTGGACAGGTTGAGAGATAAAAAAATAATAATTCCCATGCAGTCTCAATGGCGGGGTGCGGGCCGGGGAATAGGCCTCTTGGCCGGGGTGAATATGTTGGAACGCGGCGCGCGTAAATAGAAGCGGCTGGAGGTACCGGGGGCGAAGCCCGCCCCGGCCCGGAGGCCGAGTTAAAAAAAATAATAATCCCCGTTCAGTCTCAATGGCGGGGTGCGGGCCGGCCCGGCGGCGAGTGCGGCGGGCAGCAGGCCTCTTGGACAGGTTGAGAGATAAAAAAATAATAATTCCCGTGCAGTCTCAATGGCGGGGTGCGGGCCGGCCCGGCGAGTGCGGCGGGCAGCAGGCCTCTTGGACAGGTTGAGAGATAAAAAAATAATAATCCCCGTTCAGTCTCAATGGCGGGGTGCGGGCCGGCCCGGCGGCGAGTGCGGCGGGCAGCAGGCCTCTTGGACAGGTTGAGAGATAAAAAAATAATAATTCCCGTGCAGTCTCAATGGCGGGGTGCGGGCCGGGGAATAGGCCTCTTGGCCGGGGTGAATAGTGTTGGAACACGGCCCGCGGAAATAGTAGCGGCTGGAGGTACCGGGGGCGATGCCCGCCCCGGCCCGGCGGCCAAGTTAAAAAAATAAATAATCCCCGTTCAGTCTCAATGGCAGGGTGCGGGCCGGCCCGGCGGCGATTGCGGCGGGCAGCAGGCCTCTTGGACAGGTTGAGAGATAAAAAAATAATAATTCCCGTTCAGTCTCAATGGCAGGGTGCGGGCCGGCCCGGCGGCAATTGCGGCGGGCAGCAGGCCTCTTGGACAGGTTGAGAGATAAAAAAATAATAATTCCCATGCAGTCTCAATGGCGGGGTGCGGGCCGGGGAATAGGCCTCTTGGCCGGGGTGAATATGTTGGAACGCGGCGCGCGTAAATAGAAGCGGCTGGAGGTACCGGGGGCGAAGCCCGCCCCGGCCCGGAGGCCGAGTTAAAAAAAAATAATAATCCCCGTTCAGTCTCAATGGCGGGGTGCGGGCCGGCCCGGCGGCGAGTGCGGCGGGCAGCAGGCCTCTTGGACAGGTTGAGAGATAAAAAAATAATAATTCCCGTGCAGTCTCAATGGCGGGGTGCGGGCCGGGGAATAGGCCTCTTGGCCGGGGTGAATATGTTGGAACGCGGCGCGCGTAAATAGAAGCGGCTGGAGGTACCGGGGGCGAAGCCCGCCCCGGCCCGGAGGCCGAGTTAAAAAAAATAATAATCCCCGTTCAGTCTCAATGGCGGGGTGCGGGCCGGCCCGGCGGCGATTGCGGCGGGCAGCAGGCCTCTTGGACAGGTTGAGAGATAAAAAAATAATAATTCCCGTGCAGTCTCAATGGCGGGGTGCGGGCCGGGGAATAGGCCTCTTGGCCGGGGTGAATAGTGTTGGAACACGGCCCGCGGAAATAGTAGCGGCTGGAGGTACCGGGGGCGATGCCCGCCCCGGCCCGGCGGCCAAGTTAAAAAAATAAATAATCCCGTTCAGTCTCAATGGCAGGGTGCGGGCCGGCCCGGCGGCGATTGCGGCGGGCAGCAGGCCTCTTGGACAGGTTGAGAGATAAAAAAAAAATAATTCCCATGCAGTCTCAATGGCGGGGTGCGGGCCGGGGAATAGGCCTCTTGGCCGGGGTGAATATGTTGGAACGCGGCGCGCGTAAATAGAAGCGGCTGGAGGTACCGGGGGCGAAGCCCGCCCCGGCCCGGAGGCCGAGTTAAAAAAAATAATAATCCCCGTTCAGTCTCAATGGCGGGGTGCGGGCCGGCCCGGCGGCGAGTGCGGCGGGCAGCAGGCCTCTTGGACAGGTTGAGAGATAAAAAAATAATAATTCCCGTGCAGTCTCAATGGCGGGGTGCGGGCCGAGGAATAGGCCTCTTGGCCGGGGTGAATATGTTGGAACGCGGCGCGCGTAAATAGAAGCGGCTGGAGGTACCGGGGGCGAAGCCCGCCCCGGCCCGGAGGCCGAGTTAAAAAAATAATAATCCCCGTTCAGTCTCAATGGCGGGGTGCGGGCCGGCCCGGCGGCGAGTGCGGTGGGCAGCAGGCCTCTTGGACAGGTTGAGAGATAAAAAAATAATAATTCCCGTGCAGTCTCAATGACGGGGTGCGGGCCGGGGAATAGGCCTCTTGGCCGGGGTGAATAGTGTTGGAACACGGCCCGCGGAAATAGTAGCGGCTGGAGGTACCGGGGGCGATGCCCGCCCCGGCCCGGCGGCCAAGTTAAAAAAATAAATAATCCCGTTCAGTCTCAATGGCAGGGTGCGGGCCGGCCCGGCGGCGATTGCGGCGGGCAGCAGGCCTCTTGGACAGGTTGAGAGATAAAAAAATAATAATTCCCATGCAGTCTCAATGGCGGGGTGCGGGCCGGGGAATAGGCCTCTTGGCCGGGGTGAATATGTTGGAACGCGGCGCGCGTAAATAGAAGCGGCTGGAGGTACCGGGGGCGAAGCCCGCCCCGGCCCGGAGGCCGAGTTAAAAAAAATAATAATCCCCGTTCAGTCTCAATGGCGGGGTGCGGGCCGGCCCGGCGGCGAGTGCGGCGGGCAGCAGGCCTCTTGGACAGGTTGAGAGATAAAAAAATAATAATTCCCGTGCAGTCTCAATGGCGGGGTGCGGGCCGGGGAATAGGCCTCTTGGCCGGGGTGAATATGTTGGAACGCGGCGCGCGTAAATAGAAGCGGCTGGAGGTACCGGGGGCGATGCCCGCCCCGGCCCGGCGGCCAAGTTAAAAAAATAAATAATCCCGTTCAGTCTCAATGGCAGGGTGCGGGCCGGCCCGGCGGCGATTGCGGCGGGCAGCAGGCCTCTTGGACAGGTTGAGAGATAAAAAAATAATAATTCCCATGCAGTCTCAATGGCGGGGTGCGGGCCGGGGAATAGGCCTCTTGGCCGGGGTGAATATGTTGGAACGCGGCGCGCGTAAATAGAAGCGGCTGGAGGTACCGGGGGCGAAGCCCGCCCCGGCCCGGAGGCCGAGTTAAAAAAAATAATAATCCCCGTTCAGTCTCAATGGCGGGGTGCGGGCCGGCCCGGCGGCGAGTGCGGCGGGCAGCAGGCCTCTTGGACAGGTTGAGAGATAAAAAAATAATAATTCCCGTGCAGTCTCAATGGCGGGGTGCGGGCCGGGGAATAGGCCTCTTGGCCGGGGTGAATATGTTGGAACGCGGCGCGCGTAAATAGAAGCGGCTGGAGGTACCGGGGGCGATGCCCGCCCCGGCCCGGCGGCCAAGTTAAAAAAATAAATAATCCCGTTCAGTCTCAATGGCAGGGTGCGGGCCGGCCCAGCGGCGATTGCGGCGGGCAGCAGGCCTCTTGGACAGGTTGAGAGATAAAAAAATAATAATTCCCGTTCAGTCTCAATGGCAGGGTGCGGGCCGGCCCGGCGGCAATTGCGGCGGGCAGCAGGCCTCTTGGACAGGTTGAGAGATAAAAAAATAATAATTCCCATGCAGTCTCAATGGCGGGGTGCGGGCCGGGGAATAGGCCTCTTGGCCGGGGTGAATATGTTGGAACGCGGCGCGCGTAAATAGAAGCGGCTGGAGGTACCGGGGGCGAAGCCCGCCCCGGCCCGGAGGCCGAGTTAAAAAAAATAATAATCCCCGTTCAGTCTCAATGGCGGGGTGCGGGCCGGCCCGGCGGCGAGTGCGGCGGGCAGCAGGCCTCTTGGACAGGTTGAGAGATAAAAAAATAATAATTCCCGTGCAGTCTCAATGGCGGGGTGCGGGCCGGGGAATAGGCCTCTTGGCCGGGGTGAATATGTTGGAACGCGGCGCGCGTAAATAGAAGCGGCTGGAGGTACCGGGGGCGAAGCCCGCCCCGGCCCGGAGGCCGAGTTAAAAAAAATAATAATCCCCGTTCAGTCTCAATGGCGGGGTGCGGGCCGGCCCGGCGGCGATTGCGGCGGGCAGCAGGCCTCTTGGACAGGTTGAGAGATAAAAAAATAATAATTCCCGTGCAGTCTCAATGGCGGGGTGCGGGCCGGGGAATAGGCCTCTTGGCCGGGGTGAATAGTGTTGGAACACGGCCCGCGGAAATAGTAGCGGCTGGAGGTACCGGGGGCGATGCCCGCCCCGGCCCGGCGGCCAAGTTAAAAAAATAAATAATCCCGTTCAGTCTCAATGGCAGGGTGCGGGCCGGCCCGGCGGCGATTGCGGCGGGCAGCAGGCCTCTTGGACAGGTTGAGAGATAAAAAAATAATAATTCCCATGCAGTCTCAATGGCGGGGTGCGGGCCGGGGAATAGGCCTCTTGGCCGGGGTGAATATGTTGGAACGCGGCGCGCGTAAATAGAAGCGGCTGGAGGTACCGGGGGCGAAGCCCGCCCCGGCCCGGAGGCCGAGTTAAAAAAAATAATAATCCCCGTTCAGTCTCAATGGCGGGGTGCGGGCCGGCCCGGCGGCGATTGCGGCGGGCAGCAGGCCTCTTGGACAGGTTGAGAGATAAAAAAATAATAATTCCCGTGCAGTCTCAATGGCGGGGTGCGGGCCGGGGAATAGGCCTCTTGGCCGGGGTGAATAGTGTTGGAACACGGCCCGCGGAAATAGTAGCGGCTGGAGGTACCGGGGGCGATGCCCGCCCCGGCCCGGCGGCCAAGTTAAAAAAATAAATAATCCCGTTCAGTCTCAATGGCAGGGTGCGGGCCGGCCCGGCGGCGATTGCGGCGGGCAGCAGGCCTCTTGGACAGGTTGAGAGATAAAAAAATAATAATTCCCATGCAGTCTCAATGGCGGGGTGCGGGCCGGGGAATAGGCCTCTTGGCCGGGGTGAATATGTTGGAACGCGGCGCGCGTAAATAGAAGCGGCTGGAGGTACCGGGGGCGAAGCCCGCCCCGGCCCGGAGGCCGAGTTAAAAAAAATAATAATCCCCGTTCAGTCTCAATGGCGGGGTGCGGGCCGGCCCGGCGGCGAGTGCGGCGGGCAGCAGGCCTCTTGGACAGGTTGAGAGATAAAAAAATAATAATTCCCGTGCAGTCTCAATGGCGGGGTGCGGGCCGGGGAATAGGCCTCTTGGCCGGGGTGAATATGTTGGAACGCGGCGCGCGTAAATAGAAGCGGCTGGAGGTACCGGGGGCGAAGCCCGCCCCGGCCCGGAGGCCGAGTTAAAAAAAATAATAATCCCCGTTCAGTCTCAATGGCGGGGTGCGGGCCGGCCCGGCGGCGAGTGCGGCGGGCAGCAGGCCTCTTGGACAGGTTGAGAGATAAAAAAATAATAATTCCCGTGCAGTCTCAATGGCGGGGTGCGGGCCGGGGAATAGGCCTCTTGGCCGGGGTGAATAGTGTTGGAACACGGCCCGCGGAAATAGTAGCGGCTGGAGATACCGGGGGCGATGCCCGCCCGGGCCCGGCGGCCAAGTTAAAAAAATAAATAATCCCCGTTCAGTCTCAATGGCAGGGTGCGGGCCGGCCCGGCGGCGATTGCGGCGGGCAGCAGGCCTCTTGGACAGGTTGAGAGATAAAAAAATAATAATTCCCGTTCAGTCTCAATGGCAGGGTGCGGGCCGGCCCGGCGGCAATTGCGGCGGGCAGCAGGCCTCTTGGACAGGTTGAGAGATAAAAAAATAATAATTCCCATGCAGTCTCAATGGCGGGGTGCGGGCCGGGGAATAGGCCTCTTGGCCGGGGTGAATATGTTGGAACGCGGCGCGCGTAAATAGAAGCGGCTGGAGGTACCGGGGGCGAAGCCCGCCCCGGCCCGGAGGCCGAGTTAAAAAAAATAATAATCCCCGTTCAGTCTCAATGGCGGGGTGCGGGCCGGCCCGGCGGCGAGTGCGGCGGGCAGCAGGCCTCTTGGACAGGTTGAGAGATAAAAAAATAATAATTCCCGTGCAGTCTCAATGGCGGGGTGCGGGCCGGGGAATAGGCCTCTTGGCCGGGGTGAATATGTTGGAACGCGGCGCGCGTAAATAGAAGCGGCTGGAGGTACCGGGGGCGAAGCCCGCCCCGGCCCGGAGGCCGAGTTAAAAAAAATAATAATCCCCGTTCAGTCTCAATGGCGGGGTGCGGGCCGGCCCGGCGGCGAGTGCGGCGGGCTGCAGGCCTCTTGGACAGGTTGAGAGATAAAAAAATAATAATTCCCGTGCAGTCTCAATGGCGGGGTGCGGGCCGGGGAATAGGCCTCTTGGCCGGGGTGAATATGTTGGAACGCGGCGCGCGTAAATAGAAGCGGCTGGAGGTACCGGGGGCGAAGCCCGCCCCGGCCCGGAGGCCGAGTTAAAAAAAATAATAATCCCCGTTCAGTCTCAATGGCGGGGTGCGGGCCGGCCCGGCGGCGAGTGCGGCGGGCAGCAGGCCTCTTGGACAGGTTGAGAGATAAAAAAATAATAATTCCCGTGCAGTCTCAATGGCGGGGTGCGGGCCGGGGAATAGGCCTCTTGGCCGGGGTGAATAGTGTTGGAACACGGCCCGCGGAAATAGTAGCGGCTGGAGGTACCGGGGGCGATGCCCGCCCCGGCCCGGCGGCCAAGTTAAAAAAATAAATAATCCCGTTCAGTCTCAATGGCAGGGTGCGGGCCGGCCCGGCGGCGATTGCGGCGGGCAGCAGGCCTCTTGGACAGGTTGAGAGATAAAAAAATAATAATTCCCATGCAGTCTCAATGGCGGGGTGCGGGCCGGGGAATAGGCCTCTTGGCCGGGGTGAATATGTTGGAACGCGGCGCGCGTAAATAGAAGCGGCTGGAGGTACCGGGGGCGAAGCCCGCCCCGGCCCGGAGGCCGAGTTAAAAAAAATAATAATCCCCGTTCAGTCTCAATGGCGGGGTGCGGGCCGGCCCGGCGGCGAGTGCGGCGGGCAGCAGGCCTCTTGGACAGGTTGAGAGATAAAAAAATAATAATTCCCGTGCAGTCTCAATGGCGGGGTGCGGGCCGGGGAAATAGGCCTCTTGGCCGGGGTGAATATGTTGGAACGCGGCGCGCGTAAATAGAAGCGGCTGGAGGTACCGGGGGCGAAGCCCGCCCCGGCCCGGAGGCCGAGTTAAAAAAAATCATAATCCCCGTTCAGTCTCAATGGCGGGGTGCGGGCCGGCCCGGCGGCGAGTGCGGCGGGCAGCAGGCCTCTTGGACAGGTTGAGAGATAAAAAAATAATAATTCCCGTGCAGTCTCAATGGCGGGGTGCGGGCCGGGGAATAGGCCTCTTGGCCGGGGTGAATAGTGTTGGAACACGGCCCGCGGAAATAGTAGCGGCTGGAGGTACCGGGGGCGATGCCCGCCCGGGCCCGGCGGCCAAGTTAAAAAAATAAATAATCCCCGTTCAGTCTCAATGGCAGGGTGCGGGCCGGCCCGGCGGCGATTGCGGCGGGCAGCAGGCCTCTTGGACAGGTTGAGAGATAAAAAAATAATAATCCCCGTTCAGTCTCAATGGCGGGGTGCGGGCCGGCCCGGCGGCAATTGCGGCGGGCAGCAGGCCTCTTGGACAGGTTGAGAGATAAAAAAAATAATAATTCCCATGCAGTCTCAATGGCGGGGTGCGGGCCGGGGAATAGGCCTCTTGGCCGGGGTGAATATGTTGGAACGCGGCGCGCGTAAATAGAAGCGGCTGGAGGTACCGGGGGCGAAGCCCGCCCCGGCCCGGAGGCCGAGTTAAAAAAAATAATAATCCCCGTTCAGTCTCAATGGCGGGGTGCGGGCCGGCCCGGCGGCGAGTGCGGCGGGCAGCAGGCCTCTTGGACAGGTTGAGAGATAAAAAAATAATAATTCCCGTGCAGTCTCAATGGCGGGGTGCGGGCCGGGGAATAGGCCTCTTGGCCGGGGTGAATAATGTTGGAACACGGCCCGCGGAAATAGTAGCGGCTGGAGGTACCGGGGGCGATGCCCGCCCGGGCCCGGCGGCCAAGTTAAAAAAATAAATAATCCCCGTTCAGTCTCAATGGCAGGGTGTGGGCCGGCCCGGCGGCGATTGCGGCGGGCAGCAGGCCTCTTGGACAGGTTGAGAGATAAAAAAATAATAATTCCCGTTCAGTCTCAATGGCAGGGTGCGGGCCGGCCCGGCGGCAATTGCGGCGGGCAGCAGGCCTCTTGGACAGGTTGAGAGATAAAAAAATAATAATTCCCATGCAGTCTCAATGGCGGGGTGCGGGCCGGGGAATAGGCCTCTTGGCCGGGGTGAATATGTTGGAACGCGGCGCGCGTAAATAGAAGCGGCTGGAGGTACCGGGGGCGAAGCCCGCCCCGGCCCGGAGGCCGAGTTAAAAAAAATAATAATCCCCGTTCAGTCTCAATGGCGGGGTGCGGGCCGGCCCGGCGGCGATTGCGGCGGGCAGCAGGCCTCTTGGACAGGTTGAGAGATAAAAAAATAATAATTCCCGTGCAGTCTCAATGGCGGGGTGCGGGCCGGGGAATAGGCCTCTTGGCCGGGGTGAATAGTGTTGGAACACGGCCCGCGGAAATAGTAGCGGCTGGAGGTACCGGGGGCGATGCCCGCCCCGGCCCGGCGGCCAAGTTAAAAATATAAATAATCCCGTTCAGTCTCAATGGCAGGGTGCGGGCCGGCCCGGCGGCGATTGCGGCGGGCAGCAGGCCTCTTGGACAGGTTGAGAGATAAAAAAATAATAATTCCCATGCAGTCTCAATGGCGGGGTGCGGGCCGGGGAATAGGCCTCTTGGCCGGGGTGAATATGTTGGAACGCGGCGCGCGTAAATAGAAGCGGCTGGAGGTACCGGGGGCGAAGCCCGCCCCGGCCCGGAGGCCGAGTTAAAAAAAATAATAATCCCCGTTCAGTCTCAATGGCGGGGTGCGGGCCGGCCCGGCGGCGAGTGCGGCGGGCAGCAGGCCTCTTGGACAGGTTGAGAGATAAAAATATAATAATTCCCGTGCAGTCTCAATGGCGGGGTGCGGGCCGGGGAATAGGCCTCTTGGCCGGGGTGAATATGTTGGAACGCGGCGCGCGTAAATAGAAGCGGCTGGAGGTACCGGGGGCGAAGCCCGCCCCGGCCCGGAGGCCGAGTTAAAAAAAATAATAATCCCCGTTCAGTCTCAATGGCGGGGTGCGGGCCGGCCCGGCGGCGAGTGCGGCGGGCAGCAGGCCTCTTGGACAGGTTGAGAGATAAAAAAATAATAATTCCCGTGCAGTCTCAATGGCGGGGTGCGGGCCGGGGAATAGGCCTCTTGGCCGGGGTGAATAGTGTTGGAACACGGCCCGCGGAAATAGTAGCGGCTGGAGGTACCGGGGGCGATGCCCGCCCCGGCCCGGCGGCCAAGTTAAAAAAATAAATAATCCCCGTTCAGTCTCAATGGCAGGGTGCGGGCCGGCCCGGCGGCGATTGCGGCGGGCAGCAGGCCTCTTGGACAGGTTGAGAGATAAAAAAATAATAATTCCCGTTCAGTCTCAATGGCAGGGTGCGGGCCGGCCCGGCGGCAATTGCGGCGGGCAGCAGGCCTCTTGGACAGGTTGAGAGATAAAAAAATAATAATTCCCATGCAGTCTCAATGGCGGGGTGCGGGCCGGGGAATAGGCCTCTTGGCCGGGGTAAATAGTGTTGGAACACGGCCCGCGGAAATAGTAGCGGCTGGAGGTACCGGGGGCGATGCCCGCCCCGGCCCGGCGGCCAAGTTAAAAAAATAAATAATCCCGTTCAGTCTCAATGGCAGGGTGCGGGCCGGCCCAGCGGCGATTGCGGCGGGCAGCAGGCCTCTTGGACAGGTTGAGAGATAAAAAAATAATAATTCCCGTTCAGTCTCAATGGCAGGGTGCGGGCCGGCCCGGCGGCAATTGCGGCGGGCAGCAGGCCTCTTGGACAGGTTGAGAGATAAAAAAATAATAATTCCCATGCAGTCTCAATGGCGGGGTGCGGGCCGGGGAATAGGCCTCTTGGCCGGGGTGAATATGTTGGAACGCGGCGCGCGTAAATAGAAGCGGCTGGAGGTACCGGGGGCGAAGCCCGCCCCGGCCCGGAGGCCGAGTTAAAAAAAATAATAATCCCCGTTCAGTCTCAATGGCGGGGTGCGGGCCGGCCCGGCGGCGAGTGCGGCGGGCAGCAGGCCTCTTGGACAGGTTGAGAGATAAAAAAATAATAATTCCCGTGCAGTCTCAATGGCGGGGTGCGGGCCGGGGAATAGGCCTCTTGGCCGGGGTGAATATGTTGGAACGCGGCGCGCGTAAATAGAAGCGGCTGGAGGTACCGGGGGCGAAGCCCGCCCCGGCCCGGAGGCCGAGTTAAAAAAAATAATAATCCCCGTTCAGTCTCAATGGCGGGGTGCGGGCCGGCCCGGCGGCGATTGCGGCGGGCAGCAGGCCTCTTGGACAGGTTGAGAGATAAAAAAATAATAATTCCCGTGCAGTCTCAATGGCGGGGTGCGGGCCGGGGAATAGGCCTCTTGGCCGGGGTGAATAGTGTTGGAACACGGCCCGCGGAAATAGTAGCGGCTGGAGGTACCGGGGGCGATGCCCGCCCCGGCCCGGCGGCCAAGTTAAAAAAATAAATAATCCCGTTCAGTCTCAATGGCAGGGTGCGGGCCGGCCCGGCGGCGATTGCGGCGGGCAGCAGGCCTCTTGGACAGGTTGAGAGATAAAAAAATAATAATTCCCATGCAGTCTCAATGGCGGGGTGCGGGCCGGGGAATAGGCCTCTTGGCCGGGGTGAATATGTTGGAACGCGGCGCGCGTAAATAGAAGCGGCTGGAGGTACCGGGGGCGAAGCCCGCCCCGGCCCGGAGGCCGAGTTAAAAAAAATAATAATCCCCGTTCAGTCTCAATGGCGGGGTGCGGGCCGGCCCGGCGGCGATTGCGGCGGGCAGCAGGCCTCTTGGACAGGTTGAGAGATAAAAAAATAATAATTCCCGTGCAGTCTCAATGGCGGGGTGCGGGCCGGGGAATAGGCCTCTTGGCCGGGGTGAATAGTGTTGGAACACGGCCCGCGGAAATAGTAGCGGCTGGAGGTACCGGGGGCGATGCCCGCCCCGGCCCGGCGGCCAAGTTAAAAAAATAAATAATCCCGTTCAGTCTCAATGGCAGGGTGCGGGCCGGCCCGGCGGCGATTGCGGCGGGCAGCAGGCCTCTTGGACAGGTTGAGAGATAAAAAAATAATAATTCCCATGCAGTCTCAATGGCGGGGTGCGGGCCGGGGAATAGGCCTCTTGGCCGGGGTGAATATGTTGGAACGCGGCGCGCGTAAATAGAAGCGGCTGGAGGTACCGGGGGCGAAGCCCGCCCCGGCCCGGAGGCCGAGTTAAAAAAAATAATAATCCCCGTTCAGTCTCAATGGCGGGGTGCGGGCCGGCCCGGCGGCGAGTGCGGCGGGCAGCAGGCCTCTTGGACAGGTTGAGAGATAAAAAAATAATAATTCCCGTGCAGTCTCAATGGCGGGGTGCGGGCCGGGGAATAGGCCTCTTGGCCGGGGTGAATATGTTGGAACGCGGCGCGCGTAAATAGAAGCGGCTGGAGGTACCGGGGGCGAAGCCCGCCCCGGCCCGGAGGCCGAGTTAAAAAAAATAATAATCCCCGTTCAGTCTCAATGGCGGGGTGCGGGCCGGCCCGGCGGCGAGTGCGGCGGGCAGCAGGCCTCTTGGACAGGTTGAGAGATAAAAAAATAATAATTCCCGTGCAGTCTCAATGGCGGGGTGCGGGCCGGGGAATAGGCCTCTTGGCCGGGGTGAATAGTGTTGGAACACGGCCCGCGGAAATAGTAGCGGCTGGAGGTACCGGGGGCGATGCCCGCCCGGGCCCGGCGGCCAAGTTAAAAAAATAAATAATCCCCGTTCAGTCTCAATGGCAGGGTGCGGGCCGGCCCGGCGGCGATTGCGGCGGGCAGCAGGCCTCTTGGACAGGTTGAGAGATAAAAAAATAATAATTCCCGTTCAGTCTCAATGGCAGGGTGCGGGCCGGCCCGGCGGCAATTGCGGCGGGCAGCAGGCCTCTTGGACAGGTTGAGAGATAAAAAAATAATAATTCCCATGCAGTCTCAATGGCGGGGTGCGGGCCGGGGAATAGGCCTCTTGGCCGGGGTGAATATGTTGGAACGCGGCGCGCGTAAATAGAAGCGGCTGGAGGTACCGGGGGCGAAGCCCGCCCCGGCCCGGAGGCCGAGTTAAAAAAAATAATAATCCCCGTTCAGTCTCAATGGCGGGGTGCGGGCCGGCCCGGCGGCGAGTGCGGCGGGCAGCAGGCCTCTTGGACAGGTTGAGAGATAAAAAAATAATAATTCCCGTGCAGTCTCAATGGCGGGGTGCGGGCCGGGGAATAGGCCTCTTGGCCGGGGTGAATATGTTGGAACGCGGCGCGCGTAAATAGAAGCGGCTGGAGGTACCGGGGGCGAAGCCCGCCCCGGCCCGGAGGCCGAGTTAAAAAAAATAATAATCCCCGTTCAGTCTCAATGGCGGGGTGCGGGCCGGCCCGGCGGCGAGTGCGGCGGGCTGCAGGCCTCTTGGACAGGTTGAGAGATAAAAAAATAATAATTCCCGTGCAGTCTCAATGGCGGGGTGCGGGCCGGGGAATAGGCCTCTTGGCCGGGGTGAATATGTTGGAACGCGGCGCGCGTAAATAGAAGCGGCTGGAGGTACCGGGGGCGAAGCCCGCCCCGGCCCGGAGGCCGAGTTAAAAAAAATAATAATCCCCGTTCAGTCTCAATGGCGGGGTGCGGGCCGGCCCGGCGGCGAGTGCGGCGGGCAGCAGGCCTCTTGGACAGGTTGAGAGATAAAAAAATAATAATTCCCGTGCAGTCTCAATGGCGGGGTGCGGGCCGGGGAATAGGCCTCTTGGCCGGGGTGAATAGTGTTGGAACACGGCCCGCGGAAATAGTAGCGGCTGGAGGTACCGGGGGCGATGCCCGCCCCGGCCCGGCGGCCAAGTTAAAAAAATAAATAATCCCGTTCAGTCTCAATGGCAGGGTGCGGGCCGGCCCGGCGGCGATTGCGGCGGGCAGCAGGCCTCTTGGACAGGTTGAGAGATAAAAAAATAATAATTCCCATGCAGTCTCAATGGCGGGGTGCGGGCCGGGGAATAGGCCTCTTGGCCGGGGTGAATATGTTGGAACGCGGCGCGCGTAAATAGAAGCGGCTGGAGGTACCGGGGGCGAAGCCCGCCCCGGCCCGGAGGCCGAGTTAAAAAAAATAATAATCCCCGTTCAGTCTCAATGGCGGGGTGCGGGCCGGCCCGGCGGCGAGTGCGGCGGGCAGCAGGCCTCTTGGACAGGTTGAGAGATAAAAAAATAATAATTCCCGTGCAGTCTCAATGGCGGGGTGCGGGCCGGGGAAATAGGCCTCTTGGCCGGGGTGAATATGTTGGAACGCGGCGCGCGTAAATAGAAGCGGCTGGAGGTACCGGGGGCGAAGCCCGCCCCGGCCCGGAGGCCGAGTTAAAAAAAATCATAATCCCCGTTCAGTCTCAATGGCGGGGTGCGGGCCGGCCCGGCGGCGAGTGCGGCGGGCAGCAGGCCTCTTGGACAGGTTGAGAGATAAAAAAATAATAATTCCCGTGCAGTCTCAATGGCGGGGTGCGGGCCGGGGAATAGGCCTCTTGGCCGGGGTGAATAGTGTTGGAACACGGCCCGCGGAAATAGTAGCGGCTGGAGGTACCGGGGGCGATGCCCGCCCGGGCCCGGCGGCCAAGTTAAAAAAATAAATAATCCCCGTTCAGTCTCAATGGCAGGGTGCGGGCCGGCCCGGCGGCGATTGCGGCGGGCAGCAGGCCTCTTGGACAGGTTGAGAGATAAAAAAATAATAATCCCCGTTCAGTCTCAATGGCGGGGTGCGGGCCGGCCCGGCGGCAATTGCGGCGGGCAGCAGGCCTCTTGGACAGGTTGAGAGATAAAAAAAATAATAATTCCCATGCAGTCTCAATGGCGGGGTGCGGGCCGGGGAATAGGCCTCTTGGCCGGGGTGAATATGTTGGAACGCGGCGCGCGTAAATAGAAGCGGCTGGAGGTACCGGGGGCGAAGCCCGCCCCGGCCCGGAGGCCGAGTTAAAAAAAATAATAATCCCCGTTCAGTCTCAATGGCGGGGTGCGGGCCGGCCCGGCGGCGAGTGCGGCGGGCAGCAGGCCTCTTGGACAGGTTGAGAGATAAAAAAATAATAATTCCCGTGCAGTCTCAATGGCGGGGTGCGGGCCGGGGAATAGGCCTCTTGGCCGGGGTGAATAATGTTGGAACACGGCCCGCGGAAATAGTAGCGGCTGGAGGTACCGGGGGCGATGCCCGCCCGGGCCCGGCGGCCAAGTTAAAAAAATAAATAATCCCCGTTCAGTCTCAATGGCAGGGTGTGGGCCGGCCCGGCGGCGATTGCGGCGGGCAGCAGGCCTCTTGGACAGGTTGAGAGATAAAAAAATAATAATTCCCGTTCAGTCTCAATGGCAGGGTGCGGGCCGGCCCGGCGGCAATTGCGGCGGGCAGCAGGCCTCTTGGACAGGTTGAGAGATAAAAAAATAATAATTCCCATGCAGTCTCAATGGCGGGGTGCGGGCCGGGGAATAGGCCTCTTGGCCGGGGTGAATATGTTGGAACGCGGCGCGCGTAAATAGAAGCGGCTGGAGGTACCGGGGGCGAAGCCCGCCCCGGCCCGGAGGCCGAGTTAAAAAAAATAATAATCCCCGTTCAGTCTCAATGGCGGGGTGCGGGCCGGCCCGGCGGCGATTGCGGCGGGCAGCAGGCCTCTTGGACAGGTTGAGAGATAAAAAAATAATAATTCCCGTGCAGTCTCAATGGCGGGGTGCGGGCCGGGGAATAGGCCTCTTGGCCGGGGTGAATAGTGTTGGAACACGGCCCGCGGAAATAGTAGCGGCTGGAGGTACCGGGGGCGATGCCCGCCCCGGCCCGGCGGCCAAGTTAAAAATATAAATAATCCCGTTCAGTCTCAATGGCAGGGTGCGGGCCGGCCCGGCGGCGATTGCGGCGGGCAGCAGGCCTCTTGGACAGGTTGAGAGATAAAAAAATAATAATTCCCATGCAGTCTCAATGGCGGGGTGCGGGCCGGGGAATAGGCCTCTTGGCCGGGGTGAATATGTTGGAACGCGGCGCGCGTAAATAGAAGCGGCTGGAGGTACCGGGGGCGAAGCCCGCCCCGGCCCGGAGGCCGAGTTAAAAAAAATAATAATCCCCGTTCAGTCTCAATGGCGGGGTGCGGGCCGGCCCGGCGGCGAGTGCGGCGGGCAGCAGGCCTCTTGGACAGGTTGAGAGATAAAAATATAATAATTCCCGTGCAGTCTCAATGGCGGGGTGCGGGCCGGGGAATAGGCCTCTTGGCCGGGGTGAATATGTTGGAACGCGGCGCGCGTAAATAGAAGCGGCTGGAGGTACCGGGGGCGAAGCCCGCCCCGGCCCGGAGGCCGAGTTAAAAAAAATAATAATCCCCGTTCAGTCTCAATGGCGGGGTGCGGGCCGGCCCGGCGGCGAGTGCGGCGGGCAGCAGGCCTCTTGGACAGGTTGAGAGATAAAAAAATAATAATTCCCGTGCAGTCTCAATGGCGGGGTGCGGGCCGGGGAATAGGCCTCTTGGCCGGGGTGAATAGTGTTGGAACACGGCCCGCGGAAATAGTAGCGGCTGGAGGTACCGGGGGCGATGCCCGCCCCGGCCCGGCGGCCAAGTTAAAAAAATAAATAATCCCCGTTCAGTCTCAATGGCAGGGTGCGGGCCGGCCCGGCGGCGATTGCGGCGGGCAGCAGGCCTCTTGGACAGGTTGAGAGATAAAAAAATAATAATTCCCGTTCAGTCTCAATGGCAGGGTGCGGGCCGGCCCGGCGGCAATTGCGGCGGGCAGCAGGCCTCTTGGACAGGTTGAGAGATAAAAAAATAATAATTCCCATGCAGTCTCAATGGCGGGGTGCGGGCCGGGGAATAGGCCTCTTGGCCGGGGTGAATATGTTGGAACGCGGCGCGCGTAAATAGAAGCGGCTGGAGGTACCGGGGGCGAAGCCCGCCCCGGCCCGGAGGCCGAGTTAAAAAAAATAATAATCCCCGTCCAGTCTCAATGGCGGGGTGCGGGCCGGCCCGGCGGCGAGTGCGGCGGGCAGCAGGCCTCTTGGACAGGTTGAGAGATAAAAAAATAATAATTCCCGTGCAGTCTCAATGGCGGGGTGCGGGCCGGGGAATAGGCCTCTTGGCCGGGGTGAATATGTTGGAACGCGGCGCGCGTAAATAGAAGCGGCTGGAGGTACCGGGGGCGAAGCCCGCCCCGGCCCGGAGGCCGAGTTAAAAAAAATAATAATCCCCGTTCAGTCTCAATGGCGGGGTGCGGGCCGGCCCGGCGGCGAGTGCGGCGGGCAGCAGGCCTCTTGGACAGGTTGAGAGATAAAAAAATAATAATTCCCGTGCAGTCTCAATGGCGGGGTGCGGGCCGGGGAATAGGCCTCTTGGCCGGGGTGAATATGTTGGAACGCGGCGCGCGTAAATAGAAGCGGCTGGAGGTACCGGGGGCGAAGCCCGCCCCGGCCCGGAGGCCGAGTTAAAAAAAATAATAATCCCCGTTCAGTCTCAATGGCGGGGTGCGGGCCGGCCCGGCGGCGAGTGCGGCGGGCAGCAGGCCTCTTGGACAGGTTGAGAGATAAAAAAATAATAATTCCCGTGCAGTCTCAATGGCGGGGTGCGGGCCGGGGAATAGGCCTCTTGGCCGGGGTGAATAGTGTTGGAACACGGCCCGCGGAAATAGTAGCGGCTGGAGGTACCGGGGGCGATGCCCGCCCCGGCCCGGCGGCCAAGTTAAAAAAATAAATAATCCCGTTCAGTCTCAATGGCAGGGTGCGGGCCGGCCCGGCGGCGATTGCGGCGGGCAGCAGGCCTCTTGGACAGGTTGAGAGATAAAAAAATAATAATTCCCATGCAGTCTCAATGGCGGGGTGCGGGCCGGGGAATAGGCCTCTTGGCCGGGGTGAATATGTTGGAACGCGGCGCGCGTAAATAGAAGCGGCTGGAGGTACCGGGGGCGAAGCCCGCCCCGGCCCGGAGGCCGAGTTAAAAAAAATAATAATCCCCGTTCAGTCTCAATGGCGGGGTGCGGGCCGGCCCGGCGGCGAGTGCGGCGGGCAGCAGGCCTCTTGGACAGGTTGAGAGATAAAAAAATAATAATTCCCGTGCAGTCTCAATGGCGGGGTGCGGGCCGGGGAAATAGGCCTCTTGGCCGGGGTGAATATGTTGGAACGCGGCGCGCGTAAATAGAAGCGGCTGGAGGTACCGGGGGCGAAGCCCGCCCCGGCCCGGAGGCCGAGTTAAAAAAAATAATAATCCCCGTTCAGTCTCAATGGCGGGGTGCGGGCCGGCCCGGCGGCGAGTGCGGCGGGCAGCAGGCCTCTTGGACAGGTTGAGAGATAAAAAAATAATAATTCCCGTGCAGTCTCAATGGCGGGGTGCGGGCCGGGGAATAGGCCTCTTGGCCGGGGTGAATAGTGTTGGAACACGGCCCGCGGAAATAGTAGCGGCTGGAGGTACCGGGGGCGATGCCCGCCCGGGCCCGGCGGCCAAGTTAAAAAAATAAATAATCCCCGTTCAGTCTCAATGGCAGGGTGCGGGCCGGCCCGGCGGCGATTGCGGCGGGCAGCAGGCCTCTTGGACAGGTTGAGAGATAAAAAAATAATAATCCCCGTTCAGTCTCAATGGCGGGGTGCGGGCCGGCCCGGCGGCAATTGCGGCGGGCAGCAGGCCTCTTGGACAGGTTGAGAGATAAAAAAAATAATAATTCCCATGCAGTCTCAATGGCGGGGTGCGGGCCGGGGAATAGGCCTCTTGGCCGGGGTGAATATGTTGGAACGCGGCGCGCGTAAATAGAAGCGGCTGGAGGTACCGGGGGCGAAGCCCGCCCCGGCCCGGAGGCCGAGTTAAAAAAAATAATAATCCCCGTTCAGTCTCAATGGCGGGGTGCGGGCCGGCCCGGCGGCGATTGCGGCGGGCAGCAGGCCTCTTGGACAGGTTGAGAGATAAAAAAATAATAATTCCCGTGCAGTCTCAATGGCGGGGTGCGGGCCGGGGAATAGGCCTCTTGGCCGGGGTGAATAGTGTTGGAACACGGCCCGCGGAAATAGTAGCGGCTGGAGGTACCGGGGGCGATGCCCGCCCCGGCCCGGCGGCCAAGTTAAAAATATAAATAATCCCGTTCAGTCTCAATGGCAGGGTGCGGGCCGGCCCGGCGGCGATTGCGGCGGGCAGCAGGCCTCTTGGACAGGTTGAGAGATAAAAAAATAATAATTCCCATGCAGTCTCAATGGCGGGGTGCGGGCCGGGGAATAGGCCTCTTGGCCGGGGTGAATATGTTGGAACGCGGCGCGCGTAAATAGAAGCGGCTGGAGGTACCGGGGGCGAAGCCCGCCCCGGCCCGGAGGCCGAGTTAAAAAAAATAATAATCCCCGTTCAGTCTCAATGGCGGGGTGCGGGCCGGCCCGGCGGCGAGTGCGGCGGGCAGCAGGCCTCTTGGACAGGTTGAGAGATAAAAATATAATAATTCCCGTGCAGTCTCAATGGCGGGGTGCGGGCCGGGGAATAGGCCTCTTGGCCGGGGTGAATATGTTGGAACGCGGCGCGCGTAAATAGAAGCGGCTGGAGGTACCGGGGGCGAAGCCCGCCCCGGCCCGGAGGCCGAGTTAAAAAAAATAATAATCCCCGTTCAGTCTCAATGGCGGGGTGCGGGCCGGCCCGGCGGCGAGTGCGGCGGGCAGCAGGCCTCTTGGACAGGTTGAGAGATAAAAAAATAATAATTCCCGTGCAGTCTCAATGGCGGGGTGCGGGCCGGGGAATAGGCCTCTTGGCCGGGGTGAATAGTGTTGGAACACGGCCCGCGGAAATAGTAGCGGCTGGAGGTACCGGGGGCGATGCCCGCCCCGGCCCGGCGGCCAAGTTAAAAAAATAAATAATCCCCGTTCAGTCTCAATGGCAGGGTGCGGGCCGGCCCGGCGGCGATTGCGGCGGGCAGCAGGCCTCTTGGACAGGTTGAGAGATAAAAAAATAATAATTCCCGTGCAGTCTCAATGGCGGGGTGCGGGCCGGGGAATAGGCCTCTTGGCCGGCGTGAATAGTGTTGGAACACGGCCCGCGGAAATAGTAGCGGCTGGAGGTACCGGGGGCGATGCCCGCCCCGGCCCGGCGGCCAAGTTAAAAAAATAAATAATCCCCGTTCAGTCTCAATGGCAGGGTGCGGGCCGGCCCGGCGGCGATTGCGGCGGGCAGCAGGCCTCTTGGACAGGTTGAGAGATAAAAAAATAATAATTCCCGTTCAGTCTCAATGGCAGGGTGCGGGCCGGCCCGGCGGCAATTGCGGCGGGCAGCAGGCCTCTTGGACAGGTTGAGAGATAAAAAAATAATAATTCCCATGCAGTCTCAATGGCGGGGTGCGGGCCGGGGAATAGGCCTCTTGGCCGGGGTGAATATGTTGGAACGCGGCGCGCGTAAATAGAAGCGGCTGGAGGTACCGGGGGCGAAGCCCGCCCCGGCCCGGAGGCCGAGTTAAAAAAAATAATAATCCCCGTTCAGTCTCAATGGCGGGGTGCGGGCCGGCCCGGCGGCGAGTGCGGCGGGCAGCAGGCCTCTTGGACAGGTTGAGAGATAAAAAAATAATAATTCCCGTGCAGTCTCAATGGCGGGGTGCGGGCCGGGGAAATAGGCCTCTTGGCCGGGGTGAATATGTTGGAACGCGGCGCGCGTAAATAGAAGCGGCTGGAGGTACCGGGGGCGAAGCCCGCCCCGGCCCGGAGGCCGAGTTAAAAAAAATAATAATCCCCGTTCAGTCTCAATGGCGGGGTGCGGGCCGGCCCGGCGGCGAGTGCGGCGGGCAGCAGGCCTCTTGGACAGGTTGAGAGATAAAAAAATAATAATTCCCGTGCAGTCTCAATGGCGGGGTGCGGGCCGGGGAATAGGCCTCTTGGCCGGGGTGAATAGTGTTGGAACACGGCCCGCGGAAATAGTAGCGGCTGGAGGTACCGGGGGCGATGCCCGCCCGGGCCCGGCGGCCAAGTTAAAAAAATAAATAATCCCCGTTCAGTCTCAATGGCAGGGTGCGGGCAGGCCCGGCGGCGATTGCGGCGGGCAGCAGGCCTCTTGGACAGGTTGAGAGATAAAAAAAATAATAATTCCCATGCAGTCTCAATGGCGGGGTGCGGGCCGGTGAATAGGCCTCTTGGCCGGGGTGAATATGTTGGAACGCGGCGCGCGTAAATAGAAGCGGCTGGAGGTACCGGGGGCGAAGCCCGCCCCGGCCCGGAGGCCGAGTTAAAAAAAATAATAATCCCCGTTCAGTCTCAATGGCGGGGTGCGGGCCGGCCCGGCGGCGAGTGCGGCGGGCAGCAGGCCTCTTGGACAGGTTGAGAGATAAAAAAATAATAATTCCCGTGCAGTCTCAATGGCGGGGTGCGGGCCGGGGAATAGGCCTCTTGGCCGGGGTGAATAGTGTTGGAACACGGCCCGCGGAAATAGTAGCGGCTGGAGGTACCGGGGGCGATGCCCGCCCGGGCCCGGCGGCCAAGTTAAAAAAATAAATAATCCCCGTTCAGTCTCAATGGCAGGGTGCGGGCCGGCCCGGCGGCGATTGCGGCGGGCAGCAGGCCTCTTGGACAGGTTGAGAGATAAAAAAATAATAATTCCCGTTCAGTCTCAATGGCAGGGTGCGGGCCGGCCCGGCGGCAATTGCGGCGGGCAGCAGGCCTCTTGGACAGGTTGAGAGATAAAAAAATAATAATTCCCATGCAGTCTCAATGGCGGGGTGCGGGCCGGGGAATAGGCCTCTTGGCCGGGGTGAATATGTTGGAACGCGGCGCGCGTAAATAGAAGCGGCTGGAGGTACCGGGGGCGAAGCCCGCCCCGGCCCGGAGGCCGAGTTAAAAAAAATAATAATCCCCGTTCAGTCTCAATGGCGGGATGCGGGCCGGCCCGGCGGCGATTGCGGCGGGCAGCAGGCCTCTTGGACAGGTTGAGAGATAAAAAAATAATAATTCCCGTGCAGTCTCAATGGCGGGGTGCGGGCCGGGGAATAGGCCTCTTGGCCGGGGTGAATAGTGTTGGAACACGGCCCGCGGAAATAGTAGCGGCTGGAGGTACCGGGGGCGATGCCCGCCCCGGCCCGGCGGCCAAGTTAAAAATATAAATAATCCCGTTCAGTCTCAATGGCAGGGTGCGGGCCGGCCCGGCGGCGATTGCGGCGGGCAGCAGGCCTCTTGGACAGGTTGAGAGATAAAAAAATAATAATTCCCATGCAGTCTCAATGGCGGGGTGCGGGCCGGGGAATAGGCCTCTTGGCCGGGGTGAATATGTTGGAACGCGGCGCGCGTAAATAGAAGCGGCTGGAGGTACCGGGGGCGAAGCCCGCCCCGGCCCGGAGGCCGAGTTAAAAAAAATAATAATCCCCGTTCAGTCTCAATGGCGGGGTGCGGGCCGGCCCGGCGGCGAGTGCGGCGGGCAGCAGGCCTCTTGGACAGGTTGAGAGATAAAAATATAATAATTCCCGTGCAGTCTCAATGGCGGGGTGCGGGCCGGGGAATAGGCCTCTTGGCCGGGGTGAATATGTTGGAACGCGGCGCGCGTAAATAGAAGCGGCTGGAGGTACCGGGGGCGAAGCCCGCCCCGGCCCGGAGGCCGAGTTAAAAAAAATAATAATCCCCGTTCAGTCTCAATGGCGGGGTGCGGGCCGGCCCGGCGGCGAGTGCGGCGGGCAGCAGGCCTCTTGGACAGGTTGAGAGATAAAAAAATAATAATTCCCGTGCAGTCTCAATGGCGGGGTGCGGGCCGGGGAATAGGCCTCTTGGCCGGGGTGAATAGTGTTGGAACACGGCCCGCGGAAATAGTAGCGGCTGGAGGTACCGGGGGCGATGCCCGCCCCGGCCCGGCGGCCAAGTTAAAAAAATAAATAATCCCCGTTCAGTCTCAATGGCAGGGTGCGGGCCGGCCCGGCGGCGATTGCGGCGGGCAGCAGGCCTCTTGGACAGGTTGAGAGATAAAAAAATAATAATTCCCGTGCAGTCTCAATGGCGGGGTGCGGGCCGGGGAATAGGCCTCTTGGCCGGCGTGAATAGTGTTGGAACACGGCCCGCGGAAATAGTAGCGGCTGGAGGTACCGGGGGCGATGCCCGCCCCGGCCCGGCGGCCAAGTTAAAAAAATAAATAATCCCCGTTCAGTCTCAATGGCAGGGTGCGGGCCGGCCCGGCGGCGATTGCGGCGGGCAGCAGGCCTCTTGGACAGGTTGAGAGATAAAAAAATAATAATTCCCGTTCAGTCTCAATGGCAGGGTGCGGGCCGGCCCGGCGGCAATTGCGGCGGGCAGCAGGCCTCTTGGACAGGTTGAGAGATAAAAAAATAATAATTCCCATGCAGTCTCAATGGCGGGGTGCGGGCCGGGGAATAGGCCTCTTGGCCGGGGTGAATATGTTGGAACGCGGCGCGCGTAAATAGAAGCGGCTGGAGGTACCGGGGGCGAAGCCCGCCCCGGCCCGGAGGCCGAGTTAAAAAAAATAATAATCCCCGTTCAGTCTCAATGGCGGGGTGCGGGCCGGCCCGGCGGCGAGTGCGGCGGGCAGCAGGCCTCTTGGACAGGTTGAGAGATAAAAAAATAATAATTCCCGTGCAGTCTCAATGGCGGGGTGCGGGCCGGGGAATAGGCCTCTTGGCCGGGGTGAATATGTTGGAACGCGGCGCGCGTAAATAGAAGCGGCTGGAGGTACCGGGGGCGAAGCCCGCCCCGGCCCGGAGGCCGAGTTAAAAAAAATAATAATCCCCGTTCAGTCTCAATGGCGGGGTGCGGGCCGGCCCGGCGGCGAGTGCGGCGGGCAGCAGGCCTCTTGGACAGGTTGAGAGATAAAAAAATAATAATTCCCGTGCAGTCTCAATGGCGGGGTGCGGGCCGGGGAATAGGCCTCTTGGCCGGGGTGAATAGTGTTGGAACACGGCCCGCGTAAATAGAAGCGGCTGGAGGTACCGGGGGCGATGCCCGCCCCGGCCCGGCGGCCAAGTTAAAAAAATAAATAATCCCCGTTCAGTCTCAATGGCAGGGTGCGGGCCGGCCCGGCGGCGATTGCGGCGGGCAGCAGGCCTCTTGGACAGGTTGAGAGATAAAAAAATAATAATTCCCGTTCAGTCTCAATGGCAGGGTGCGGGCCGGCCCGGCGGCAATTGCGGCGGGCAGCAGGCCTCTTGGACAGGTTGAGAGATAAAAAAATAATAATTCCCATGCAGTCTCAATGGCGGGGTGCGGGCCGGGGAATAGGCCTCTTGGCCGGGGTGAATATGTTGGAACGCGGCGCGCGTAAATAGAAGCGGCTGGAGGTACCGGGGGCGAAGCCCGCCCCGGCCCGGAGGCCGAGTTAAAAAAAATAATAATCCCCGTTCAGTCTCAATGGCGGGGTGCGGGCCGGCCCGGCGGCGAGTGCGGCGGGCAGCAGGCCTCTTGGACAGGTTGAGAGATAAAAAAATAATAATTCCCGTGCAGTCTCAATGGCGGGGTGCGGGCCGGGGAATAGGCCTCTTGGCCGGGGTGAATATGTTGGAACGCGGCGCGCGTAAATAGAAGCGGCTGGAGGTACCGGGGGCGAAGCCCGCCCCGGCCCGGAGGCCGAGTTAAAAAAAATAATAATCCCCGTTCAGTCTCAATGGCGGGGTGCGGGCCGGCCCGGCGGCGAGTGCGGCGGGCAGCAGGCCTCTTGGACAGGTTGAGAGATAAAAAAATAATAATTCTCGTGCAGTCTCAATGGCGGGGTGCGGGCCGGGGAATAGGCCTCTTGGCCGGGGTAAATAGTGTTGGAACACGGCCCGCGGAAATAGTAGCGGCTGGAGGTACCGGGGGCGATGCCCGCCCCGGCCCGGCGGCCAAGTTAAAAAAATAAATAATCCCGTTCAGTCTCAATGGCAGGGTGCGGGCCGGCCCAGCGGCGATTGCGGCGGGCAGCAGGCCTCTTGGACAGGTTGAGAGATAAAAAAATAATAATTCCCGTTCAGTCTCAATGGCAGGGTGCGGGCCGGCCCGGCGGCAATTGCGGCGGGCAGCAGGCCTCTTGGACAGGTTGAGAGATAAAAAAATAATAATTCCCATGCAGTCTCAATGGCGGGGTGCGGGCCGGGGAATAGGCCTCTTGGCCGGGGTGAATATGTTGGAACGCGGCGCGCGTAAATAGAAGCGGCTGGAGGTACCGGGGGCGAAGCCCGCCCCGGCCCGGAGGCCGAGTTAAAAAAAATAATAATCCCCGTTCAGTCTCAATGGCGGGGTGCGGGCCGGCCCGGCGGCGAGTGCGGCGGGCAGCAGGCCTCTTGGACAGGTTGAGAGATAAAAAAATAATAATTCCCGTGCAGTCTCAATGGCGGGGTGCGGGCCGGGGAATAGGCCTCTTGGCCGGGGTGAATATGTTGGAACGCGGCGCGCGTAAATAGAAGCGGCTGGAGGTACCGGGGGCGAAGCCCGCCCCGGCCCGGAGGCCGAGTTAAAAAAAATAATAATCCCCGTTCAGTCTCAATGGCGGGGTGCGGGCCGGCCCGGCGGCGATTGCGGCGGGCAGCAGGCCTCTTGGACAGGTTGAGAGATAAAAAAATAATAATTCCCGTGCAGTCTCAATGGCGGGGTGCGGGCCGGGGAATAGGCCTCTTGGCCGGGGTGAATAGTGTTGGAACACGGCCCGCGGAAATAGTAGCGGCTGGAGGTACCGGGGGCGATGCCCGCCCCGGCCCGGCGGCCAAGTTAAAAAAATAAATAATCCCGTTCAGTCTCAATGGCAGGGTGCGGGCCGGCCCGGCGGCGATTGCGGCGGGCAGCAGGCCTCTTGGACAGGTTGAGAGATAAAAAAATAATAATTCCCATGCAGTCTCAATGGCGGGGTGCGGGCCGGGGAATAGGCCTCTTGGCCGGGGTGAATATGTTGGAACGCGGCGCGCGTAAATAGAAGCGGCTGGAGGTACCGGGGGCGAAGCCCGCCCCGGCCCGGAGGCCGAGTTAAAAAAAATAATAATCCCCGTTCAGTCTCAATGGCGGGGTGCGGGCCGGCCCGGCGGCGAGTGCGGCGGGCAGCAGGCCTCTTGGACAGGTTGAGAGATAAAAAAATAATAATTCCCGTGCAGTCTCAATTGCGGGGTGCGGGCCGGGGAATAGGCCTCTTGGCCGGGGTGAATATGTTGGAACGCGGCGCGCGTAAATAGAAGCGGCTGGAGGTACCGGGGGCGAAGCCCGCCCCGGCCCGGAGGCCGAGTTAAAAAAAATAATAATCCCCGTTCAGTCTCAATGGCGGGGTGCGGGCCGGCCCGGCGGCGAGTGCGGCGGGCAGCAGGCCTCTTGGACAGGTTGAGAGATAAAAAAATAATAATTCCCGTGCAGTCTCAATGGCGGGGTGCGGGCCGGGGAATAGGCCTCTTGGCCGGGGTGAATAGTGTTGGAACACGGCCCGCGGAAATAGTAGCGGCTGGAGGTACCGGGGGCGATGCCCGCCCGGGCCCGGCGGCCAAGTTAAAAAAATAAATAATCCCCGTTCAGTCTCAATGGCAGGGTGCGGGCCGGCCCGGCGGCGATTGCGGCGGGCAGCAGGCCTCTTGGACAGGTTGAGAGATAAAAAAATAATAATTCCCGTTCAGTCTCAATGGCAGGGTGCGGGCCGGCCCGGCGGCAATTGCGGCGGGCAGCAGGCCTCTTGGACAGGTTGAGAGATAAAAAAATAATAATTCCCATGCAGTCTCAATGGCGGGGTGCGGGCCGGGGAATAGGCCTCTTGGCCGGGGTGAATATGTTGGAACGCGGCGCGCGTAAATAGAAGCGGCTGGAGGTACCGGGGGCGAAGCCCGCCCCGGCCCGGAGGCCGAGTTAAAAAAAATAATAATCCCCATTCAGTCTCAATGGCGGGGTGCGGGCCGGCCCGGCGGCGAGTGCGGCGGACAGCAGGCCTCTTGGACAGGTTGAGAGATAAAAAAATAATAATTCCCGTGCAGTCTCAATGGCGGGGTGCGGGCCGGGAAATAGGCCTCTTGGCCGGGGTGAATATGTTGGAACGCGGCGCGCGTAAATAGAAGCGGCTGGAGGTACCGGGGGCGAAGCCCGCCCCGGCCCGGAGGCCGAGTTAAAAAAAATAATAATCCCCGTTCAGTCTCAATGGCGGGGTGCGGGCCGGCCCGGCGGCGATTGCGGCGGGCAGCAGGCCTCTTGGACAGGTTGAGAGATAAAAAAATAATAATTCCCGTGCAGTCTCAATGGCGGGGTGCGGGCCGGGGAATAGGCCTCTTGGCCGGGGTGAATAGTGTTGGAACACGGCCCGCGGAAATAGTAGCGGCTGGAGGTACCGGGGGCGATGCCCGCCCCGGCCCGGCGGCCAAGTTAAAAAAATAAATAATCCCGTTCAGTCTCAATGGCAGGGTGCGGGCCGGCCCGGCGGCGATTGCGGCGGGCAGCAGGCCTCTTGGACAGGTTGAGAGATAAAAAAATAATAATTCCCATGCAGTCTCAATGGCGGGGTGCGGGCCGGGGAATAGGCCTCTTGGCCGGGGTGAATATGTTGGAACGCGGCGCGCGTAAATAGAAGCGGCTGGAGGTACCGGGGGCGAAGCCCGCCCCGGCCCGGAGGCCGAGTTAAAAAAAATAATAATCCCCGTTCAGTCTCAATGGCGGGGTGCGGGCCGGCCCGGCGGCGAGTGCGGCGGGCAGCAGGCCTCTTGGACAGGTTGAGAGATAAAAAAATAATAATTCCCGTGCAGTCTCAATTGCGGGGTGCGGGCCGGGGAATAGGCCTCTTGGCCGGGGTGAATATGTTGGAACGCGGCGCGTGTAAATAGAAGCGGCTGGAGGTACCGGGGGCGAAGCCCGCCCCGGCCCGGAGGCCGAGTTAAAAAAAAGTAATAATCCCCGTTCAGTCTCAATGGCGGGGTGCGGGCCGGCCCGGCGGCGAGTGCGGCGGGCAGCAGGCCTCTTGGACAGGTTGCGAGATAAAAAAATAATAATTCCCGTGCAGTCTCAATGGCGGGGTGCGGGCCGGGGAATAGGCCTCTTGGCCGGGGTGAATAGTGTTGGAACACGGCCCGCGGAAATAGTAGCGGCTGGAGGTACCGGGGGCGATGCCCGCCCCGGCCCGGCGGCCAAGTTAAAAAAATAAATAATCCCCGTTCAGTCTCAATGGCAGGGTGCGGGCCGGCCCGGCGGCGATTGCGGCGGGCAGCAGGCCTCTTGGACAGGTTGAGAGATAAAAAAATAATAATTCCCGTTCAGTCTCAATGGCAGGGTGCGGGCCGGCCCGGCGGCAATTGCGGCGGGCAGCAGGCCTCTTGGACAGGTTGAGAGATAAAAAAATAATAATTCCCATGCAGTCTCAATGGCGGGGTGCGGGCCGGGGAATAGGCCTCTTGGCCGGGGTGAATATGTTGGAACGCGGCGCGCGTAAATAGAAGCGGCTGGAGGTACCGGGGGCGAAGCCCGCCCCGGCCCGGAGGCCGAGTTAAAAAAAATAATAATCCCCGTTCAGTCTCAATGGCGGGGTGCGGGCCGGCCCGGCGGCGAGTGCGGCGGGCAGCAGGCCTCTTGGACAGGTTGAGAGATAAAAAAATAATAATTCCCGTGCAGTCTCAATGGCGGGGTGCGGGCCGGGAAATAGGCCTCTTGGCCGGGGTGAATATGTTGGAACGCGGCGCGCGTAAATAGAAGCGGCTGGAGGTACCGGGGGCGAAGCCCGCCCCGGCCCGGAGGCCGAGTTAAAAAAAATAATAATCCCCGTTCAGTCTCAATGGCGGGGTGCGGGCCGGCCCGGCGGCGATTGCGGCGGGCAGCAGGCCTCTTGGACAGGTTGAGAGATAAAAAAATAATAATTCCCGTGCAGTCTCAATGGCGGGGTGCGGGCCGGGGAGTAGGCCTCTTGGCCGGGGTGAATAGTGTTGGAACACGGCCCGCGGAAATAGTAGCGGCTGGAGGTACCGGGGGCGATGCCCGCCCCGGCCCGGCGGCCAAGTTAAAAAAATAAATAATCCCGTTCAGTCTCAATGGCAGGGTGCGGGCCGGCCCGGCGGCGATTGCGGCGGGCAGCAGGCCTCTTGGACAGGTTGAGAGATAAAAAAATAATAATTCCCATGCAGTCTCAATGGCGGGGTGCGGGCCGGGGAATAGGCCTCTTGGCCGGGGTGAATATGTTGGAACGCGGCGCGCGTAAATAGAAGCGGCTGGAGGTACCGGGGGCGAAGCCCGCCCCGGCCCGGAGGCCGAGTTAAAAAAAATAATAATCCCCGTTCAGTCTCAATGGCGGGGTGCGGGCCGGCCCGGCGGCGAGTGCGGCGGGCAGCAGGCCTCTTGGACAGGTTGAGAGATAAAAAAATAATAATTCCCGTGCAGTCTCAATGGCGGGGTGCGGGCCGGGGAATAGGCCTCTTGGCCGGGGTGAATATGTTGGAACGCGGCGCGCGTAAATAGAAGCGGCTGGAGCTACCGGGGGCGAAGCCCGCCCCGGCCCGGAGGCCGAGTTAAAAAAAATAATAATCCCCGTTCAGTCTCAATGGCGGGGTGCGGGCCGGCCCGGCGGCGAGTGCGGCGGGCAGCAGGCCTCTTGGACAGGTTGAGAGATAAAAAAATAATAATTCCCGTGCAGTCTCAATGGCGGGGTGCGGGCCGGGGAATAGGCCTCTTGGCCGGGGTGAATAGTGTTGGAACACGGCCCGCGGAAATAGTAGCGGCTGGAGGTACCGGGGGCGATGCCCGCCCGGGCCCGGCGGCCAAGTTAAAAAAATAAATAATCCCCGTTCAGTCTCAATGGCAGGGTGCGGGCCGGCCCGGCGGCGATTGCGGCGGGCAGCAGGCCTCTTGGACAGGTTGAGAGATAAAAAAATAATAATTCCCGTTCAGTCTCAATGGCAGGGTGCGGGCCGGCCCGGCGGCAATTGCGGCGGGCAGCAGGCCTCTTGGACAGGTTGAGAGATAAAAAAATAATAATTCCCATGCAGTCTCAATGGCGGGGTGCGGGCCGGGGAATAGGCCTCTTGGCCGGGGTGAATATGTTGGAACGCGGCGCGCGTAAATAGAAGCGGCTGGAGGTACCGGGGGCGAAGCCCGCCCCGGCCCGGAGGCCGAGTTAAAAAAAATAATAATCCCCGTTCAGTCTCAATGGCGGGGTGCGGGCCGGCCCGGCGGCGAGTGCGGCGGGCAGCAGGCCTCTTGGACAGGTTGAGAGATAAAAAAATAATAATTCCCGTGCAGTCTCAATGGCGGGGTGCGGGCCGGGGAATAGGCCTCTTGGCCGGGGTGAATATGTTGGAACGCGGCGCGCGTAAATAGAAGCGGCTGGAGGTACCGGGGGCGAAGCCCGCCCCGGCCCGGAGGCCGAGTTAAAAAAAATAATAATCCCCGTTCAGTCTCAATGGCGGGGTGCGGGCCGGCCCGGCGGCGATTGCGGCGGGCAGCAGGCCTCTTGGACAGGTTGACAGATTAAAAAATAATAATTCCCGTGCAGTCTCAATGGCGGGGTGCGGGCCGGGGAATAGGCCTCTTGGCCGGGGTGAATAGTGTTGGAACACGGCCCGCGGAAATAGTAGCGGCTGGAGGTACCGGGGGCGATGCCCGCCCCGGCCCGGCGGCCAAGTTAAAAAAATAAATAATCCCGTTCAGTCTCAATGGCAGGGTGCGGGCCGGCCCGGCGGCGATTGCGGCGGGCAGCAGGCCTCTTGGACAGGTTGAGAGATAAAAAAATAATAATTCCCATGCAGTCTCAATGGCGGGGTGCGGGCCGGGGAATAGGCCTCTTGGCCGGGGTGAATATGTTGGAACGCGGCGCGCGTAAATAGAAGCGGCTGGAGGTACCGGGGGCGAAGCCCGCCCCGGCCCGGAGGCCGAGTTAAAAAAAATAATAATCCCCGTTCAGTCTCAATGGCGGGGTGCGGGCCGGCCCGGTGGCGAGTGCGGCGGGCAGCAGGCCTCTTGGACAGGTTGAGAGATAAAAAAATAATAATTCCCGTGCAGTCTCAATGGCGGGGTGCGGGCCGGGGAATAGGCCTCTTGGCCGGGGTGAATATGTTGGAACGCGGCGCGCGTAAATAGAAGCGGCTGGAGGTACCGGGGGCGAAGCCCGCCCCGGCCCGGAGGCCGAGTTAAAAAAAATAATAATCCCCGTTCAGTCTCAATGGCGGGGTGCGGGCCGGCCCGGCGGCGAGTGCGGCGGGCAGCAGGCCTCTTGGACAGGTTGAGAGATAAAAAAATAATAATTCCCGTGCAGTCTCAATGGCGGGGTGCGGGCCGGGGAATAGGCCTCTTGGCCGGGGTGAATAGTGTTGGAACACGGCCCGCGGAAATAGTAGCGGCTGGAGGTACCGGGGGCGATGCCCGCCCGGCCCGGCGGCCAAGTTAAAAAAATAAATAATCCCCGTTCAGTCTCAATGGCAGGGTGCGGGCCGGCCCGGCGGCGATTGCGGCGGGCAGCAGGCCTCTTGGACAGGTTGAGAGATAAAAAAATAATAATTCCCGTTCAGTCTCAATGGCAGGGTGCGGGCCGGCCCGGCGGCAATTGCGGCGGGCAGCAGGCCTCTTGGACAGGTTGAGAGATAAAAAAATAATAATTCCCATGCAGTCTCAATGGCGGGGTGCGGGCCGGGGAATAGGCCTCTTGGCCGGGGTGAATATGTTGGAACGCGGCGCGCGTAAATAGAAGCGGCTGGAGGTACCGGGGGCGAAGCCCGCCCCGGCCCGGAGGCCGAGTTAAAAAAAATAATAATCCCCGTTCAGTCTCAATGACGGGGTGCGGGCCGGCCCGGCGGCGAGTGCGGCGGGCAGCAGGCCTCTTGGACAGGTTGAGAGATAAAAAAATAATAATTCCCGTGCAGTCTCAATGGCGGGGTGCGGGCCGGGGAATAGGCCTCTTGGCCGGGGTGAATATGTTGGAACGCGGCGCGCGTAAATAGAAGCGGCTGGAGGTACCGGGGGCGAAGCCCGCCCCGGCCCGGAGGCCGAGTTAAAAAAAATAATAATCCCCGTTCAGTCTCAATGGCGGGGTGCGGGCCGGCCCGGCGGCGATTGCGGCGGGCAGCAGGCCTCTTGGACAGGTTGAGAGATAAAAAAATAATAATTCCCATGCAGTCTCAATGGCGGGGTGCGGGCCGGGGAATAGGCCTCTTGGCCGGGGTGAATATGTTGGAACGCGGCGCGCGTAAATAGAAGCGGCTGGAGGTACCGGGGGCGAAGCCCGCCCCGGCCCGGAGGCCGAGTTAAAAAAAATAATAATCCCCGTTCAGTCTCAATGGCGGGGTGCGGGCCGGCCCGGCGGCGAGTGCGGCGGGCAGCAGGCCTCTTGGACAGGTTGAGAGATAAAAAAATAATAATTCCCGTGCAGTCTCAATGGCGGGGTGCGGGCCGGGGAATAGGCCTCTTGGCCGGGGTGAATATGTTGGAACGCGGCGCGCGTAAATAGAAGCGGCTGGAGGTACCGGGGGCGAAGCCCGCCCCGGCCCGGAGGCCGAGTTAAAAAAAATAATAATCCACGTTCAGTCTCAATGGCGGGGTGCGGGCCGGCCCGGCGGCGATTGCGGCGGGCAGCAGGCCTCTTGGACAGGTTGACAGATAAAAAAATAATAATTCCCGTGCAGTCTCAATGGCGGGGTGCGGGCCGGGGAATAGGCCTCTTGGCCGGGGTGAATAGTGTTGGAACACGGCCCGCGGAAATAGTAGCGGCTGGAGGTACCGGGGGCGATGCCCGCCCCGGCCCGGCGGCCAAGTTAAAAAAATAAATAATCCCGTTCAGTCTCAATGGCAGGGTGCGGGCCGGCCCGGCGGCGATTGCGGCGGGCAGCAGGCCTCTTGGACAGGTTGAGAGATAAAAAAATAATAATTCCCATGCAGTCTCAATGGCGGGGTGCGGGCCGGGGAATAGGCCTCTTGGCCGGGGTGAATATGTTGGAACGCGGCGCGCGTAAATAGAAGCGGCTGGAGGTACCGGGGGCGAAGCCCGCCCCGGCCCGGAGGCCGAGTTAAAAAAAATAATAATCCCCGTTCAGTCTCAATGGCGGGGTGCGGGCCGGCCCGGCGGCGAGTGCGGCGGGCAGCAGGCCTCTTGGACAGGTTGAGAGATAAAAAAATAATAATTCCCGTGCAGTCTCAATGGCGGGGTGCGGGCCGGGGAATAGGCCTCTTGGCCGGGTGAATATGTTGGAACGCGGCGCGCGTAAATAGAAGCGGCTGGAGGTACCGGGGGCGAAGCCCGCCCCGGCCCGGAGGCCGAGTTAAAAAAAATAATAATCCCCGTTCAGTCTCAATGGCGGGGTGCGGGCCGGCCCGGCGGCGAGTGCGGCGGGCAGCAGGCCTCTTGGACAGGTTGAGAGATAAAAAAAATAATAATTCCCGTGCAGTCTCAATGGCGGGGTGCGGGCCGGGGAATAGGCCTCTTGGCCGGGGTGAATAGTGTTGGAACACGGCCCGCGGAAATAGTAGCGGCTGGAGGTACCGGGGGCGATGCCCGCCCGGGCCCGGCGGCCAAGTTAAAAAAATAAATAATCCCCGTTCAGTCTCAATGGCAGGGTGCGGGCCGGCCCGGCGGCGATTGCGGCGGGCAGCAGGCCTCTTGGACAGGTTGAGAGATAAAAAAATAATAATTCCCGTTCAGTCTCAATGGCAGGGTGCGGGCCGGCCCGGCGGCAATTGCGGCGGGCAGCAGGCCTCTTGGACAGGTTGAGAGATAAAAAAATAATAATTCCCATGCAGTCTCAATGGCGGGGTGCGGGCCGGGGAATAGGCCTCTTGGCCGGGGTGAATATGTTGGAACGTGGCGCGCGTAAATAGAAGCGGCTGGAGGTACCGGGGGCGAAGCCCGCCCCGGCCCGGAGGCCGAGTTAAAAAAAATAATAATCCCCGTTCAGTCTCAATGGCGGGGTGCGGGCCGGCCCGGCGGCGAGTGCGGCGGGCAGCAGGCCTCTTGGACAGGTTGAGAGATAAAAAAATAATAATTCCCGTGCAGTCTCAATGGCGGGGTGCGGGCCGGGGAATAGGCCTCTTGGCCGGGGTGAATAGTGTTGGAACACGGCCCGCGGAAATAGTAGCGGCTGGAGGTACCGGGGGCGATGCCCGCCCCGGCCCGGCGGCCAAGTTAAAAAAATAAATAATCCCGTTCAGTCTCAATGGCAGGGTGCGGGCCGGCCCGGCGGCGATTGCGGCGGGCAGCAGGCCTCTTGGACAGGTTGAGAGATAAAAAAATAATAATTCCCATGCAGTCTCAATGGCGGGGTGCGGGCCGGGGAATAGGCCTCTTGGCCGGGGTGAATATGTTGGAACGCGCGGCGCGCGTAAATAGAAGCGGCTGGAGGTACCGGGGGCGAAGCCCGCCCCGGCCCGGAGGCCGAGTTAAAAAAAAATAATAATCCCCGTTCAGTCTCAATGGCGGGGTGCGGGCCGGCCCGGCGGCGAGTGCGGCGGGCAGCAGGCCTCTTGGACAGGTTGAGAGATAAAAAAATAATAATTCCCGTGCAGTCTCAATGGCGGGGTGCGGGCCGGGGAATAGGCCTCTTGGCCGGGGTGAATATGTTGGAACGCGGCGCGCGTAAATAGAAGCGGCTGGAGGTACCGGGGGCGAAGCCCGCCCCGGCCCGGAGGCCGAGTTAAAAAAAAAAATAATCCCCGTTCAGTCTCAATGGCGGGGTGCGGGGCCGGCCCGGCGGCGAGTGCGGCGGGCAGCAGGCCTCTTGGACAGGTTGAGAGATAAAAAAATAATAATTCCCGTGCAGTCTCAATGGCGGGGTGCGGGCCGGGGAATAGGCCTCTTGGCCGGGGTGAATAGTGTTGGAACACGGCCCGCGGAAATAGTAGCGGCTGGAGGTACCGGGGGCGATGCCCGCCCCGGCCCGGCGGCCAAGTTAAAAAAATAAATAATCCCCGTTCAGTCTCAATGGCAGGGTGCGGGCCGGCCCGGCGGCGATTGCGGCGGGCAGCAGGCCTCTTGGACAGGTTGAGAGATAAAAAAATAATAATTCCCGTGCAGTCTCAATGGCGGGGTGCGGGCCGGGGAATAGGCCTCTTGGCCGGGGTGAATAGTGTTGGAACACGGCCCGCGGAAATAGTAGCGGCTGGAGGTACCGGGGAGGATGCCCGCCCCGGGCCGGCGGCCAAGTTAAAAAAATAAATAATCCCCGTTCAGTCTCAATGGCAGGGTGCGGGCCGGCCCGGCGGCGAGTGCGGCGGGCAGCAGGCCTCTTGGACAGGTTGAGAGATAAAAAAATAATAATTCCCGTTCAGTCTCAATGGCAGGGTGCGGGCCGGCCCGGCGGCAATTGCGGCGGGCAGCAGGCCTCTTGGACAGGTTGAGAGATAAAAAAATAATAATTCCCATGCAGTCTCAATGGCGGGGTGCGGGCCGGGGAATAGGCCTCTTGGCCGGGGTGAATATGTTGGAACGCGGCGCGCGTAAATAGAAGCGGCTGGAGGTACCGGGGGCGAAGCCCGCCCCGGCCCGGAGGCCGAGTTAAAAAAAAATAATAATCCCCGTTCAGTCTCAATGGCGGGGTGCGGGCCGGCCCGGCGGCGAGTGCGGCGGGCAGCAGGCCTCTTGGACAGGTTGAGAGATAAAAAAATAATAATTCCCGTGCAGTCTCAATGGCGGGGTGCGGGCCGGGGAATAGGCCTCTTGGCCGGGGTGAATATGTTGGAACGCGGCGCGCGTAAATAGAAGCGGCTGGAGGTACCGGGGGCGAAGCCCGCCCCGGCCCGGAGGCCGAGTTAAAAAAAATAATAATCCCCGTTCAGTCTCAATGGCGGGGTGCGGGCCGGCCCGGCGGCGATTGCGGCGGGCAGCAGGCCTCTTGGACAGGTTGAGAGATAAAAAAATAATAATTCCCGTGCAGTCTCAATGGCGGGGTGCGGGCCGGGGAATAGGCCTCTTGGCCGGGGTGAATATGTTGGAACGCGGCGCGCGTAAATAGAAGCGGCTGGAGGTACCGGGGGCGAAGCCCGCCCCGGCCCGGAGGCCGAGTTAAAAAAAATAATAATCCCCGTTCAGTCTCAATGGCGGGGTGCGGGCCGGCCCGGCGGCGATTGCGGCGGGCAGCAGGCCTCTTGGACAGGTTGAGAGATAAAAAAATAATAATTCCCGTGCAGTCTCAATGGCGGGGTGCGGGCCGGGGAATAGGCCTCTTGGCCGGGGTGAATAGTGTTGGAACACGGCCCGCGGAAATAGTAGCGGCTGGAGGTACCGGGGGCGATGCCCGCCCCGGCCCGGCGGCCAAGTTAAAAAAATAAATAATCCCGTTCAGTCTCAATGGCAGGGTGCGGGCCGGCCCGGCGGCGATTGCGGCGGGCAGCAGGCCTCTTGGACAGGTTGAGAGATAAAAAAATAATAATTCCCATGCAGTCTCAATGGCGGGGTGCGGGCCGGGGAATAGGCCTCTTGGCCGGGGTGAATATGTTGGAACGCGGCGCGCGTAAATAGAAGCGGCTGGAGGTACCGGGGGCGAAGCCCGCCCCGGCCCGGAGGCCGAGTTAAAAAAAATAATAATCCCCGTTCAGTCTCAATGGCGGGGTGCGGGCCGGCCCGGCGGCGATTGCGGCGGGCAGCAGGCCTCTTGGACAGGTTGAGAGATAAAAAAATAATAATTCCCGTGCAGTCTCAATGGCGGGGTGCGGGCCGGGGAATAGGCCTCTTGGCCGGGGTGAATAGTGTTGGAACACGGCCCGCGGAAATAGTAGCGGCTGGAGGTACCGGGGGCGATGCCCGCCCCGGCCCGGCGGCCAAGTTAAAAAAATAAATAATCCCCGTTCAGTCTCAATGGCAGGGTGCGGGCCGGCCCGGCGGCGATTGCGGCGGGCAGCAGGCCTCTTGGACAGGTTGAGAGATAAAAAAATAATAATTCCCGTTCAGTCTCAATGGCAGGGTGCGGGCCGGCCCGGCGGCAATTGCGGCGGGCAGCAGGCCTCTTGGACAGGTTGAGAGATAAAAAAATAATAATTCCCATGCAGTCTCAATGGCGGGGTGCGGGCCGGGGAATAGGCCTCTTGGCCGGGGTGAATATGTTGGAACGCGGCGCGCGTAAATAGAAGCGGCTGGAGGTACCGGGGGCGAAGCCCGCCCCGGCCCGGAGGCCGAGTTAAAAAAAATAATAATCCCCTTTCAGTCTCAATGGCGGGGTGCGGGCCGGCCCGGCGGCGAGTGCGGCGGGCAGCAGGCCTCTTGGACAGGTTGAGAGATAAAAAAATAATAATTCCCGTGCAGTCTCAATGGCGGGGTGCGGGCCGGGGAATAGGCCTCTTGGCCGGGGTGAATATGTTGGAACGCGGCGCGCGTAAATAGAAGCGGCTGGAGGTACCGGGGGCGAAGCCCGCCCCGGCCCGGAGGCCGAGTTAAAAAAAATAATAATCCCCGTTCAGTCTCAATGGCGGGGTGCGGGCCGGCCCGGCGGCGAGTGCGGCGGGCAGCAGGCCTCTTGGACAGGTTGAGAGATAAAAAAATAATAATTCCCGTGCAGTCTCAATGGCGGGGTGCGGGCCGGGGAATAGGCCTCTTGGCCGGGGTGAATATGTTGGAACGCGGCGCGCGTAAATAGAAGCGGCTGGAGGTACCGGGGGCGAAGCCCGCCCCGGCCCGGAGGCCGAGTTAAAAAAAATAATAATCCCCGTTCAGTCTCAATGGCGGGGTGCGGGCCGGCCCGGCGGCGAGTGCGGCGGGCAGCAGGCCTCTTGGACAGGTTGAGAGATAAAAAAATAATAATTCCCGTGCAGTCTCAATGGCGGGGTGCGGGCCGGGGAATAGGCCTCTTGGCCGGGGTGAATAGTGTTGGAACACGGCCCGCGGAAATAGTAGCGGCTGGAGGTACCGGGGGCGATGCCCGCCCCGGCCCGGCGGCCAAGTTAAAAAAATAAATAATCCCGTTCAGTCTCAATGGCAGGGTGCGGGCCGGCCCGGCGGCGATTGCGGCGGGCAGCAGGCCTCTTGGACAGGTTGAGAGATAAAAAAATAATAATTCCCATGCAGTCTCAATGGCGGGGTGCGTGCCGGGGAATAGGCCTCTTGGCCGGGGTGAATATGTTGGAACGCGGCGCGCGTAAATAGAAGCGGCTGGAGGTACCGGGGGCGAAGCCCGCCCCGGCCCGGAGGCCGAGTTAAAAAAAATAATAATCCCCGTTCAGTCTCAATGGCGGGGTGCGGGCCGGCCCGGCGGCGAGTGCGGCGGGCAGCAGGCCTCTTGGACAGGTTGAGAGATAAAAAAATAATAATTCCCGTGCAGTCTCAATGGCGGGGTGCGGGCCGGGGAAATAGGCCTCTTGGCCGGGGTGAATATGTTGGAACGCGGCGCGCGTAAATAGAAGCGGCTGGAGGTACCGGGGGCGAAGCCCGCCCCGGCCCGGAGGCCGAGTTAAAAAAAATAATAATCCCCGTTCAGTCTCAATGGCGGGGTGCGGGCCGGCCCGGCGGCGAGTGCGGCGGGCAGCAGGCCTCTTGGACAGGTTGAGAGATAAAAAAATAATAATTCCCGTGCAGTCTCAATGGCGGGGTGCGGGCCGGGGAATAGGCCTCTTGGCCGGGGTGAATAGTGTTGGAACACGGCCCGCGGAAATAGTAGCGGCTGGAGGTACCGGGGGCGATGCCCGCCCGGGCCCGGCGGCCAAGTTAAAAAAATAAATAATCCCCGTTCAGTCTCAATGGCAGGGTGCGGGCCGGCCCGGCGGCGATTGCGGCGGGCAGCAGGCCTCTTGGACAGGTTGAGAGATAAAAAAATAATAATCCCCGTTCAGTCTCAATGGCGGGGTGCGGGCCGGCCCGGCGGCAATTGCGGCGGGCAGCAGGCCTCTTGGACAGGTTGAGAGATAAAAAAAATAATAATTCCCATGCAGTCTCAATGGCGGGGTGCGGGCCGGGGAATAGGCCTCTTGGCCGGGGTGAATATGTTGGAACGCGGCGCGCGTAAATAGAAGCGGCTGGAGGTACCGGGGGCGAAGCCCGCCCCGGCCCGGAGGCCGAGTTAAAAAAAATAATAATCCCCGTTCAGTCTCAATGGCGGGGTGCGGGCCGGCCCGGCGGCGAGTGCGGCGGGCAGCAGGCCTCTTGGACAGGTTGAGAGATAAAAAAATAATAATTCCCGTGCAGTCTCAATGGCGGGGTGCGGGCCGGGGAATAGGCCTCTTGGCCGGGGTGAATAGTGTTGGAACACGGCCCGCGGAAATAGTAGCGGCTGGAGGTACCGGGGGCGATGCCCGCCCGGGCCCGGCGGCCAAGTTAAAAAAATAAATAATCCCCGTTCAGTCTCAATGGCAGGGTGCGGGCCGGCCCGGCGGCGATTGCGGCGGGCAGCAGGCCTCTTGGACAGGTTGAGAGATAAAAAAATAATAATTCCCGTTCAGTCTCAATGGCAGGGTGCGGGCCGGCCCGGCGGCAATTGCGGCGGGCAGCAGGCCTCTTGGACAGGTTGAGAGATAAAAAAATAATAATTCCCATGCAGTCTCAATGGCGGGGTGCGGGCCGGGGAATAGGCCTCTTGGCCGGGGTGAATATGTTGGAACGCGGCGCGCGTAAATAGAAGCGGCTGGAGGTACCGGGGGCGAAGCCCGCCCCGGCCCGGAGGCCGAGTTAAAAAAAATAATAATCCCCGTTCAGTCTCAATGGCGGGGTGCGGGCCGGCCCGGCGGCGATTGCGGCGGGCAGCAGGCCTCTTGGACAGGTTGAGAGATAAAAAAATAATAATTCCCGTGCAGTCTCAATGGCGGGGTGCGGGCCGGGGAATAGGCCTCTTGGCCGGGGTGAATAGTGTTGGAACACGGCCCGCGGAAATAGTAGCGGCTGGAGGTACCGGGGGCGATGCCCGCCCCGGCCCGGCGGCCAAGTTAAAAATATAAATAATCCCGTTCAGTCTCAATGGCAGGGTGCGGGCCGGCCCGGCGGCGATTGCGGCGGGCAGCAGGCCTCTTGGACAGGTTGAGAGATAAAAAAATAATAATTCCCATGCAGTCTCAATGGCGGGGTGCGGGCCGGGGAATAGGCCTCTTGGCCGGGGTGAATATGTTGGAACGCGGCGCGCGTAAATAGAAGCGGCTGGAGGTACCGGGGGCGAAGCCCGCCCCGGCCCGGAGGCCGAGTTAAAAAAAATAATAATCCCCGTTCAGTCTCAATGGCGGGGTGCGGGCCGGCCCGGCGGCGAGTGCGGCGGGCAGCAGGCCTCTTGGACAGGTTGAGAGATAAAAATATAATAATTCCCGTGCAGTCTCAATGGCGGGGTGCGGGCCGGGGAATAGGCCTCTTGGCCGGGGTGAATATGTTGGAACGCGGCGCGCGTAAATAGAAGCGGCTGGAGGTACCGGGGGCGAAGCCCGCCCCGGCCCGGAGGCCGAGTTAAAAAAAATAATAATCCCCGTTCAGTCTCAATGGCGGGGTGCGGGGGGCCCGGCGGCGAGTGCGGCGGGCAGCAGGCCTCTTGGACAGGTTGAGAGATAAAAAAATAATAATTCCCGTGCAGTCTCAATGGCGGGGTGCGGGCCGGGGAATAGGCCTCTTGGCCGGGGTGAATAGTGTTGGAACACGGCCCGCGGAAATAGTAGCGGCTGGAGGTACCGGGGGCGATGCCCGCCCCGGCCCGGCGGCCAAGTTAAAAAAATAAATAATCCCCGTTCAGTCTCAATGGCAGGGTGCGGGCCGGCCCGGCGGCGATTGCGGCGGGCAGCAGGCCTCTTGGACAGGTTGAGAGATAAAAAAATAATAATTCCCGTTCAGTCTCAATGGCAGGGTGCGGGCCGGCCCGGCGGCAATTGCGGCGGGCAGCAGGCCTCTTGGACAGGTTGAGAGATAAAAAAATAATAATTCCCATGCAGTCTCAATGGCGGGGTGCGGGCCGGGGAATAGGCCTCTTGGCCGGGGTGAATATGTTGGAACGCGGCGCGCGTAAATAGAAGCGGCTGGAGGTACCGGGGGCGAAGCCCGCCCCGGCCCGGAGGCCGAGTTAAAAAAAATAATAATCCCCGTTCAGTCTCAATGGCGGGGTGCGGGCCGGCCCGGCGGCGAGTGCGGCGGGCAGCAGGCCTCTTGGACAGGTTGAGAGATAAAAAAATAATAATTCCCGTGCAGTCTCAATGGCGGGGTGCGGGCCGGGGAATAGGCCTCTTGGCCGGGGTGAATAGTGTTGGAACACGGCCCGCGGAAATAGTAGCGGCTGGAGGTACCGGGGGCGATGCCCGCCCCGGCCCGGCGGCCAAGTTAAAAAAATAAATAATCCCGTTCAGTCTCAATGGCAGGGTGCGGGCCGGCCCGGCGGCGATTGCGGCGGGCAGCAGGCCTCTTGGACAGGTTGAGAGATAAAAAAATAATAATTCCCATGCAGTCTCAATGGCGGGGTGCGGGCCGGGGAATAGGCCTCTTGGCCGGGGTGAATATGTTGGAACGCGGCGCGCGTAAATAGAAGCGGCTGGAGGTACCGGGGGCGAAGCCCGCCCCGGCCCGGAGGCCGAGTTAAAAAAAATAATAATCCCCGTTCAGTCTCAATGGCGGGGTGCGGGCCGGCCCGGCGGCGAGTGCGGCGGGCAGCAGGCCTCTTGGACAGGTTGAGAGATAAAAAAATAATAATTCCCGTGCAGTCTCAATGGCGGGGTGCGGGCCGGGGAATAGGCCTCTTGGCCGGCGTGAATAGTGTTGGAACACGGCCCGCGGAAATAGTAGCGGCTGGAGGTACCGGGGGCGATGCCCGCCCCAGCCCGGCGGCCAAGTTAAAAAAATAAATAATCCCCGTTCAGTCTCAATGGCAGGGTGCGGGCCGGCCCGGCGGCGATTGCGGCGGGCAGCAGGCCTCTTGGACAGGTTGAGAGATAAAAAAATAATAATTCCCGTTCAGTCTCAATGGCAGGGTGCGGGCCGGCCCGGCGGCAATTGCGGCGGGCAGCAGGCCTCTTGGACAGGTTGAGAGATAAAAAAATAATAATTCCCATGCAGTCTCAATGGCGGGGTGCGGGCCGGGGAATAGGCCTCTTGGCCGGGGTGAATATGTTGGAACGCGGCGCGCGTAAATAGAAGCGGCTGGAGGTACCGGGGGCGAAGCCCGCCCCGGCCCGGAGGCCGAGTTAAAAAAAATAATAATCCCGTTCAGTCTCAATGGCGGGGTGCGGGCCGGCCCGGCGGCGAGTGCGGCGGGCAGCAGGCCTCTTGGACAGGTTGAGAGATAAAAAAATAATAATTCCCGTGCAGTCTCAATGGCGGGGTGCGGGCCGGGGAATAGGCCTCTTGGCCGGGGTGAATATGTTGGAACGCGGCGCGCGTAAATAGAAGCGGCTGGAGGTACCGGGGGCGAAGCCCGCCCCGGCCCGGAGGCCGAGTTAAAAAAAATAATAATCCCCGTTCAGTCTCAATGGCGGGGTGCGGGCCGGCCCGGCGGCGAGTGCGGCGGGCAGCAGGCCTCTTGGACAGGTTGAGAGATAAAAAAATAATAATTCCCGTGCAGTCTCAATGGCGGGGTGCGGGCCGGGGAATAGGCCTCTTGGCCGGGGTAAATAGTGTTGGAACACGGCCCGCGGAAATAGTAGCGGCTGGAGGTACCGGGGGCGATGCCCGCCCCGGCCCGGCGGCCAAGTTAAAAAAATAAAAAATCCCGTTCAGTCTCAATGGCAGGGTGCGGGCCGGCCCAGCGGCGATTGCGGCGGGCAGCAGGCCTCTTGGACAGGTTGAGAGATAAAAAAATAATAATTCCCGTTCAGTCTCAATGGCAGGGTGCGGGCCGGCCCGGCGGCAATTGCGGCGGGCAGCAGGCCTCTTGGACAGGTTGAGAGATAAAAAAATAATAATTCCCATGCAGTCTCAATGGCGGGGTGCGGGCCGGGGAATAGGCCTCTTGGCCGGGGTGAATATGTTGGAACGCGGCGCGCGTAAATAGAAGCGGCTGGAGGTACCGGGGGCGAAGCCCGCCCCGGCCCGGAGGCCGAGTTAAAAAAAATAATAATCCCCGTTCAGTCTCAATGGCGGGGTGCGGGCCGGCCCGGCGGCGAGTGCGGCGGGCAGCAGGCCTCTTGGACAGGTTGAGAGATAAAAAAATAATAATTCCCGTGCAGTCTCAATGGCGGGGTGCGGGCCGGGGAATAGGCCTCTTGGCCGGGGTGAATATGTTGGAACGCGGCGCGCGTAAATAGAAGCGGCTGGAGGTACCGGGGGCGAAGCCCGCCCCGGCCCGGAGGCCGAGTTAAAAAAAATAATAATCCCCGTTCAGTCTCAATGGCGGGGTGCGGGCCGGCCCGGCGGCGAGTGCGGCGGGCAGCAGGCCTCTTGGACAGGTTGAGAGATAAAAAAATAATAATTCCCGTGCAGTCTCAATGGCGGGGTGCGGGCCGGGGAATAGGCCTCTTGGCCGGGGTGAATAGTGTTGGAACACGGCCCGCGGAAATAGTAGCGGCTGGAGGTACCGGGGGCGATGCCCGCCCCGGCCCGGCGGCCAAGTTAAAAAAATAAATAATCCCCGTTCAGTCTCAATGGCAGGGTGCGGGCCGGCCCGGCGGCGATTGCGGCGGGCAGCAGGCCTCTTGGACAGGTTGAGAGATAAAAAAATAATAATTCCCGTTCAGTCTCAATGGCAGGGTGCGGGCCGGCCCGGCGGCAATTGCGGCGGGCAGCAGGCCTCTTGGACAGGTTGAGAGATAAAAAAATAATAATTCCCATGCAGTCTCAATGGCGGGGTGCGGGCCGGGGAATAGGCCTCTTGGCCGGGGTGAATATGTTGGAACGCGGCGCGCGTAAATAGAAGCGGCTGGAGGTACCGGGGGCGAAGCCCGCCCCGGCCCGGAGGCCGAGTTAAAAAAAATAATAATCCCCGTTCAGTCTCAATGGCGGGGTGCGGGCCGGCCCGGCGGCGAGTGCGGCGGGCAGCAGGCCTCTTGGACAGGTTGAGAGATAAAAAAATAATAATTCCCGTGCAGTCTCAATGGCGGGGTGCGGGCCGGGAAATAGGCCTCTTGGCCGGGGTGAATATGTTGGAACGCGGCACGCGTAAATAGAAGCGGCTGGAGGTACCGGGGGCGAAGCCCGCCCCGGCCCGGAGGCCGAGTTAAAAAAAATAATAATCCCCGTTCAGTCTCAATGGCGGGGTGCGGGCCGGCCCGGCGGCGAGTGCGGCGGGCAGCAGGCCTCTTGGACAGGTTGAGAGATAAAAAAATAATAATTCCCGTGCAGTCTCAATGGCGGGGTGCGGGCCGGGGAATAGGCCTCTTGGCCGGGGTGAATATGTTGGAACGCGGCGCGCGTAAATAGAAGCGGCTGGAGGTACCGGGGGCGAAGCCCGCCCCGGCCCGGAGGCCGAGTTAAAAAAAATAATAATCCCCGTTCAGTCTCAATGGCGGGGTGCGGGCCGGCCCGGCGGCGAGTGCGGCGGGCAGCAGGCCTCTTGGACAGGTTGAGAGATAAAAAAATAATAATTCCCGTGCAGTCTCAATGGCGGGGTGCGGGCCGGGGAATAGGCCTCTTGGCCGGGGTGAATAGTGTTGGAACACGGCCCGCGGAAATAGTAGCGGCTGGAGGTACCGGGGGCGATGCCCGCCCCGGCCCGGCGGCCAAGTTAAAAAAATAAATAATCCCCGTTCAGTCTCAATGGCAGGGTGCGGGCCGGCCCGGCGGCGATTGCGGCGGGCAGCAGGCCTCTTGGACAGGTTGAGAGATAAAAAAATAATAATTCCCGTTCAGTCTCAATGGCAGGGTGCGGGCCGGCCCGGCGGCAATTGCGGCGGGCAGCAGGCCTCTTGGACAGGTTGAGAGATAAAAAAATAATAATTCCCATGCAGTCTCAATGGCGGGGTGCGGGCCGGGGAATAGGCCTCTTGGCCGGGGTGAATATGTTGGAACGCGGCGCGCGTAAATAGAAGCGGCTGGAGGTACCGGGGGCGAAGCCCGCCCCGGCCCGGAGGCCGAGTTAAAAAAAATAATAATCCCCGTTCAGTCTCAATGGCGGGGTGCGGGCCGGCCCGGCGGCGAGTGCGGCGGGCAGCAGGCCTCTTGGACAGGTTGAGAGATAAAAAAATAATAATTCCCGTGCAGTCTCAATGGCGGGGTGCGGGCCGGGAAATAGGCCTCTTGGCCGGGGTGAATATGTTGGAACGCGGCGCGCGTAAATAGAAGCGGCTGGAGGTACCGGGGGCGAAGCCCGCCCCGGCCCGGAGGCCGAGTTAAAAAAAATAATAATCCCCGTTCAGTCTCAATGGCGGGGTGCGGGCCGGCCCGGCGGCGATTGCGGCGGGCAGCAGGCCTCTTGGACAGGTTGAGAGATAAAAAAATAATAATTCCCGTGCAGTCTCAATGGCGGGGTGCGGGCCGGGGAATAGGCCTCTTGGCCGGGGTGAATAGTGTTGGAACACGGCCCGCGGAAATAGTAGCGGCTGGAGGTACCGGGGGCGATGCCCGCCCCGGCCCGGCGGCCAAGTTAAAAAAATAAATAATCCCGTTCAGTCTCAATGGCAGGGTGCGGGCCGGCCCGGCGGCGATTGCGGCGGGCAGCAGGCCTCTTGGACAGGTTGAGAGATAAAAAAATAATAATTCCCATGCAGTCTCAATGGCGGGGTGCGGGCCGGGGAATAGGCCTCTTGGCCGGGGTGAATATGTTGGAACGCGGCGCGCGTAAATAGAAGCGGCTGGAGGTACCGGGGGCGAAGCCCGCCCCGGCCCGGAGGCCGAGTTAAAAAAAATAATAATCCCCGTTCAGTCTCAATGGCGGGGTGCGGGCCGGCCCGGCGGCGAGTGCGGCGGGCAGCAGGCCTCTTGGACAGGTTGAGAGATAAAAAAATAATAATTCCCGTGCAGTCTCAATGGCGGGGTGCGGGCCGGGGAATAGGCCTCTTGGCCGGGGTGAATAGTGTTGGAACACGGCCCGCGGAAATAGTAGCGGCTGGAGGTACCGGGGGCGATGCCCGCCCCGGCCCGGCGGCCAAGTTAAAAAAATAAATAATCCCCGTTCAGTCTCAATGGCAGGGTGCGGGCCGGCCCGGCGGCGATTGCGGCGGGCAGCAGGCCTCTTGGACAGGTTGAGAGATAAAAAAATAATAATTCCCGTTCAGTCTCAATGGCAGGGTGCGGGCCGGCCCGGCGGCAATTGCGGCGGGCAGCAGGCCTCTTGGACAGGTTGAGAGATAAAAAAATAATAATTCCCATGCAGTCTCAATGGCGGGGTGCGGGCCGGGGAATAGGCCTCTTGGCCGGGGTGAATATGTTGGAACGCGGCGCGCGTAAATAGAAGCGGCTGGAGGTACCGGGGGCGAAGCCCGCCCCGGCCCGGAGGCCGAGTTAAAAAAAATAATAATCCCCGTTCAGTCTCAATGGCGGGGTGCGGGCCGGCCCGGCGAGTGCGGCGGGCAGCAGGCCTCTTGGACAGGTTGAGAGATAAAAAAATAATAATTCCCGTGCAGTCTCAATGGCGGGGTGCGGGCCGGGGAATAGGCCTCTTGGCCGGGGTGAATATGTTGGAACGCGGCGCGCGTAAATAGAAGCGGCTGGAGGTACCGGGGGCGAAGCCCACCCCGGCCCGGAGGCCGAGTTAAAAAAAATAATAATCCCCGTTCAGTCTCAATGGCGGGGTGCGGGCCGGCCCGGCGGCGACTGCGGCGGGCAGCAGGCCTCTTGGACAGGTTGAGAGATAAAAAAATAATAATTCCCGTGCAGTCTCAATGGCGGGGTGCGGGCCGGGGAATAGGCCTCTTGGCCGGGGTGAATAGTGTTGGAACACGGCCCGCGGAAATAGTAGCGGCTGGAGGTACCGGGGGCGATGCCCGCCCCGGCCCGGCGGCCAAGTTAAAAAAATAAATAATCCCGTTCAGTCTCAATGGCAGGGTGCGGGCCGGCCCGGCGGCGATTGCGGCGGGCAGCAGGCCTCTTGGACAGGTTGAGAGATAAAAAAATAATAATTCCCATGCAGTCTCAATGGCGGGGTGCGGGCCGGGGAATAGGCCTCTTGGCCGGGGTGAATATGTTGGAACGCGGCGCGCGTAAATAGAAGCGGCTGGAGGTACCGGGGGCGAAGCCCGCCCCGGCCCGGAGGCCGAGTTAAAAAAAATAATAATCCCCGTTCAGTCTCAATGGCGGGGTGCGGGCCGGCCCGGCGGCGAGTGCGGCGGGCAGCAGGCCTCTTGGACAGGTTGAGAGATAAAAAAATAATAATTCCCGTGCAGTCTCAATGGCGGGGTGCGGGCCGGGGAATAGGCCTCTTGGCCGGGGTGAATAGTGTTGGAACACGGCCCGCGGAAATAGTAGCGGCTGGAGGTACCGGGGGCGATGCCCGCCCCGGCCCGGCGGCCAAGTTAAAAAAATAAATAATCCCCGTTCAGTCTCAATGGCAGGGTGCGGGCCGGCCCGGCGGCGATTGCGGCGGGCAGCAGGCCTCTTGGACAGGTTGAGAGATAAAAAAATAATAATTCCCGTTCAGTCTCAATGGCAGGGTGCGGGCCGGCCCGGCGGCAATTGCGGCGGGCAGCAGGCCTCTTGGACAGGTTGAGAGATAAAAAAATAATAATTCCCATGCAGTCTCAATGGCGGGGTGCGGGCCGGGGAATAGGCCTCTTGGCCGGGGTGAATATGTTGGAACGCGGCGCGCGTAAATAGAAGCGGCTGGAGGTACCGGGGGCGAAGCCCGCCCCGGCCCGGAGGCCGAGTTAAAAAAAATAATAATCCCCGTTCAGTCTCAATGGCGGGGTGCGGGCCGGCCCGGCGGCGAGTGCGGCGGGCAGCAGGCCTCTTGGACAGGTTGAGAGATAAAAAAATAATAATTCCCGTGCAGTCTCAATGGCGGGGTGCGGGCCGGGGAATAGGCCTCTTGGCCGGGGTGAATAGTGTTGGAACACGGCCCGCGGAAATAGTAGCGGCTGGAGGTACCGGGGGCGATGCCCGCCCCGGCCCGGCGGCCAAGTTAAAAAAATAAATAATCCCGTTCAGTCTCAATGGCAGGGTGCGGGCCGGCCCGGCGGCGATTGCGGCGGGCAGCAGGCCTCTTGGACAGGTTGAGAGATAAAAAAATAATAATTCCCATGCAGTCTCAATGGCAGGGTGCGGGCCGGGGAATAGGCCTCTTGGCCGGGGTGAATATGTTGGAACGCGGCGCGCGTAAATAGAAGCGGCTGGAGGTACCGGGGGCGAAGCCCGCCCCGGCCCGGAGGCCGAGTTAAAAAAAATAATAATCCCCGTTCAGTCTCAATGGCGGGGTGCGGGCCGGCCCGGCGGCGAGTGCGGCGGGCAGCAGGCCTCTTGGACAGGTTGAGAGATAAAAAAATAATAATTCCCGTGCAGTCTCAATGGCGGGGTGCGGGCCGGGGAATAGGCCTCTTGGCCGGGGTGAATATGTTGGAACGCGGCGCGCGTAAATAGAAGCGGCTGGAGGTACCGGGGGCGAAGCCCGCCCCGGCCCGGAGGCCGAGTTAAAAAAAATAATAATCCCCGTTCAGTCTCAATGGCGGGGTGCGGGCCGGCCCGGCGGCGAGTGCGGCGGGCAGCAGGCCTCTTGGACAGGTTGAGAGATAAAAAAATAATAATTCCCGTGCAGTCTCAATGGCGGGGTGCGGGCCGGGGAATAGGCCTCTTGGCCGGGGTGAATAGTGTTGGAACACGGCCCGCGGAAATAGTAGCGGCTGGAGGTACCGGGGGCGATGCCCGCCCAAGCCCGGCGGCCAAGTTAAAAAAATAAATAATCCCCGTTCAGTCTCAATGGCAGGGTGCGGGCCGGCCCAGCGGCGATTGCGGCGGGCAGCAGGCCTCTTGGACAGGTTGAGAGATAAAAAAATAATAATTCCCGTTCAGTCTCAATGGCAGGGTGCGGGCCGGCCCGGCGGCAATTGCGGCGGGCAGCAGGCCTCTTGGACAGGTTGAGAGATAAAAAAATAATAATTCCCATGCAGTCTCAATGGCGGGGTGCGGGCCGGGGAATAGGCCTCTTGGCCGGGGTGAATATGTTGGAACGCGGCGCGTGTAAATAGAAGCGGCTGGAGGTACCGGGGGCGAAGCCCGCCCCGGCCCGGAGGCCGAGTTAAAAAAAATAATAATCCCCGTTCAGTCTCAATGGCGGGGTGCGGGCCGGCCCGGCGGCGAGTGCGGCGGGCAGCAGGCCTCTTGGACAGGTTGAGAGATAAAAAAATAATAATTCCCGTGCAGTCTCAATGGCGGGGTGCGGGCCGGGGAATAGGCCTCTTGGCCGGGGTGAATATGTTGGAACGCGGCGCGCGTAAATAGAAGCGGCTGGAGGTACCGGGGGCGAAGCCCGCCCCGGCCCGGAGGCCGAGTTAAAAAAAATAATAATCCCCGTTCAGTCTCAATGGCGGGGTGCGGGCCGGCCCGGCGGCGAGTGCGGCGGGCAGCAGGCCTCTTGGACAGGTTGAGAGATAAAAAAATAATAATTCCCGTGCAGTCTCAATGGCGGGGTGCGGGCCGGGGAATAGGCCTCTTGGCCGGGGTGAATATGTTGGAACGCGGCGCGCGTAAATAGAAGCGGCTGGAGGTACCGGGGGCGAAGCCCGCCCCGGCCCGGAGGCCGAGTTAAAAAAAATAATAATCCCCGTTCAGTCTCAATGGCGGGGTGCGGGCCGGCCCGGCGGCGAGTGCGGCGGGCAGCAGGCCTCTTGGACAGGTTGAGAGATAAAAAAATAATAATTCCCGTGCAGTCTCAATGGCGGGGTGCGGGCCGGGGAATAGGCCTCTTGGCCGCGGTGAATAGTGTTGGAACACGGCCCGCGGAAATAGTAGCGGCTGGAGGTACCGGGGGCGATGCCCGCCCGGGCCCGGCGGCCAAGTTAAAAAAATAAATAATCCCCGTTCAGTCTCAATGGCAGGGTGTGGGCCGGCCCGGCGGCGATTGCGGCGGGCAGCAGGCCTCTTGGACAGGTTGAGAGATAAAAAAATAATAATTCCCGTTCAGTCTCAATGGCAGGGTGCGGGCCGGCCCGGCGGCAATTGCGGCGGGCAGCAGGCCTCTTGGACAGGTTGAGAGATAAAAAAATAATAATTCCCATGCAGTCTCAATGGCGGGGTGCGGGCCGGGGAATAGGCCTCTTGGCCGGGGTGAATATGTTGGAACGCGGCGCGCGTAAATAGAAGCGGCTGGAGGTACCGGGGGCGAAGCCCGCCCCGGCCCGGAGGCCGAGTTAAAAAAAATAATAATCCCCGTTCAGTCTCAATGGCGGGGTGCGGGCCGGCCCGGCGGCGAGTGCGGCGGGCAGCAGGCCTCTTGGACAGGTTGAGAGATAAAAAAATAATAATTCCCGTGCAGTCTCAATGGCGGGGTGCGGGCCGGGGAATAGGCCTCTTGGCCGGGGTGAATATGTTGGAACGCGGCGCGCGTAAATAGAAGCGGCTGGAGGTACCGGGGGCGAAGCCCGCCCCGGCCCGGAGGCCGAGTTAAAAAAAATAATAATCCCCGTTCAGTCTCAATGGCGGGGTGCGGGCCGGCCCGGCGGCGATTGCGGCGGGCAGCAGGCCTCTTGGACAGGTTGAGAGATAAAAAAATAATAATTCCCGTGCAGTCTCAATGGCGGGGTGCGGGCCGGGGAATAGGCCTCTTGGCCGGGGTGAATAGTGTTGGAACACGGCCCGCGGAAATAGTAGCGGCTGGAGGTACCGGGGGCGATGCCCGCCCCGGCCCGGCGGCCAAATTAAAAAAATAAATAATCCCGTTCAGTCTCAATGGCAGGGTGCGGGCCGGCCCGGCGGCGATTGCGGCGGGCAGCAGGCCTCTTGGACAGGTTGAGAGATAAAAAAATAATAATTCCCATGCAGTCTCAATGGCGGGGTGCGGGCCGGGGAATAGGCCTCTTGGCCGGGGTGAATATGTTGGAACGCGGCGCGCGTAAATAGAAGCGGCTGGAGGTACCGGGGGCGAAGCCCGCCCCGGCCCGGAGGCCGAGTTAAAAAAAATAATAATCCCCGTTCAGTCTCAATGGCGGGGTGCGGGCCGGCCCGGCGGCGAGTGCGGCGGGCAGCAGGCCTCTTGGACAGGTTGAGAGATAAAAAAATAATAATTCCCGTGCAGTCTCAATGGCGGGGTGCGGGCCGGGGAATAGGCCTCTTGGCCGGGGTGAATATGTTGGAACGCGGCGCGCGTAAATAGAAGCGGCTGGAGGTACCGGGGGCGAAGCCCGCCCCGGCCCGGAGGCCGAGTTAAAAAAAATAATAATCCCCGTTCAGTCTCAATGGCGGGGTGCGGGCCGGCCCGGCGGCGAGTGCGGCGGGCAGCAGGCCTCTTGGACAGGTTGAGAGATAAAAAAATAATAATTCCCGTGCAGTCTCAATGGCGGGGTGCGGGCCGGGGAATAGGCCTCTTGGCCGGGGTGAATAGTGTTGGAACACGGCCCGCGGAAATAGTAGCGGCTGGAGGTACCGGGGGCGATGCCCGCCCGGGCCCGGCGGCCAAGTTAAAAAGATAAATAATCCCCGTTCAGTCTCAATGGCAGGGTGCGGGCCGGCCTGGCGGCGATTGCGGCGGGCAGCAGGCCTCTTGGACAGGTTGAGAGATAAAAAAATAATAATTCCCGTTCAGTCTCAATGGCAGGGTGCGGGCCGGCCCGGCGGCAATTGCGGCGGGCAGCAGGCCTCTTGGACAGGTTGAGAGATAAAAAAATAATAATTCCCATCCAGTCTCAATGGCGGGGTGCGGGCCGGGGAATAGGCCTCTTGGCCGGGGTGAATATGTTGGAACGCGGCGCGCGTAAATAGAAGCGGCTGGAGGTACCGGGGGCGAAGCCCGCCCCGGCCCGGAGGCCGAGTTAAAAAAAATAATAATCCCCGTTCAGTCTCAATGGCGGGGTGCGGGCCGGCCCGGCGGCGAGTGCGGCGGGCAGCAGGCCTCTTGGACAGGTTGAGAGATAAAAAAATAATAATTCCCGTGCAGTCTCAATGGCGGGGTGCGGGCCGGGGAATAGGCCTCTTGGCCGGGGTGAATATGTTGGAACGCGGCGCGCGTAAATAGAAGCGGCTGGAGGTACCGGGGGCGAAGCCCGCCCCGGCCCGGAGGCCGAGTTAAAAAAAATAATAATCCCCGTTCAGTCTCAATGGCGGGGTGCGGGCCGGCCCGGCGGCGAGTGCGGCGGGCAGCAGGCCTCTTGGACAGGTTGAGAGATAAAAAAATAATAATTCCCGTGCAGTCTCAATGGCGGGGTGCGGGCCGGGGAATAGGCCTCTTGGCCGGGGTAAATAGTGTTGGAACACGGCCCGCGGAAATAGTAGCGGCTGGAGGTACCGGGGGCGATGCCCGCCCCGGCCCGGCGGCCAAGTTAAAAAAATAAAAAATCCCGTTCAGTCTCAATGGCAGGGTGCGGGCCGGCCCAGCGGCGATTGCGGCGGGCAGCAGGCCTCTTGGACAGGTTGAGAGATAAAAAAATAATAATTCCCGTTCAGTCTCAATGGCAGGGTGCGGGCCGGCCCGGCGGCAATTGCGGCGGGCAGCAGGCCTCTTGGACAGGTTGAGAGATAAAAAAATAATAATTCCCATGCAGTCTCAATGGCGGGGTGCGGGCCGGGGAATAGGCCTCTTGGCCGGGGTGAATATGTTGGAACGCGGCGCGCGTAAATAGAAGCGGCTGGAGGTACCGGGGGCGAAGCCCGCCCCGGCCCGGAGGCCGAGTTAAAAAAAATAATAATCCCCGTTCAGTCTCAATGGCGGGGTGCGGGCCGGCCCGGCGGCGAGTGCGGCGGGCAGCAGGCCTCTTGGACAGGTTGAGAGATAAAAAAATAATAATTCCCGTGCAGTCTCAATGGCGGGGTGCGGGCCGGGGAATAGGCCTCTTGGCCGGGGTGAATATGTTGGAACGCGGCGCGCGTAAATAGAAGCGGCTGGAGGTACCGGGGGCGAAGCCCGCCCCGGCCCGGAGGCCGAGTTAAAAAAAATAATAATCCCCGTTCAGTCTCAATGGCGGGGTGCGGGCCGGCCCGGCGGCGAGTGCGGCGGGCAGCAGGCCTCTTGGACAGGTTGAGAGATAAAAAAATAATAATTCCCGTGCAGTCTCAATGGCGGGGTGCGGGCCGGGGAATAGGCCTCTTGGCCGGGGTGAATAGTGTTGGAACACGGCCCGCGGAAATAGTAGCGGCTGGAGGTACCGGGGGCGATGCCCGCCCCGGCCCGGCGGCCAAGTTAAAAAAATAAATAATCCCCGTTCAGTCTCAATGGCAGGGTGCGGGCCGGCCCGGCGGCGATTGCGGCGGGCAGCAGGCCTCTTGGACAGGTTGAGAGATAAAAAAATAATAATTCCCGTTCAGTCTCAATGGCAGGGTGCGGGCCGGCCCGGCGGCAATTGCGGCGGGCAGCAGGCCTCTTGGACAGGTTGAGAGATAAAAAAATAATAATTCCCATGCAGTCTCAATGGCGGGGTGCGGGCCGGGGAATAGGCCTCTTGGCCGGGGTGAATATGTTGGAACGCGGCGCGCGTAAATAGAAGCGGCTGGAGGTACCGGGGGCGAAGCCCGCCCCGGCCCGGAGGCCGAGTTAAAAAAAATAATAATCCCCGTTCAGTCTCAATGGCGGGGTGCGGGCCGGCCCGGCGGCGAGTGCGGCGGGCAGCAGGCCTCTTGGACAGGTTGAGAGATAAAAAAATAATAATTCCCGTGCAGTCTCAATGGCGGGGTGCGGGCCGGGGAATAGGCCTCTTGGCCGGGGTGAATATGTTGGAACGCGGCGCGCGTAAATAGAAGCGGCTGGAGGTACCGGGGGCGAAGCCCGCCCCGGCCCGGAGGCCGAGTTAAAAAAAATAATAATCCCCGTTCAGTCTCAATGGCGGGGTGCGGGCCGGCCCGGCGGCGAGTGCGGCGGGCAGCAGGCCTCTTGGACAGGTTGAGAGATAAAAAAATAATAATTCCCGTGCAGTCTCAATGGCGGGGTGCGGGCCGGGGAATAGGCCTCTTGGCCGGGGTGAATAGTGTTGGAACACGGCCCGCGGAAATAGTAGCGGCTGGAGGTACCGGGGGCGATGCCCGCCCCGGCCCGGCGGCCAAGTTAAAAAAATAAATAATCCCCGTTCAGTCTCAATGGCAGGGTGCGGGCCGGCCCGGCGGCGATTGCGGCGGGCAGCAGGCCTCTTGGACAGGTTGAGAGATAAAAAAATAATAATTCCCGTTCAGTCTCAATGGCAGGGTGCGGGCCGGCCCGGCGGCAATTGCGGCGGGCAGCAGGCCTCTTGGACAGGTTGAGAGATAAAAAAATAATAATTCCCATGCAGTCTCAATGGCGGGGTGCGGGCCGGGGAATAGGCCTCTTGGCCGGGGTGAATATGTTGGAACGCGGCGCGCGTAAATAGAAGCGGCTGGAGGTACCGGGGGCGAAGCCCGCCCCGGCCCGGAGGCCGAGTTAAAAAAAATAATAATCCCCGTTCAGTCTCAATGGCGGGGTGCGGGCCGGCCCGGCGGCGAGTGCGGCGGGCAGCAGGCCTCTTGGACAGGTTGAGAGATAAAAAAATAATAATTCCCGTGCAGTCTCAATGGCGGGGTGCGGGCCGGGAAATAGGCCTCTTGGCCGGGGTGAATATGTTGGAACGCGGCGCGCGTAAATAGAAGCGGCTGGAGGTACCGGGGGCGAAGCCCGCCCCGGCCCGGAGGCCGAGTTAAAAAAAATAATAATCCCCGTTCAGTCTCAATGGCGGGGTGCGGGCCGGCCCGGCGGCGATTGCGGCGGGCAGCAGGCCTCTTGGACAGGTTGAGAGATAAAAAAATAATAATTCCCGTGCAGTCTCAATGGCGGGGTGCGGGCCGGGGAATAGGCCTCTTGGCCGGGGTGAATAGTGTTGGAACACGGCCCGCGGAAATAGTAGCGGCTGGAGGTACCGGGGGCGATGCCCGCCCCGGCCCGGCGGCCAAGTTAAAAAAATAAATAATCCCGTTCAGTCTCAATGGCAGGGTGCGGGCCGGCCCGGCGGCGATTGCGGCGGGCAGCAGGCCTCTTGGACAGGTTGAGAGATAAAAAAATAATAATTCCCATGCAGTCTCAATGGCGGGGTGCGGGCCGGGGAATAGGCCTCTTGGCCGGGGTGAATATGTTGGAACGCGGCGCGCGTAAATAGAAGCGGCTGGAGGTACCGGGGGCGAAGCCCGCCCCGGCCCGGAGGCCGAGTTAAAAAAAATAATAATCCCCGTTCAGTCTCAATGGCGGGGTGCGGGCCGGCCCGGCGGCGAGTGCGGCGGGCAGCAGGCCTCTTGGACAGGTTGAGAGATAAAAAAATAATAATTCCCGTGCAGTCTCAATGGCGGGGTGCGGGCCGGGGAATAGGCCTCTTGGCCGGGGTGAATAGTGTTGGAACACGGCCCGCGGAAATAGTAGCGGCTGGAGGTACCGGGGGCGATGCCCGCCCCGGCCCGGCGGCCAAGTTAAAAAAATAAATAATCCCCGTTCAGTCTCAATGGCAGGGTGCGGGCCGGCCCGGCGGCGATTGCGGCGGGCAGCAGGCCTCTTGGACAGGTTGAGAGATAAAAAAATAATAATTCCCGTTCAGTCTCAATGGCAGGGTGCGGGCCGGCCCGGCGGCAATTGCGGCGGGCAGCAGGCCTCTTGGACAGGTTGAGAGATAAAAAAATAATAATTCCCATGCAGTCTCAATGGCGGGGTGCGGGCCGGGGAATAGGCCTCTTGGCCGGGGTGAATATGTTGGAACGCGGCGCGCGTAAATAGAAGCGGCTGGAGGTACCGGGGGCGAAGCCCGCCCCGGCCCGGAGGCCGAGTTAAAAAAAATAATAATCCCCGTTCAGTCTCAATGGCGGGGTGCGGGCCGGCCCGGCGGCGAGTGCGGCGGGCAGCAGGCCTCTTGGACAGGTTGAGAGATAAAAAAATAATAATTCCCGTGCAGTCTCAATGGCGGGGTGCGGGCCGGGGAATAGGCCTCTTGGCCGGGGTGAATAGTGTTGGAACACGGCCCGCGGAAATAGTAGCGGCTGGAGGTACCGGGGGCGATGCCCGCCCCGGCCCGGCGGCCAAGTTAAAAAAATAAATAATCCCGTTCAGTCTCAATGGCAGGGTGCGGGCCGGCCCGGCGGCGATTGCGGCGGGCAGCAGGCCTCTTGGACAGGTTGAGAGATAAAAAAATAATAATTCCCATGCAGTCTCAATGGCGGGGTGCGGGCCGGGGAATAGGCCTCTTGGCCGGGGTGAATATGTTGGAACGCGGCGCGCGTAAATAGAAGCGGCTGGAGGTACCGGGGGCGAAGCCCGCCCCGGCCCGGAGGCCGAGTTAAAAAAAATAATAATCCCCGTTCAGTCTCAATGGCGGGGTGCGGGCCGGCCCGGCGGCGAGTGCGGCGGGCAGCAGGCCTCTTGGACAGGTTGAGAGATAAAAAAATAATAATTCCCGTGCAGTCTCAATGGCGGGGTGCGGGCCGGGGAATAGGCCTCTTGGCCGGCGTGAATAGTGTTGGAACACGGCCCGCGGAAATAGTAGCGGCTGGAGGTACCGGGGGCGATGCCCGCCCCGGCCCGGCGGCCAAGTTAAAAAAATAAATAATCCCCGTTCAGTCTCAATGGCAGGGTGCGGGCCGGCCCGGCGGCGATTGCGGCGGGCAGCAGGCCTCTTGGACAGGTTGAGAGATAAAAAAATAATAATTCCCGTTCAGTCTCAATGGCAGGGTGCGGGCCGGCCCGGCGGCAATTGCGGCGGGCAGCAGGCCTCTTGGACAGGTTGAGAGATAAAAAAATAATAATTCCCATGCAGTCTCAATGGCGGGGTGCGGGCCGGGGAATAGGCCTCTTGGCCGGGGTGAATATGTTGGAACGCGGCGCGCGTAAATAGAAGCGGCTGGAGGTACCGGGGGCGAAGCCCGCCCCGGCCCGGAGGCCGAGTTAAAAAAAATAATAATCCCGTTCAGTCTCAATGGCGGGGTGCGGGCCGGCCCGGCGGCGAGTGCGGCGGGCAGCAGGCCTCTTGGACAGGTTGAGAGATAAAAAAATAATAATTCCCGTGCAGTCTCAATGGCGGGGTGCGGGCCGGGGAATAGGCCTCTTGGCCGGGGTGAATATGTTGGAACGCGGCGCGCGTAAATAGAAGCGGCTGGAGGTACCGGGGGCGAAGCCCGCCCCGGCCCGGAGGCCGAGTTAAAAAAAATAATAATCCCCGTTCAGTCTCAATGGCGGGGTGCGGGCCGGCCCGGCGGCGAGTGCGGCGGGCAGCAGGCCTCTTGGACAGGTTGAGAGATAAAAAAATAATAATTCCCGTGCAGTCTCAATGGCGGGGTGCGGGCCGGGGAATAGGCCTCTTGGCCGGGGTAAATAGTGTTGGAACACGGCCCGCGGAAATAGTAGCGGCTGGAGGTACCGGGGGCGATGCCCGCCCCGGCCCGGCGGCCAAGTTAAAAAAATAAAAAATCCCGTTCAGTCTCAATGGCAGGGTGCGGGCCGGCCCAGCGGCGATTGCGGCGGGCAGCAGGCCTCTTGGACAGGTTGAGAGATAAAAAAATAATAATTCCCGTTCAGTCTCAATGGCAGGGTGCGGGCCGGCCCGGCGGCGATTGCGGCGGGCAGCAGGCCTCTTGGACAGGTTGAGAGATAAAAAAATAATAATTCCCGTTCAGTCTCAATGGCAGGGTGCGGGCCGGCCCGGCGGCAATTGCGGCGGGCAGCAGGCCTCTTGGACAGGTTGAGAGATAAAAAAATAATAATTCCCATGCAGTCTCAATGGCGGGGTGCGGGCCGGGGAATAGGCCTCTTGGCCGGGGTGAATATGTTGGAACGCGGCGCGCGTAAATAGAAGCGGCTGGAGGTACCGGGGGCGAAGCCCGCCCCGGCCCGGAGGCCGAGTTAAAAAAAATAATAATCCCCGTTCAGTCTCAATGGCGGGGTGCGGGCCGGCCCGGCGGCGAGTGCGGCGGGCAGCAGGCCTCTTGGACAGGTTGAGAGATAAAAAAATAATAATTCCCGTGCAGTCTCAATGGCGGGGTGCGGGCCGGGAAATAGGCCTCTTGGCCGGGGTGAATATGTTGGAACGCGGCACGCGTAAATAGAAGCGGCTGGAGGTACCGGGGGCGAAGCCCGCCCCGGCCCGGAGGCCGAGTTAAAAAAAATAATAATCCCCGTTCAGTCTCAATGGCGGGGTGCGGGCCGGCCCGGCGGCGAGTGCGGCGGGCAGCAGGCCTCTTGGACAGGTTGAGAGATAAAAAAATAATAATTCCCGTGCAGTCTCAATGGCGGGGTGCGGGCCGGGGAATAGGCCTCTTGGCCGGGGTGAATATGTTGGAACGCGGCGCGCGTAAATAGAAGCGGCTGGAGGTACCGGGGGCGAAGCCCGCCCCGGCCCGGAGGCCGAGTTAAAAAAAATAATAATCCCCGTTCAGTCTCAATGGCGGGGTGCGGGCCGGCCCGGCGGCGAGTGCGGCGGGCAGCAGGCCTCTTGGACAGGTTGAGAGATAAAAAAATAATAATTCCCGTGCAGTCTCAATGGCGGGGTGCGGGCCGGGGAATAGGCCTCTTGGCCGGGGTGAATAGTGTTGGAACACGGCCCGCGGAAATAGTAGCGGCTGGAGGTACCGGGGGCGATGCCCGCCCCGGCCCGGCGGCCAAGTTAAAAAAATAAATAATCCCCGTTCAGTCTCAATGGCAGGGTGCGGGCCGGCCCGGCGGCGATTGCGGCGGGCAGCAGGCCTCTTGGACAGGTTGAGAGATAAAAAAATAATAATTCCCGTTCAGTCTCAATGGCAGGGTGCGGGCCGGCCCGGCGGCAATTGCGGCGGGCAGCAGGCCTCTTGGACAGGTTGAGAGATAAAAAAATAATAATTCCCATGCAGTCTCAATGGCGGGGTGCGGGCCGGGGAATAGGCCTCTTGGCCGGGGTGAATATGTTGGAACGCGGCGCGCGTAAATAGAAGCGGCTGGAGGTACCGGGGGCGAAGCCCGCCCCGGCCCGGAGGCCGAGTTAAAAAAAATAATAATCCCCGTTCAGTCTCAATGGCGGGGTGCGGGCCGGCCCGGCGGCGAGTGCGGCGGGCAGCAGGCCTCTTGGACAGGTTGAGAGATAAAAAAATAATAATTCCCGTGCAGTCTCAATGGCGGGGTGCGGGCCGGGAAATAGGCCTCTTGGCCGGGGTGAATTTGTTGGAACGCGGCGCGCGTAAATAGAAGCGGCTGGAGGTACCGGGGGCGAAGCCCGCCCCGGCCCGGAGGCCGAGTTAAAAAAAATAATAATCCCCGTTCAGTCTCAATGGCGGGGTGCGGGCCGGCCCGGCGGCGATTGCGGCGGGCAGCAGGCCTCTTGGACAGGTTGAGAGATAAAAAAATAATAATTCCCGTGCAGTCTCAATGGCGGGGTGCGGGCCGGGGAATAGGCCTCTTGGCCGGGGTGAATAGTGTTGGAACACGGCCCGCGGAAATAGTAGCGGCTGGAGGTACCGGGGGCGATGCCCGCCCCGGCCCGGCGGCCAAGTTAAAAAAATAAATAATCCCGTTCAGTCTCAATGGCAGGGTGCGGGCCGGCCCGGCGGCGATTGCGGCGGGCAGCAGGCCTCTTGGACAGGTTGAGAGATAAAAAAATAATAATTCCCATGCAGTCTCAATGGCGGGGTGCGGGCCGGGGAATAGGCCTCTTGGCCGGGGTGAATATGTTGGAACGCGGCGCGCGTAAATAGAAGCGGCTGGAGGTACCGGGGGCGAAGCCCGCCCCGGCCCGGAGGCCGAGTTAAAAAAAATAATAATCCCCGTTCAGTCTCAATGGCGGGGTGCGGGCCGGCCCGGCGGCGAGTGCGGCGGGCAGCAGGCCTCTTGGACAGGTTGAGAGATAAAAAAATAATAATTCCCGTGCAGTCTCAATGGCGGGGTGCGGGCCGGGGAATAGGCCTCTTGGCCGGGGTGAATAGTGTTGGAACACGGCCCGCGGAAATAGTAGCGGCTGGAGGTACCGGGGGCGATGCCCGCCCCGGCCCGGCGGCCAAGTTAAAAAAATAAATAATCCCCGTTCAGTCTCAATGGCAGGGTGCGGGCCGGCCCGGCGGCGATTGCGGCGGGCAGCAGGCCTCTTGGACAGGTTGAGAGATAAAAAAATAATAATTCCCGTTCAGTCTCAATGGCAGGGTGCGGGCCGGCCCGGCGGCAATTGCGGCGGGCAGCAGGCCTCTTGGACAGGTTGAGAGATAAAAAAATAATAATTCCCATGCAGTCTCAATGGCGGGGTGCGGGCCGGGGAATAGGCCTCTTGGCCGGGGTGAATATGTTGGAACGCGGCGCGCGTAAATAGAAGCGGCTGGAGGTACCGGGGGCGAAGCCCGCCCCGGCCCGGAGGCCGAGTTAAAAAAAATAATAATCCCCGTTCAGTCTCAATGGCGGGGTGCGGGCCGGCCCGGCGAGTGCGGCGGGCAGCAGGCCTCTTGGACAGGTTGAGAGATAAAAAAATAATAATTCCCGTGCAGTCTCAATGGCGGGGTGCGGGCCGGGGAATAGGCCTCTTGGCCGGGGTGAATATGTTGGAACGCGGCGCGCGTAAATAGAAGCGGCTGGAGGTACCGGGGGCGAAGCCCACCCCGGCCCGGAGGCCGAGTTAAAAAAAATAATAATCCCCGTTCAGTCTCAATGGCGGGGTGCGGGCCGGCCCGGCGGCGACTGCGGCGGGCAGCAGGCCTCTTGGACAGGTTGAGAGATAAAAAAATAATAATTCCCGTGCAGTCTCAATGGCGGGGTGCGGGCCGGGGAATAGGCCTCTTGGCCGGGGTGAATAGTGTTGGAACACGGCCCGCGGAAATAGTAGCGGCTGGAGGTACCGGGGGCGATGCCCGCCCCGGCCCGGCGGCCAAGTTAAAAAAATAAATAATCCCGTTCAGTCTCAATGGCAGGGTGCGGGCCGGCCCGGCGGCGATTGCGGCGGGCAGCAGGCCTCTTGGACAGGTTGAGAGATAAAAAAATAATAATTCCCATGCAGTCTCAATGGCGGGGTGCGGGCCGGGGAATAGGCCTCTTGGCCGGGGTGAATATGTTGGAACGCGGCGCGCGTAAATAGAAGCGGCTGGAGGTACCGGGGGCGAAGCCCGCCCCGGCCCGGAGGCCGAGTTAAAAAAAATAATAATCCCCGTTCAGTCTCAATGGCGGGGTGCGGGCCGGCCCGGCGGCGAGTGCGGCGGGCAGCAGGCCTCTTGGACAGGTTGAGAGATAAAAAAATAATAATTCCCGTGCAGTCTCAATGGCGGGGTGCGGGCCGGGGAATAGGCCTCTTGGCCGGGGTGAATAGTGTTGGAACACGGCCCGCGGAAATAGTAGCGGCTGGAGGTACCGGGGGCGATGCCCGCCCCGGCCCGGCGGCCAAGTTAAAAAAATAAATAATCCCCGTTCAGTCTCAATGGCAGGGTGCGGGCCGGCCCGGCGGCGATTGCGGCGGGCAGCAGGCCTCTTGGACAGGTTGAGAGATAAAAAAATAATAATTCCCGTTCAGTCTCAATGGCAGGGTGCGGGCCGGCCCGGCGGCAATTGCGGCGGGCAGCAGGCCTCTTGGACAGGTTGAGAGATAAAAAAATAATAATTCCCATGCAGTCTCAATGGCGGGGTGCGGGCCGGGGAATAGGCCTCTTGGCCGGGGTGAATATGTTGGAACGCGGCGCGCGTAAATAGAAGCGGCTGGAGGTACCGGGGGCGAAGCCCGCCCCGGCCCGGAGGCCGAGTTAAAAAAAATAATAATCCCCGTTCAGTCTCAATGGCGGGGTGCGGGCCGGCCCGGCGGCGAGTGCGGCGGGCAGCAGGCCTCTTGGACAGGTTGAGAGATAAAAAAATAATAATTCCCGTGCAGTCTCAATGGCGGGGTGCGGGCCGGGGAATAGGCCTCTTGGCCGGGGTGAATAGTGTTGGAACACGGCCCGCGGAAATAGTAGCGGCTGGAGGTACCGGGGGCGATGCCCGCCCCGGCCCGGCGGCCAAGTTAAAAAAATAAATAATCCCGTTCAGTCTCAATGGCAGGGTGCGGGCCGGCCCGGCGGCGATTGCGGCGGGCAGCAGGCCTCTTGGACAGGTTGAGAGATAAAAAAATAATAATTCCCATGCAGTCTCAATGGCAGGGTGCGGGCCGGGGAATAGGCCTCTTGGCCGGGGTGAATATGTTGGAACGCGGCGCGCGTAAATAGAAGCGGCTGGAGGTACCGGGGGCGAAGCCCGCCCCGGCCCGGAGGCCGAGTTAAAAAAAATAATAATCCCCGTTCAGTCTCAATGGCGGGGTGCGGGCCGGCCCGGCGGCGAGTGCGGCGGGCAGCAGGCCTCTTGGACAGGTTGAGAGATAAAAAAATAATAATTCCCGTGCAGTCTCAATGGCGGGGTGCGGGCCGGGGAATAGGCCTCTTGGCCGGGGTGAATATGTTGGAACGCGGCGCGCGTAAATAGAAGCGGCTGGAGGTACCGGGGGCGAAGCCCGCCCCGGCCCGGAGGCCGAGTTAAAAAAAATAATAATCCCCGTTCAGTCTCAATGGCGGGGTGCGGGCCGGCCCGGCGGCGAGTGCGGCGGGCAGCAGGCCTCTTGGACAGGTTGAGAGATAAAAAAATAATAATTCCCGTTCAGTCTCAATGGCAGGGTGCGGGCCGGCCCGGCGGCAATTGCGGCGGGCAGCAGGCCTCTTGGACAGGTTGAGAGATAAAAAAATAATAATTCCCATGCAGTCTCAATGGCGGGGTGCGGGCCGGGGAATAGGCCTCTTGGCCGGGGTGAATATGTTGGAACGCGGCGCGCGTAAATAGAAGCGGCTGGAGGTACCGGGGGCGAAGCCCGCCCCGGCCCGGAGGCCGAGTTAAAAAAAATAATAATCCCCGTTCAGTCTCAATGGCGGGGTGCGGGCCGGCCCGGCGGCGAGTGCGGCGGGCAGCAGGCCTCTTGGACAGGTTGAGAGATAAAAAAATAATAATTCCCGTGCAGTCTCAATGGCGGGGTGCGGGCCGGGGAATAGGCCTCTTGGCCGGGGTGAATATGTTGGAACGCGGCGCGCGTAAATAGAAGCGGCTGGAGGTACCGGGGGCGAAGCCCGCCCCGGCCCGGAGGCCGAGTTAAAAAAAATAATAATCCCCGTTCAGTCTCAATGGCGGGGTGCGGGCCGGCCCGGCGGCGAGTGCGGCGGGCAGCAGGCCTCTTGGACAGGTTGAGAGATAAAAAAATAATAATTCCCGTGCAGTCTCAATGGCGGGGTGCGGGCCGGGGAATAGGCCTCTTGGCCGGGGTGAATATGTTGGAACGCGGCGCGCGTAAATAGAAGCGGCTGGAGGTACCGGGGGCGAAGCCCGCCCCGGCCCGGAGGCCGAGTTAAAAAAAATAATAATCCCCGTTCAGTCTCAATGGCGGGGTGCGGGCCGGCCCGGCGGCGAGTGCGGCGGGCAGCAGGCCTCTTGGACAGGTTGAGAGATAAAAAAATAATAATTCCCGTGCAGTCTCAATGGCGGGGTGCGGGCCGGGGAATAGGCCTCTTGGCCGGGGTGAATAGTGTTGGAACACGGCCCGCGGAAATAGTAGCGGCTGGAGGTACCGGGGGCGATGCCCGCCCGGGCCCGGCGGCCAAGTTAAAAAAATAAATAATCCCCGTTCAGTCTCAATGGCAGGGTGTGGGCCGGCCCGGCGGCGATTGCGGCGGGCAGCAGGCCTCTTGGACAGGTTGAGAGATAAAAAAATAATAATTCCCGTTCAGTCTCAATGGCAGGGTGCGGGCCGGCCCGGCGGCAATTGCGGCGGGCAGCAGGCCTCTTGGACAGGTTGAGAGATAAAAAAATAATAATTCCCATGCAGTCTCAATGGCGGGGTGCGGGCCGGGGAATAGGCCTCTTGGCCGGGGTGAATATGTTGGAACGCGGCGCGCGTAAATAGAAGCGGCTGGAGGTACCGGGGGCGAAGCCCGCCCCGGCCCGGAGGCCGAGTTAAAAAAAATAATAATCCCCGTTCAGTCTCAATGGCGGGGTGCGGGCCGGCCCGGCGGCGAGTGCGGCGGGCAGCAGGCCTCTTGGACAGGTTGAGAGATAAAAAAATAATAATTCCCGTGCAGTCTCAATGGCGGGGTGCGGGCCGGGGAATAGGCCTCTTGGCCGGGGTGAATATGTTGGAACGCGGCGCGCGTAAATAGAAGCGGCTGGAGGTACCGGGGGCGAAGCCCGCCCCGGCCCGGAGGCCGAGTTAAAAAAAATAATAATCCCCGTTCAGTCTCAATGGCGGGGTGCGGGCCGGCCCGGCGGCGATTGCGGCGGGCAGCAGGCCTCTTGGACAGGTTGAGAGATAAAAAAATAATAATTCCCGTGCAGTCTCAATGGCGGGGTGCGGGCCGGGGAATAGGCCTCTTGGCCGGGGTGAATAGTGTTGGAACACGGCCCGCGGAAATAGTAGCGGCTGGAGGTACCGGGGGCGATGCCCGCCCCGGCCCGGCGGCCAAATTAAAAAAATAAATAATCCCGTTCAGTCTCAATGGCAGGGTGCGGGCCGGCCCGGCGGCGATTGCGGCGGGCAGCAGGCCTCTTGGACAGGTTGAGAGATAAAAAAATAATAATTCCCATGCAGTCTCAATGGCGGGGTGCGGGCCGGGGAATAGGCCTCTTGGCCGGGGTGAATATGTTGGAACGCGGCGCGCGTAAATAGAAGCGGCTGGAGGTACCGGGGGCGAAGCCCGCCCCGGCCCGGAGGCCGAGTTAAAAAAAATAATAATCCCCGTTCAGTCTCAATGGCGGGGTGCGGGCCGGCCCGGCGGCGAGTGCGGCGGGCAGCAGGCCTCTTGGACAGGTTGAGAGATAAAAAAATAATAATTCCCGTGCAGTCTCAATGGCGGGGTGCGGGCCGGGGAATAGGCCTCTTGGCCGGGGTGAATATGTTGGAACGCGGCGCGCGTAAATAGAAGCGGCTGGAGGTACCGGGGGCGAAGCCCGCCCCGGCCCGGAGGCCGAGTTAAAAAAAATAATAATCCCCGTTCAGTCTCAATGGCGGGGTGCGGGCCGGCCCGGCGGCGAGTGCGGCGTGCAGCAGGCCTCTTGGACAGGTTGAGAGATAAAAAAATAATAATTCCCGTGCAGTCTCAATGGCGGGGTGCGGGCCGGGGAATAGGCCTCTTGGCCGGGGTGAATAGTGTTGGAACACGGCCCGCGGAAATAGTAGCGGCTGGAGGTACCGGGGGCGATGCCCGCCCGGGCCCGGCGGCCAAGTTAAAAAGATAAATAATCCCCGTTCAGTCTCAATGGCAGGGTGCGGGCCGGCCTGGCGGCGATTGCGGCGGGCAGCAGGCCTCTTGGACAGGTTGAGAGATAAAAAAATAATAATTCCCGTTCAGTCTCAATGGCAGGGTGCGGGCCGGCCCGGCGGCAATTGCGGCGGGCAGCAGGCCTCTTGGACAGGTTGAGAGATAAAAAAATAATAATTCCCATCCAGTCTCAATGGCGGGGTGCGGGCCGGGGAATAGGCCTCTTGGCCGGGGTGAATATGTTGGAACGCGGCGCGCGTAAATAGAAGCGGCTGGAGGTACCGGGGGCGAAGCCCGCCCCGGCCCGGAGGCCGAGTTAAAAAAAATAATAATCCCCGTTCAGTCTCAATGGCGGGGTGCGGGCCGGCCCGGCGGCGAGTGCGGCGGGCAGCAGGCCTCTTGGACAGGTTGAGAGATAAAAAAATAATAATTCCCGTGCAGTCTCAATGGCGGGGTGCGGGCCGGGGAATAGGCCTCTTGGCCGGGGTGAATATGTTGGAACGCGGCGCGCGTAAATAGAAGCGGCTGGAGGTACCGGGGGCGAAGCCCGCCCCGGCCCGGAGGCCGAGTTAAAAAAAATAATAATCCCCGTTCAGTCTCAATGGCGGGGTGCGGGCCGGCCCGGCGGCGAGTGCGGCGGGCAGCAGGCCTCTTGGACAGGTTGAGAGATAAAAAAATAATAATTCCCGTGCAGTCTCAATGGCGGGGTGCGGGCCGGGGAATAGGCCTCTTGGCCGGGGTAAATAGTGTTGGAACACGGCCCGCGGAAATAGTAGCGGCTGGAGGTACCGGGGGCGATGCCCGCCCCGGCCCGGCGGCCAAGTTAAAAAAATAAAAAATCCCGTTCAGTCTCAATGGCAGGGTGCGGGCCGGCCCAGCGGCGATTGCGGCGGGCAGCAGGCCTCTTGGACAGGTTGAGAGATAAAAAAATAATAATTCCCGTTCAGTCTCAATGGCAGGGTGCGGGCCGGCCCGGCGGCAATTGCGGCGGGCAGCAGGCCTCTTGGACAGGTTGAGAGATAAAAAAATAATAATTCCCATGCAGTCTCAATGGCGGGGTGCGGGCCGGGGAATAGGCCTCTTGGCCGGGGTGAATATGTTGGAACGCGGCGCGCGTAAATAGAAGCGGCTGGAGGTACCGGGGGCGAAGCCCGCCCCGGCCCGGAGGCCGAGTTAAAAAAAATAATAATCCCCGTTCAGTCTCAATGGCGGGGTGCGGGCCGGCCCGGCGGCGAGTGCGGCGGGCAGCAGGCCTCTTGGACAGGTTGAGAGATAAAAAAATAATAATTCCCGTGCAGTCTCAATGGCGGGGTGCGGGCCGGGGAATAGGCCTCTTGGCCGGGGTGAATATGTTGGAACGCGGCGCGCGTAAATAGAAGCGGCTGGAGGTACCGGGGGCGAAGCCCGCCCCGGCCCGGAGGCCGAGTTAAAAAAAATAATAATCCCCGTTCAGTCTCAATGGCGGGGTGCGGGCCGGCCCGGCGGCGAGTGCGGCGGGCAGCAGGCCTCTTGGACAGGTTGAGAGATAAAAAAATAATAATTCCCGTGCAGTCTCAATGGCGGGGTGCGGGCCGGGGAATAGGCCTCTTGGCCGGGGTGAATAGTGTTGGAACACGGCCCGCGGAAATAGTAGCGGCTGGAGGTACCGGGGGCGATGCCCGCCCCGGCCCGGCGGCCAAGTTAAAAAAATAAATAATCCCCGTTCAGTCTCAATGGCAGGGTGCGGGCCGGCCCGGCGGCGATTGCGGCGGGCAGCAGGCCTCTTGGACAGGTTGAGAGATAAAAAAATAATAATTCCCGTGCAGTCTCAATGGCGGGGTGCGGGCCGGGGAATAGGCCTCTTGGCCGGGGTGAATAGTGTTGGAACACGGCCCGCGGAAATAGTAGCGGCTGGAGGTACCGGGGGCGATGCCCGCCCCGGCCCGGCGGCCAAGTTAAAAAAATAAATAATCCCGTTCAGTCTCAATGGCAGGGTGCGGGCCGGCCCGGCGGCGATTGCGGCGGGCAGCAGGCCTCTTGGACAGGTTGAGAGATAAAAAAATAATAATTCCCATGCAGTCTCAATGGCGGGGTGCGGGCCGGGGAATAGGCCTCTTGGCCGGGGTGAATATGTTGGAACGCGGCGCGCGTAAATAGAAGCGGCTGGAGGTACCGGGGGCGAAGCCCGCCCCGGCCCGGAGGCCGAGTTAAAAAAAATAATAATCCCCGTTCAGTCTCAATGGCGGGGTGCGGGCCGGCCCGGCGGCGAGTGCGGCGGGCAGCAGGCCTCTTGGACAGGTTGAGAGATAAAAAAATAATAATTCCCGTGCAGTCTCAATGGCGGGGTGCGGGCCGGGGAATAGGCCTCTTGGCCGGGGTGAATAGTGTTGGAACACGGCCCGCGGAAATAGTAGCGGCTGGAGGTACCGGGGGCGATGCCCGCCCCGGCCCGGCGGCCAAGTTAAAAAAATAAATAATCCCCGTTCAGTCTCAATGGCAGGGTGCGGGCCGGCCCGGCGGCGATTGCGGCGGGCAGCAGGCCTCTTGGACAGGTTGAGAGATAAAAAAATAATAATTCCCGTTCAGTCTCAATGGCAGGGTGCGGGCCGGCCCGGCGGCAATTGCGGCGGGCAGCAGGCCTCTTGGACAGGTTGAGAGATAAAAAAATAATAATTCCCATGCAGTCTCAATGGCGGGGTGCGGGCCGGGGAATAGGCCTCTTGGCCGGGGTGAATATGTTGGAACGCGGCGCGCGTAAATAGAAGCGGCTGGAGGTACCGGGGGCGAAGCCCGCCCCGGCCCGGAGGCCGAGTTAAAAAAAATAATAATCCCCGTTCAGTCTCAATGGCGGGGTGCGGGCCGGCCCGGCGGCGAGTGCGGCGGGCAGCAGGCCTCTTGGACAGGTTGAGAGATAAAAAAATAATAATTCCCGTGCAGTCTCAATGGCGGGGTGCGGGCCGGGAAATAGGCCTCTTGGCCGGGGTGAATATGTTGGAACGCGGCGCGCGTAAATAGAAGCGGCTGGAGGTACCGGGGGCGAAGCCCGCCCCGGCCCGGAGGCCGAGTTAAAAAAAATAATAATCCCGTTCAGTCTCAATGGCGGGGTGCGGGCCGGCCCGGCGGCGATTGCGGCGGGCAGCAGGCCTCTTGGACAGGTTGAGAGATAAAAAAATAATAATTCCCGTGCAGTCTCAATGGCGGGGTGCGGGCCGGGGAATAGGCCTCTTGGCCGGGGTGAATAGTGTTGGAACACGGCCCGCGGAAATAGTAGCGGCTGGAGGTACCGGGGGCGATGCCCGCCCCGGCCCGGCGGCCAAGTTAAAAAAATAAATAATCCCGTTCAGTCTCAATGGCAGGGTGCGGGCCGGCCCGGCGGCGATTGCGGCGGGCAGCAGGCCTCTTGGACAGGTTGAGAGATAAAAAAATAATAATTCCCATGCAGTCTCAATGGCGGGGTGCGGGCCGGGGAATAGGCCTCTTGGCCGGGGTGAATATGTTGGAACGCGGCGCGCGTAAATAGAAGCGGCTGGAGGTACCGGGGGCGAAGCCCGCCCCGGCCCGGAGGCCGAGTTAAAAAAAATAATAATCCCCGTTCAGTCTCAATGGCGGGGTGCGGGCCGGCCCGGCGGCGAGTGCGGCGGGCAGCAGGCCTCTTGGACAGGTTGAGAGATAAAAAAATAATAATTCCCGTGCAGTCTCAATGGCGGGGTGCGGGCCGGGGAATAGGCCTCTTGGCCGGGGTGAATAGTGTTGGAACACGGCCCGCGGAAATAGTAGCGGCTGGAGGTACCGTGGGCGATGCCCGCCCCGGCCCGGCGGCCAAGTTAAAAAAATAAATAATCCCCGTTCAGTCTCAATGGCAGGGTGCGGGCCGGCCCGGCGGCGATTGCGGCGGGCAGCAGGCCTCTTGGACAGGTTGAGAGATAAAAAAAATAATAATTCCCGTTCAGTCTCAATGGCAGGGTGCGGGCCGGCCCGGCGGCAATTGCGGCGGGCAGCAGGCCTCTTGGACAGGTTGAGAGATAAAAAAATAATAATTCCCATGCAGTCTCAATGGCGGGGTGCGGGCCGGGGAATAGGCCTCTTGGCCGGGGTGAATATGTTGGAACGCGGCGCGCGTAAATAGAAGCGGCTGGAGGTACCGGGGGCGAAGCCCGCCCCGGCCCGGAGGCCGAGTTAAAAAAAATAATAATCCCCGTTCAGTCTCAATGGCGGGGTGCGGGCCGGCCCGGCGGCGAGTGCGGCGGGCAGCAGGCCTCTTGGACAGGTTGAGAGATAAAAAATAATAATTCCCGTGCAGTCTCAATGGCGGGGTGCGGGCCGGGGAATAGGCCTCTTGGCCGGGGTGAATATGTTGGAACGCGGCGCGCGTAAATAGAAGCGGCTGGAGGTACCGGGGGCGAAGCCCACCCCGGCCCGGAGGCCGAGTTAAAAAAAATAATAATCCCCGTTCAGTCTCAATGGCGGGGTGCGGGCCGGCCCGGCGGCGACTGCGGCGGGCAGCAGGCCTCTTGGACAGGTTGAGAGATAAAAAAATAATAATTCCCGTGCAGTCTCAATGGCGGGGTGCGGGCCGGGGAATAGGCCTCTTGGCCGGGGTGAATAGTGTTGGAACACGGCCCGCGGAAATAGTAGCGGCTGGAGGTACCGGGGGCGATGCCCGCCCCGGCCCGGCGGCCAAGTTAAAAAAATAAATAATCCCGTTCAGTCTCAATGGCAGGGTGCGGGCCGGCCCGGCGGCGATTGCGGCGGGCAGCAGGCCTCTTGGACAGGTTGAGAGATAAAAAAATAATAATTCCCGTGCAGTCTCAATGGCGGGGTGCGGGCCGGGGAATAGGCCTCTTGGCCGGGGTGAATATGTTGGAACGCGGCGCGCGTAAATAGAAGCGGCTGGAGGTACCGGGGGCGAAGCCCGCCCCGGCCCGGAGGCCGAGTTAAAAAAAATAATAATCCCCGTTCAGTCTCAATGGCGGGGTGCGGGCCGGCCCGGCGGCGAGTGCGGCGGGCAGCAGGCCTCTTGGACAGGTTGAGAGATAAAAAAATAATAATTCCCGTGCAGTCTCAATGGCGGGGTGCGGGCCGGGGAATAGGCCTCTTGGCCGGGGTGAATAGTGTTGGAACACGGCCCGCGGAAATAGTAGCGGCTGGAGGTACCGGGGGCGATGCCCGCCCCGGCCCGGCGGCCAAGTTAAAAAAATAAATAATCCCCGTTCAGTCTCAATGGCAGGGTGCGGGCCGGCCCGGCGGCGATTGCGGCGGGCAGCAGGCCTCTTGGACAGGTTGAGAGATAAAAAAAATAATAATTCCCGTTCAGTCTCAATGGCAGGGTGCGGGCCGGCCCGGCGGCAATTGCGGCGGGCAGCAGGCCTCTTGGACAGGTTGAGAGATAAAAAAATAATAATTCCCATGCAGTCTCAATGGCGGGGTGCGGGCCGGGGAATAGGCCTCTTGGCCGGGGTGAATATGTTGGAACGCGGCGCGCGTAAATAGAAGCGGCTGGAGGTACCGGGGGCGAAGCCCGCCCCGGCCCGGAGGCCGAGTTAAAAAAAATAATAATCCCCGTTCAGTCTCAATGGCGGGGTGCGGGCCGGCCCGGCGGCGAGTGCGGCGGGCAGCAGGCCTCTTGGACAGGTTGAGAGATAAAAAAATAATAATTCCCGTGCAGTCTCAATGGCGGGGTGCGGGCCGGGGAATAGGCCTCTTGGCCGGGGTGAATAGTGTTGGAACACGGCCCGCGGAAATAGTAGCGGCTGGAGGTACCGGGGGCGATGCCCGCCCCGGCCCGGCGGCCAAGTTAAAAAAATAAATAATCCCGTTCAGTCTCAATGGCAGGGTGCGGGCCGGCCCGGCGGCGATTGCGGCGGGCAGCAGGCCTCTTGGACAGGTTGAGAGATAAAAAAATAATAATTCCCATGCAGTCTCAATGGCGGGGTGCGGGCCGGGGAATAGGCCTCTTGGCCGGGGTGAATATGTTGGAACGCGGCGCGCGTAAATAGAAGCGGCTGGAGGTACCGGGGGCGAAGCCCGCCCCGGCCCGGAGGCCGAGTTAAAAAAAATAATAATCCCCGTTCAGTCTCAATGGCGGGGTGCGGGCCGGCCCGGCGGCGAGTGCGGCGGGCAGCAGGCCTCTTGGACAGGTTGAGAGATAAAAAAATAATAATTCCCGTGCAGTCTCAATGGCGGGGTGCGGGCCGGGGAATAGGCCTCTTGGCCGGGGTGAATATGTTGGAACGCGGCGCGCGTAAATAGAAGCGGCTGGAGGTACCGGGGGCGAAGCCCGCCCCGGCCCGGAGGCCGAGTTAAAAAAAATAATAATCCCCGTTCAGTCTCAATGGCGGGGTGCGGGCCGGCCCGGCGGCGAGTGCGGCGGGCAGCAGGCCTCTTGGACAGGTTGAGAGATAAAAAAATAATAATTCCCGTGCAGTCTCAATGGCGGGGTGCGGGCCGGGGAATAGGCCTCTTGGCCGGGGTGAATATGTTGGAACGCGGCGCGCGTAAATAGAAGCGGCTGGAGGTACCGGGGGCGAAGCCCGCCCCGGCCCGGAGGCCGAGTTAAAAAAAATAATAATCCCCGTTCAGTCTCAATGGCGGGGTGCGGGCCGGCCCGGCGGCGAGTGCGGCGGGCAGCAGGCCTCTTGGACAGGTTGAGAGATAAAAAAATAATAATTCCCGTGCAGTCTCAATGGCGGGGTGCGGGCCGGGGAATAGGCCTCTTGGCCGGGGTGAATAGTGTTGGAACACGGCCCGCGGAAATAGTAGCGGCTGGAGGTACCGGGGGCGATGCCCGCCCGGGCCCGGCGGCCAAGTTAAAAAAATAAATAATCCCCGTTCAGTCTCAATGGCAGGGTGTGGGCCGGCCCGGCGGCGATTGCGGCGGGCAGCAGGCCTCTTGGACAGGTTGAGAGATAAAAAAATAATAATTCCCGTTCAGTCTCAATGGCAGGGTGCGGGCCGGCCCGGCGGCAATTGCGGCGGGCAGCAGGCCTCTTGGACAGGTTGAGAGATAAAAAAATAATAATTCCCATGCAGTCTCAATGGCGGGGTGCGGGCCGGGGAATAGGCCTCTTGGCCGGGGTGAATATGTTGGAACGCGGCGCGCGTAAATAGAAGCGGCTGGAGGTACCGGGGGCGAAGCCCGCCCCGGCCCGGAGGCCGAGTTAAAAAAAATAATAATCCCCGTTCAGTCTCAATGGCGGGGTGCGGGCCGGCCCGGCGGCGAGTGCGGCGGGCAGCAGGCCTCTTGGACAGGTTGAGAGATAAAAAAATAATAATTCCCGTGCAGTCTCAATGGCGGGGTGCGGGCCGGGGAATAGGCCTCTTGGCCGGGGTGAATATGTTGGAACGCGGCGCGCGTAAATAGAAGCGGCTGGAGGTACCGGGGGCGAAGCCCGCCCCGGCCCGGAGGCCGAGTTAAAAAAAATAATAATCCCCGTTCAGTCTCAATGGCGGGGTGCGGGCCGGCCCGGCGGCGATTGCGGCGGGCAGCAGGCCTCTTGGACAGGTTGAGAGATAAAAAAATAATAATTCCCGTGCAGTCTCAATGGCGGGGTGCGGGCCGGGGAATAGGCCTCTTGGCCGGGGTGAATAGTGTTGGAACACGGCCCGCGGAAATAGTAGCGGCTGGAGGTACCGGGGGCGATGCCCGCCCCGGCCCGGCGGCCAAATTAAAAAAATAAATAATCCCGTTCAGTCTCAATGGCAGGGTGCGGGCCGGCCCGGCGGCGATTGCGGCGGGCAGCAGGCCTCTTGGACAGGTTGAGAGATAAAAAAATAATAATTCCCATGCAGTCTCAATGGCGGGGTGCGGGCCGGGGAATAGGCCTCTTGGCCGGGGTGAATATGTTGGAACGCGGCGCGCGTAAATAGAAGCGGCTGGAGGTACCGGGGGCGAAGCCCGCCCCGGCCCGGAGGCCCAGTTAAAAAAAATAATAATCCCCGTTCAGTCTCAATGGCGGGGTGCGGGCCGGCCCGTTGCGAGTGCGGCGGGCAGCAGGCCTCTTGGACAGGTTGAGAGATAAAAAAATAATAATCCCCGTTCAGTCTCAATGGCGGGGTGCGGACCGGCCCGGCGGCGATTGCGGCGGGCAGCAGGCCTCTTGGACAGGTTGAGAGATAAAAAAATAATAATTCCCGTGCAGTCTCAATGGCGGGGTGCGGGCCGGGGAATAGGCCTCTTGGCCGGGGTGAATAGTGTTGGAACACGGCCCGCGGAAATAGTAGCGGCTGGAGGTACCGGGGGCGATGCCCGCCCCGGCCCGGCGGCCAAGTTAAAAAAATAAATAATCCCGTTCAGTCTCAATGGCAGGGTGCGGGCCGACCCGGCGGCGATTGCGGCGGGCAGCAGGCCTCTTGGACAGGTTGAGAGATAAAAAAAAAATAATTCCCATGCAGTCTCAATGGCGGGGTGCGGGCCGGGGAATAGGCCTCTTGGCCGGGGTGAATATGTTGGAACGCGGCGCGCGTAAATAGAAGCGGCTGGAGGTACCGGGGGCGAAGCCCGCCCCGGCCCGGAGGCCGAGTTAAAAAAAATAATAATCCCCGTTCAGTCTCAATGGCGGGGTGCGGGCCGGCCCGGCGGCGAGTGCGGTGGGCAGCAGGCCTCTTGGACAGGTTGAGAGATAAAAAAATAATAATTCCCGTGCAGTCTCAATGGCGGGGTGCGGGCCGGGGAATAGGCCTCTTGGCCGGGGTGAATAGTGTTGGAACACGGCCCGCGGAAATAGTAGCGGCTGGAGGTACCGGGGGCGATGCCCGCCCCGGCCCGGCGGCCAAGTTAAAAAAATAAATAATCCCGTTCAGTCTCAATGGCAGGGTGCGGGCCGGCCCGGCGGCGATTGCGGCTGGCAGCAGGCCTCTTGGACAGGTTGAGAGATAAAAAAAAAATAATTCCCATGCAGTCTCAATGGCGGGGTGCGGGCCGGGGAATAGGCCTCTTGGCCGGGGTGAATATGTTGGAACGCGGCGCGCGTAAATAGAAGCGGCTGGAGGTACCGGGGGCGAAGCCCGCCCCGGCCCGGAGGCCGAGTTAAAAAAAATAATAATCCCCGTTCAGTCTCAATGGCAGGGTGCGGGCCGGCCCGGCGGCGAGTGCGGCGGGCAGCAGGCCTCTTGGACAGGTTGAGAGATAAAAAAATAATAATTCCCGTGCAGTCTCAATGGCGGGGTGCGGGCCGGGGAATAGGCCTCTTGGCCGGGGTGAATATGTTGGAACGCGGCGCGCGTAAATAGAAGCGGCTGGAGGTACCGGGGGCGAAGCCCGCCCCGGCCCGGAGGCCGAGTTAAAAAAAATAATAATCCCCGTTCAGTCTCAATGGCGGGGTGCGGGCCGGCCCGGCGGCGAGTGCGGCGGGCAGCAGGCCTCTTGGACAGGTTGAGAGATAAAAAAATAATAATTCCCGTGCAGTCTCAATGGCGGGGTGCGGGCCGGGGAATAGGCCTCTTGGCCGGGGTGAATAGTGTTGGAACACGGCCCGCGGAAATAGTAGCGGCTGGAGGTACCGGGGGCGATGCCCGCCCCGGCCCGGCGGCCAAGTTAAAAAAATAAATAATCCCCGTTCAGTCTCAATGGCAGGGTGCGGGCCGGCCCGGCGGCGATTGCGGCGGGCAGCAGGCCTCTTGGACAGGTTGAGAGATAAAAAAATAATAATTCCCGTTCAGTCTCAATGGCGGGGTGCGGGCCGGGGAATAGGCCTCTTGGCCGGGGTGAATAGTGTTGGAACACGGCCCGCGGAAATAGTAGCGGCTGGAGGTACCGGGGGCGATGCCCGCCCCGGCCCGGCGGCCAAGTTAAAAAAATAAATAATCCCCGTTCAGTCTCAATGGCAGGGTGCGGGCCGGCCCGGCGGCGATTGCGGCGGGCAGCAGGCCTCTTGGACAGGTTGAGAGATAAAAAAATAATAATTCCCGTTCAGTCTCAATGGCAGGGTGCGGGCCGGCCCGGCGGCAATTGCGGCGGGCAGCAGGCCTCTTGGACAGGTTGAGAGATAAAAAAATAATAATTCCCATGCAGTCTCAATGGCGGGGTGCGGGCCGGGGAATAGGCCTCTTGGCCGGGGTGAATATGTTGGAACGCGGCGCGCGTAAATAGAAGCGGCTGGAGGTACCGGGGGCGAAGCCCGCCCCGGCCCGGAGGCCGAGTTAAAAAAAATAATAATCCCCGTTCAGTCTCAATGGCGGGGTGCGGGCCGGCCCGGCGGCGAGTGCGGCGGGCAGCAGGCCTCTTGGACAGGTTGAGAGATAAAAAAATAATAATTCCCGTGCAGTCTCAATGGCGGGGTGCGGGCCGGGGAATAGGCCTCTTGGCCGGGGTGAATATGTTGGAACGCGGCGTGCGTAAATAGAAGCGGCTGGAGGTACCGGGGGCGAAGCCCGCCCCGGCCCGGAGGCCGAGTTAAAAAAAATAATAATCCCCGTTCAGTCTCAATGGCGGGGTGCGGGCCGGCCCGGCGGCGATTGCGGCGGGCAGCAGGCCTCTTGGACAGGTTGACAGATAAAAAAATAATAATTCCCGTGCAGTCTCAATGGCGGGGTGCGGGCCGGGGAATAGGCCTCTTGGCCGGGGTGAATAGTGTTGGAACACGGCCCGCGGAAATAGTAGCGGCTGGAGGTACCGGGGGCGATGCCCGCCCCGGCCCGGCGGCCAAGTTAAAAAAATAAATAATCCCGTTCAGTCTCAATGGCAGGGTGCGGGCCGGCCCGGCGGCGATTGCGGCGGGCAGCAGGCCTCTTGGACAGGTTGAGAGATAAAAAAATAATAATTCCCATGCAGTCTCAATGGCGGGGTGCGGGCCGGGGAATAGGCCTCTTGGCCGGGGTGAATATGTTGGAACGCGGCGCGCGTAAATAGAAGCGGCTGGAGGTACCGGGGGCGAAGCCCGCCCCGGCCCGGAGGCCGAGTTAAAAAAAATAATAATCCCCGTTCAGTCTCAATGGCGGGGTGCGGGCCGGCCCGGCGGCGAGTGCGGCGGGCAGCAGGCCTCTTGGACAGGTTGAGAGATAAAAAAATAATAATTCCCGTGCAGTCTCAATGGCGGGGTGCGGGCCGGGGAATAGGCCTCTTGGCCGGGGTGAATATGTTGGAACGCGGCGCGCGTAAATAGAAGCGGCTGGAGGTACCGGGGGCGAAGCCCGCCCCGGCCCGGAGGCCGAGTTAAAAAAAATAATAATCCCCGTTCAGTCTCAATGGCGGGGTGCGGGCCGGCCCGGCGGCGAGTGCGGCGGGCAGCAGGCCTCTTGGACAGGTTGAGAGATAAACAAATAATAATTCCCGTGCAGTCTCAATGGCGGGGTGCGGGCCGGGGAATAGGCCTCTTGGCCGGGGTGAATAGTGTTGGAACACGGCCCGCGGAAATAGTAGCGGCTGGAGGTACCGGGGGCGATGCCCGCCCGGGCCCGGCGGCCAAGTTAAAAAAATAAATAATCCCCGTTCAGTCTCAATGGCAGGGTGCGGGCCGGCCCGGCGGCGATTGCGGCGGGCAGCAGGCCTCTTGGACAGGTTGAGAGATAAAAAAATAATAATTCCCGTTCAGTCTCAATGGCAGGGTGCGGGCCGGCCCGGCGGCAATTGCGGCGGGCAGCAGGCCTCTTGGACAGGTTGAGAGATAAAAAAATAATAATTCCCATGCAGTCTCAATGGCGGGGTGCGGGCCGGGGAATAGGCCTCTTGGCCGGGGTGAATATGTTGGAACGCGGCGCGCGTAAATAGAAGCGGCTGGAGGTACCGGGGGCGAAGCCCGCCCCGGCCCGGAGGCCGAGTTAAAAAAAAATAATAATCCCCGTTCAGTCTCAATGGCGGGGTGCGGGCCGGCCCGGCGGCGAGTGCGGCGGGCAGCAGGCCTCTTGGACAGGTTGAGAGATAAAAAAATAATAATTCCCGTGCAGTCTCAATGGCGGGGTGCGGGCCGGGGAATAGGCCTCTTGGCCGGGGTGAATATGTTGGAACGCGGCGCGCGTAGATAGAAGCGGCTGGAGGTACCGGGGGCGAAGCCCGCCCCGGCCCGGAGGCCGAGTTAAAAAAAATAATAATCCCCGTTCAGTCTCAATGGCGGGGTGCGGGCCGGCCCGGCGGCGATTGCGGCGGGCAGCAGGCCTCTTGGACAGGTTGAGAGATAAAAAAATAATAATTCCCGTGCAGTCTCAATGGCGGGGTGCGGGCCGGGGAATAGGCCTCTTGGCCGGGGTGAATAGTGTTGGAACACGGCCCGCGGAAATAGTAGCGGCTGGAGGTACCGGGGGCGATGCCCGCCCCGGCCCGGCGGCCAAGTTAAAAAAATAAATAATCCCGTTCAGTCTCAATGGCAGGGTGCGGGCCGGCCCGGCGGCGATTGCGGCGGGCAGCAGGCCTCTTGGACAGGTTGAGAGATAAAAAAATAATAATTCCCATGCAGTCTCAATGGCGGGGTGCGGGCCGGGGAATAGGCCTCTTGGCCGGGGTGAATATGTTGGAACGCGGCGCGCGTAAATAGAAGCGGCTGGAGGTACCGGGGGCGAAGCCCGCCCCGGCCCGGAGGCCGAGTTAAAAAAAAATAATAATCCCCGTTCAGTCTCAATGGCGGGGTGCGGGCCGGCCCGGCGGCGAGTGCGGCGGGCAGCAGGCCTCTTGGACAGGTTGAGAGATAAAAAAATAATAATTCCCGTGCAGTCTCAATGGCGGGGTGCGGGCCGGGGAATAGGCCTCTTGGCCGGGGTGAATAGTGTTGGAACACGGCCCGCGGAAATAGTAGCGGCTGGAGGTACCGGGGGCGATGCCCGCCCCGGCCCGGCGGCCAAGTTAAAAAAATAAATAATCCCCGTTCAGTCTCAATGGCAGGGTGCGGGCCGGCCCGGCGGCGATTGCGGCGGGCAGCAGGCCTCTTGGACAGGTTGAGAGATAAAAAAATAATAATTCCCGTGCAGTCTCAATGGCGGGGTGCGGGCCGGGGAATAGGCCTCTTGGCCGGGGTGAATAGTGTTGGAACACGGCCCGCGGAAATAGTAGCGGCTGGAGGTACCGGGGAGGATGCCCGCCCCGGGCCGGCGGCCAAGTTAAAAAAATAAATAATCCCCGTTCAGTCTCAATGGCAGGGTGCGGGCCGGCCCGGCGGCGAGTGCGGCGGGCAGCAGGCCTCTTGGACAGGTTGAGAGATAAAAAAATAATAATTCCCGTTCAGTCTCAATGGCAGGGTGCGGGCCGGCCCGGCGGCGATTGCGGCGGGCAGCAGGCCTCTTGGACAGGTTGAGAGATAAAAAAATAATAATTCCCATGCAGTCTCAATGGCGGGGTGCGGGCCGGGGAATAGGCCTCTTGGCCGGGGTGAATATGTTGGAACGCGGCGCGCGTAAATAGAAGCGGCTGGAGGTACCGGGGGCGAAGCCCGCCCCGGCCCGGAGGCCGAGTTAAAAAAAATAATAATCCCCGTTCAGTCTCAATGGCGGGGTGCGGGCCGGCCCGGCGGCGAGTGCGGCGGGCAGCAGGCCTCTTGGACAGGTTGAGAGATAAAAAAATAATAATTCCCGTGCAGTCTCAATGGCGGGGTGCGGGCCGGGGAATAGGCCTCTTGGCCGGGGTGAATAGTGTTGGAACACGGCCCGCGGGAATAGTAGCGGCTGGAGGTACCGGGGGCGATGCCCGCCCCGGCCCGGCGGCCAAGTTAAAAAAATAAATAATCCCCGTTCAGTCTCAATGGCAGGGTGCGGGCCGGCCCGGCGGCGATTGCGGCGGGCAGCAGGCCTCTTGGACAGGTTGAGAGATAAAAAAATAATAATTCCCGTGCAGTCTCAATGGCGGGGTGCGGGCCGGGGAATAGGCCTCTTGGCCGGGGTGAATAGTGTTGGAACACGGCCCGCGGAAATAGTAGCGGCTGGAGGTACCGGGGGCGATGCCCGCCCCGGGCCGGCGGCCAAGTTAAAAAAATAAATAATCCCGTTCAGTCTCAATGGCAGGGTGCGGGCCGGCCCGGCGGCGAGTGCGGCGGGCAGCAGGCCTCTTGGACAGGTTGAGAGATAAAAAAATAATAATTCCCGTTCAGTCTCAATGGCAGGGTGCGGGCCGGCCCGGCGGCGATTGCGGCGGGCAGCAGGCCTCTTGGACAGGTTGAGAGATAAAAAAATAATAATTCCCATGCAGTCTCAATGGCGGGGTGCGGGCCGGGGAATAGGCCTCTTGGCCGGGGTGAATATGTTGGAACGCGGCGCGCATAAATAGAAGCGGCTGGAGGTACCGGGGGCGAAGCCCGCCCCGGCCCGGAGGCCGAGTTAAAAAAAAAAATAATCCCCGTTCAGTCTCAATGGCGGGGTGCGGGCCGGCCCGGCGGCGAGTGCGGCGGGCAGCAGGCCTCTTGGACAGGTTGAGAGATAAAAAAATAATAATTCCCGTGCAGTCTCAATGGCGGGGTGCGGGCCGGCCCGGCGGACGAGTGTGGCCGGGGAAGAGGCCTCTTTGCCGGGGTGAATATGTTGGAACGCGGCGCGCGTAAATAGAAGCGGCTGGAGGTACGGGGGGCGAAGCCCGCCCCGGCCCGGAGGCCGAGTTAAAAAAAATAATAATCCCCGTTCAGTCTCAATGGCGGGGTGCGGGCCGGCCCGGCGGCGAGTGCGGCGGGCAGCAGGCCTCTTGGACAGGTTGAGAGATAAAAAAATAATAATTCCCGTGCAGTCTCAATGGCGGGGTGCGGGCCGGCCCGGCGGACGAGTGTGGCCGGGGAAGAGGCCTCTTGGCCGGGGTGAATATGTTGGAACGCGGCGCGCGTAAATAGAAGCGGCTGGAGGTACCGGGGGCGAAGCCCGCCCCGGCCCGGCGGCCGAGTTAAAAAAAATAATAATCCCGTACAGTCTCAATGGCGGGGTGCGGGCCGGCCCGGCGGCGAGTGCGGCGGGCAGCAGGCCTCTTGGACAGGTTGAGAGATAAAAAAATAATAATTCCCGTGCAGTCTCAATGGCGGGGTGCGGGCCGGGGAATAGGCCTCTTGGCTGGGGTGAATAGTGTTGGAACACGGCCCGCGGAAATAGTAGCGGCTGGAGGTACCGGGGGCGATGCCCGCCCCGGCCCGGCGGCCAAGTTAAAAAAATAAATAATCCCCGTTCAGTCTCAATGGCAGGGTGCGGGCCGGCCCGGCGGCGATTGCGGCGGGCAGCAGGCCTCTTGGACAGGTTGAGAGATAAAAAAATAATAATTCCCATGCAGTCTCAATGGCGGGGTGCGGGCCGGGGAATAGGCCTCTTGGCCGGGGTGAATAGTGTTGGAACACGGCCCGCGGAAATAGTAGCGGCTGGAGGTACCGGGGGCGATGCCCGCCCCGGGCCGGCGGCCAAGTTAAAAAAATAAATAATCCCCGTTCAGTCTCAATGGCAGGGTGCGGGCCGGCCCGGCGGCGATTGCGGCGGGCAGCAGGCCTCTTGGACAGGTTGAGAGATATAAAAATAATAATTCCCGTGCAGTCTCAACGGCGGGGTGCGGGCCGGCCCGGCGGACGAGTGTGGCCGGGGAATAGGCCTCTTGGCCGGGGTGAATATGTTGGAACGCGGCGCGCGTAAATAGAAGCGGCTGGAGGTACCGGGGGCGAAGCCCGCCCCGGCCCGGCGGCCAAGTTAAAAAAATACATAATCCCCGTTCAGTCTCAATGGCAGGGTGCGGGCCGGCCCGGCGGCGATTGCGGCGGGCAGCAGGCCTCTTGGACAGGTTGAGAGATAAAAAAATAATAATTCCCGTTCAGTCTCAATGGCAGGGTGCGGGCCGGCCCGGCGGCAATTGCGGCGGGCAGCAGGCCTCTTGGACAGGTTGAGAGATAAAAAAATAATAATTCCCTTGCAGTCTCAATGGCGGGGTGCGGGCCGGGGAATAGGCCTCTTGGCCGGGGTGAATATGTTGGAACGCGGCGCGCGTAAATAGAAGCGGCTGGAGGTACCGGTGGCGAAGCCCGCCCCGGCCCGGAGGCCGAGTTAAAAAAAATAATAATCCCCGTTCAGTCTCAATGGCGGGGTGCGGGCCGGCCCGGCGGCGAGTGCGGCGGGCAGCAGGCCTCTTGGACAGGTTGAGAGATAAAAAAATAATAATTCCCGTGCAGTCTCAATGGCGGGGTGCGGGCCGGGGAATAGGCCTCTTGGCCGGGGTGAATATGTTGGAACGCGGCGCGTGTAAATAGAAGCGGCTGGAGGTACCGGGGGCGAAGCCCGCCCCGGCCCGGAGGCCGAGTTAAAAAAAATAATAATCCCCGTTCAGTCTCAATGGCGGGGTGCGGGCCGGCCCGGCGGCGAGTGCGGCGGGCAGCAGGCCTCTTGGACAGGTTGAGAGATAAAAAAATAATAATTCCCATGCAGTCTCAATGGCGGGGTGCGGGCCGGGGAATAGGCCTCTTGGCCGGGGTGAATAGTGTTGGAACACGGCCCGCGGAAATAGTAGCAGCTGGAGGTACCGGGGGCGATGCCCGCCCCGGCCCGGCGGCCAAGTTAAAAAAATAAATAATCCCCGTTCAGTCTCAATGGCAGGGTGCGGGCCGGCCCGGCGGCGATTGCGGCGGGCAGCAGGCCTCTTGGACAGGTTGAGAGATAAAAAAATAATAATTCCCATGCAGTCTCAATGGCGGGGTGCGGGCCGGGGAATAGGCCTCTTGGCCGGGGTGAATAGTGTTGGAACACGGCCCGCGGAAATAGTAGCGGCTGGAGGTACCGGGGGCGATGCCCGCCCCGGGCCGGCGGCCAAGTTAAAAAAATAAATAATCCCCGTTCAGTCTCAATGGCAGGGTGCGGGCCGGCCCGGCGGCGATTGCGGCGGGCAGCAGGCCTCTTGGACAGGTTGAGAGATAAAAAAATAATAATTCCCATGCAGTCTCAATGGCGGGGTGCGGGCCGGGGAATAGGCCTCTTGGCCGGGGTGAATATGTTGGAACGCGGCGCGCGTAAATAGAAGCGGCTGGAGGTACCGGGGGCGAAGCCCGCCCCGGCCCGGAGGCCGAGTTAAAAAAAATAATAATCCCCGTTCAGTCTCAATGGCGGGGAGCGGGCCGGCCCGGCGGCGAGTGCGGCGGGCAGCAGGCCTCTTGGACAGGTTGAGAGATAAAAAAATAATAATTCCCGTGCAGTCTCAATGGCGGGGTGCGGGCCGGGGAATAGGCCTCTTGGCCGGGGTGAATATGTTGGAACGCGGCGCGCGTAAATAGAAGCGGCTGGAGGTACCGGGGGCGAAGCCCGCCCCGGCCCGGAGGCCGAGTTAAAAAAAATAATAATCCCCGTTCAGTCTCAATGGCGGGGTGCGGGCCGGCCCGGCGGCGAGTGCGGCGGGCAGCAGGCCTCTTGGACAGGTTGAGAGATAAAAAAATAATAATTCCCGTGCAGTCTCAATGGCGGGGTGCGGGCCGGGGAATAGGCCTCTTGGCCGGGGTGAATAGTGTTGGAACACGGCCCGCGGAAATAGTAACGGCTGGAGGTACCGGGGGCGATGCCCGCCCCGGCCCGGCGGCCAAGTTAAAAAAATAAATAATCCCCGTTCAGTCTCAATGGCAGGGTGCGGGCCGGCCCGGCGGCGATTGCGGCGGGCAGCAGGCCTCTTGGACAGGTTGAGAGATATAAAAATAATAATTCCCGTGCAGTCTCAATGGCGGGGTGCGGGCCGGCCCGGCGGACGAGTGTGGCCGGGGAAGAGGCCTCTTGGCCGGGGTGAATATGTTGGAACGCGGCGCGCGTAAATAGAAGCGGCTGGAGGTACCGGGGGCGAAGCCCGCCCCGGCCCGGAGGCCGAGTTAAAAAAAATAATAATCCCCGTTCAGTCTCAATGGCGGGGTGCGGGCCGGCCCGGCGGCGAGTGCGGCGGGCTGCAGGCCTCTTGGACAGGTTGAGAGATATAAAAATAATAATTCCCGTGCAGTCTCAACGGCGGGGTGCGGGCCGGCCCGGCGGACGAGTGTGGCCGGGGAATAGGCCTCTTGGCCGGGGTGAATATGTTGGAACGCGGCGCGCGTAAATAGAAGCGGCTGGAGGTACCGGGGGCGAAGCCCGCCCCGGCCCGGCGGCCAAGTTAAAAAAATACATAATCCCCGTTCAGTCTCAATGGCAGGGTGCGGGCCGGCCCGGCGGCGATTGCGGCGGGCAGCAGGCCTCTTGGACAGGTTGAGAGATAAAAAAATAATAATTCCCGTTCAGTCTCAATGGCAGGGTGCGGGCCGGCCCGGCGGCAATTGCGGCGGGCAGCAGGCCTCTTGGACAGGTTGAGAGATAAAAAAATAATAATTCCCTTGCAGTCTCAATGGCGGGGTGCGGGCCGGGGAATAGGCCTCTTGGCCGGGGTGAATATGTTGGAACGCGGCGCGCGTAAATAGAAGCGGCTGGAGGTACCGGTGGCGAAGCCCGCCCCGGCCCGGAGGCCGAGTTAAAAAAAATAATAATCCCCGTTCAGTCTCAATGGCGGGGTGCGGGCCGGCCCGGCGGCGAGTGCGGCGGGCAGCAGGCCTCTTGGACAGGTTGAGAGATAAAAAAATAATAATTCCCGTGCAGTCTCAATGGCGGGGTGCGGGCCGGGGAATAGGCCTCTTGGCCGGGGTGAATATGTTGGAACGCGGCGCGTGTAAATAGAAGCGGCTGGAGGTACCGGGGGCGAAGCCCGCCCCGGCCCGGAGGCCGAGTTAAAAAAAATAATAATCCCCGTTCAGTCTCAATGGCGGGGTGCGGGCCGGCCCGGCGGCGAGTGCGGCGGGCAGCAGGCCTCTTGGACAGGTTGAGAGATAAAAAAATAATAATTCCCATGCAGTCTCAATGGCGGGGTGCGGGCCGGGGAATAGGCCTCTTGGCCGGGGTGAATAGTGTTGGAACACGGCCCGCGGAAATAGTAGCAGCTGGAGGTACCGGGGGCGATGCCCGCCCCGGCCCGGCGGCCAAGTTAAAAAAATAAATAATCCCCGTTCAGTCTCAATGGCAGGGTGCGGGCCGGCCCGGCGGCGATTGCGGCGGGCAGCAGGCCTCTTGGACAGGTTGAGAGATAAAAAAATAATAATTCCCATGCAGTCTCAATGGCGGGGTGCGGGCCGGGGAATAGGCCTCTTGGCCGGGGTGAATAGTGTTGGAACACGGCCCGCGGAAATAGTAGCGGCTGGAGGTACCGGGGGCGATGCCCGCCCCGGGCCGGCGGCCAAGTTAAAAAAATAAATAATCCCCGTTCAGTCTCAATGGCAGGGTGCGGGCCGGCCCGGCGGCGATTGCGGCGGGCAGCAGGCCTCTTGGACAGGTTGAGAGATAAAAAAATAATAATTCCCATGCAGTCTCAATGGCGGGGTGCGGGCCGGGGAATAGGCCTCTTGGCCGGGGTGAATATGTTGGAACGCGGCGCGCGTAAATAGAAGCGGCTGGAGGTACCGGGGGCGAAGCCCGCCCCGGCCCGGAGGCCGAGTTAAAAAAAATAATAATCCCCGTTCAGTCTCAATGGCGGGGTGCGGGCCGGCCCGGCGGCGAGTGCGGCGGGCAGCAGGCCTCTTGGACAGGTTGAGAGATAAAAAAATAATAATTCCCGTGCAGTCTCAATGGCGGGGTGCGGGCCGGGGAATAGGCCTCTTGGCCGGGGTGAATAGTGTTGGAACACGGCCCGCGGAAATAGTAACGGCTGGAGGTACCGGGGGCGATGCCCGCCCCGGCCCGGCGGCCAAGTTAAAAAAATAAATAATCCCCGTTCAGTCTCAATGGCAGGGTGCGGGCCGGCCCGGCGGCGATTGCGGCGGGCAGCAGGCCTCTTGGACAGGTTGAGAGATATAAAAATAATAATTCCCGTGCAGTCTCAATGGCGGGGTGCGGGCCGGCCCGGCGGACGAGTGTGGCCGGGGAAGAGGCCTCTTGGCCGGGGTGAATATGTTGGAACGCGGCGCGCGTAAATAGAAGCGGCTGGAGGTACCGGGGGCGAAGCCCGCCCCGGCCCGGAGGCCGAGTTAAAAAAAATAATAATCCCCGTTCAGTCTCAATGGCGGGGTGCGGGCCGGCCCGGCGGCGAGTGCGGCGGGCTGCAGGCCTCTTGGACAGGTTGAGAGATAAAAAAATAATAATTCCCGTGCAGTCCCAATGGCGGGGTGCGGGCCGGCCCGGCGGACGAGTGTGGCCGGTGAAGAGGCCTCTTGGCCGGGGTGAATATGTTGGAACGCGGCGCGCGTAAATAGAAGCGGCTGGAGGTACCGGGGGCGAAGCCCGCCCCGGCCCGGAGGCCGAGTTAAAAAAAATAATAATCCCCGTTCAGTCTCAATGGCGGGGTGCGGGCCGGCCCGGCGGCGAGTGCGGCGGGCAGCAGGCCTCTTGGACAGGTTGAGAGATAAAAAAATAATAATTCCCGTGCAGTCTCAATGGCGGGGTGCGGGCCGGGGAATAGGCCTCTTGGCCGGGGTGAATAGTGTTGGAACACGGCCCGCGGAAATAGTAGCGGCTGGAGGTACCGGGGGCGATGCCCGCCCCGGCCCGGCGGCCAAGTTAAAAAAATAAATAATCCCCGTTCAGTCTCAATGGCAGGGTGCGGGCCGGCCCGGCGGCGATTGCGGCGGGCAGCAGGCCTCTTGGACAGGTTGAGAGATAAAAAAATAATAATTCCCATGCAGTCTCAATGGCGGGGTGCGGGCCGGGGAATAGGCCTCTTGGCCGGGGTGAATAGTGTTGGAACACGGCCCGCGGAAATAGTAGCGGCTGGAGGTACCGGGGGCGATGCCCGCCCTGGCCCGGCGGCCAAGTTAAAAAAATAAATAATCCCCGTTCAGTTTCAATGGCAGGGTGCGGGCCGGCCCGGCGGCGATTGCGGCGGGCAGCAGGCCTCTTGGACAGGTTGAGAGATAAAAAAATAATAATTCCCGTTCAGTCTCAATGGCAGGGTGCGGGCCGGCCCGGCGGCAATTGCGGCGGGCAGCAGGCCTCTTGGACAGGTTGAGAGATAAAAAAATAATAATTCCCTTGCAGTCTCAATGGCGGGGTGCGGGCCGGGGAATAGGCCTCTTGGCCGGGGTGAATATGTTGGAACGCGGCGAGCGTAAATAGAAGCGGCTGGAGGTACCGGGGGCGAAGCCCGCCCCGGCCCGGAGGCCGAGTTAAAAAAAATAATAATCCCCGTTCAGTCTCAATGGCGGGGTGCGGGCCGGCCCGGCGGCGAGTGCGGCGGGCAGCAGGCCTCTTGGACAGGTTGAGAGATAAAAAAATAATAATTCCCGTGCAGTCTCAATGGCGGGGTGCGGGCCGGGGAATAGGCCTCTTGGCCGTGGTGAATATGTTGGAACGCGGCGCGCGTAAATAGAAGCGGCTGGAGGTACCGGGGGCGAAGCCCGCCCCGGCCCGGAGGCCGAGTTAAAAAAAATAATAATCCCCGTTCAGTCTCAATGGCGGGGTGCGGGCCGGCCCGGCGGCGAGTGCGGCGGGCAGCAGGCCTCTTGGACAGGTTGAGAGATAAAAAAATAATAATTCCAGTGCAGTCTCAATGGCGGGGTGCGGGCCGGGGAATAGGCCTCTTGGCCGGGGTGAATAGTGTTGGAACACGGCCCGCGGAAATAGTAGCGGCTGGAGGTACCGGGGGCGATGCCCGCCCCGGCCCGGCGGCCAAGTGAAAAAAATAAATAATCCCATTCAGTCTCAATGGCAGGGTGCGGGCCGGCCCGGCGGCGATTGCGGCGGGCAGCAGGCCTCTTGGACAGGTTGAGAGATAAAAAAATAATAATTCCCATGCAGTCTCAATGGCGGGGTGCGGGCCGGGGAATAGGCCTCTTGGCCGGGGTGAATATGTTGGAACGCGGCGCGCGTAAATAGAAGCGGCTGGAGGTACCGGGGGCGAAGCCCGCCCCGGCCCGGAGGCCGAGTTAAAAAAAATAATAATCCCCGTTCAGTCTCAATGGCGGGGTGCGGTCCGGCCCGGCGGCGAGTGCGGCGGGCAGCAGGCCTCTTGGACAGGTTGAGAGATAAAAAAATAATAATTCCCGTGCAGTCTCAATGGCGGGGTGCGGGCCGGGGAATAGGCCTCTTGGCCGGGGTGAATATGTTGGAACGCGGCGCGCGTAAATAGAAGCGGCTGGAGGTACCGGGGGCGAAGCCCGCCCCGGCCCGGAGGCCGAGTTAAAAAAAATAATAATCCCCGTTCAGTCTCAATGGCGGGGTGCGGGCCGGCCCGGCGGCGAGTGCGGCGGGCAGCAGGCCTCTTGGACAGGTTGAGAGATAAAAAAATAATAATTCCCGTGCAGTCTCAATGGCGGGATGCGGGCCGGGGAATAGGCCTCTTGGCCGGGGTGAATAGTGTTGGAACACGGCCCGCGGAAATAGTAGCGGCTGGAGGTACCGGGGGCGATGCCCGCCCCGGCCCGGCGGCCAAGTTAAAAAAATAAATAATCCCCGTTCAGTCTCAATGGCAGGGTGCGGGCCGGCCCGGCGGCGATTGCGGCGGGCAGCAGGCCTCTTGGACAGGTTGAGAGATAAAAAAATAATAATTCCCGTGCAGTCTCAATGGCGGGGTGCGGGCCGGGGAATAGGCCTCTTGGCCGGGGTGAATAGTGTTGGAACACGGCCCGCGGAAATAGTAGCGGCTGGAGGTACCGGGGAGGATGCCCGCCCCGGGCCGGCGGCCAAGTTAAAAAAATAAATAATCCCCGTTCAGTCTCAATGGCAGGGTGCGGGCCGGCCCGGCGGCGAGTGCGGCGGGCAGCAGGCCTCTTGGACAGGTTGAGAGATAAAAAAATAATAATTCCCGTTCAGTCTCAATGGCAGGGTGCGGGCCGGCCCGGCGGCGATTGCGGCGGGCAGCAGGCCTCTTGGACAGGTTGAGAGATAAAAAAATAATAATTCCCATGCAGTCTCAATGGCGGGGTGCGGGCCGGGGAATAGGCCTCTTGGCCGGGGTGAATATGTTGGAACGCGGCGCGCGTAAATAGAAGCGGCTGGAGGTACCGGGGGCGAAGCCCGCCCCGGCCCGGAGGCCGAGTTAAAAAAAATAATAATCCCCGTTCAGTCTCAATGGCGGGGTGCGGGCCGGCCCGGCGGCGAGTGCGGCGGGCAGCAGGCCTCTTGGACAGGTTGAGAGATAAAAAAATAATAATTCCCGTGCAGTCTCAATGGCGGGGTGCGGGCCGGGGAATAGGCCTCTTGGCCGGGGTGAATATGTTGGAACGCGGCGCGCGTAAATAGAAGCGGCTGGAGGTACCGGGGGCGAAGCCCGCCCCGGCCCGGAGGCCGAGTTAAAAAAAATAATAATCCCGTTCAGTCTCAATGGCGGGGTGCGGGCCGGCCCGGCGGCGAGTGCGGCGGGCAGCAGGCCTCTTGGACAGGTTGAGAGATAAAAAAATAATAATTCCCGTGCAGTCTCAATGGCGGGGTGCGGGCCGGGGAATAGGCCTCTTGGCCGGGGTGAATAGTGTTGGAACACGGCCCGCGGAAATAGTAGCGGCTGTAGGTACCGGGGGCGATGCCCGCCCCGGCCCGGCGGCCAAGTTAAAAAAATAAATAATCCCGTTCAGTCTCAATGGCAGGGTGCGGGCCGGCCCGGCGGCGATTGCGGCGGGCAGCAGGCCTCTTGGACAGGTTGAGAGATAAAAAAAATAATAATTCCCATGCAGTCTCAATGGCGGGGTGCGGGCCGGGGAATAGGCCTCTTGGCCGGGGTGAATATGTTGGAACGCGGCGCGCGTAAATAGAAGCGGCTGGAGGTACCGGGGGCGAAGCCCGCCCCGGCCCGGAGGCCGAGTTAAAAAAAAATAATAATCCCCGTTCAGTCTCAATGGCGGGGTGCGGGCCGGCCCGGCGGCGAGTGCGGCGGGCAGCAGGCCTCTTGGACAGGTTGAGAGATAAAAAAATAATAATTCCCGTGCAGTCTCAATGGCGGGGTGCGGGCCGGGGAATAGGCCTCTTGGCCGGGGTGAATAGTGTTGGAACACGGCCCGCGGAAATAGTAGCGGCTGGAGGTACCGGGGGCGATGCCCGCCCCGGCCCGGCGGCCAAGTTAAAAAAATAAATAATCCCCGTTCAGTCTCAATGGCAGGGTGCGGGCCGGCCCGGCGGCGATTGCGGCGGGCAGCAGGCCTCTTGGACAGGTTGAGAGATAAAAAAAATAATAATTCCCATGCAGTCTCAATGGCGGGGTGCGGGCCGGGGAATAGGCCTCTTGGCCGGGGTGAATATGTTGGAACGCGGCGCGCGTAAATAGAAGCGGCTGGAGGTACCGGGGGCGAAGCCCGCCCCGGCCCGGAGGCCGAGTTAAAAAAAAATAATAATCCCCGTTCAGTCTCAATGGCGGGGTGCGGGCCGGCCCGGCGGCGAGTGCGGCGGGCAGCAGGCCTCTTGGACAGGTTGAGAGATAAAAAAATAATAATTCCCGTGCAGTCTCAATGGCGGGGTGCGGGCCGGGGAATAGGCCTCTTGGCCGGGGTGAATATGTTGGAACGCGGCGCGCGTAAATAGAAGCGGCTGGAGGTACCGGGGGCGAAGCCCGCCCCGGCCCGGAGGCCGAGTTAAAAAAAATAATAATCCCCGTTCAGTCTCAATGGCGGGGTGCGGGCCGGCCCGGCGGCGAGTGCGGCGGGCAGCAGGCCTCTTGGACAGGTTGAGAGATAAAAAAATAATAATTCCCGTGCAGTCTCAATGGCGGGGTGCGGGCCGGGGAATAGGCCTCTTGGCCGGGGTGAATAGTGTTGGAAAACGGCCCGCGGAAATAGTAGCGGCTGGAGGTACCGGGGGCGATGCCCGCCCCGGCCCGGCGGCCAAGTTAAAAAAATAAATAATCCCCGTTCAGTCTCAATGGCAGGGTGCGGGCCGGCCCGGCGGCGATTGCGGCGGGCAGCAGGCCTCTTGGACAGGTTGAGAGATAAAAAAATAATAATTCCCGTGCAGTCTCAATGGCGGGGTGCGGGCCGGGGAATAGGCCTCTTGGCCGGGGTGAATAGTGTTGGAACACGGCCCGCGGAAATAGTAGCGGCTGGAGGTACCGGGGAGGATGCCCGCCCCGGGCCGGCGGCCAAGTTAAAAAAATAAATAATCCCCGTTCAGTCTCAATGGCAGGGTGCGGGCCGGCCCGGCGGCGAGTGCGGCGGGCAGCAGGCCTCTTGGACAGGTTGAGAGATAAAAAAATAATAATTCCCGTTCAGTCTCAATGGCAGGGTGCGGGCCGGCCCGGCGGCGATTGCGGCGGGCAGCAGGCCTCTTGGACAGGTTGAGAGATAAAAAAATAATAATTCCCATGCAGTCTCAATGGCGGGGTGCGGGCCGGGGAATAGGCCTCTTGGCCGGGGTGAATATGTTGGAACGCGGCGCGCGTAAATAGAAGCGGCTGGAGGTACCGGGGGCGAAGCCCGCCCCGGCCCGGAGGCCGAGTTAAAAAAAATAATAATCCCCGTTCAGTCTCAATGGCGGGGTGCGGGCCGGCCCGGCGGCGAGTGCGGCGGGCAGCAGGCCTCTTGGACAGGTTGAGAGATAAAAAAATAATAATTCCCGTGCAGTCTCAAGGGCGGGGTGCGGGCCGGGGAATAGGCCTCTTGGCCGGGGTGAATAGTGTTGGAACACGGCCCGCGGGAATAGTAGCGGCTGGAGGTACCGGGGGCGATGCCCGCCCCGGCCCGGCGGCAAGTTAAAAAAATAAATAATCCCCGTTCAGTCTCAATGGCAGGGTGCGGGCCGGCCCGGCGGCGATTGCGGCGGGCAGCAGGCCTCTTGGACAGGTTGAGAGATAAAAAAATAATAATTCCCGTGCAGTCTCAATGGCGGGGTGCGGGCCGGGGAATAGGCCTCTTGGCCGGGGTGAATAGTGTTGGAACACGGCCCGCGGAAATAGTAGCGGCTGGAGGTACCGGGGGCGATGCCCGCCCCGGGCCGGCGGCCAAGTTAAAAAAATAAATAATCCCCGTTCAGTCTCAATGGCAGGGTGCGGGCCGGCCCGGCGGCGATTGCGGCGGGCAGCAGGCCTCTTGGACAGGTTGAGAGATAAAAAAATAATAATTCCCGTTCAGTCTCAATGGCGGGGTGCGGGCCGGGGAATAGGCCTCTTGGCCGGGGTGAATATGTTGGAACGCGGCGCGCGTAAATAGAAGCGGCTGGAGGTACCGGGGGCGAAGCCCGCCCCGGCCCGGAGGCCCAGTTAAAAAAAATAATAATCCCCGTTCAGTCTCAATGGCGGGGTGCGGGCCGGCCCGGCGGCGAGTGCGGCGGGCAGCAGGCCTCTTGGACAGGTTGAGAGATAAAAAAATAATAATTCCCGTGCAGTCTCAATGGCGGGGTGCGGGCCGGCCCGGCGGCGATTGCGGCGGGCAGCAGGCCTCTTGGACAGGTTGAGAGATAAAAAAATAATAATTCCCGTGCAGTCTCAATGGCGGGGTGCGGGCCGGGGAATAGGCCTCTTGGCCGGGGTGAATAGTGTTGGAACACGGCCCGCGGAAATAGTAGCGGCTGGAGGTACCGGGGGCGATGCCCGCCCCGGCCCGGCGGCCAAGTTAAAAAAATAAATAATCCCGTTCAGTCTCAATGGCAGGGTGCGGGCCGGCCCGGCGGCGATTGCGGCGGGCAGCAGGCCTCTTGGACAGGTTGAGAGATAAAAAAATAATAATTCCCATGCAGTCTCAATGGCGGGGTGCGGGCCGGGGAATAGGCCTCTTGGCCGGGGTGAATATGTTGGAACGCGGCGCGCGTAAATAGAAGCGGCTGGAGGTACCGGGGGCGATGCCCGCCCCGGCCCGGCGGCCAAGTTAAAAAAATAAATAATCCCCGTTCAGTCTCAATGGCAGGGTGCGGGCCGGCCCGGCGGCGAGTGCGGCGGGCAGCAGGCCTCTTGGACAGGTTGAGAGATAAAAAAATAATAATCCCCGTTCAGTCTCAATGGCGGGGTGCGGGCCGGCCCGGCGGCGATTGCGGCGGGCAGCAGGCCTCTTGGACAGGTTGAGAGATAAAAAAATAATAATTCCCGTGCAGTCTCAATGGCGGGGTGCGGGCCGGGGAATAGGCCTCTTGGCCGGGGTGAATATGTTGGAACGCGGCGCGCGTAAATAGAAGCGGCTGGAGGTACCGGGGGCGAAGCCCGCCCCGGCCCGGAGGCCGAGTTAAAAAAAATAATAATCCCCGTTCAGTCTCAATGGCGGGGTGCGGGCCGGCCCGGCGGCGATTGCGGCGGGCAGCAGGCCTCTTGGACAGGTTGAGAGATAAAAAAATAATAATTCCCGTGCAGTCTCAATGGCGGGGTGCGGGCCGGGGAATAGGCCTCTTGGCCGGGGTGAATAGTGTTGGAACACGGCCCGCGGAAATAGTAGCGGCTGGAGGTACCGGGGGCGATGCCCGCCCCGGCCCGGCGGCCAAGTTAAAAAAATAAATAATCCCGTTCAGTCTCAATGGCAGGGTGCGGGCCGGCCCGGCGGCGATTGCGGCGGGCAGCAGGCCTCTTGGACAGGTTGAGAGATAAAAAAAAAATAATTCCCATGCAGTCTCAATGGCGGGGTGCGGGCCGGGGAATAGGCCTCTTGGCCGGGGTGAATATGTTGGAACGCGGCGCGCGTAAATAGAAGCGGCTGGAGGTACCGGGGGCGAAGCCCGCCCCGGCCCGGAGGCCGAGTTAAAAAAAATAATAATCTCCGTTCTGTCTCAATGGCGGGGTGCGGGCCGGCCCGGCGGCGAGTGCGGCGGGCAGCAGGCCTCTTGGACAGGTTGAGAGATAAAAAAATAATAATTCCCGTGCAGTCTCAATGGCGGGGTGCGGGCCGGGGAATAGGCCTCTTGGCCGGGGTGAATATGTTGGAACGCGGCGCGCGTAAATAGAAGCGGCTGGAGGTACCGGGGGCGAAGCCCGCCCCGGCCCGGAGGCCGAGTTAAAAAAAATAATAATCCCCGTTCAGTCTCAATGGCGGGGTGCGGGCTGGCCCGGCGGCGAGTGCGGTGGGCAGCAGGCCTCTTGGACAGGTTGAGAGATAAAAAAATAATAATTCCCGTGCAGTCTCAATGGCGGGGTGCGGGCCGGGGAATAGGCCTCTTGGCCGGGGTGAATAGTGTTGGAACACGGCCCGCGGAAATAGTAGCGGCTGGAGGTACCGGGGGCGATGCCCGCCCCGGCCCGGCGGCCAAGTTAAAAAAATAAATAATCCCGTTCAGTCTCAATGGCAGGGTGCGGGCCGGCCCGGCGGCGATTGCGGCGGGCAGCAGGCCTCTTGGACAGGTTGAGAGATAAAAAAAAAATAATTCCCATGCAGTCTCAATGGCGGGGTGCGGGCCGGGGAATAGGCCTCTTGGCCGGGGTGAATATGTTGGAACGCGGCGCGCGTAAATAGAAGCGGCTGGAGGTACCGGGGGCGAAGCCCGCCCCGGCCCGGAGGCCGAGTTAAAAAAAATAATAATCCCCGTTCAGTCTCAATGGCGGGGTGCGGGCCGGCCCGGCGGCGAGTGCGGCGGGCAGCAGGCCTCTTGGACAGGTTGAGAGATAAAAAAATAATAATTCCCGTGCAGTCTCAATGGCGGGGTGCGGGCCGGGGAATAGGCCTCTTGGCCGGGGTGAATAGTGTTGGAACACGGCCCGCGGGAATAGTAGCGGCTGGAGGTACCGGGGGCGATGCCCGCCCCGGCCCGGCGGCCAAGTTAAAAAAATAAATAATCCCCGTTCAGTCTCAATGGCAGGGTGCGGGCCGGCCCGGCGGCGATTGCGGCGGGCAGCAGGCCTCTTGGACAGGTTGAGAGATAAAAAAATAATAATTCCCGTGCAGTCTCAATGGCGGGGTGCGGGCCGGGGAATAGGCCTCTTGGCCGGGGTGAATAGTGTTGGAACACGGCCCGCGGAAATAGTAGCGGCTGCAGGTACCGGGGGCGATGCCCGCCCCGGGCCGGCGGCCAAGTTAAAAAAATAAATAATCCCCGTTCAGTCTCAATGGCAGGGTGCGGGCCGGCCCAGCGGCGATTGCGGCGGGCAGCAGGCCTCTTGGACAGGTTGAGAGATAAAAAAATAATATTTCCCGTTCAGTCTCAATGGCAGGGTGCGGGCCGGCCCGGCGGCAATTGCGGCGGGCAGCAGGCCTCTTGGACAGGTTGAGAGATAAAAAAATAATAATTCCCATGCAGTCTCAATGGCGGGGTGCGGGCCGGGGAATAGCCTTCTTGGCCGGGGTGAATATGTTGGAACGCGGCGCGCGTAAATAGAAGCGGCTGGAGGTACCGGGGGCGAAGCCCGCCCCGGCCCGGAGGCCGAGTTAAAAAAAATAATAATCCCCGTTCAGTCTCAATGGCGGGGTGCGGGCCGGCCCGGCGGCGAGTGCGGCGGGCAGCAGGCCTCTTGGACAGGTTGAGAGATAAAAAAATAATAATTCCCGTGCAGTCTCAATGGCGGGGTGCGGGCCGGGGAATAGGCCTCTTGGCCGGGGTGAATATGTTGGAACGCGGCGCGCGTAAATAGAAGCGGCTGGAGGTACCGGGGGCGAAGCCCGCCCCGGCCCGGAGGCCGAGTTAAAAAAAATAATAATCCCCGTTCAGTCTCAATGGCGGGGTGCGGGCCGGCCCGGCGGCGATTGCGGCGGGCAGCAGGCCTCTTGGACAGGTTGAGAGATAAAAAAATAATAATTCCCGTGCAGTCTCAATGGCGGGGTGCGGGCCGGGGAATAGTCCTCTTGGCCGGGGTGAATAGTGTTGGAACACGGCCCGCGGAAATAGTAGCGGCTGGAGGTACCGGGGGCGATGCCCGCCCCGGCCCGGCGGCCAAGTTAAAAAAATAAATAATCCCGTTCAGTCTCAATGGCAGGGTGCGGGCCGGCCCGGCGGCGATTGCGGCGGGCAGCAGGCCTCTTGGACAGGTTGAGAGATAAAAAAAAAATAATTCCCATGCAGTCTCAATGGCGGGGTGCGGGCCGGGGAATAGGCCTCTTGGCCGGGGTGAATATGTTGGAACGCGGCGCGCGTAAATAGAAGCGGCTGGAGGTACCGGGGGCGAAGCCCGCCCCGGCCCGGAGGCCGAGTTAAAAAAAATAATAATCTCCGTTCTGTCTCAATGGCGGGGTGCGGGCCGGCCCGGCGGCGAGTGCGGCGGGCAGCAGGCCTCTTGGACAGGTTGAGAGATAAAAAAATAATAATTCCCGTGCAGTCTCAATGGCGGGGTGCGGGCCGGGGAATAGGCCTCTTGGCCGGGGTGAATATGTTGGAACGCGGCGCGCGTAAATAGAAGCGGCTGGAGGTACCGGGGGCGAAGCCCGCCCCGGCCCGGAGGCCGAGTTAAAAAAAATAATAATCCCCGTTCAGTCTCAATGGCGGGGTGCGGGCTGGCCCGGCGGCGAGTGCGGTGGGCAGCAGGCCTCTTGGACAGGTTGAGAGATAAAAAAATAATAATTCCCGTGCAGTCTCAATGGCGGGGTGCGGGCCGGGGAATAGGCCTCTTGGCCGGGGTGAATAGTGTTGGAACACGGCCCGCGGAAATAGTAGCGGCTGGAGGTACCGGGGGCGATGCCCGCCCCGGCCCGGCGGCCAAGTTAAAAAAATAAATAATCCCGTTCAGTCTCAATGGCAGGGTGCGGGCCGGCCCGGCGGCGATTGCGGCGGGCAGCAGGCCTCTTGGACAGGTTGAGAGATAAAAAAAAAATAATTCCCATGCAGTCTCAATGGCGGGGTGCGGGCCGGGGAATAGGCCTCTTGGCCGGGGTGAATATGTTGGAACGCGGCGCGCGTAAATAGAAGCGGCTGGAGGTACCGGGGGCGAAGCCCGCCCCGGCCCGGAGGCCGAGTTAAAAAAAATAATAATCCCCGTTCAGTCTCAATGGCGGGGTGCGGGCCGGCCCGGCGGCGAGTGCGGCGGGCAGCAGGCCTCTTGGACAGGTTGAGAGATAAAAAAATAATAATTCCCGTGCAGTCTCAATGGCGGGGTGCGGGCCGGGGAATAGGCCTCTTGGCCGGGGTGAATATGTTGGAACGCGGCGCGCGTAAATAGAAGCGGCTGGAGGTACCGGGGGCGAAGCCCGCCCCGGCCCGGAGGCCGAGTTAAAAAAAATAATAATCCCCGTTCAGTCTCAATGGCGGGGTGCGGGCCGGCCCGGCGGCGAGTGCGGCGGGCAGCAGGCCTCTTGGACAGGTTGAGAGATAAAAAAATAATAATTCCCGTGCAGTCTCAATGGCGGGGTGCGGGCCGGGGAATAGGCCTCTTGGCCGGGGTGAATAGTGTTGGAACACGGCCCGCGGAAATAGTAGCGGCTGGAGGTACCGGGGGCGATGCCCGCCCCGGCCCGGCGGCCAAGTTAAAAAAATAAATAATCCCCGTTCAGTCTCAATGGCAGGGTGCGGGCCGGCCCGGCGGCGATTGCGGCGGGCAGCAGGCCTCTTGGACAGGTTGAGAGATAAAAATAATAATAATTCCCGTTTAGTCTAAATGGCAGGGTGCCGGCCGGCCCGGCGGCAATTGCGGCGGGCAGCAGGCCTCTTGGACAGGTTGAGAGATAAAAAAATAATAATTCCCATGCAGTCTCAATGGCGGGGTGCGGGCCGGGGAATAGGCCTCTTGGCCGGGGTGAATAGTGTTGGAACACGGCCCGCGGAAATAGTAACGGCTGGAGGTACCGGGGGCGATGCCCGCCCCGGCCCGGCGGCCAAGTTAAAAAAATAAATAATCCCGTTCAGTCTCAATGGCAGGGTGCGGGCCGGCCCGGCGGCGATTGCGGCGGGCAGCAGGCCTCTTGGACAGGTTGAGAGATATAAAAATAATAATTCCCGTGCAGTCTCAATGGCGGGGTGCGGGCCGGCCCGGCGGACGAGTGTGGCCGGGGAAGAGGCCTCTTGGCCGGGGTGAATATGTTGGAACGCGGCGCGCGTAAATAGAAGCGGCTGGAGGTACCGGGGGCGAAGCCCGCCCCGGCCCGGAGGCCGAGTTAAAAAAAATAATAATCCCCGTTCAGTCTCAATGGCGGGGTGCGGGCCGGCCCGGCGGCGAGTGCGGCGGGCTGCAGGCCTCTTGGACAGGTTGAGAGATAAAAAAATAATAATTCCCGTGCAGTCCCAATGGCGGGGTGCGGGCCGGCCCGGCGGACGAGTGTGGCCGGTGAAGAGGCCTCTTGGCCGGGGTGAATATGTTGGAACGCGGCGCGCGTGAATAGAAGCGGCTGGAGGTACCGGGGGCGAAGCCCGCCCCGGCCCGGAGGCCGAGTTAAAAAAAATAATAATCCCCGTTCAGTCTCAATGGCGGGGTGCGGGCCGGCCCGGCGGCGAGTGCTGCGGGCAGCAGGCCTCTTGGACAGGTTGAGAGATAAAAAAATAATAATTCCCGTGCAGTCTCAATGGCGGGGTGCGGGCCGGGGAATAGGCCTCTTGGCCGGGGTGAATAGTGTTGGAACACGGCCCGCGGAAATAGTAGCGGCTGGAGGTACCGGGGGCGATGCCCGCCCCGGCCCGGCGGCCAAGTTAAAAAAATAAATAATCCCCGTTCAGTCTCAATGGCAGGGTGCGGGCCGGCCCGGCGGCGATTGCGGCGGGCAGCAGGCCTCTTGGACAGGTTGAGAGATAAAAAAATAATAATTCCCATGCAGTCTCAATGGCGGGGTGCGGGCCGGGGAATAGGCCTCTTGGCCGGGGTGAATAGTGTTGGAACACGGCCCGCGGAAATAGTAGCGGCTGGAGGTACCGGGGGCGATGCCCGCCCTGGCCCGGCGGCCAAGTTAAAAAAATAAATAATCCCCGTTCAGTTTCAATGGCAGGGTGCGGGCCGGCCCGGCGGCGATTGCGGCGGGCAGCAGGCCTCTTGGACAGGTTGAGAGATAAAAAAATAATAATTCCCGTTCAGTCTCAATGGCAGGGTGCGGGCCGGCCCGGCGGCAATTGCGGCGGGCAGCAGGCCTCTTGGACAGGTTGAGAGATAAAAAAATAATAATTCCCTTGCAGTCTCAATGGCGGGGTGCGGGCCGGGGAATAGGCCTCTTGGCCGGGGTGAATATGTTGGAACGCGGCGAGCGTAAATAGAAGCGGCTGGAGGTACCGGGGGCGAAGCCCGCCCCGGCCCGGAGGCCGAGTTAAAAAAAATAATAATCCCCGTTCAGTCTCAATGGCGGGGTGCGGGCCGGCCCGGCGGCGAGTGCGGCGGGCAGCAGGCCTCTTGGACAGGTTGAGAGATAAAAAAATAATAATTCCCGTGCAGTCTCAATGGCGGGGTGCGGGCCGGGGAATAGGCCTCTTGGCCGTGGTGAATATGTTGGAACGCGGCGCGCGTAAATAGAAGCGGCTGGAGGTACCGGGGGCGAAGCCCGCCCCGGCCCGGAGGCCGAGTTAAAAAAAATAATAATCCCCGTTCAATCTCAATGGCGGGGTGCGGGCCGGCCCGGCGGCGAGTGCGGCGGGCAGCAGGCCTCTTGGACAGGTTGAGAGATAAAAAAATAATAATTCCAGTGCAGTCTCAATGGCGGGGTGCGGGCCGGGGAATAGGCCTCTTGGCAGGGGTGAATAGTGTTGGAACACGGCCCGCGGAAATAGTAGCGGCTGGAGGTACCGGGGGCGATGCCCGCCCCGGCCCGGCGGCCAAGTTAAAAAAATAAATAATCCCATTCAGTCTCAATGGCAGGGTGCGGGCCGGCCCGGCGGCGATTGCGGCGGGCAGCAGGCCTCTTGGACAGGTTGAGAGATAAAAAAATAATAATTCCCATGCAGTCTCAATGGCGGGGTGCGGGCCGGGGAATAGGCCTCTTGGCCGGGGTGAATATGTTGGAACGCGGCGCGCGTAAATAGAAGCGGCTGGAGGTACCGGGGGCGAAGCCCGCCCCGGCCCGGAGGCCGAGTTAAAAAAAATAATAATCCCCGTTCAGTCTCAATGGCGGGGTGCGGTCCGGCCCGGCGGCGAGTGCGGCGGGCAGCAGGCCTCTTGGACAGGTTGAGAGATAAAAAAATAATAATTCCCGTGCAGTCTCAATGGCGGGGTGCGGGCCGGGGAATAGGCCTCTTGGCCGGGGTGAATATGTTGGAACGCGGCGCGCGTAAATAGAAGCGGCTGGAGGTACCGGGGGCGAAGCCCGCCCCGGCCCGGAGGCCGAGTTAAAAAAAATAATAATCCCCGTTCAGTCTCAATGGCGGGGTGCGGGCCGGCCCGGCGGCGAGTGCGGCGGGCAGCAGGCCTCTTGGACAGGTTGAGAGATAAAAAAATAATAATTCCCGTGCAGTCTCAATGGCGGGGTGCGGGCCGGGGAATAGGCCTCTTGGCCGGGGTGAATAGTGTTGGAACACGGCCCGCGGAAATAGTAGCGGCTGGAGGTACCGGGGGCGATGCCCGCCCCGGCCCGGCGGCCAAGTTAAAAAAATAAATAATCCCCGTTCAGTCTCAATGGCAGGGTGCGGGCCGGCCCGGCGGCGATTGCGGCGGGCAGCAGGCCTCTTGGACAGGTTGAGAGATAAAAAAATAATAATTCCCGTGCAGTCTCAATGGCGGGGTGCGGGCCGGGGAATAGGCCTCTTGGCCGGGGTGAATAGTGTTGGAACACGGCCGGCGGAAATAGTAGCGGCTGGAGGTACCGGGGAGGATGCCCGCCCCGGGCCGGCGGCCAAGTTAAAAAAATAAATAATCCCGTTCAGTCTCAATGGCAGGGTGCGGGCCGGCCCGGCGGCGAGTGCGGCGGGCAGCAGGCCTCTTGGACAGGTTGAGAGATAAAAAAATAATAATTCCCGTTCAGTCTCAATGGCAGGGTGCGGGCCGGCCCGGCGGCGATTGCGGCGGGCAGCAGGCCTCTTGGACAGGTTGAGAGATAAAAAAATAATAATTCCCATGCAGTCTCAATGGCGGGGTGCGGGCCGGGGAATAGGCCTCTTGGCCGGGGTGAATATGTTGGAACGCGGCGCGCGTAAATAGAAGCGGCTGGAGGTACCGGGGGCGAAGCCCGCCCCGGCCCGGAGGCCGAGTTAAAAAAAATAATAATCTCCGTTCTGTCTCAATGGCGGGGTGCGGGCCGGCCCGGCGGCGAGTGCGGCGGGCAGCAGGCCTCTTGGACAGGTTGAGAGATAAAAAAATAATAATTCCCGTGCAGTCTCAATGGCGGGGTGCGGGCCGGGGAATAGGCCTCTTGGCCGGGGTGAATATGTTGGAACGCGGCGCGCGTAAATAGAAGCGGCTGGAGGTACCGGGGGCGAAGCCCGCCCCGGCCCGGAGGCCGAGTTAAAAAAAATAATAATCCCCGTTCAGTCTCAATGGCGGGGTGCGGGCTGGCCCGGCGGCGAGTGCGGTGGGCAGCAGGCCTCTTGGACAGGTTGAGAGATAAAAAAATAATAATTCCCGTGCAGTCTCAATGGCGGGGTGCGGGCCGGGGAATAGGCCTCTTGGCCGGGGTGAATAGTGTTGGAACACGGCCCGCGGAAATAGTAGCGGCTGGAGGTACCGGGGGCGATGCCCGCCCCGGCCCGGCGGCCAAGTTAAAAAAATAAATAATCCCGTTCAGTCTCAATGGCAGGGTGCGGGCCGGCCCGGCGGCGATTGCGGCGGGCAGCAGGCCTCTTGGACAGGTTGAGAGATAAAAAAAAAATAATTCCCATGCAGTCTCAATGGCGGGGTGCGGGCCGGGGAATAGGCCTCTTGGCCGGGGTGAATATGTTGGAACGCGGCGCGCGTAAATAGAAGCGGCTGGAGGTACCGGGGGCGAAGCCCGCCCCGGCCCGGAGGCCGAGTTAAAAAAAATAATAATCCCCGTTCAGTCTCAATGGCGGGGTGCGGGCCGGCCCGGCGGCGAGTGCGGCGGGCAGCAGGCCTCTTGGACAGGTTGAGAGATAAAAAAATAATAATTCCCGTGCAGTCTCAATGGCGGGGTGCGGGCCGGGGAATAGGCCTCTTGGCCGGGGTGAATATGTTGGAACGCGGCGCGCGTAAATAGAAGCGGCTGGAGGTACCGGGGGCGAAGCCCGCCCCGGCCCGGAGGCCGAGTTAAAAAAAATAATAATCCCCGTTCAGTCTCAATGGCGGGGTGCGGGCCGGCCCGGCGGCGAGTGCGGCGGGCAGCAGGCCTCTTGGACAGGTTGAGAGATAAAAAAATAATAATTCCCGTGCAGTCTCAATGGCGGGGTGCGGGCCGGGGAATAGGCCTCTTGGCCGGGGTGAATAGTGTTGGAACACGGCCCGCGGAAATAGTAGCGGCTGGAGGTACCGGGGGCGATGCCCGCCCCGGCCCGTCGGCCAAGTTAAAAAAATAAATAATCCCCGTTCAGTCTCAATGGCAGGGTGCGGGCCGGCCCGGCGGCGATTGCGGCGGGCAGCAGGCCTCTTGGACAGGTTGAGAGATAAAAAAATAATAATTCCCGTTCAGTCTCAATGGCAGGGTGCGGGCCGGCCCGGCGGCAATTGCGGCGGGCAGCAGGCCTCTTGGACAGGTTGAGAGATAAAAAAATAATAATTCCCATGCAGTCTCAATGGCGGGGTGCGGGCCGGGGAATAGGCCTCTTGGCCGGGGTGAATAGTGTTGGAACACGGCCCGCGGAAATAGTAACGGCTGGAGGTACCGGGGGCGATGCCCGCCCCGGCCCGGCGGCCAAGTTAAAAAAATAAATAATCCCCGTTCAGTCTCAATGGCAGGGTGCGGGCCGGCCCGGCGGCGATTGCGGCGGGCAGCAGGCCTCTTGGACAGGTTGAGAGATATAAAAATAATAATTCCCGTGCAGTCTCAATGGCGGGGTGCGGGCCGGCCCGGCGGACGAGTGTGGCCGGGGAAGAGGCCTCTTGGCCGGGGTGAATATGTTGGAACGCGGCGCGCGTAAATAGAAGCGGCTGGAGGTACCGGGGGCGAAGCCCGCCCCGGCCCGGAGGCCGAGTTAAAAAAAATAATAATCCCCGTTCAGTCTCAATGGCGGGGTGCGGGCCGGCCCGGCGGCGAGTGCGGCGGGCTGCAGGCCTCTTGGACAGGTTGAGAGATAAAAAAATAATAATTCCCGTGCAGTCCCAATGGCGGGGTGCGGGCCGGCCCGGCGGACGAGTGTGGCCGGTGAAGAGGCCTCTTGGCCGGGGTGAATATGTTGGAACGCGGCGCGCGTAAATAGAAGCGGCTGGAGGTACCGGGGGCGAAGCCCGCCCCGGCCCGGAGGCCGAGTTAAAAAAAATAATAATCCCCGTTCAGTCTCAATGGCGGGGTGCGGGCCGGCCCGGCGGCGAGTGCGGCGGGCAGCAGGCCTCTTGGACAGGTTGAGAGATAAAAAAATAATAATTCCCGTGCAGTCTCAATGGCGGGGTGCGGGCCGGGGAATAGGCCTCTTGGCCGGGGTGAATAGTGTTGGAACACGGCCCGCGGAAATAGTAGCGGCTGGAGGTACCGGGGGCGATGCCCGCCCCGGCCCGGCGGCCAAGTTAAAAAAATAAATAATCCCCGTTCAGTCTCAATGGCAGGGTGCGGGCCGGCCCGGCGGCGATTGCGGCGGGCAGCAGGCCTCTTGGACAGGTTGAGAGATAAAAAAATAATAATTCCCATGCAGTCTCAATGGCGGGGTGCGGGCCGGGGAATAGGCCTCTTGGCCGGGGTGAATAGTGTTGGAACACGGCCCGCGGAAATAGTAGCGGCTGGAGGTACCGGGGGCGATGCCCGCCCTGGCCCGGCGGCCAAGTTAAAAAAATAAATAATCCCCGTTCAGTTTCAATGGCAGGGTGCGGGCCGGCCCGGCGGCGATTGCGGCGGGCAGCAGGCCTCTTGGACAGGTTGAGAGATAAAAAAATAATAATTCCCGTTCAGTCTCAATGGCAGGGTGCGGGCCGGCCCGGCGGCAATTGCGGCGGGCAGCAGGCCTCTTGGACAGGTTGAGAGATAAAAAAATAATAATTCCCTTGCAGTCTCAATGGCGGGGTGCGGGCCGGGGAATAGGCCTCTTGGCCGGGGTGAATATGTTGGAACGCGGCGAGCGTAAATAGAAGCGGCTGGAGGTACCGGGGGCGAAGCCCGCCCCGGCCCGGAGGCCGAGTTAAAAAAAATAATAATCCCCGTTCAGTCTCAATGGCGGGGTGCGGGCCGGCCCGGCGGCGAGTGCGGCGGGCAGCAGGCCTCTTGGACAGGTTGAGAGATAAAAAAATAATAATTCCCGTGCAGTCTCAATGGCGGGGTGCGGGCCGGGGAATAGGCCTCTTGGCCGTGGTGAATATGTTGGAACGCGGCGCGCGTAAATAGAAGCGGCTGGAGGTACCGGGGGCGAAGCCCGCCCCGGCCCGGAGGCCGAGTTAAAAAAAATAATAATCCCCGTTCAATCTCAATGGCGGGGTGCGGGCCGGCCCGGCGGCGAGTGCGGCGGGCAGCAGGCCTCTTGGACAGGTTGAGAGATAAAAAAATAATAATTCCAGTGCAGTCTCAATGGCGGGGTGCGGGCCGGGGAATAGGCCTCTTGGCCGGGGTGAATAGTGTTGGAACACGGCCCGCGGAAATAGTAGCGGCTGGAGGTACCGGGGGCGATGCCCGCCCCGGCCCGGCGGCCAAGTTAAAAAAATAAATAATCCCATTCAGTCTCAATGGCAGGGTGCGGGCCGGCCCGGCGGCGATTGCGGCGGGCAGCAGGCCTCTTGGACAGGTTGAGAGATAAAAAAATAATAATTCCCATGCAGTCTCAATGGCGGGGTGCGGGCCGGGGAATAGGCCTCTTGGCCGGGGTGAATATGTTGGAACGCGGCGCGCGTAAATAGAAGCGGCTGGAGGTACCGGGGGCGAAGCCCGCCCCGGCCCGGAGGCCGAGTTAAAAAAATAAATAATCCCGTTCAGTCTCAATGGCAGGGTGCGGGCCGGCCCGGCGGCGATTGCGGCGGGCAGCAGGCCTCTTGGACAGGTTGAGAGATAAAAAAAAAATAATTCCCATGCAGTCTCAATGGCGGGGTGCGGGCCGGGGAATAGGCCTCTTGGCCGGGGTGAATATGTTGGAACGCGGCGCGCGTAAATAGAAGCGGCTGGAGGTACCGGGGGCGAAGCCCGCCCCGGCCCGGAGGCCGAGTTAAAAAAAATAATAATCCCCGTTCAGTCTCAATGGCGGGGTGCGGGCCGGCCCGGCGGCGAGTGCGGCGGGCAGCAGGCCTCTTGGACAGGTTGAGAGATAAAAAAATAATAATTCCCGTGCAGTCTCAATGGCGGGGTGCGGGCCGGGGAATAGGCCTCTTGGCCGGGGTGAATATGTTGGAACGCGGCGCGCGTAAATAGAAGCGGCTGGAGGTACCGGGGGCGAAGCCCGCCCCGGCCCGGAGGCCGAGTTAAAAAAAATAATAATCCCCGTTCAGTCTCAATGGCGGGGTGCGGGCCGGCCCGGCGGCGAGTGCGGCGGGCAGCAGGCCTCTTGGACAGGTTGAGAGATAAAAAAATAATAATTCCCGTGCAGTCTCAATGGCGGGGTGCGGGCCGGGGAATAGGCCTCTTGGCCGGGGTGAATAGTGTTGGAACACGGCCCGCGGAAATAGTAGCGGCTGGAGGTACCGGGGGCGATGCCCGCCCCGGCCCGGCGGCCAAGTTAAAAAAATAAATAATCCCCGTTCAGTCTCAATGGCAGGGTGCGGGCCGGCCCGGCGGCGATTGCGGCGGGCAGCAGGCCTCTTGGACAGGTTGAGAGATAAAAAAAAAATAATTCCCATGCAGTCTCAATGGCGGGGTGCGGGCCGGGGAATAGGCCTCTTGGCCGGGGTGAATAGTGTTGGAACACGGCCCGCGGAAATAGTAGCGGCTGGAGGTACCGGGGGCGATGCCCGCCCTGGCCCGGCGGCCAAGTTAAAAAAATAAATAATCCCCGTTCAGTTTCAATGGCAGGGTGCGGGCCGGCCCGGCGGCGATTGCGGCGGGCAGCAGGCCTCTTGGACAGGTTGAGAGATAAAAAAATAATAATTCCCGTTCAGTCTCAATGGCAGGGTGCGGGCCGGCCCGGCGGCAATTGCGGCGGGCAGCAGGCCTCTTGGACAGGTTTTAGAGATAAAAAAATAATAATTCCCTTGCAGTCTCAATGGCGGGGTGCGGGCCGGGGAATAGGCCTCTTGGCCGGGGTGAATATGTTGGAACGCGGCGAGCGTAAATAGAAGCGGCTGGAGGTACCGGGGGCGAAGCCCGCCCCGGCCCGGAGGCCGAGTTAAAAAAAATAATAATCCCCGTTCAGTCTCAATGGCGGGGTGCGGGCCGGCCCGGCGGCGAGTGCGGCGGGCAGCAGGCCTCTTGGACAGGTTGAGAGATAAAAAAATAATAATTCCCGTGCAGTCTCAATGGCGGGGTGCGGGCCGGGGAATAGGCCTCTTGGCCGTGGTGAATATGTTGGAACGCGGCGCGCGTAAATAGAAGCGGCTGGAGGTACCGGGGGCGAAGCCCGCCCCGGCCCGGAGGCCGAGTTAAAAAAAATAATAATCCCCGTTCAATCTCAATGGCGGGGTGCGGGCCGGCCCGGCGGCGAGTGCGGCGGGCAGCAGGCCTCTTGGACAGGTTGAGAGATAAAAAAATAATAATTCCAGTGCAGTCTCAATGGCGGGGTGCGGGCCGGGGAATAGGCCTCTTGGCCGGGGTGAATAGTGTTGGAACACGGCCCGCGGAAATAGTAGCGGCTGGAGGTACCGGGGGCGATGCCCGCCCCGGCCCGGCGGCCAAGTTAAAAAAATAAATAATCCCATTCAGTCTCAATGGCAGGGTGCGGGCCGGCCCGGCGGCGATTGCGGCGGGCAGCAGGCCTCTTGGACAGGTTGAGAGATAAAAAAATAATAATTCCCATGCAGTCTCAATGGCCGGGTGCGGGCCGGGGAATAGGCCTCTTGGCCGGGGTGAATATGTTGGAACGCGGCGCGCGTAAATAGAAGCGGCTGGAGGTACCGGGGGCGAAGCCCGCCCCGGCCCGGAGGCCGAGTTAAAAAAAATAATAATCCCCGTTCAGTCTCAATGGCGGGGTGCGGTCCGGCCCGGCGGCGAGTGCGGCGGGCAGCAGGCCTCTTGGACAGGTTGAGAGATAAAAAAATAATAATTCCCGTGCAGTCTCAATGGCGGGGTGCGGGCCGGGGAATAGGCCTCTTGGCCGGGGTGAATATGTTGGAACGCGGCGCGCGTAAATAGAAGCGGCTGGAGGTACCGGGGGCGAAGCCCGCCCCGGCCCGGAGGCCGAGTTAAAAAAAATAATAATCCCCGTTCAGTCTCAATGGCGGGGTGCGGGACGGCCCGGCGGCGAGTGCGGCGGGCAGCAGGCCTCTTGGACAGGTTGAGAGATAAAAAAATAATAATTCCCGTGCAGTCTCAATGGCGGGGTGCGGGCCGGGGAATAGGCCTCTTGGCCGGGGTGAATAGTGTTGGAACACGGCCCGCGGAAATAGTAGCGGCTGGAGGTACCGGGGGCGATGCCCGCCCCGGCCCGGCGGCCAAGTTAAAAAAATAAATAATCCCCGTTCAGTCTCAATGGCAGGGTGCGGGCCGGCCCGGCGGCGATTGCGGCGGGCAGCAGGCCTCTTGGACAGGTTGAGAGATAAAAAAATAATAATTCCCGTGCAGTCTCAATGGCGGGGTGCGGGCCGGGGAATAGGCCTCTTGGCCGGGGTGAATAGTGTTGGAACACGGCCCGCGGAAATAGTAGCGGCTGGAGGTACCGGGGAGGATGCCCGCCCCGGGCCGGCGGCCAAGTTAAAAAAATAAATAATCCCCGTTCAGTCTCAATGGCAGGGTGCGGGCCGGCCCGGCGGCGAGTGCGGCGGGCAGCAGGCCTCTTGGACAGGTTGAGAGATAAAAAAATAATAATTCCCGTTCAGTCTCAATGGCAGGGTGCGGGCCGGCCCGGCGGCGATTGCGGCGGGCAGCAGGCCTCTTGGACAGGTTGAGAGATAAAAAAATAATAATTCCCATGCAGTCTCAATGGCGGGGTGCGGGCCGGGGAATAGGCCTCTTGGCCGGGGTGAATATGTTGGAACGCGGCGCGCGTAAATAGAAGCGGCTGGAGGTACCGGGGGCGAAGCCCGCCCCGGCCCGGAGGCCGAGTTAAAAAAAATAATAATCCCCGTTCAGTCTCAATGGCGGGGTGCGGGCCGGCCCGGCGGCGAGTGCGGCGGGCAGCAGGCCTCTTGGACAGGTTGAGAGATAAAAAAATAATAATTCCCGTGCAGTCTCAATGGCGGGGTGCGGGCCGGGGAATAGGCCTCTTGGCCGGGGTGAATAGTGTTGGAACACGGCCCGCGGAAATAGTAGCGGCTGGAGGTACCGGGGGCGATGCCCGCCCCGGCCCGGCGGCCAAGTTAAAAAAATAAATAATCCCCGTTCAGTCTCAATGGCAGGGTGCGGGCCGGCCCGGCGGCGATTGCGGCGGGCAGCAGGCCTCTTGGACAGGTTGAGAGATAAAAAAAAAATAATTCCCATGCAGTCTCAATGGCGGGGTGCGGGCCGGGGAATAGGCCTCTTGGCCGGGGTGAATAGTGTTGGAACACGGCCCGCGGAAATAGTAGCGGCTGGAGGTACCGGGGGCGATGCCCGCCCTGGCCCGGCGGCCAAGTTAAAAAAATAAATAATCCCCGTTCAGTTTCAATGGCAGGGTGCGGGCCGGCCCGGCGGCGATTGCGGCGGGCAGCAGGCCTCTTGGACAGGTTGAGAGATAAAAAAATAATAATTCCCGTTCAGTCTCAATGGCAGGGTGCGGGCCGGCCCGGCGGCAATTGCGGCGGGCAGCAGGCCTCTTGGACAGGTTTTAGAGATAAAAAAATAATAATTCCCTTGCAGTCTCAATGGCGGGGTGCGGGCCGGGGAATAGGCCTCTTGGCCGGGGTGAATATGTTGGAACGCGGCGAGCGTAAATAGAAGCGGCTGGAGGTACCGGGGGCGAAGCCCGCCCCGGCCCGGAGGCCGAGTTAAAAAAAATAATAATCCCCGTTCAGTCTCAATGGCGGGGTGCGGGCCGGCCCGGCGGCGAGTGCGGCGGGCAGCAGGCCTCTTGGACAGGTTGAGAGATAAAAAAATAATAATTCCCGTGCAGTCTCAATGGCGGGGTGCGGGCCGGGGAATAGGCCTCTTGGCCGTGGTGAATATGTTGGAACGCGGCGCGCGTAAATAGAAGCGGCTGGAGGTACCGGGGGCGAAGCCCGCCCCGGCCCGGAGGCCGAGTTAAAAAAAATAATAATCCCCGTTCAATCTCAATGGCGGGGTGCGGGCCGGCCCGGCGGCGAGTGCGGCGGGCAGCAGGCCTCTTGGACAGGTTGAGAGATAAAAAAATAATAATTCCAGTGCAGTCTCAATGGCGGGGTGCGGGCCGGGGAATAGGCCTCTTGGCCGGGGTGAATAGTGTTGGAACACGGCCCGCGGAAATAGTAGCGGCTGGAGGTACCGGGGGCGATGCCCGCCCCGGCCCGGCGGCCAAGTTAAAAAAATAAATAATCCCATTCAGTCTCAATGGCAGGGTGCGGGCCGGCCCGGCGGCGATTGCGGCGGGCAGCAGGCCTCTTGGACAGGTTGAGAGATAAAAAAATAATAATTCCCATGCAGTCTCAATGGCGGGGTGCGGGCCGGGGAATAGGCCTCTTGGCCGGGGTGAATATGTTGGAACGCGGCGCGCGTAAATAGAAGCGGCTGGAGGTACCGGGGGCGAAGCCCGCCCCGGCCCGGAGGCCGAGTTAAAAAAAATAATAATCCCCGTTCAGTCTCAATGGCGGGGTGCGGTCCGGCCCGGCGGCGAGTGCGGCGGGCAGCAGGCCTCTTGGACAGGTTGAGAGATAAAAAAATAATAATTCCCGTGCAGTCTCAATGGCGGGGTGCGGGCCGGGGAATAGGCCTCTTGGCCGGGTTGAATATGTTGGAACGCGGCGCGCGTAAATAGAAGCGGCTGGAGGTACCGGGGGCGAAGCCCGCCCCGGCCCGGAGGCCGAGTTAAAAAAAATAATAATCCCCGTTCAGTCTCAATGGCGGGGTGCGGGACGGCCCGGCGGCGAGTGCGGCGGGCAGCAGGCCTCTTGGACAGGTTGAGAGATAAAAAAATAATAATTCCCGTGCAGTCTCAATGGCGGGGTGCGGGCCGGGGAATAGGCCTCTTGGCCGGGGTGAATAGTGTTGGAACACGGCCCGCGGAAATAGTAGCGGCTGGAGGTACCGGGGGCGATGCCCGCCCCGGCCCGGCGGCCAAGTTAAAAAAATAAATAATCCCCGTTCAGTCTCAATGGCAGGGTGCGGGCCGGCCCGGCGGCGATTGCGGCGGGCAGCAGGCCTCTTGGACAGGTTGAGAGATAAAAAAATAATAATTCCCGTGCAGTCTCAATGGCGGGGTGCGGGCCGGGGAATAGGCCTCTTGGCCGGGGTGAATAGTGTTGGAACACGGCCCGCGGAAATAGTAGCGGCTGGAGGTACCGGGGAGGATGCCCGCCCCGGGCCGGCGGCCAAGTTAAAAAAATAAATAATCCCCGTTCAGTCTCAATGGCAGGGTGCGGGCCGGCCCGGCGGCGAGTGCGGCGGGCAGCAGGCCTCTTGGACAGGTTGAGAGATAAAAAAATAATAATTCCCGTTCAGTCTCAATGGCAGGGTGCGGGCCGGCCCGGCGGCGATTGCGGCGGGCAGCAGGCCTCTTGGACAGGTTGAGAGATAAAAAAATAATAATTCCCATGCAGTCTCAATGGCGGGGTGCGGGCCGGGGAATAGGCCTCTTGGCCGGGGTGAATATGTTGGAACGCGGCGCGCGTAAATAGAAGCGGCTGGAGGTACCGGGGGCGAAGCCCGCCCCGGCCCGGAGGCCGAGTTAAAAAAAATAATAATCCCCGTTCAGTCTCAATGGCGGGGTGCGGGCCGGCCCGGCGGCGAGTGCGGCGGGCAGCAGGCCTCTTGGACAGGTTGAGAGATAAAAAAATAATAATTCCCGTGCAGTCTCAATGGCGGGGTGCGGGCCGGGGAATAGGCCTCTTGGCCGGGGTGAATATGTTGGAACGCGGCGCGCGTAAATAGAAGCGGCTGGAGGTACCGGGGGCGAAGCCCGCCCCGGCCCGGAGGCCGAGTTAAAAAAAATAATAATCCCGTCCAGTCTCAATGGCGGGGTGCGGGCCGGCCCGGCGGCGAGTGCGGCGGGCAGCAGGCCTCTTGGACAGGTTGAGAGATAAAAAAATAATAATTCCCGTGCAGTCTCAATGGCGGGGTGCGGGCCGGGGAATAGGCCTCTTGGCCGGGGTGAATAGTGTTGGAACACGGCCCGCGGAAATAGTAGCGGCTGGAGGTACCGGGGGCGATGCCCGCCCCGGCCCGGCGGTCAAGTTAAAAAAATAAATAATCCCGTTCAGTCTCAATGGCAGGGTGCGGGCCGGCCCGGCGGCGATTGCGGCGGGCAGCAGGCCTCTTGGACAGGTTGAGAGATAAAAAAAATAATAATTCCCATGCAGTCTCAATGGCGGGGTGCGGGCCGGGGAATAGGCCTCTTGGCCGGGGTGAATATGTTGGAACGCGGCGCGCGTAAATAGAAGCGGCTGGAGGTACCGGGGGCGAAGCCCGCCCCGGCCCGGAGGCCGAGTTAAAAAAAAATAATAATCCCCGTTCAGTCTCAATGGCGGGGTGCGGGCCGGCCCGGCGGCGAGTGCGGCGGGCAGCAGGCCTCTTGGACAGGTTGAGAGATAAAAAAATAATAATTCCCGTGCAGTCTCAATGGCGGGGTGCGGGCCGGGGAATAGGCCTCTTGGCCGGGGTGAATATGTTGGAACGCGGCGCGCGTAAATAGAAGCGGCTGGAGGTACCGGGGGCGAAGCCCGCCCCGGCCCGGAGGCCGAGTTAAAAAAAATAATAATCCCCGTTCAGTCTCAATGGCGGGGTGCCGTCCGGCCCGGCGGCGAGTGCGGCGGGCAGCAGGCCTCTTGGACAGGTTGAGAGATAAAAAAATAATAATTCCCGTGCAGTCTCAATGGCGGGGTGCGGGCCGGGGAATAGGCCTCTTGGCCGGGGTGAATATGTTGGAACGCGGCGCACGTAAATAGAAGCGGCTGGAGGTACCGGGGGCGAAGCCCGCCCCGGCCCGGAGGCCGAGTTAAAAAAAATAATAATCCCCGTTCAGTCTCAATGGCGGGGTGCGGGCCGGCCCGGCGGCGAGTGCGGCGGGCAGCAGGCCTCTTGGACAGGTTGAGAGATAAAAAAATAATAATTCCCGTGCAGTCTCAATGGCGGGGTGCGGGCCGGGGAATAGGCCTCTTGGCCGGGGTGAATAGTGTTGGAACACGGCCCGCGGAAATAGTAGCGGCTGGAGGTACCGGGGGCGATGCCCGCCCCGGCCCGGCGGCCAAGTTAAAAAAATAAATAATCCCCGTTCAGTCTCAATGGCAGGGTGCGGGCCGGCCCGGCGGCGATTGCGGCGGGCAGCAGGCCTCTTGGACAGGTTGAGAGATAAAAAAATAATAATTCCCGTGCAGTCTCAATGGCGGGGTGCGGGCCGGGGAATAGGCCTCTTGGCCGGGGTGAATAGTGTTGGAACACGGCCCGCGGAAATAGTAGCGGCTGGAGGTACCGGGGAGGATGCCCGCCCCGGGCCGGCGGCCAAGTTAAAAAAATAAATAATCCCCGTTCAGTCTCAATGGCAGGGTGCGGGCCGGCCCGGCGGCGAGTGCGGCGGGCAGCAGGCCTCTTGGACAGGTTGAGAGATAAAAAAATAATAATTCCCGTTCAGTCTCAATGGCAGGGTGCGGGCCGGCCCGGCGGCGATTGCGGCGGGCAGCAGGCCTCTTGGACAGGTTGAGAGATAAAAAAATAATAATTCCCATGCAGTCTCAATGGCGGGGTGCGGGCCGGGGAATAGGCCTCTTGGCCGGGGTGAATATGTTGGAACGCGGCGCGCGTAAATAGAAGCGGCTGGAGGTACCGGGGGCGAAGCCCGCCCCGGCCCGGAGGCCGAGTTAAAAAAAATAATAATCCCCGTTCAGTCTCAATGGCGGGGTGCGGGCCGGCCCGGCGGCGAGTGCGGCGGGCAGCAGGCCTCTTGGACAGGTTGAGAGATAAAAAAATAATAATTCCCGTGCAGTCTCAATGGCGGGGTGCGGGCCGGGGAATAGGCCTCTTGGCCGGGGTGAATATGTTGGAACGCGGCGCGCGTAAATAGAAGCGGCTGGAGGTACCGGGGGCGAAGCCCGCCCCGGCCCGGAGGCCGAGTTAAAAAAAATAATAATCCCGTTCAGTCTCAATGGCGGGGTGCGGGCCGGCCCGGCGGCGAGTGCGGCGGGCAGCAGGCCTCTTGGACAGGTTGAGAGATAAAAAAATAATAATTCCCGTGCAGTCTCAATGGCGGGGTGCGGGCCGGGGAATAGGCCTCTTGGCCGGGGTGAATAGTGTTGGAACACGGCCCGCGGAAATAGTAGCGGCTGGAGGTACCGGGGGCGATGCCCGCCCCGGCCCGGCGGCCAAGTTAAAAAAATAAATAATCCCGTTCAGTCTCAATGGCAGGGTGCGGGCCGGCCCGGCGGCGATTGCGGCGGGCAGCAGGCCTCTTGGACAGGTTGAGAGATAAAAAAAATAATAATTCCCATGCAGTCTCAATGGCGGGGTGCGGGCCGGGGAATAGGCCTCTTGGCCGGGGTGAATATGTTGGAACGCGGCGCGCGTAAATAGAAGCGGCTGGAGGTACCGGGGGCGAAGCCCGCCCCGGCCCGGAGGCCGAGTTAAAAAAAAATAATAATCCCCGTTCAGTCTCAATGGCGGGGTGCGGGCCGGCCCGGCGGCGAGTGCGGCGGGCAGCAGGCCTCTTGGACAGGTTGAGAGATAAAAAAATAATAATTCCCGTGCAGTCTCAATGGCGGGGTGCGGGCCGGGGAATAGGCCTCTTGGCCGGGGTGAATATGTTGGAACGCGGCGCGCGTAAATAGAAGCGGCTGGAGGTACCGGGGGCGAAGCCCGCCCCGGCCCGGAGGCCGAGTTAAAAAAAATAATAATCCCCGTTCAGTCTCAATGGCGGGGTGCGGGCCGGCCCGGCGGCGAGTGCGGCGGGCAGCAGGCCTCTTGGACAGGTTGAGAGATAAAAAAATAATAATTCCCGTGCAGTCTCAATGGCGGGGTGCGGGCCGGGGAATAGGCCTCTTGGCCGGGGTGAATAGTGTTGGAACACGGCCCGCGGAAATAGTAGCGGCTGGAGGTACCGGGGGCGATGCCCGCCCCGGCCCGGCGGCCAAGTTAAAAAAATAAATAATCCCCGTTCAGTCTCAATGGCAGGGTGCGGGCCGGCCCGGCGGCGATTGCGGCGGGCAGCAGGCCTCTTGGACAGGTTGAGAGATAAAAAAATAATAATTCCCGTGCAGTCTCAATGGCGGGGTGCGGGCCGGGGAATAGGCCTCTTGGCCGGGGTGAATAGTGTTGGAACACGGCCCGCGGAAATAGTAGCGGCTGGAGGTACCGGGGAGGATGCCCGCCCCGGGCCGGCGGCCAAGTTAAAAAAATAAATAATCCCCGTTCAGTCTCAATGGCAGGGTGCGGGCCGGCCCGGCGGCGAGTGCGGCGGGCAGCAGGCCTCTTGGACAGGTTGAGAGATAAAAAAATAATAATTCCCGTTCAGTCTCAATGGCAGGGTGCGGGCCGGCCCGGCGGCGATTGCGGCGGGCAGCAGGCCTCTTGGACAGGTTGAGAGATAAAAAAATAATAATTCCCATGCAGTCTCAATGGCGGGGTGCGGGCCGGGGAATAGGCCTCTTGGCCGGGGTGAATAGTGTTGGAACACGGCCCGCGGAAATAGTAGCGGCTGGAGGTACCGGGGGCGAAGCCCGCCCCGGCCCGGAGGCCCAGTTAAAAAAAATAATAATCCCCGTTCAGTCTCAATGGCGGGGTGCGGGCCGGCCCGGCGGCGAGTGCGGCGGGCAGCAGGCCTCTTGGACAGGTTGAGAGATAAAAAAATAATAATTCCCGTGCAGTCTCAATGGCGGGGTGCGGGCCGGCCCGGCGGCGATTGCGGCCGGCAGCAGGCCTCTTGGACAGGTTGAGAGATAAAAAAATAATAATTCCCGTGCAGTCTCAATGGCGGGGTGCGGGCCGGGGAATAGGCCTCTTGGCCGGGGTGAATAGTGTTGGAACACGGCCCGCGGAAATAGTAGCGGCTGGAGGTACCGGGGGCGATGCCCGCCCCGGCCCGGCGGCCAAGTTAAAAAAATAAATAATCCCGTTCAGTCTCAATGGCAGGGTGCGGGCCGGCCCGGCGGCGATTGCGGCGGGCAGCAGGCCTCTTGGACAGGTTGAGAGATAAAAAAATAATAATTCCCATGCAGTCTCAATGGCGGGGTGCGGGCCGGGGAATAGGCCTCTTGGCCGGGGTGAATATGTTGGAACGCGGCGCGCGTAAATAGAAGCGGCTGGAGGTACCGGGGGCGAAGCCCGCCCCGGCCCGGAGGCCGAGTTAAAAAAAATAATAATCCCCGTTCAGTCTCAATGGCGGGGTGCGGGCCGGCCCGGCGGCGAGTGCGGCGGGCAGCAGGCCTCTTGGACAGGTTGAGAGATAAAAAAATAATAATTCCCGTGCAGTCTCAATGGCGGGGTGCGGGCCGGGGAATAGGCCTCTTGGCCGGGGTGAATATGTTGGAACGCGGCGCGCGTAAATAGAAGCGGCTGGAGGTACCGGGGGCGAAGCCCGCCCCGGCCCGGAGGCCGAGTTAAAAAAAATAATAATCCCCGTTCAGTCTCAATGGCGGGGTGCGGGCCGGCCCGGCGGCGAGTGCGGCGGGCAGCAGGCCTCTTGGACAGGTTGAGAGATAAAAAAATAATAATTCCCGTGCAGTCTCAATGGCGGGGTGCGGGCCGGGGAATAGGCCTCTTGGCCGGGGTGAATAGTGTTGGAACACGGCCCGCGGAAATAGTAGCGGCTGGAGGTACCGGGGGCGATGCCCGCCCCGGCCCGGCGGCCAAGTTAAAAAAATAAATAATCCCCGTTCAGTCTCAATGGCAGGGTGCGGGCCGGCCCGGCGGCGATTGCGGCGGGCAGCAGGCCTCTTGGACAGGTTGAGAGATAAAAAAATAATAATTCCCGTTCAGTCTCAATGGCAGGGTGCGGGCCGGCCCGGCGGCAATTGCGGCGGGCAGCAGGCCTCTTGGACAGGTTGAGAGATAAAAAAATAATAATTCCCATGCAGTCTCAATGGCGGGGTGCGGGCCGGGGAATAGGCCTCTTGGCCGGGGTGAATATGTTGGAACGCGGCGCGCGTAAATAGAAGCGGCTGGAGGTACCGGGGGCGAAGCCCGCCCCGGCCCGGAGGCCGAGTTAAAAAAAATAATAATCCCCATTCAGTCTCAATGGCGGGGTGCGGCCCGGCCCGGCGGCGAGTGCGGCGGGCAGCAGGCCTCTTGGACAGGTTGAGAGATAAAAAAATAATAATTCCCGTGCAGTCTCAATGGCGGGGTGCGGGCCGGGAAATAGGCCTCTTGGCCGGGGTGAATATGTTGGAACGCGGCGCGCGTAAATAGAAGCGGCTGGAGGTACCGGGGGCGAAGCCCGCCCCGGCCCGGAGGCCGAGTTAAAAAAAATAATAATCCCCGTTCAGTCTCAATGGCGGGGTGCGGGCCGGCCCGGCGGCGATTGCGGCGGGCAGCAGGCCTCTTGGACAGGTTGAGAGATAAAAAAATAATAATTCCCGTGCAGTCTCAATGGCGGGGTGCGGGCCGGGGAATAGGCCTCTTGGCCGGGGTGAATAGTGTTGGAACACGGCCCGCGGAAATAGTAGCGGCTGGAGGTACCGGGGGCGATGCCCGCCCCGGCCCGGCGGCCAAGTTAAAAAAATAAATAATCCCGTTCAGTCTCAATGGCAGGGTGCGGGCCGGCCCGGCGGCGATTGCGGCGGGCAGCAGGCCTCTTGGACAGGTTGAGAGATAAAAAAATCATAATTCCCGTGCAGTCTCAATTGCGGGGTGCGGGCCGGGGAATAGGCCTCTTGGCCGGGGTGAATATGTTGGAACGCGGCGCGCGTAAATAGAAGCGGCTGGAGGTACCGGGGGCGAAGCCCGCCCCGGCCCGGAGGCCGAGTTAAAAAAAATAATAATCCCCGTTCAGTCTCAATGGCGGGGTGCGGGCCGGCCCGGCGGCGAGTGCGGCGGGCAGCAGGCCTCTTGGACAGGTTGAGAGATAAAAAAATAATAATTCCCGTGCAGTCTCAATGGCGGGGTGCGGGCCGGGGAATAGGCCTCTTGGCCGGGGTGAATAGTGTTGGAACACGGCCCGCGGAAATAGTAGCGGCTGGAGGTACCGGGGGCGATGCCCGCCCGGGCCCGGCGGCCAAGTTAAAAAAATAAATAATCCCCGTTCAGTCTCAATGGCAGGGTGCGGGCCGGCCCGGCGGCGATTGCGGCGGGCAGCAGGCCTCTTGGACAGGTTGAGAGATAAAAAAATAATAATTCCCGTTCAGTCTCAATGGCAGGGTGCGGGCCGGCCCGGCGGCAATTGCGGCGGGCAGCAGGCCTCTTGGACAGGTTGAGAGATAAAAAAATAATAATTCCCATGCAGTCTCAATGGCGGGGTGCGGGCCGGGGAATAGGCCTCTTGGCCGGGGTGAATATGTTGGAACGCGGCGCGCGTAAATAGAAGCGGCTGGAGGTACCGGGGGCGAAGCCCGCCCCGGCCCGGAGGCCGAGTTAAAAAAAATAATAATCCCCGTTCAGTCTCAATGGCGGGGTGCGGGCCGGCCCGGCGGCGAGTGCGGCGGGCAGCAGGCCTCTTGGACAGGTTGAGAGATAAAAAAATAATAATTCCCGTGCAGTCTCAATGGCGGGGTGCGGGCCGGGGAATAGGCCTCTTGGCCGGGGTGAATATGTTGGAACGCGGCGCGCGTAAATAGAAGCGGCTGGAGGTACCGGGGGCGAAGCCCGCCCCGGCCCGGAGGCCGAGTTAAAAAAAATAATAATCCCCGTTCAGTCTCAATGGCGGGGTGCGGGCCGGCCCGGCGGCGAGTGCGGTGGGCAGCAGGCCTCTTGGACAGGTTGAGAGATAAAAAAATAATAATTCCCGTGCAGTCTCAATGGCGGGGTGCGGGCCGGGGAATAGGCCTCTTGGCCGGGGTGAATAGTGTTGGAACACGGCCCGCGGAAATAGTAGCGGCTGGAGGTACCGGGGGCGATGCCCGCCCCGGCCCGGCGGCCAAGTTAAAAAAATAAATAATCCCGTTCAGTCTCAATGGCAGGGTGCGGGCCGGCCCGGCGGCGATTGCGGCGGGCAGCAGGCCTCTTGGACAGGTTGAGAGATAAAAAAATAATAATTCCCATGCAGTCTCAATGGCGGGGTGCGGGCCGGGGAATAGGCCTCTTGGCCGGGGTGAATATGTTGGAACGCGGCGTGCGTAAATAGAAGCGGCTGGAGGTACCGGGGGCGAAGCCCGCCCCGGCCCGGAGGCCGAGTTAAAAAAAATAATAATCCCCGTTCAGTCTCAATGGCGGGGTGCGGGCCGGCCCGGCGGCGAGTGCGGCGGGCAGCAGGCCTCTTGGACAGGTTGAGAGATAAAAAAATAATAATTCCCGTGCAGTCTCAATGGCGGGGTGCGGGCCGGGGAATAGGCCTCTTGGCCGGGGTGAATATGTTGGAACGCGGCGCGCGTAAATAGAAGCGGCTGGAGGTACCGGGGGCGAAGCCCGCCCCGGCCCGGAGGCCGAGTTAAAAAAAATAATAATCCCCGTTCAGTCTCAATGGCGGGGTGCGGGCCGGCCCGGCGGCGAGTGCGGCGGGCAGCAGGCCTCTTGGACAGGTTGAGAGATAAAAAAATAATAATTCCCGTGCAGTCTCAATGGCGGGGTGCGGGCCGGGGAATAGGCCTCTTGGCCGGGGTGAATAGTGTTGGAACACGGCCCGCGGAAATAGTAGCGGCTGGAGGTACCGGGGGCGATGCCCGCCCCGGCCCGGCGGCCAAGTTAAAAAAATAAATAATCCCCGTTCAGTCTCAATGGCAGGGTGCGGGCCGGCCCGGCGGCGATTGCGGCGGGCAGCAGGCCTCTTGGACAGGTTGAGAGATAAAAAAATAATAATTCCCGTTCAGTCTCAATGGCAGGGTGCGGGCCGGCCCGGCGGCAATTGCGGCGGGCAGCAGGCCTCTTGGACAGGTTGAGAGATAAAAAAATAATAATTCCCATGCAGTCTCAATGGCGGGGTGCGGGCCGGGGAATAGGCCTCTTGGCCGGGGTGAATATGTTGGAACGCGGCGCGCGTAAATAGAAGCGGCTGGAGGTACCGGGGGCGAAGCCCGCCCCGGCCCGGAGGCCGAGTTAAAAAAAATAATAATCCCCGTTCAGTCTCAATGGCGGGGTGCGGGCCGGCCCGGCGGCGAGTGCGGCGGGCAGCAGGCCTCTTGGACAGGTTGAGAGATAAAAAAATAATAATTCCCGTGCAGTCTCAATGGCGGGGTGCGGGCCGGGAAATAGGCCTCTTGGCCGGGGTGAATATGTTGGAACGCGGCGCGCGTAAATAGAAGCGGCTGGAGGTACCGGGGGCGAAGCCCGCCCCGGCCCGGAGGCCGAGTTAAAAAAAATAATAATCCCCGTTCAGTCTCAATGGCGGGGTGCGGGCCGGCCCGGCGGCGATTGCGGCGGGCAGCAGGCCTCTTGGACAGGTTGAGAGATAAAAAAATAATAATTCCCGTGCAGTCTCAATGGCGGGGTGCGGGCCGGGGAGTAGGCCTCTTGGCCGGGGTGAATAGTGTTGGAACACGGCCCGCGGAAATAGTAGCGGCTGGAGGTACCGGGGGCGATGCCCGCCCCGGCCCGGCGGCCAAGTTAAAAAAATAAATAATCCCGTTCAGTCTCAATGGCAGGGTGCGGGCCGGCCCGGCGGCGATTGCGGCGGGCAGCAGGCCTCTTGGACAGGTTGAGAGATAAAAAAATAATAATTCCCATGCAGTCTCAATGGCGGGGTGCGGGCCGGGGAATAGGCCTCTTGGCCGGGGTGAATATGTTGGAACGCGGCGCGCGTAAATAGAAGCGGCTGGAGGTACCGGGGGCGAAGCCCGCCCCGGCCCGGAGGCCGAGTTAAAAAAAATAATAATCCCCGTTCAGTCTCAATGGCGGGGTGCGGGCCGGCCCGGCGGCGATTGCGGCGGGCAGCAGGCCTCTTGGACAGGTTGAGAGATAAAAAAATAATAATTCCCATGCAGTCTCAATGGCGGGGTGCGGGCCGGGGAATAGGCCTCTTGGCCGGGGTGAATATGTTGGAACGCGGCGCGCGTAAATAGAAGCGGCTGGAGGTACCGGGGGCGAAGCCCGCCCCGGCCCGGAGGCCGAGTTAAAAAAAATAATAATCCCCGTTCAGTCTCAATGGCGGGGTGCGGGCCGGCCCGGCGGCGAGTGCGGCGGGCAGCAGGCCTCTTGGACAGGTTGAGAGATAAAAAAATAATAATTCCCGTGCAGTCTCAATGGCGGGGTGCGGGCCGGGGAATAGGCCTCTTGGCCGGGGTGAATAGTGTTGGAACACGGCCCGCGGAAATAGTAGCGGCTGGAGGTACCGTGGGCGATGCCCGCCCCGGCCCGGCGGCCAAGTTAAAAAAATAAATAATCCCCGTTCAGTCTCAATGGCAGGGTGCGGGCCGGCCCGGCGGCGATTGCGGCGGGCAGCAGGCCTCTTGGACAGGTTGAGAGATAAAAAAATAATAATTCCCGTTCAGTCTCAATGGCAGGGTGCGGGCCGGCCCGGCGGCAATTGCGGCGGGCAGCAGGCCTCTTGGACAGGTTGAGAGATAAAAAAATAATAATTCCCATGCAGTCTCAATGGCGGGGTGCGGGCCGGGGAATAGGCCTCTTGGCCGGGGTGAATATGTTGGAACGCGGCGCGCGTAAATAGAAGCGGCTGGAGGTACCGGGGGCGAAGCCCGCCCCGGCCCGGAGGCCGAGTTAAAAAAAATAATAATCCCCGTTCAGTCTCAATGGCGGGGTGCGGGCCGGCCCGGCGGCGAGTGCGGCGGGCAGCAGGCCTCTTGGACAGGTTGAGAGATAAAAAAATAATAATTCCCGTGCAGTCTCAATGGCGGGGTGCGGGCCGGGGAATAGGCCTCTTGGCCGGGGTGAATATGTTGGAACGCGGCGCGCGTAAATAGAAGCGGCTGGAGGTACCGGGGGCGAAGCCCACCCCGGCCCGGAGGCCGAGTTAAAAAAAATAATAATCCCCGTTCAGTCTCAATGGCGGGGTGCGGGCCGGCCCGGCGGCGACTGCGGCGGGCAGCAGGCCTCTTGGACAGGTTGAGAGATAAAAAAATAATAATTCCCGTGCAGTCTCAATGGCGGGGTGCGGGCCGGGGAATAGGCCTCTTGGCCGGGGTGAATAGTGTTGGAACACGGCCCGCGGAAATAGTAGCGGCTGGAGGTACCGGGGGCGATGCCCGCCCCGGCCCGGCGGCCAAGTTAAAAAAATAAATAATCCCGTTCAGTCTCAATGGCAGGGTGCGGGCCGGCCCGGCGGCGATTGCGGCGGGCAGCAGGCCTCTTGGACAGGTTGAGAGATAAAAAAATAATAATTCCCATGCAGTCTCAATGGCGGGGTGCGGGCCGGGGAATAGGCCTCTTGGCCGGGGTGAATATGTTGGAACGCGGCACGCGTAAATAGAAGCGGCTGGAGGTACCGGGGGCGAAGCCCGCCCCGGCCCGGAGGCCGAGTTAAAAAAAATAATAATCCCCGTTCAGTCTCAATGGCGGGGTGCGGGCCGGCCCGGCGGCGAGTGCGGCGGGCAGCAGGCCTCTTGGACAGGTTGAGAGATAAAAAAATAATAATTCCCGTGCAGTCTCAATGGCGGGGTGCGGGCCGGGGAATAGGCCTCTTGGCCGGGGTGAATATGTTGGAACGCGGCGCGCGTAAATAGAAGCGGCTGGAGGTACCGGGGGCGAAGCCCGCCCCGGCCCGGAGGCCGAGTTAAAAAAAATAATAATCCCCGTTCAGTCTCAATGGCGGGGTGCGGGCCGGCCCGGCGGCGAGTGCGGCGGGCAGCAGGCCTCTTGGACAGGTTGAGAGATAAAAAAATAATAATTCCCGTGCAGTCTCAATGGCGGGGTGCGGGCCGGGGAATAGGCCTCTTGGCCGGGGTGAATAGTGTTGGAACACGGCCCGCGGAAATAGTAGCGGCTGGAGGTACCGGGGGCGATGCCCGCCCCGGCCCGGCGGCCAAGTTAAAAAAATAAATAATCCCCGTTCAGTCTCAATGGCAGGGTGCGGGCCGGCCCGGCGGCGATTGCGGCGGGCAGCAGGCCTCTTGGACAGGTTGAGAGATAAAAAAAATAATAATTCCCGTTCAGTCTCAATGGCAGGGTGCGGGCCGGCCCGGCGGCAATTGCGGCGGGCAGCAGGCCTCTTGGACAGGTTGAGAGATAAAAAAATAATAATTCCCATGCAGTCTCAATGGCGGGGTGCGGGCCGGGGAATAGGCCTCTTGGCCGGGGTGAATATGTTGGAACGCGGCGCGCGTAAATAGAAGCGGCTGGAGGTACCGGGGGCGAAGCCCGCCCCGGCCCGGAGGCCGAGTTAAAAAAAATAATAATCCCCGTTCAGTCTCAATGGCGGGGTGCGGGCCGGCCCGGCGGCGAGTGCGGCGGGCAGCAGGCCTCTTGGACAGGTTGAGAGATAACAAAATAATAATTCCCGTGCAGTCTCAATGGCGGGGTGCGGGCCGGGGAATAGGCCTCTTGGCCGGGGTGAATAGTGTTGGAACACGGCCCGCGGAAATAGTAGCGGCTGGAGGTACCGGGGGCGATGCCCGCCCCGGCCCGGCGGCCAAGTTAAAAAAATAAATAATCCCGTTCAGTCTCAATGGCAGGGTGCGGGCCGGCCCGGCGGCGATTGCGGCGGGCAGCAGGCCTCTTGGACAGGTTGAGAGATAAAAAAATAATAATTCCCATGCAGTCTCAATGGCGGGGTGCGGGCCGGGGAATAGGCCTCTTGGCCGGGGTGAATATGTTGGAACGCGGCGCGCGTAAATAGAAGCGGCTGGAGGTACCGGGGGCGAAGCCCGCCCCGGCCCGGAGGCCGAGTTAAAAAAAATAATAATCCCCGTTCAGTCTCAATGGCGGGGTGCGGGCCGGCCCGGCGGCGAGTGCGGCGGGCAGCAGGCCTCTTGGACAGGTTGAGAGATAAAAAAATAATAATTCCCGTGCAGTCTCAATGGCGGGGTGCGGGCCGGGGAATAGGCCTCTTGGCCGGGGTGAATATGTTGGAACGCGGCGCGCGTAAATAGAAGCGGCTGGAGGTACCGGGGGCGAAGCCCGCCCCGGCCCGGAGGCCGAGTTAAAAAAAATAATAATCCCCGTTCAGTCTCAATGGCGGGGTGCGGGCCGGCCCGGCGGCGAGTGCGGCGGGCAGCAGGCCTCTTGGACAGGTTGAGAGATAAAAAAATAATAATTCCCGTGCAGTCTCAATGGCGGGGTGCGGGCCGGGGAATAGGCCTCTTGGCCGGGGTGAATATGTTGGAACGCGGCGCGCGTAAATAGAAGCGGCTGGAGGTACCGGGGGCGAAGCCCGCCCCGGCCCGGAGGCCGAGTTAAAAAAAATAATAATCCCGTTCAGTCTCAATGGCGGGGTGCGGGCCGGCCCGGCGGCGAGTGCGGCGGGCAGCAGGCCTCTTGGACAGGTTGAGAGATAAAAAAATAATAATTCCCGTGCAGTCTCAATGGCGGCGTGCGGGCCGGGGAATAGGCCTCTTGGCCGGGGTGAATAGTGTTGGAACACGGCCCGCGGAAATAGTAGCGGCTGGAGGTACCGGGGGCGATGCCCGCCCCGGCCCGGCGGCCAAGTTAAAAAAATAAATAATCCCCGTTCAGTCTCAATGGCAGGGTGCGGGCCGGCCCGGCGGCGATTGCGGCGGGCAGCAGGCCTCTTGGACAGGTTGAGAGATAAAAAAAAAATAATTCCCATGCAGTCTCAATGGCGGGGTGCGGGCCGGGGAATAGGCCTCTTGGCCGGGGTGAATAGTGTTGGAACACGGCCCGCGGAAATAGTAGCGGCTGGAGGTACCGGGGGCGATGCCCGCCCTGGCCCGGCGGCCAAGTTAAAAAAATAAATAATCCCCGTTCAGTTTCAATGGCAGGGTGCGGGCCGGCCCGGCGGCGATTGCGGCGGGCAGCAGGCCTCTTGGACAGGTTGAGAGATAAAAAAATAATAATTCCCGTTCAGTCTCAATGGCAGGGTGCGGGCCGGCCCGGCGGCAATTGCGGCGGGCAGCAGGCCTCTTGGACAGGTTTTAGAGATAAAAAAATAATAATTCCCTTGCAGTCTCAATGGCGGGGTGCGGGCCGGGGAATAGGCCTCTTGGCCGGGGTGAATATGTTGGAACGCGGCGAGCGTAAATAGAAGCGGCTGGAGGTACCGGGGGCGAAGCCCGCCCCGGCCCGGAGGCCGAGTTAAAAAAAATAATAATCCCCGTTCAGTCTCAATGGCGGGGTGCGGGCCGGCCCGGCGGCGAGTGCGGCGGGCAGCAGGCCTCTTGGACAGGTTGAGAGATAAAAAAATAATAATTCCCGTGCAGTCTCAATGGCGGGGTGCGGGCCGGGGAATAGGCCTCTTGGCCGTGGTGAATATGTTGGAACGCGGCGCGCGTAAATAGAAGCGGCTGGAGGTACCGGGGGCGAAGCCCGCCCCGGCCCGGAGGCCGAGTTAAAAAAAATAATAATCCCCGTTCAATCTCAATGGCGGGGTGCGGGCCGGCCCGGCGGCGAGTGCGGCGGGCAGCAGGCCTCTTGGACAGGTTGAGAGATAAAAAAATAATAATTCCAGTGCAGTCTCAATGGCGGGGTGCGGGCCGGGGAATAGGCCTCTTGGCCGGGGTGAATAGTGTTGGAACACGGCCCGCGGAAATAGTAGCGGCTGGAGGTACCGGGGGCGATGCCCGCCCCGGCCCGGCGGCCAAGTTAAAAAAATAAATAATCCCATTCAGTCTCAATGGCAGGGTGCGGGCCGGCCCGGCGGCGATTGCGGCGGGCAGCAGGCCTCTTGGACAGGTTGAGAGATAAAAAAATAATAATTCCCATGCAGTCTCAATGGCCGGGTGCGGGCCGGGGAATAGGCCTCTTGGCCGGGGTGAATATGTTGGAACGCGGCGCGCGTAAATAGAAGCGGCTGGAGGTACCGGGGGCGAAGCCCGCCCCGGCCCGGAGGCCGAGTTAAAAAAAATAATAATCCCCGTTCAGTCTCAATGGCGGGGTGCGGTCCGGCCCGGCGGCGAGTGCGGCGGGCAGCAGGCCTCTTGGACAGGTTGAGAGATAAAAAAATAATAATTCCCGTGCAGTCTCAATGGCGGGGTGCGGGCCGGGGAATAGGCCTCTTGGCCGGGGTGAATATGTTGGAACGCGGCGCGCGTAAATAGAAGCGGCTGGAGGTACCGGGGGCGAAGCCCGCCCCGGCCCGGAGGCCGAGTTAAAAAAAATAATAATCCCCGTTCAGTCTCAATGGCGGGGTGCGGGACGGCCCGGCGGCGAGTGCGGCGGGCAGCAGGCCTCTTGGACAGGTTGAGAGATAAAAAAATAATAATTCCCGTGCAGTCTCAATGGCGGGGTGCGGGCCGGGGAATAGGCCTCTTGGCCGGGGTGAATAGTGTTGGAACACGGCCCGCGGAAATAGTAGCGGCTGGAGGTACCGGGGGCGATGCCCGCCCCGGCCCGGCGGCCAAGTTAAAAAAATAAATAATCCCCGTTCAGTCTCAATGGCAGGGTGCGGGCCGGCCCGGCGGCGATTGCGGCGGGCAGCAGGCCTCTTGGACAGGTTGAGAGATAAAAAAATAATAATTCCCGTGCAGTCTCAATGGCGGGGTGCGGGCCGGGGAATAGGCCTCTTGGCCGGGGTGAATAGTGTTGGAACACGGCCCGCGGAAATAGTAGCGGCTGGAGGTACCGGGGAGGATGCCCGCCCCGGGCCGGCGGCCAAGTTAAAAAAATAAATAATCCCCGTTCAGTCTCAATGGCAGGGTGCGGGCCGGCCCGGCGGCGAGTGCGGCGGGCAGCAGGCCTCTTGGACAGGTTGAGAGATAAAAAAATAATAATTCCCGTTCAGTCTCAATGGCAGGGTGCGGGCCGGCCCGGCGGCGATTGCGGCGGGCAGCAGGCCTCTTGGACAGGTTGAGAGATAAAAAAATAATAATTCCCATGCAGTCTCAATGGCGGGGTGCGGGCCGGGGAATAGGCCTCTTGGCCGGGGTGAATATGTTGGAACGCGGCGCGCGTAAATAGAAGCGGCTGGAGGTACCGGGGGCGAAGCCCGCCCCGGCCCGGAGGCCGAGTTAAAAAAAATAATAATCCCCGTTCAGTCTCAATGGCGGGGTGCGGGCCGGCCCGGCGGCGAGTGCGGCGGGCAGCAGGCCTCTTGGACAGGTTGAGAGATAAAAAAATAATAATTCCCGTGCAGTCTCAATGGCGGGGTGCGGGCCGGGGAATAGGCCTCTTGGCCGGGGTGAATAGTGTTGGAACACGGCCCGCGGAAATAGTAGCGGCTGGAGGTACCGGGGGCGATGCCCGCCCCGGCCCGGCGGCCAAGTTAAAAAAATAAATAATCCCCGTTCAGTCTCAATGGCAGGGTGCGGGCCGGCCCGGCGGCGATTGCGGCGGGCAGCAGGCCTCTTGGACAGGTTGAGAGATAAAAAAAAAATAATTCCCATGCAGTCTCAATGGCGGGGTGCGGGCCGGGGAATAGGCCTCTTGGCCGGGGTGAATAGTGTTGGAACACGGCCCGCGGAAATAGTAGCGGCTGGAGGTACCGGGGGCGATGCCCGCCCTGGCCCGGCGGCCAAGTTAAAAAAATAAATAATCCCCGTTCAGTTTCAATGGCAGGGTGCGGGCCGGCCCGGCGGCGATTGCGGCGGGCAGCAGGCCTCTTGGACAGGTTGAGAGATAAAAAAATAATAATTCCCGTTCAGTCTCAATGGCAGGGTGCGGGCCGGCCCGGCGGCAATTGCGGCGGGCAGCAGGCCTCTTGGACAGGTTTTAGAGATAAAAAAATAATAATTCCCTTGCAGTCTCAATGGCGGGGTGCGGGCCGGGGAATAGGCCTCTTGGCCGGGGTGAATATGTTGGAACGCGGCGAGCGTAAATAGAAGCGGCTGGAGGTACCGGGGGCGAAGCCCGCCCCGGCCCGGAGGCCGAGTTAAAAAAAATAATAATCCCCGTTCAGTCTCAATGGCGGGGTGCGGGCCGGCCCGGCGGCGAGTGCGGCGGGCAGCAGGCCTCTTGGACAGGTTGAGAGATAAAAAAATAATAATTCCCGTGCAGTCTCAATGGCGGGGTGCGGGCCGGGGAATAGGCCTCTTGGCCGTGGTGAATATGTTGGAACGCGGCGCGCGTAAATAGAAGCGGCTGGAGGTACCGGGGGCGAAGCCCGCCCCGGCCCGGAGGCCGAGTTAAAAAAAATAATAATCCCCGTTCAATCTCAATGGCGGGGTGCGGGCCGGCCCGGCGGCGAGTGCGGCGGGCAGCAGGCCTCTTGGACAGGTTGAGAGATAAAAAAATAATAATTCCAGTGCAGTCTCAATGGCGGGGTGCGGGCCGGGGAATAGGCCTCTTGGCCGGGGTGAATAGTGTTGGAACACGGCCCGCGGAAATAGTAGCGGCTGGAGGTACCGGGGGCGATGCCCGCCCCGGCCCGGCGGCCAAGTTAAAAAAATAAATAATCCCATTCAGTCTCAATGGCAGGGTGCGGGCCGGCCCGGCGGCGATTGCGGCGGGCAGCAGGCCTCTTGGACAGGTTGAGAGATAAAAAAATAATAATTCCCATGCAGTCTCAATGGCGGGGTGCGGGCCGGGGAATAGGCCTCTTGGCCGGGGTGAATATGTTGGAACGCGGCGCGCGTAAATAGAAGCGGCTGGAGGTACCGGGGGCGAAGCCCGCCCCGGCCCGGAGGCCGAGTTAAAAAAAATAATAATCCCCGTTCAGTCTCAATGGCGGGGTGCGGTCCGGCCCGGCGGCGAGTGCGGCGGGCAGCAGGCCTCTTGGACAGGTTGAGAGATAAAAAAATAATAATTCCCGTGCAGTCTCAATGGCGGGGTGCGGGCCGGGGAATAGGCCTCTTGGCCGGGTTGAATATGTTGGAACGCGGCGCGCGTAAATAGAAGCGGCTGGAGGTACCGGGGGCGAAGCCCGCCCCGGCCCGGAGGCCGAGTTAAAAAAAATAATAATCCCCGTTCAGTCTCAATGGCGGGGTGCGGGACGGCCCGGCGGCGAGTGCGGCGGGCAGCAGGCCTCTTGGACAGGTTGAGAGATAAAAAAATAATAATTCCCGTGCAGTCTCAATGGCGGGGTGCGGGCCGGGGAATAGGCCTCTTGGCCGGGGTGAATAGTGTTGGAACACGGCCCGCGGAAATAGTAGCGGCTGGAGGTACCGGGGGCGATGCCCGCCCCGGCCCGGCGGCCAAGTTAAAAAAATAAATAATCCCCGTTCAGTCTCAATGGCAGGGTGCGGGCCGGCCCGGCGGCGATTGCGGCGGGCAGCAGGCCTCTTGGACAGGTTGAGAGATAAAAAAATAATAATTCCCGTGCAGTCTCAATGGCGGGGTGCGGGCCGGGGAATAGGCCTCTTGGCCGGGGTGAATAGTGTTGGAACACGGCCCGCGGAAATAGTAGCGGCTGGAGGTACCGGGGAGGATGCCCGCCCCGGGCCGGCGGCCAAGTTAAAAAAATAAATAATCCCCGTTCAGTCTCAATGGCAGGGTGCGGGCCGGCCCGGCGGCGAGTGCGGCGGGCAGCAGGCCTCTTGGACAGGTTGAGAGATAAAAAAATAATAATTCCCGTTCAGTCTCAATGGCAGGGTGCGGGCCGGCCCGGCGGCGATTGCGGCGGGCAGCAGGCCTCTTGGACAGGTTGAGAGATAAAAAAATAATAATTCCCATGCAGTCTCAATGGCGGGGTGCGGGCCGGGGAATAGGCCTCTTGGCCGGGGTGAATATGTTGGAACGCGGCGCGCGTAAATAGAAGCGGCTGGAGGTACCGGGGGCGAAGCCCGCCCCGGCCCGGAGGCCGAGTTAAAAAAAATAATAATCCCCGTTCAGTCTCAATGGCGGGGTGCGGGCCGGCCCGGCGGCGAGTGCGGCGGGCAGCAGGCCTCTTGGACAGGTTGAGAGATAAAAAAATAATAATTCCCGTGCAGTCTCAATGGCGGGGTGCGGGCCGGGGAATAGGCCTCTTGGCCGGGGTGAATATGTTGGAACGCGGCGCGCGTAAATAGAAGCGGCTGGAGGTACCGGGGGCGAAGCCCGCCCCGGCCCGGAGGCCGAGTTAAAAAAAATAATAATCCCGTCCAGTCTCAATGGCGGGGTGCGGGCCGGCCCGGCGGCGAGTGCGGCGGGCAGCAGGCCTCTTGGACAGGTTGAGAGATAAAAAAATAATAATTCCCGTGCAGTCTCAATGGCGGGGTGCGGGCCGGGGAATAGGCCTCTTGGCCGGGGTGAATAGTGTTGGAACACGGCCCGCGGAAATAGTAGCGGCTGGAGGTACCGGGGGCGATGCCCGCCCCGGCCCGGCGGTCAAGTTAAAAAAATAAATAATCCCGTTCAGTCTCAATGGCAGGGTGCGGGCCGGCCCGGCGGCGATTGCGGCGGGCAGCAGGCCTCTTGGACAGGTTGAGAGATAAAAAAAATAATAATTCCCATGCAGTCTCAATGGCGGGGTGCGGGCCGGGGAATAGGCCTCTTGGCCGGGGTGAATATGTTGGAACGCGGCGCGCGTAAATAGAAGCGGCTGGAGGTACCGGGGGCGAAGCCCGCCCCGGCCCGGAGGCCGAGTTAAAAAAAAATAATAATCCCCGTTCAGTCTCAATGGCGGGGTGCGGGCCGGCCCGGCGGCGAGTGCGGCGGGCAGCAGGCCTCTTGGACAGGTTGAGAGATAAAAAAATAATAATTCCCGTGCAGTCTCAATGGCGGGGTGCGGGCCGGGGAATAGGCCTCTTGGCCGGGGTGAATATGTTGGAACGCGGCGCGCGTAAATAGAAGCGGCTGGAGGTACCGGGGGCGAAGCCCGCCCCGGCCCGGAGGCCGAGTTAAAAAAAATAATAATCCCCGTTCAGTCTCAATGGCGGGGTGCCGTCCGGCCCGGCGGCGAGTGCGGCGGGCAGCAGGCCTCTTGGACAGGTTGAGAGATAAAAAAATAATAATTCCCGTGCAGTCTCAATGGCGGGGTGCGGGCCGGGGAATAGGCCTCTTGGCCGGGGTGAATATGTTGGAACGCGGCGCACGTAAATAGAAGCGGCTGGAGGTACCGGGGGCGAAGCCCGCCCCGGCCCGGAGGCCGAGTTAAAAAAAATAATAATCCCCGTTCAGTCTCAATGGCGGGGTGCGGGCCGGCCCGGCGGCGAGTGCGGCGGGCAGCAGGCCTCTTGGACAGGTTGAGAGATAAAAAAATAATAATTCCCGTGCAGTCTCAATGGCGGGGTGCGGGCCGGGGAATAGGCCTCTTGGCCGGGGTGAATAGTGTTGGAACACGGCCCGCGGAAATAGTAGCGGCTGGAGGTACCGGGGGCGATGCCCGCCCCGGCCCGGCGGCCAAGTTAAAAAAATAAATAATCCCCGTTCAGTCTCAATGGCAGGGTGCGGGCCGGCCCGGCGGCGATTGCGGCGGGCAGCAGGTCTCTTGGACAGGTTGAGAGATAAAAAAATAATAATTCCCGTGCAGTCTCAATGGCGGGGTGCGGGCCGGGGAATAGGCCTCTTGGCCGGGGTGAATAGTGTTGGAACACGGCCCGCGGAAATAGTAGCGGCTGGAGGTACCGGGGAGGATGCCCGCCCCGGGCCGGCGGCCAAGTTAAAAAAATAAATAATCCCCGTTCAGTCTCAATGGCAGGGTGCGGGCCGGCCCGGCGGCGAGTGCGGCGGGCAGCAGGCCTCTTGGACAGGTTGAGAGATAAAAAAATAATAATTCCCGTTCAGTCTCAATGGCAGGGTGCGGGCCGGCCCGGCGGCGATTGCGGCGGGCAGCAGGCCTCTTGGACAGGTTGAGAGATAAAAAAATAATAATTCCCATGCAGTCTCAATGGCGGGGTGCGGGCCGGGGAATAGGCCTCTTGGCCGGGGTGAATATGTTGGAACGCGGCGCGCGTAAATAGAAGCGGCTGGAGGTACCGGGGGCGAAGCCCGCCCCGGCCCGGAGGCCGAGTTAAAAAAAATAATAATCCCCGTTCAGTCTCAATGGCGGGGTGCGGGCCGGCCCGGCGGCGAGTGCGGCGGGCAGCAGGCCTCTTGGACAGGTTGAGAGATAAAAAAATAATAATTCCCGTGCAGTCTCAATGGCGGGGTGCGGGCCGGGGAATAGGCCTCTTGGCCGGGGTGAATATGTTGGAACGCGGCGCGCGTAAATAGAAGCGGCTGGAGGTACCGGGGGCGAAGCCCGCCCCGGCCCGGAGGCCGAGTTAAAAAAAATAATAATCCCGTTCAGTCTCAATGGCGGGGTGCGGGCCGGCCCGGCGGCGAGTGCGGCGGGCAGCAGGCCTCTTGGACAGGTTGAGAGATAAAAAAATAATAATTCCCGTGCAGTCTCAATGGCGGCGTGCGGGCCGGGGAATAGGCCTCTTGGCCGGGGTGAATAGTGTTGGAACACGGCCCGCGGAAATAGTAGCGGCTGGAGGTACCGGGGGCGATGCCCGCCCCGGCCCGGCGGCCAAGTTAAAAAAATAAATAATCCCGTTCAGTCTCAATGGCAGGGTGCGGGCCGGCCCGGCGGCGATTGCGGCGGGCAGCAGGCCTCTTGGACAGGTTGAGAGATAAAAAAAATAATAATTCCCATGCAGTCTCAATGGCGGGGTGCGGGCCGGGGAATAGGCCTCTTGGCCGGGGTGAATATGTTGGAACGCGGCGCGCGTAAATAGAAGCGGCTGGAGGTACCGGGGGCGAAGCCCGCCCCGGCCCGGAGGCCGAGTTAAAAAAAAATAATAATCCCCGTTCAGTCTCAATGGCGGGGTGCGGGCCGGCCCGGCGGCGAGTGCGGCGGGCAGCAGGCCTCTTGGACAGGTTGAGAGATAAAAAAATAATAATTCCCGTGCAGTCTCAATGGCGGGGTGCGGGCCGGGGAATAGGCCTCTTGGCCGGGGTGAATATGTTGGAACGCGGCGCGCGTAAATAGAAGCGGCTGGAGGTACCGGGGGCGAAGCCCGCCCCGGCCCGGAGGCCGAGTTAAAAAAAATAATAATCCCCGTTCAGTCTCAATGGCGGGGTGCGGGCCGGCCCGGCGGCGAGTGCGGCGGGCAGCAGGCCTCTTGGACAGGTTGAGAGATAAAAAAATAATAATTCCCGTGCAGTCTCAATGGCGGGGTGCGGGCCGGGGAATAGGCCTCTTGGCCGGGGTGAATAGTGTTGGAACACGGCCCGCGGAAATAGTAGCGGCTGGAGGTACCGGGGGCGATGCCCGCCCCGGCCCGGCGGCCAAGTTAAAAAAATAAATAATCCCCGTTCAGTCTCAATGGCAGGGTGCGGGCCGGCCCGGCGGCGATTGCGGCGGGCAGCAGGCCTCTTGGACAGGTTGAGAGATAAAAAAATAATAATTCCCGTGCAGTCTCAATGGCGGGGTGCGGGCCGGGGAATAGGCCTCTTGGCCGGGGTGAATAGTGTTGGAACACGGCCCGCGGAAATAGTAGCGGCTGGAGGTACCGGGGAGGATGCCCGCCCCGGGCCGGCGGCCAAGTTAAAAAAATAAATAATCCCCGTTCAGTCTCAATGGCAGGGTGCGGGCCGGCCCGGCGGCGAGTGCGGCGGGCAGCAGGCCTCTTGGACAGGTTGAGAGATAAAAAAATAATAATTCCCGTTCAGTCTCAATGGCAGGGTGCGGGCCGGCCCGGCGGCGATTGCGGCGGGCAGCAGGCCTCTTGGACAGGTTGAGAGATAAAAAAATAATAATTCCCATGCAGTCTCAATGGCGGGGTGCGGGCCGGGGAATAGGCCTCTTGGCCGGGGTGAATATGTTGGAACGCGGCGCGCGTAAATAGAAGCGGCTGGAGGTACCGGGGGCGAAGCCCGCCCCGGCCCGGAGGCCGAGTTAAAAAAAATAATAATCCCCGTTCAGTCTCAATGGCGGAGTGCGGGCCGGCCCGGCGGCGAGTGCGGCGGGCAGCAGGCCTCTTGGACAGGTTGAGAGATAAAAAAATAATAATTCCCGTGCAGTCTCAATGGCGGGGTGCGGGCCGGGGAATAGGCCTCTTGGCCGGGGTGAATAGTGTTGGAACACGGCCCGCGGGAATAGTAGCGGCTGGAGGTACCGGGGGCGATGCCCGCCCCGGCCCGGCGGCCAAGTTAAAAAAATAAATAATCCCCGTTCAGTCTCAATGGCAGGGTGCGGGCCGGCCCGGCGGCGATTGCGGCGGGCAGCAGGCCTCTTGGACAGGTTGAGAGATAAAAAAATAATAATTCCCGTGCAGTCTCAATGGCGGGGTGCGGGCCGGGGAATAGGCCTCTTGGCCGGGGTGAATAGTGTTGGAACACGGCCCGCGGAAATAGTAGCGGCTGGAGGTACCGGGGGCGATGCCCGCCCCGGGCCGGCGGCCAAGTTAAAAAAATAAATAATCCCCGTTCAGTCTCAATGGCAGGGTGCGGGCCGGCCCGGCGGCGAGTGCGGCGGGCAGCAGGCCTCTTGGACAGGTTGAGAGATAAAAAAATAATAATTCCCGTTCAGTCTCAATGGCAGGGTGCGGGCCGGCCCGGCGGCGATTGCGGCGGGCAGCAGGCCTCTTGGACAGGTTGAGAGATAAAAAAATAATAATTCCCATGCAGTCTCAATGGCGGGGTGCGGGCCGGGAATAGGCCTCTTGGCCGGGGTGAATATGTTGGAACGCGGCGCGCGTAAATAGAAGCGGCTGGAGGTACCGGGGGCGAAGCCCGCCCCGGCCCGGAGGCCCAGTTAAAAAAAATAATAATCCCCGTTCAGTCTCAATGGCGGGGTGCGGGCCGGCCCGGCGGCGAGTGCGGCGGGCAGCAGGCCTCTTGGACAGGTTGAGAGATAAAAAAATAATAATTCCCGTGCAGTCTCAATGGCGGGGTGCGGGCCGGCCCGGCGGCGATTGCGGCGGGCAGCAGGCCTCTTGGACAGGTTGAGAGATAAAAAAATAATAATTCCCGTGCAGTCTCAATGGCGGGGTGCGGGCCGGGGAATAGGCCTCTTGGCCGGGGTGAATAGTGTTGGAACACGGCCCGCGGAAATAGTAGCGGCTGGAGGTACCGGGGGCGATGCCCGCCCCGGCCCGGCGGCCAAGTTAAAAAAATAAATAATCCCGTTCAGTCTCAATGGCAGGGTGCGGGCCGGCCCGGCGGCGATTGCGGCGGGCAGCAGGCCTCTTGGACAGGTTGAGAGATAAAAAAATAATAATTCCCATGCAGTCTCAATGGCGGGGTGCGGGCCGGGGAATAGGCCTCTTGGCCGGGGTGAATATGTTGGAACGCGGCGCGCGTAAATAGAAGCGGCTGGAGGTACCGGGGGCGAAGCCCGCCCCGGCCCGGAGGCCGAGTTAAAAAAAATAATAATCCCCGTTCAGTCTCAATGGCGGGGTGCGGGCCGGCCCGGCGGCGAGTGCGGCGGGCAGCAGGCCTCTTGGACAGGTTGAGAGATAAAAAAATAATAATTCCCGTGCAGTCTCAATGGCGGGGTGCGGGCCGGGGAATAGGCCTCTTGGCCGGGGTGAATATGTTGGAACGCGGCGCGCGTAAATAGAAGCGGCTGGAGGTACCGGGGGCGAAGCCCGCCCCGGCCCGGAGGCCGAGTTAAAAAAAATAATAATCCCCGTTCAGTCTCAATGGCGGGGTGCGGGCCGGCCCGGCGGCGAGTGCGGCGGGCAGCAGGCCTCTTGGACAGGTTGAGAGATAAAAAAATAATAATTCCCGTGCAGTCTCAATGGCGGGGTGCGGGCCGGGGAATAGGCCTCTTGGCCGGGGTGAATAGTGTTGGAACACGGCCCGCGGAAATAGTAGCGGCTGGAGGTACCGGGGGCGATGCCCGCCCCGGCCCGGCGGCCAAGTTAAAAAAATAAATAATCCCCGTTCAGTCTCAATGGCAGGGTGCGGGCCGGCCCGGCGGCGATTGCGGCGGGCAGCAGGCCTCTTGGACAGGTTGAGAGATAAAAAAATAATAATTCCCGTTCAGTCTCAATGGCAGGGTGCGGGCCGGCCCGGCGGCAATTGCGGCGGGCAGCAGGCCTCTTGGACAGGTTGAGAGATAAAAAAATAATAATTCCCATGCAGTCTCAATGGCGGGGTGCGGGCCGGGGAATAGGCCTCTTGGCCGGGGTGAATATGTTGGAACGCGGCGCGCGTAAATAGAAGCGGCTGGAGGTACCGGGGGCGAAGCCCGCCCCGGCCGGAGGCCGAGTTAAAAAAAATAATAATCCCCATTCAGTCTCAATGGCGGGGTGCGGGCCGGCCCGGCGGCGAGTGCGGCGGGCAGCAGGCCTCTTGGACAGGTTGAGAGATAAAAAAATAATAATTCCCGTGCAGTCTCAATGGCGGGGTGCGGGCCGGGAAATAGGCCTCTTGGCCGGGGTGAATATGTTGGAACGCGGCGCGCGTAAATAGAAGCGGCTGGAGGTACCGGGGGCGAAGCCCGCCCCGGCCCGGAGGCCGAGTTAAAAAAAATAATAATCCCCGTTCAGTCTCAATGGCGGGGTGCGGGCCGGCCCGGCGGCGATTGCGGCGGGCAGCAGGCCTCTTGGACAGGTTGAGAGATAAAAAAATAATAATTCCCATGCAGTCTCAATGGCGGGGTGCGGGCCGGGGAATAGGCCTCTTGGCCGGGGTGAATAGTGTTGGAACACGGCCCGCGGAAATAGTAGCGGCTGGAGGTACCGGGGGCGATGCCCGCCCCGGCCCGGCGGCCAAGTTAAAAAAATAAATAATCCCATTCAGTCTCAATGGCAGGGTGCGGGCCGGCCCGGCGGCGATTGCGGCGGGCAGCAGGCCTCTTGGACAGGTTGAGAGATAAAAAAATAATAATTCCCATGCAGTCTCAATGGCGGGGTGCGGGCCGGGGAATAGGCCTCTTGGCCGGGGTGAATATGTTGGAACGCGGCGCGCGTAAATAGAAGCGGCTGGAGGTACCGGGGGCGAAGCCCGCCCCGGCCCGGAGGCCGAGTTAAAAAAAATAATAATCCCCGTTCAGTCTCAATGGCGGGGTGCGGTCCGGCCCGGCGGCGAGTGCGGCGGGCAGCAGGCCTCTTGGACAGGTTGAGAGATAAAAAAATAATAATTCCCGTGCAGTCTCAATGGCGGGGTGCGGGCCGGGGAATAGGCCTCTTGGCCGGGGTGAATATGTTGGAACGCGGCGCGCGTAAATAGAAGCGGCTGGAGGTACCGGGGGCGAAGCCCGCCCCGGCCCGGAGGCCGAGTTAAAAAAAATAATAATCCCCGTTCAGTCTCAATGGCGGGGTGCGGGACGGCCCGGCGGCGAGTGCGGCGGGCAGCAGGCCTCTTGGACAGGTTGAGAGATAAAAAAATAATAATTCCCGTGCAGTCTCAATGGCGGGGTGCGGGCCGGGGAATAGGCCTCTTGGCCGGGGTGAATAGTGTTGGAACACGGCCCGCGGAAATAGTAGCGGCTGGAGGTACCGGGGGCGATGCCCGCCCCGGCCCGGCGGCCAAGTTAAAAAAATAAATAATCCCCGTTCAGTCTCAATGGCAGGGTGCGGGCCGGCCCGGCGGCGATTGCGGCGGGCAGCAGGCCTCTTGGACAGGTTGAGAGATAAAAAAATAATAATTCCCGTGCAGTCTCAATGGCGGGGTGCGGGCCGGGGAATAGGCCTCTTGGCCGGGGTGAATAGTGTTGGAACACGGCCCGCGGAAATAGTAGCGGCTGGAGGTACCGGGGAGGATGCCCGCCCCGGGCCGGCGGCCAAGTTAAAAAAATAAATAATCCCCGTTCAGTCTCAATGGCAGGGTGCGGGCCGGCCCGGCGGCGAGTGCGGCGGGCAGCAGGCCTCTTGGACAGGTTGAGAGATAAAAAAATAATAATTCCCGTTCAGTCTCAATGGCAGGGTGCGGGCCGGCCCGGCGGCGATTGCGGCGGGCAGCAGGCCTCTTGGACAGGTTGAGAGATAAAAAAATAATAATTCCCATGCAGTCTCAATGGCGGGGTGCGGGCCGGGGAATAGGCCTCTTGGCCGGGGTGAATATGTTGGAACGCGGCGCGCGTAAATAGAAGCGGCTGGAGGTACCGGGGGCGAAGCCCGCCCCGGCCCGGAGGCCGAGTTAAAAAAAATAATAATCCCCGTTCAGTCTCAATGGCGGGGTGCGGGCCGGCCCGGCGGCGAGTGCGGCGGGCAGCAGGCCTCTTGGACAGGTTGAGAGATAAAAAAATAATAATTCCCGTGCAGTCTCAATGGCGGGGTGCGGGCCGGGGAATAGGCCTCTTGGCCGGGGTGAATATGTTGGAACGCGGCGCGCGTAAATAGAAGCGGCTGGAGGTACCGGGGGCGAAGCCCGCCCCGGCCCGGAGGCCGAGTTAAAAAAAATAATAATCCCGTCCAGTCTCAATGGCGGGGTGCGGGCCGGCCCGGCGGCGAGTGCGGCGGGCAGCAGGCCTCTTGGACAGGTTGAGAGATAAAAAAATAATAATTCCCGTGCAGTCTCAATGGCGGGGTGCGGGCCGGGGAATAGGCCTCTTGGCCGGGGTGAATAGTGTTGGAACACGGCCCGCGGAAATAGTAGCGGCTGGAGGTACCGGGGGCGATGCCCGCCCCGGCCCGGCGGCCAAGTTAAAAAAATAAATAATCCCGTTCAGTCTCAATGGCAGGGTGCGGGCCGGCCCGGCGGCGATTGCGGCGGGCAGCAGGCCTCTTGGACAGGTTGAGAGATAAAAAAAATAATAATTCCCATGCAGTCTCAATGGCGGGGTGCGGGCCGGGGAATAGGCCTCTTGGCCGGGGTGAATATGTTGGAACGCGGCGCGCGTAAATAGAAGCGGCTGGAGGTACCGGGGGCGAAGCCCGCCCCGGCCCGGAGGCCGAGTTAAAAAAAAATAATAATCCCCGTTCAGTCTCAATGGCGGGGTGCGGGCCGGCCCGGCGGCGAGTGCGGCGGGCAGCAGGCCTCTTGGACAGGTTGAGAGATAAAAAAATAATAATTCCCGTGCAGTCTCAATGGCGGGGTGCGGGCCGGGGAATAGGCCTCTTGGCCGGGGTGAATATGTTGGAACGCGGCGCGCGTAAATAGAAGCGGCTGGAGGTACCGGGGGCGAAGCCCGCCCCGGCCCGGAGGCCGAGTTAAAAAAAATAATAATCCCCGTTCAGTCTCAATGGCGGGGTGCGGTCCGGCCCGGCGGCGAGTGCGGCGGGCAGCAGGCCTCTTGGACAGGTTGAGAGATAAAAAAATAATAATTCCCGTGCAGTCTCAATGGCGGGGTGCGGGCCGGGGAATAGGCCTCTTGGCCGGGGTGAATATGTTGGAACGCGGCGCACGTAAATAGAAGCGGCTGGAGGTACCGGGGGCGAAGCCCGCCCCGGCCCGGAGGCCGAGTTAAAAAAAATAATAATCCCCGTTCAGTCTCAATGGCGGGGTGCGGGCCGGCCCGGCGGCGAGTGCGGCGGGCAGCAGGCCTCTTGGACAGGTTGAGAGATAAAAAAATAATAATTCCCGTGCAGTCTCAATGGCGGGGTGCGGGCCGGGGAATAGGCCTCTTGGCCGGGGTGAATAGTGTTGGAACACGGCCCGCGGAAATAGTAGCGGCTGGAGGTACCGGGGGCGATGCCCGCCCCGGCCCGGCGGCCAAGTTAAAAAAATAAATAATCCCCGTTCAGTCTCAATGGCAGGGTGCGGGCCGGCCCGGCGGCGATTGCGGCGGGCAGCAGGCCTCTTGGACAGGTTGAGAGATAAAAAAATAATAATTCCCGTGCAGTCTCAATGGCGGGGTGCGGGCCGGGGAATAGGCCTCTTGGCCGGGGTGAATAGTGTTGGAACACGGCCCGCGGAAATAGTAGCGGCTGGAGGTACCGGGGAGGATGCCCGCCCCGGGCCGGCGGCCAAGTTAAAAAAATAAATAATCCCCGTTCAGTCTCAATGGCAGGGTGCGGGCCGGCCCGGCGGCGAGTGCGGCGGGCAGCAGGCCTCTTGGACAGGTTGAGAGATAAAAAAATAATAATTCCCGTTCAGTCTCAATGGCAGGGTGCGGGCCGGCCCGGCGGCGATTGCGGCGGGCAGCAGGCCTCTTGGACAGGTTGAGAGATAAAAAAATAATAATTCCCATGCAGTCTCAATGGCGGGGTGCGGGCCGGGGAATAGGCCTCTTGGCCGGGGTGAATATGTTGGAACGCGGCGCGCGTAAATAGAAGCGGCTGGAGGTACCGGGGGCGAAGCCCGCCCCGGCCCGGAGGCCGAGTTAAAAAAAATAATAATCCCCGTTCAGTCTCAATGGCGGGGTGCGGGCCGGCCCGGCGGCGAGTGCGGCGGGCAGCAGGCCTCTTGGACAGGTTGAGAGATAAAAAAATAATAATTCCCGTGCAGTCTCAATGGCGGGGTGCGGGCCGGGGAATAGGCCTCTTGGCCGGGGTGAATAGTGTTGGAACACGGCCCGCGGAAATAGTAGCGGCTGGAGGTACCGGGGGCGATGCCCGCCCCGGCCCGGCGGCCAAGTTAAAAAAATAAATAATCCCGTTCAGTCTCAATGGCAGGGTGCGGGCCGGCCCGGCGGCGATTGCGGCGGGCAGCAGGCCTCTTGGACAGGTTGAGAGATAAAAAAAATAATAATTCCCATGCAGTCTCAATGGCGGGGTGCGGGCCGGGGAATAGGCCTCTTGGCCGGGGTGAATATGTTGGAACGCGGCGCGCGTAAATAGAAGCGGCTGGAGGTACCGGGGGCGAAGCCCGCCCCGGCCCGGAGGCCGAGTTAAAAAAAATAATAATCCCCGTTCAGTCTCAATGGCGGGGTGCGGGCCGGCCCGGCGGCGAGTGCGGCGGGCAGCAGGCCTCTTGGACAGGTTGAGAGATAAAAAAATAATAATTCCCGTGCAGTCTCAATGGCGGGGTGCGGGCCGGGGAATAGGCCTCTTGGCCGGGGTGAATAGTGTTGGAACACGGCCCGCGGAAATAGTAGCGGCTGGAGGTACCGGGGGCGATGCCCGCCCCGGCCCGGCGGCCAAGTTAAAAAAATAAATAATCCCGTTCAGTCTCAATGGCAGGGTGCGGGCCGGCCCGGCGGCGATTGCGGCGGGCAGCAGGCCTCTTGGACAGGTTGAGAGATAAAAAAAATAATAATTCCCATGCAGTCTCAATGGCGGGGTGCGGGCCGGGGAATAGGCCTCTTGGCCGGGGTGAATATGTTGGAACGCGGCGCGCGTAAATAGAAGCGGCTGGAGGTACCGGGGGCGAAGCCCGCCCCGGCCCGGAGGCCGAGTTAAAAAAAATAATAATCCCCGTTCAGTCTCAATGGCGGGGTGCGGGCCGGCCCGGCGGCGAGTGCGGCGGGCAGCAGGCCTCTTGGACAGGTTGAGAGATAAAAAAATAATAATTCCCGTGCAGTCTCAATGGCGGGGTGCGGGCCGGGGAATAGGCCTCTTGGCCGGGGTGAATATGTTGGAACGCGGCGCGCGTAAATAGAAGCGGCTGGAGGTACCGGGGGCGAAGCCCGCCCCGGCCCGGAGGCCGAGTTAAAAAAAATAATAATCCCCGTTCAGTCTCAATGGCGGGGTGCGGGCCGGCCCGGCGGCGAGTGCGGCGGGCAGCAGGCCTCTTGGACAGGTTGAGAGATAAAAAAATAATAATTCCCGTGCAGTCTCAATGGCGGGGTGCGGGCCGGGGAATAGGCCTCTTGGCCGGGGTGAATAGTGTTGGAACACGGCCCGCGGAAATAGTAGCGGCTGGAGGTACCGGGGGCGATGCCCGCCCCGGCCCGGCGGCCAAGTTAAAAAAATAAATAATCCCCGTTCAGTCTCAATGGCAGGGTGCGGGCCGGCCCGGCGGCGATTGCGGCGGGCAGCAGGCCTCTTGGACAGGTTGAGAGATAAAAAAATAATAATTCCCGTGCAGTCTCAATGGCGGGGTGCGGGCCGGGGAATAGGCCTCTTGGCCGGGGTGAATAGTGTTGGAACACGGCCCGCGGAAATAGTAGCGGCTGGAGGTACCGGGGAGGATGCCCGCCCCGGGCCGGCGGCCAAGTTAAAAAAATAAATAATCCCCGTTCAGTCTCAATGGCAGGGTGCGGGCCGGCCCGGCGGCGAGTGCGGCGGGCAGCAGGCCTCTTGGACAGGTTGAGAGATAAAAAAATAATAATTCCCGTTCAGTCTCAATGGCAGGGTGCGGGCCGGCCCGGCGGCGATTGCGGCGGGCAGCAGGCCTCTTGGACAGGTTGAGAGATAAAAAAATAATAATTCCCATGCAGTCTCAATGGCGGGGTGCGGGCCGGGGAATAGGCCTCTTGGCCGGGGTGAATATGTTGGAACGCGGCGCGCGTAAATAGAAGCGGCTGGAGGTACCGGGGGCGAAGCCCGCCCCGGCCCGGAGGCCGAGTTAAAAAAAATAATAATCCCCGTTCAGTCTCAATGGCGGAGTGCGGGCCGGCCCGGCGGCGAGTGCGGCGGGCAGCAGGCCTCTTGGACAGGTTGAGAGATAAAAAAATAATAATTCCCGTGCAGTCTCAATGGCGGGGTGCGGGCCGGGGAATAGGCCTCTTGGCCGGGGTGAATAGTGTTGGAACACGGCCCGCGGGAATAGTAGCGGCTGGAGGTACCGGGGGCGATGCCCGCCCCGGCCCGGCGGCCAAGTTAAAAAAATAAATAATCCCCGTTCAGTCTCAATGGCAGGGTGCGGGCCGGCCCGGCGGCGATTGCGGCGGGCAGCAGGCCTCTTGGACAGGTTGAGAGATAAAAAAATAATAATTCCCGTGCAGTCTCAATGGCGGGGTGCGGGCCGGGGAATAGGCCTCTTGGCCGGGGTGAATAGTGTTGGAACACGGCCCGCGGAAATAGTAGCGGCTGGAGGTACCGGGGGCGATGCCCGCCCCGGGCCGGCGGCCAAGTTAAAAAAATAAATAATCCCCGTTCAGTCTCAATGGCAGGGTGCGGGCCGGCCCGGCGGCGAGTGCGGCGGGCAGCAGGCCTCTTGGACAGGTTGAGAGATAAAAAAATAATAATTCCCGTTCAGTCTCAATGGCAGGGTGCGGGCCGGCCCGGCGGCGATTGCGGCGGGCAGCAGGCCTCTTGGACAGGTTGAGAGATAAAAAAATAATAATTCCCATGCAGTCTCAATGGCGGGGTGCGGGCCGGGAATAGGCCTCTTGGCCGGGGTGAATATGTTGGAACGCGGCGCGCGTAAATAGAAGCGGCTGGAGGTACCGGGGGCGAAGCCCGCCCCGGCCCGGAGGCCCAGTTAAAAAAAATAATAATCCCCGTTCAGTCTCAATGGCGGGGTGCGGGCCGGCCCGGCGGCGAGTGCGGCGGGCAGCAGGCCTCTTGGACAGGTTGAGAGATAAAAAAATAATAATTCCCGTGCAGTCTCAATGGCGGGGTGCGGGCCGGCCCGGCGGCGATTGCGGCGGGCAGCAGGCCTCTTGGACAGGTTGAGAGATAAAAAAATAATAATTCCCGTGCAGTCTCAATGGCGGGGTGCGGGCCGGGGAATAGGCCTCTTGGCCGGGGTGAATAGTGTTGGAACACGGCCCGCGGAAATAGTAGCGGCTGGAGGTACCGGGGGCGATGCCCGCCCCGGCCCGGCGGCCAAGTTAAAAAAATAAATAATCCCGTTCAGTCTCAATGGCAGGGTGCGGGCCGGCCCGGCGGCGATTGCGGCGGGCAGCAGGCCTCTTGGACAGGTTGAGAGATAAAAAAATAATAATTCCCATGCAGTCTCAATGGCGGGGTGCGGGCCGGGGAATAGGCCTCTTGGCCGGGGTGAATATGTTGGAACGCGGCGCGCGTAAATAGAAGCGGCTGGAGGTACCGGGGGCGAAGCCCGCCCCGGCCCGGAGGCCGAGTTAAAAAAAATAATAATCCCCGTTCAGTCTCAATGGCGGGGTGCGGGCCGGCCCGGCGGCGAGTGCGGCGGGCAGCAGGCCTCTTGGACAGGTTGAGAGATAAAAAAATAATAATTCCCGTGCAGTCTCAATGGAGGGGTGCGGGCCGGGGAATAGGCCTCTTGGCCGGGGTGAATATGTTGGAACGCGGCGCGCGTAAATAGAAGCGGCTGGAGGTACCGGGGGCGAAGCCCGCCCCGGCCCGGAGGCCGAGTTAAAAAAAATAATAATCCCCGTTCAGTCTCAATGGCGGGGTGCGGGCCGGCCCGGCGGCGAGTGCGGCGGGCAGCAGGCCTCTTGGACAGGTTGAGAGATAAAAAAATAATAATTCCCGTGCAGTCTCAATGGCGGGGTGCGGGCCGGGGAATAGGCCTCTTGGCCGGGGTGAATAGTGTTGGAACACGGCCCGCGGAAATAGTAGCGGCTGGAGGTACCGGGGGCGATGCCCGCCCCGGCCCGGCGGCCAAGTTAAAAAAATAAATAATCCCCGTTCAGTCTCAATGGCAGGGTGCGGGCCGGCCCGGCGGCGATTGCGGCGGGCAGCAGGCCTCTTGGACAGGTTGAGAGATAAAAAAATAATAATTCCCGTTCAGTCTCAATGGCAGGGTGCGGGCCGGCCCGGCGGCAATTGCGGCGGGCAGCAGGCCTCTTGGACAGGTTGAGAGATAAAAAAATAATAATTCCCATGCAGTCTCAATGGCGGGGTGCGGGCCGGGGAATAGGCCTCTTGGCCGGGGTGAATATGTTGGAACGCGGCGCGCGTAAATAGAAGCGGCTGGAGGTACCGGGGGCGAAGCCCGCCCCGGCCCGGAGGCCGAGTTAAAAAAAATAATAATCCCCATTCAGTCTCAATGGCGGGGTGCGGGCCGGCCCGGCGGCGAGTGCGGCGGGCAGCAGGCCTCTTGGACAGGTTGAGAGATAAAAAAATAATAATTCCCGTGCAGTCTCAATGGCGGGGTGCGGGCCGGGAAATAGGCCTCTTGGCCGGGGTGAATATGTTGGAACGCGGCGCGCGTAAATAGAAGCGGCTGGAGGTACCGGGGGCGAAGCCCGCCCCGGCCCGGAGGCCGAGTTAAAAAAAATAATAATCCCCGTTCAGTCTCAATGGCGGGGTGCGGGCCGGCCCGGCGGCGATTGCGGCGGGCAGCAGGCCTCTTGGACAGGTTGAGAGATAAAAAAATAATAATTCCCGTGCAGTCTCAATGGCGGGGTGCGGGCCGGGGAATAGGCCTCTTGGCCGGGGTGAATAGTGTTGGAACACGGCCCGCGGAAATAGTAGCGGCTGGAGGTACCGGGGGCGATGCCCGCCCCGGCCCGGCGGCCAAGTTAAAAAAATAAATAATCCCGTTCAGTCTCAATGGCAGGGTGCGGGCCGGCCCGGCGGCGATTGCGGCGGGCAGCAGGCCTCTTGGACAGGTTGAGAGATAAAAAAATAATAATTCCCGTGCAGTCTCAATTGCGGGGTGCGGGCCGGGGAATAGGCCTCTTGGCCGGGGTGAATATGTTGGAACGCGGCGCGCGTAAATAGAAGCGGCTGGAGGTACCGGGGGCGAAGCCCGCCCCGGCCCGGAGGCCGAGTTAAAAAAAATAATAATCCCCGTTCAGTCTCAATGGCGGGGTGCGGGCCGGCCCGGCGGCGAGTGCGGCGGGCAGCAGGCCTCTTGGACAGGTTGAGAGATAAAAAAATAATAATTCCCGTGCAGTCTCAATGGCGGGGTGCGGGCCGGGGAATAGGCCTCTTGGCCGGGGTGAATAGTGTTGGAACACGGCCCGCGGAAATAGTAGCGGCTGGAGGTACCGGGGGCGATGCCCGCCCGGGCCCGGCGGCCAAGTTAAAAAAATAAATAATCCCCGTTCAGTCTCAATGGCAGGGTGCGGGCCGGCCCGGCGGCGATTGCGGCGGGCAGCAGGCCTCTTGGACAGGTTGAGAGATAAAAAAATAATAATTCCCGTTCAGTCTCAATGGCAGGGTGCGGGCCGGCCCGGCGGCAATTGCGGCGGGCAGCAGGCCTCTTGGACAGGTTGAGAGATAAAAAAATAATAATTCCCGTGCAGTCTCAATGGCGGGGTGCGGGCCGGGGAATAGGCCTCTTGGCCGGGGTGAATAGTGTTGGAACACGGCCCGCGGAAATAGTAGCGGCTGGAGGTACCGGGGGCGATGCCCGCCCCGGCCCGGCGGCCAAGTTAAAAAAATAAATAATCCCCGTTCAGTCTCAATGGCAGGGTGCGGGCCGGCCCGGCGGCGATTGCGGCGGGCAGCAGGCCTCTTGGACAGGTTGAGAGATAAAAAAATAATAATTCCCGTGCAGTCTCAATGGCGGGGTGCGGGCCGGGGAATAGGCCTCTTGGCCGGGGTGAATAGTGTTGGAACACGGCCCGCGGAAATAGTAGCGGCTGGAGGTACCGGGGAGGATGCCCGCCCCGGGCCGGCGGCCAAGTTAAAAAAATAAATAATCCCCGTTCAGTCTCAATGGCAGGGTGCGGGCCGGCCCGGCGGCGAGTGCGGCGGGCAGCAGGCCTCTTGGACAGGTTGAGAGATAAAAAAATAATAATTCCCGTTCAGTCTCAATGGCAGGGTGCGGGCCGGCCCGGCGGCGATTGCGGCGGGCAGCAGGCCTCTTGGACAGGTTGAGAGATAAAAAAATAATAATTCCCATGCAGTCTCAATGGCGGGGTGCGGGCCGGGGAATAGGCCTCTTGGCCGGGGTGAATATGTTGGAACGCGGCGCGCGTAAATAGAAGCGGCTGGAGGTACCGGGGGCGAAGCCCGCCCCGGCCCGGAGGCCGAGTTAAAAAAAATAATAATCCCCGTTCAGTCTCAATGGCGGGGTGCGGGCCGGCCCGGCGGCGAGTGCGGCGGGCAGCAGGCCTCTTGGACAGGTTGAGAGATAAAAAAATAATAATTCCCGTGCAGTCTCAATGGCGGGGTGCGGGCCGGGGAATAGGCCTCTTGGCCGGGGTGAATATGTTGGAACGCGGCGCGCGTAAATAGAAGCGGCTGGAGGTACCGGGGGCGAAGCCCGCCCCGGCCCGGAGGCCGAGTTAAAAAAAATAATAATCCCCGTTCAGTCTCAATGGCGGGGTGCGGGCCGGCCCGGCGGCGAGTGCGGCGGGCAGCAGGCCTCTTGGACAGGTTGAGAGATAAAAAAATAATAATTCCCGTGCAGTCTCAATGGCGGGGTGCGGGCCGGGGAATAGGCCTCTTGGCCGGGGTGAATAGTGTTGGAACACGGCCCGCGGAAATAGTAGCGGCTGGAGGTACCGGGGGCGATGCCCGCCCCGGCCCGGCGGCCAAGTTAAAAAAATAAATAATCCCCGTTCAGTCTCAATGGCAGGGTGCGGGCCGGCCCGGCGGCGATTGCGGCGGGCAGCAGGCCTCTTGGACAGGTTGAGAGATAAAAAAATAATAATTCCCATGCAGTCTCAATGGCGGGGTGCGGGCCGGGGAATAGGCCTCTTGGCCGGGGTGAATAGTGTTGGAACACGGCCCGCGGAAATAGTAGCGGCTGGAGGTACCGGGGAGGATGCCCGCCCCGGGCCGGCGGCCAAGTTAAAAAAATAAATAATCCCCGTTCAGTCTCAATGGCAGGGTGCGGGCCGGCCCGGCGGCGAGTGCGGCGGGCAGCAGGCCTCTTGGACAGGTTGAGAGATAAAAAAATAATAATTCCCGTTCAGTCTCAATGGCAGGGTGCGGGCCGGCCCGGCGGCGATTGCGGCGGGCAGCAGGCCTCTTGGACAGGTTGAGAGATAAAAAAATAATAATTCCCATGCAGTCTCAATGGCGGGGTGCGGGCCGGGGAATAGGCCTCTTGGCCGGGGTGAATATGTTGGAACGCGGCGCGCGTAAATAGAAGCGGCTGGAGGTACCGGGGGCGAAGCCCGCCCCGGCCCGGAGGCCGAGTTAAAAAAAATAATAATCCCCGTTCAGTCTCAATGGCGGAGTGCGGGCCGGCCCGGCGGCGAGTGCGGCGGGCAGCAGGCCTCTTGGACAGGTTGAGAGATAAAAAAATAATAATTCCCGTGCAGTCTCAATGGCGGGGTGCGGGCCGGGGAATAGGCCTCTTGGCCGGGGTGAATAGTGTTGGAACACGGCCCGCGGGAATAGTAGCGGCTGGAGGTACCGGGGGCGATGCCCGCCCCGGCCCGGCGGCCAAGTTAAAAAAATAAATAATCCCCGTTCAGTCTCAATGGCAGGGTGCGGGCCGGCCCGGCGGCGATTGCGGCGGGCAGCAGGCCTCTTGGACAGGTTGAGAGATAAAAAAATAATAATTCCCGTGCAGTCTCAATGGCGGGGTGCGGGCCGGGGAATAGGCCTCTTGGCCGGGGTGAATAGTGTTGGAACACGGCCCGCGGAAATAGTAGCGGCTGGAGGTACCGGGGGCGATGCCCGCCCCGGGCCGGCGGCCAAGTTAAAAAAAATAATAATCCCCGTTCAGTCTCAATGGCGGGGTGCGGGCCGGCCCGGCGGCGAGTGCGGCGGGCAGCAGGCCTCTTGGACAGGTTGAGAGATAAAAAAATAATAATTCCCGTGCAGTCTCAATGGCGGGGTGCGGGCCGGCCCGGCGGCGATTGCGGCGGGCAGCAGGCCTCTTGGACAGGTTGAGAGATAAAAAAATAATAATTCCCATGCAGTCTCAATGGCGGGGTGCGGGCCGGGGAATAGGCCTCTTGGCCGGGGTGAATATGTTGGAACGCGGCGCGCGTAAATAGAAGCGGCTGGAGGTACCGGGGGCGAAGCCCGCCCCGGCCCGGAGGCCGAGTTAAAAAAAATAATAATCCCCGTTCAGTCTCAATGGCGGGGTGCGGGCCGGCCCGGCGGCGAGTGCGGCGGGCAGCAGGCCTCTTGGACAGGTTGAGAGATAAAAAAATAATAATTCCCGTGCAGTCTCAATGGCGGGGTGCGGGCCGGGGAATAGGCCTCTTGGCCGGGGTGAATATGTTGGAACGCGGCGCGCGTAAATAGAAGCGGCTGGAGGTACCGGGGGCGAAGCCCGCCCCGGCCCGGAGGCCGAGTTAAAAAAAATAATAATCCCCGTTCAGTCTCAATGGCGGGGTGCGGGCCGGCCCGGCGGCGAGTGCGGCGGGCAGCAGGCCTCTTGGACAGGTTGAGAGATAAAAAAATAATAATTCCCGTGCAGTCTCAATGGCGGGGTGCGGGCCGGGGAATAGGCCTCTTGGCCGGGGTGAATAGTGTTGGAACACGGCCCGCGGAAATAGTAGCGGCTGGAGGTACCGGGGGCGATGCCCGCCCCGGCCCGGCGGCCAAGTTAAAAAAATAAATAATCCCCGTTCAGTCTCAATGGCAGGGTGCGGGCCGGCCCGGCGGCGATTGCGGCGGGCAGCAGGCCTCTTGGACAGGTTGAGAGATAAAAAAATAATAATTCCCGTTCAGTCTCAATGGCAGGGTGCGGGCCGGCCCGGCGGCAATTGCGGCGGGCAGCAGGCCTCTTGGACAGGTTGAGAGATAAAAAAATAATAATTCCCATGCAGTCTCAATGGCGGGGTGCGGGCCGGGGAATAGGCCTCTTGGCCGGGGTGAATATGTTGGAACGCGGCGCGCGTAAATAGAAGCGGCTGGAGGTACCGGGGGCGAAGCCCGCCCCGGCCCGGAGGCCGAGTTAAAAAAAATAATAATCCCCATTCAGTCTCAATGGCGGGGTGCGGGCCGGCCCGGCGGCGAGTGCGGCGGGCAGCAGGCCTCTTGGACAGGTTGAGAGATAAAAAAATAATAATTCCCGTGCAGTCTCAATGGCGGGGTGCGGGCCGGGAAATAGGCCTCTTGGCCGGGGTGAATATGTTGGAACGCGGCGCGCGTAAATAGAAGCGGCTGGAGGTACCGGGGGCGAAGCCCGCCCCGGCCCGGAGGCCGAGTTAAAAAAAATAATAATCCCCGTTCAGTCTCAATGGCGGGGTGCGGGCCGGCCCGGCGGCGATTGCGGCGGGCAGCAGGCCTCTTGGACAGGTTGAGAGATAAAAAAATAATAATTCCCGTGCAGTCTCAATGGCGGGGTGCGGGCCGGGGAATAGGCCTCTTGGCCGGGGTGAATAGTGTTGGAACACGGCCCGCGGAAATAGTAGCGGCTGGAGGTACCGGGGGCGATGCCCGCCCCGGCCCGGCGGCCAAGTTAAAAAAATAAATAATCCCGTTCAGTCTCAATGGCAGGGTGCGGGCCGGCCCGGCGGCGATTGCGGCGGGCAGCAGGCCTCTTGGACAGGTTGAGAGATAAAAAAATCATAATTCCCGTGCAGTCTCAATTGCGGGGTGCGGGCCGGGGAATAGGCCTCTTGGCCGGGGTGAATATGTTGGAACGCGGCGCGCGTAAATAGAAGCGGCTGGAGGTACCGGGGGCGAAGCCCGCCCCGGCCCGGAGGCCGAGTTAAAAAAAATAATAATCCCCGTTCAGTCTCAATGGCGGGGTGCGGGCCGGCCCGGCGGCGAGTGCGGCGGGCAGCAGGCCTCTTGGACAGGTTGAGAGATAAAAAAATAATAATTCCCGTGCAGTCTCAATGGCGGGGTGCGGGCCGGGGAATAGGCCTCTTGGCCGGGGTGAATAGTGTTGGAACACGGCCCGCGGAAATAGTAGCGGCTGGAGGTACCGGGGGCGATGCCCGCCCGGGCCCGGCGGCCAAGTTAAAAAAATAAATAATCCCCGTTCAGTCTCAATGGCAGGGTGCGGGCCGGCCCGGCGGCGATTGCGGCGGGCAGCAGGCCTCTTGGACAGGTTGAGAGATAAAAAAATAATAATTCCCGTTCAGTCTCAATGGCAGGGTGCGGGCCGGCCCGGCGGCAATTGCGGCGGGCAGCAGGCCTCTTGGACAGGTTGAGAGATAAAAAAATAATAATTCCCATGCAGTCTCAATGGCGGGGTGCGGGCCGGGGAATAGGCCTCTTGGCCGGGGTGAATATGTTGGAACGCGGCGCGCGTAAATAGAAGCGGCTGGAGGTACCGGGGGCGAAGCCCGCCCCGGCCCGGAGGCCGAGTTAAAAAAAATAATAATCCCCGTTCAGTCTCAATGGCGGGGTGCGGGCCGGCCCGGCGGCGAGTGCGGCGGGCAGCAGGCCTCTTGGACAGGTTGAGAGATAAAAAAATAATAATTCCCGTGCAGTCTCAATGGCGGGGTGCGGGCCGGGGAATAGGCCTCTTGGCCGGGGTGAATATGTTGGAACGCGGCGCGCGTAAATAGAAGCGGCTGGAGGTACCGGGGGCGAAGCCCGCCCCGGCCCGGAGGCCGAGTTAAAAAAAATAATAATCCCCGTTCAGTCTCAATGGCGGGGTGCGGGCCGGCCCGGCGGCGAGTGCGGTGGGCAGCAGGCCTCTTGGACAGGTTGAGAGATAAAAAAATAATAATTCCCGTGCAGTCTCAATGGCGGGGTGCGGGCCGGGGAATAGGCCTCTTGGCCGGGGTGAATAGTGTTGGAACACGGCCCGCGGAAATAGTAGCGGCTGGAGGTACCGGGGGCGATGCCCGCCCCGGCCCGGCGGCCAAGTTAAAAAAATAAATAATCCCGTTCAGTCTCAATGGCAGGGTGCGGGCCGGCCCGGCGGCGATTGCGGCGGGCAGCAGGCCTCTTGGACAGGTTGAGAGATAAAAAAATAATAATTCCCATGCAGTCTCAATGGCGGGGTGCGGGCCGGGGAATAGGCCTCTTGGCCGGGGTGAATATGTTGGAACGCGGCGTGCGTAAATAGAAGCGGCTGGAGGTACCGGGGGCGAAGCCCGCCCCGGCCCGGAGGCCGAGTTAAAAAAAATAATAATCCCCGTTCAGTCTCAATGGCGGGGTGCGGGCCGGCCCGGCGGCGAGTGCGGCGGGCAGCAGGCCTCTTGGACAGGTTGAGAGATAAAAAAATAATAATTCCCGTGCAGTCTCAATGGCGGGGTGCGGGCCGGGGAATAGGCCTCTTGGCCGGGGTGAATATGTTGGAACGCGGCGCGCGTAAATAGAAGCGGCTGGAGGTACCGGGGGCGAAGCCCGCCCCGGCCCGGAGGCCGAGTTAAAAAAAATAATAATCCCCGTTCAGTCTCAATGGCGGGGTGCGGGCCGGCCCGGCGGCGAGTGCGGCGGGCAGCAGGCCTCTTGGACAGGTTGAGAGATAAAAAAATAATAATTCCCGTGCAGTCTCAATGGCGGGGTGCGGGCCGGGGAATAGGCCTCTTGGCCGGGGTGAATAGTGTTGGAACACGGCCCGCGGAAATAGTAGCGGCTGGAGGTACCGGGGGCGATGCCCGCCCCGGCCCGGCGGCCAAGTTAAAAAAATAAATAATCCCCGTTCAGTCTCAATGGCAGGGTGCGGGCCGGCCCGGCGGCGATTGCGGCGGGCAGCAGGCCTCTTGGACAGGTTGAGAGATAAAAAAATAATAATTCCCGTTCAGTCTCAATGGCAGGGTGCGGGCCGGCCCGGCGGCAATTGCGGCGGGCAGCAGGCCTCTTGGACAGGTTGAGAGATAAAAAAATAATAATTCCCATGCAGTCTCAATGGCGGGGTGCGGGCCGGGGAATAGGCCTCTTGGCCGGGGTGAATATGTTGGAACGCGGCGCGCGTAAATAGAAGCGGCTGGAGGTACCGGGGGCGAAGCCCGCCCCGGCCCGGAGGCCGAGTTAAAAAAAATAATAATCCCCGTTCAGTCTCAATGGCGGGGTGCGGGCCGGCCCGGCGGCGAGTGCGGCGGGCAGCAGGCCTCTTGGACAGGTTGAGAGATAAAAAAATAATAATTCCCGTGCAGTCTCAATGGCGGGGTGCGGGCCGGGAAATAGGCCTCTTGGCCGGGGTGAATATGTTGGAACGCGGCGCGCGTAAATAGAAGCGGCTGGAGGTACCGGGGGCGAAGCCCGCCCCGGCCCGGAGGCCGAGTTAAAAAAAATAATAATCCCCGTTCAGTCTCAATGGCGGGGTGCGGGCCGGCCCGGCGGCGATTGCGGCGGGCAGCAGGCCTCTTGGACAGGTTGAGAGATAAAAAAATAATAATTCCCGTGCAGTCTCAATGGCGGGGTGCGGGCCGGGGAGTAGGCCTCTTGGCCGGGGTGAATAGTGTTGGAACACGGCCCGCGGAAATAGTAGCGGCTGGAGGTACCGGGGGCGATGCCCGCCCCGGCCCGGCGGCCAAGTTAAAAAAATAAATAATCCCGTTCAGTCTCAATGGCAGGGTGCGGGCCGGCCCGGCGGCGATTGCGGCGGGCAGCAGGCCTCTTGGACAGGTTGAGAGATAAAAAAATAATAATTCCCATGCAGTCTCAATGGCGGGGTGCGGGCCGGGGAATAGGCCTCTTGGCCGGGGTGAATATGTTGGAACGCGGCGCGCGTAAATAGAAGCGGCTGGAGGTACCGGGGGCGAAGCCCGCCCCGGCCCGGAGGCCGAGTTAAAAAAAATAATAATCCCCGTTCAGTCTCAATGGCGGGGTGCGGGCCGGCCCGGCGGCGATTGCGGCGGGCAGCAGGCCTCTTGGACAGGTTGAGAGATAAAAAAATAATAATTCCCATGCAGTCTCAATGGCGGGGTGCGGGCCGGGGAATAGGCCTCTTGGCCGGGGTGAATATGTTGGAACGCGGCGCGCGTAAATAGAAGCGGCTGGAGGTACCGGGGGCGAAGCCCGCCCCGGCCCGGAGGCCGAGTTAAAAAAAATAATAATCCCCGTTCAGTCTCAATGGCGGGGTGCGGGCCGGCCCGGCGGCGAGTGCGGCGGGCAGCAGGCCTCTTGGACAGGTTGAGAGATAAAAAAATAATAATTCCCGTGCAGTCTCAATGGCGGGGTGCGGGCCGGGGAATAGGCCTCTTGGCCGGGGTGAATAGTGTTGGAACACGGCCCGCGGAAATAGTAGCGGCTGGAGGTACCGTGGGCGATGCCCGCCCCGGCCCGGCGGCCAAGTTAAAAAAATAAATAATCCCCGTTCAGTCTCAATGGCAGGGTGCGGGCCGGCCCGGCGGCGATTGCGGCGGGCAGCAGGCCTCTTGGACAGGTTGAGAGATAAAAAAATAATAATTCCCGTTCAGTCTCAATGGCAGGGTGCGGGCCGGCCCGGCGGCAATTGCGGCGGGCAGCAGGCCTCTTGGACAGGTTGAGAGATAAAAAAATAATAATTCCCATGCAGTCTCAATGGCGGGGTGCGGGCCGGGGAATAGGCCTCTTGGCCGGGGTGAATATGTTGGAACGCGGCGCGCGTAAATAGAAGCGGCTGGAGGTACCGGGGGCGAAGCCCGCCCCGGCCCGGAGGCCGAGTTAAAAAAAATAATAATCCCCGTTCAGTCTCAATGGCGGGGTGCGGGCCGGCCCGGCGGCGAGTGCGGCGGGCAGCAGGCCTCTTGGACAGGTTGAGAGATAAAAAAATAATAATTCCCGTGCAGTCTCAATGGCGGGGTGCGGGCCGGGGAATAGGCCTCTTGGCCGGGGTGAATATGTTGGAACGCGGCGCGCGTAAATAGAAGCGGCTGGAGGTACCGGGGGCGAAGCCCACCCCGGCCCGGAGGCCGAGTTAAAAAAAATAATAATCCCCGTTCAGTCTCAATGGCGGGGTGCGGGCCGGCCCGGCGGCGACTGCGGCGGGCAGCAGGCCTCTTGGACAGGTTGAGAGATAAAAAAATAATAATTCCCGTGCAGTCTCAATGGCGGGGTGCGGGCCGGGGAATAGGCCTCTTGGCCGGGGTGAATAGTGTTGGAACACGGCCCGCGGAAATAGTAGCGGCTGGAGGTACCGGGGGCGATGCCCGCCCCGGCCCGGCGGCCAAGTTAAAAAAATAAATAATCCCGTTCAGTCTCAATGGCAGGGTGCGGGCCGGCCCGGCGGCGATTGCGGCGGGCAGCAGGCCTCTTGGACAGGTTGAGAGATAAAAAAATAATAATTCCCATGCAGTCTCAATGGCGGGGTGCGGGCCGGGGAATAGGCCTCTTGGCCGGGGTGAATATGTTGGAACGCGGCACGCGTAAATAGAAGCGGCTGGAGGTACCGGGGGCGAAGCCCGCCCCGGCCCGGAGGCCGAGTTAAAAAAAATAATAATCCCCGTTCAGTCTCAATGGCGGGGTGCGGGCCGGCCCGGCGGCGAGTGCGGCGGGCAGCAGGCCTCTTGGACAGGTTGAGAGATAAAAAAATAATAATTCCCGTGCAGTCTCAATGGCGGGGTGCGGGCCGGGGAATAGGCCTCTTGGCCGGGGTGAATATGTTGGAACGCGGCGCGCGTAAATAGAAGCGGCTGGAGGTACCGGGGGCGAAGCCCGCCCCGGCCCGGAGGCCGAGTTAAAAAAAATAATAATCCCCGTTCAGTCTCAATGGCGGGGTGCGGGCCGGCCCGGCGGCGAGTGCGGCGGGCAGCAGGCCTCTTGGACAGGTTGAGAGATAAAAAAATAATAATTCCCGTGCAGTCTCAATGGCGGGGTGCGGGCCGGGGAATAGGCCTCTTGGCCGGGGTGAATAGTGTTGGAACACGGCCCGCGGAAATAGTAGCGGCTGGAGGTACCGGGGGCGATGCCCGCCCCGGCCCGGCGGCCAAGTTAAAAAAATAAATAATCCCCGTTCAGTCTCAATGGCAGGGTGCGGGCCGGCCCGGCGGCGATTGCGGCGGGCAGCAGGCCTCTTGGACAGGTTGAGAGATAAAAAAAATAATAATTCCCGTTCAGTCTCAATGGCAGGGTGCGGGCCGGCCCGGCGGCAATTGCGGCGGGCAGCAGGCCTCTTGGACAGGTTGAGAGATAAAAAAATAATAATTCCCATGCAGTCTCAATGGCGGGGTGCGGGCCGGGGAATAGGCCTCTTGGCCGGGGTGAATAGTGTTGGAACACGGCCCGCGGAAATAGTAACGGCTGGAGGTACCGGGGGCGATGCCCGCCCCGGCCCGGCGGCCAAGTTAAAAAAATAAATAATCCCCGTTCAGTCTCAATGGCAGGGTGCGGGCCGGCCCGGCGGCGAGTGCGGCGGGCAGCAGGCCTCTTGGACAGGTTGAGAGATAAAAAAATAATAATTCCCGTTCAGTCTCAATGGCAGGGTGCGGGCCGGCCCGGCGGCGATTGCGGCGGGCAGCAGGCCTCTTGGACAGGTTGAGAGATAAAAAAATAATAATTCCCATGCAGTCTCAATGGCGGGGTGCGGGCCGGGGAATAGGCCTCTTGGCCGGGGTGAATATGTTGGAACGCGGCGCGCGTAAATAGAAGCGGCTGGAGGTACCGGGGGCGAAGCCCGCCCCGGCCCGGAGGCCGAGTTAAAAAAAATAATAATCCCCGTTCAGTCTCAATGGCGGGGTGCGGGCCGGCCCGGCGGCGAGTGCGGCGGGCAGCAGGCCTCTTGGACAGGTTGAGAGATAAAAAAATAATAATTCCCGTGCAGTCTCAATGGCGGGGTGCGGGCCGGGGAATAGGCCTCTTGGCCGGGGTGAATATGTTGGAACGCGGCGCGCGTAAATAGAAGCGGCTGGAGGTACCGGGGGCGAAGCCCGCCCCGGCCCGGAGGCCGAGTTAAAAAAAATAATAATCCCGTCCAGTCTCAATGGCGGGGTGCGGGCCGGCCCGGCGGCGAGTGCGGCGGGCAGCAGGCCTCTTGGACAGGTTGAGAGATAAAAAAATAATAATTCCCGTGCAGTCTCAATGGCGGGGTGCGGGCCGGGGAATAGGCCTCTTGGCCGGGGTGAATAGTGTTGGAACACGGCCCGCGGAAATAGTAGCGGCTGGAGGTACCGGGGGCGATGCCCGCCCCGGCCCGGCGGCCAAGTTAAAAAAATAAATAATCCCGTTCAGTCTCAATGGCAGGGTGCGGGCCGGCCCGGCGGCGATTGCGGCGGGCAGCAGGCCTCTTGGACAGGTTGAGAGATAAAAAAAATAATAATTCCCATGCAGTCTCAATGGCGGGGTGCGGGCCGGGGAATAGGCCTCTTGGCCGGGGTGAATATGTTGGAACGCGGCGCGCGTAAATAGAAGCGGCTGGAGGTACCGGGGGCGAAGCCCGCCCCGGCCCGGAGGCCGAGTTAAAAAAAAATAATAATCCCCGTTCAGTCTCAATGGCGGGGTGCGGGCCGGCCCGGCGGCGAGTGCGGCGGGCAGCAGGCCTCTTGGACAGGTTGAGAGATAAAAAAATAATAATTCCCGTGCAGTCTCAATGGCGGGGTGCGGGCCGGGGAATAGGCCTCTTGGCCGGGGTGAATATGTTGGAACGCGGCGCGCGTAAATAGAAGCGGCTGGAGGTACCGGGGGCGAAGCCCGCCCCGGCCCGGAGGCCGAGTTAAAAAAAATAATAATCCCCGTTCAGTCTCAATGGCGGGGTGCGGTCCGGCCCGGCGGCGAGTGCGGCGGGCAGCAGGCCTCTTGGACAGGTTGAGAGATAAAAAAATAATAATTCCCGTGCAGTCTCAATGGCGGGGTGCGGGCCGGGGAATAGGCCTCTTGGCCGGGGTGAATATGTTGGAACGCGGCGCACGTAAATAGAAGCGGCTGGAGGTACCGGGGGCGAAGCCCGCCCCGGCCCGGAGGCCGAGTTAAAAAAAATAATAATCCCCGTTCAGTCTCAATGGCGGGGTGCGGGCCGGCCCGGCGGCGAGTGCGGCGGGCAGCAGGCCTCTTGGACAGGTTGAGAGATAAAAAAATAATAATTCCCGTGCAGTCTCAATGGCGGGGTGCGGGCCGGGGAATAGGCCTCTTGGCCGGGGTGAATAGTGTTGGAACACGGCCCGCGGAAATAGTAGCGGCTGGAGGTACCGGGGGCGATGCCCGCCCCGGCCCGGCGGCCAAGTTAAAAAAATAAATAATCCCCGTTCAGTCTCAATGGCAGGGTGCGGGCCGGCCCGGCGGCGATTGCGGCGGGCAGCAGGCCTCTTGGACAGGTTGAGAGATAAAAAAATAATAATTCCCGTGCAGTCTCAATGGCGGGGTGCGGGCCGGGGAATAGGCCTCTTGGCCGGGGTGAATAGTGTTGGAACACGGCCCGCGGAAATAGTAGCGGCTGGAGGTACCGGGGAGGATGCCCGCCCCGGGCCGGCGGCCAAGTTAAAAAAATAAATAATCCCCGTTCAGTCTCAATGGCAGGGTGCGGGCCGGCCCGGCGGCGAGTGCGGCGGGCAGCAGGCCTCTTGGACAGGTTGAGAGATAAAAAAATAATAATTCCCGTTCAGTCTCAATGGCAGGGTGCGGGCCGGCCCGGCGGCGATTGCGGCGGGCAGCAGGCCTCTTGGACAGGTTGAGAGATAAAAAAATAATAATTCCCATGCAGTCTCAATGGCGGGGTGCGGGCCGGGGAATAGGCCTCTTGGCCGGGGTGAATATGTTGGAACGCGGCGCGCGTAAATAGAAGCGGCTGGAGGTACCGGGGGCGAAGCCCGCCCCGGCCCGGAGGCCGAGTTAAAAAAAATAATAATCCCCGTTCAGTCTCAATGGCGGGGTGCGGGCCGGCCCGGCGGCGAGTGCGGCGGGCAGCAGGCCTCTTGGACAGGTTGAGAGATAAAAAAATAATAATTCCCGTGCAGTCTCAATGGCGGGGTGCGGGCCGGGGAATAGGCCTCTTGGCCGGGGTGAATATGTTGGAACGCGGCGCGCGTAAATAGAAGCGGCTGGAGGTACCGGGGGCGAAGCCCGCCCCGGCCCGGAGGCCGAGTTAAAAAAAATAATAATCCCGTTCAGTCTCAATGGCGGGGTGCGGGCCGGCCCGGCGGCGAGTGCGGCGGGCAGCAGGCCTCTTGGACAGGTTGAGAGATAAAAAAATAATAATTCCCGTGCAGTCTCAATGGCGGGGTGCGGGCCGGGGAATAGGCCTCTTGGCCGGGGTGAATAGTGTTGGAACACGGCCCGCGGAAATAGTAGCGGCTGGAGGTACCGGGGGCGATGCCCGCCCCGGCCCGGCGGCCAAGTTAAAAAAATAAATAATCCCGTTCAGTCTCAATGGCAGGGTGCGGGCCGGCCCGGCGGCGATTGCGGCGGGCAGCAGGCCTCTTGGACAGGTTGAGAGATAAAAAAAATAATAATTCCCATGCAGTCTCAATGGCGGGGTGCGGGCCGGGGAATAGGCCTCTTGGCCGGGGTGAATATGTTGGAACGCGGCGCGCGTAAATAGAAGCGGCTGGAGGTACCGGGGGCGAAGCCCGCCCCGGCCCGGAGGCCGAGTTAAAAAAAAATAATAATCCCCGTTCAGTCTCAATGGCGGGGTGCGGGCCGGCCCGGCGGCGAGTGCGGCGGGCAGCAGGCCTCTTGGACAGGTTGAGAGATAAAAAAATAATAATTCCCGTGCAGTCTCAATGGCGGGGTGCGGGCCGGGGAATAGGCCTCTTGGCCGGGGTGAATATGTTGGAACGCGGCGCGCGTAAATAGAAGCGGCTGGAGGTACCGGGGGCGAAGCCCGCCCCGGCCCGGAGGCCGAGTTAAAAAAAATAATAATCCCCGTTCAGTCTCAATGGCGGGGTGCGGGCCGGCCCGGCGGCGAGTGCGGCGGGCAGCAGGCCTCTTGGACAGGTTGAGAGATAAAAAAATAATAATTCCCGTGCAGTCTCAATGGCGGGGTGCGGGCCGGGGAATAGGCCTCTTGGCCGGGGTGAATAGTGTTGGAACACGGCCCGCGGAAATAGTAGCGGCTGGAGGTACCGGGGGCGATGCCCGCCCCGGCCCGGCGGCCAAGTTAAAAAAATAAATAATCCCCGTTCAGTCTCAATGGCAGGGTGCGGGCCGGCCCGGCGGCGATTGCGGCGGGCAGCAGGCCTCTTGGACAGGTTGAGAGATAAAAAAATAATAATTCCCGTGCAGTCTCAATGGCGGGGTGCGGGCCGGGGAATAGGCCTCTTGGCCGGGGTGAATAGTGTTGGAACACGGCCCGCGGAAATAGTAGCGGCTGGAGGTACCGGGGAGGATGCCCGCCCCGGGCCGGCGGCCAAGTTAAAAAAATAAATAATCCCCGTTCAGTCTCAATGGCAGGGTGCGGGCCGGCCCGGCGGCGAGTGCGGCGGGCAGCAGGCCTCTTGGACAGGTTGAGAGATAAAAAAATAATAATTCCCGTTCAGTCTCAATGGCAGGGTGCGGGCCGGCCCGGCGGCGATTGCGGCGGGCAGCAGGCCTCTTGGACAGGTTGAGAGATAAAAAAATAATAATTCCCATGCAGTCTCAATGGCGGGGTGCGGGCCGGGGAATAGGCCTCTTGGCCGGGGTGAATATGTTGGAACGCGGCGCGCGTAAATAGAAGCGGCTGGAGGTACCGGGGGCGAAGCCCGCCCCGGCCCGGAGGCCGAGTTAAAAAAAATAATAATCCCCGTTCAGTCTCAATGGCGGAGTGCGGGCCGGCCCGGCGGCGAGTGCGGCGGGCAGCAGGCCTCTTGGACAGGTTGAGAGATAAAAAAATAATAATTCCCGTGCAGTCTCAATGGCGGGGTGCGGGCCGGGGAATAGGCCTCTTGGCCGGGGTGAATAGTGTTGGAACACGGCCCGCGGGAATAGTAGCGGCTGGAGGTACCGGGGGCGATGCCCGCCCCGGCCCGGCGGCCAAGTTAAAAAAATAAATAATCCCCGTTCAGTCTCAATGGCAGGGTGCGGGCCGGCCCGGCGGCGATTGCGGCGGGCAGCAGGCCTCTTGGACAGGTTGAGAGATAAAAAAATAATAATTCCCGTGCAGTCTCAATGGCGGGGTGCGGGCCGGGGAATAGGCCTCTTGGCCGGGGTGAATAGTGTTGGAACACGGCCCGCGGAAATAGTAGCGGCTGGAGGTACCGGGGGCGATGCCCGCCCCGGGCCGGCGGCCAAGTTAAAAAAATAAATAATCCCCGTTCAGTCTCAATGGCAGGGTGCGGGCCGGCCCGGCGGCGAGTGCGGCGGGCAGCAGGCCTCTTGGACAGGTTGAGAGATAAAAAAATAATAATTCCCGTTCAGTCTCAATGGCAGGGTGCGGGCCGGCCCGGCGGCGATTGCGGCGGGCAGCAGGCCTCTTGGACAGGTTGAGAGATAAAAAAATAATAATTCCCATGCAGTCTCAATGGCGGGGTGCGGGCCGGGAATAGGCCTCTTGGCCGGGGTGAATATGTTGGAACGCGGCGCGCGTAAATAGAAGCGGCTGGAGGTACCGGGGGCGAAGCCCGCCCCGGCCCGGAGGCCCAGTTAAAAAAAATAATAATCCCCGTTCAGTCTCAATGGCGGGGTGCGGGCCGGCCCGGCGGCGAGTGCGGCGGGCAGCAGGCCTCTTGGACAGGTTGAGAGATAAAAAAATAATAATTCCCGTGCAGTCTCAATGGCGGGGTGCGGGCCGGCCCGGCGGCGATTGCGGCCGGCAGCAGGCCTCTTGGACAGGTTGAGAGATAAAAAAATAATAATTCCCGTGCAGTCTCAATGGCGGGGTGCGGGCCGGGGAATAGGCCTCTTGGCCGGGGTGAATAGTGTTGGAACACGGCCCGCGGAAATAGTAGCGGCTGGAGGTACCGGGGGCGATGCCCGCCCCGGCCCGGCGGCCAAGTTAAAAAAATAAATAATCCCGTTCAGTCTCAATGGCAGGGTGCGGGCCGGCCCGGCGGCGATTGCGGCGGGCAGCAGGCCTCTTGGACAGGTTGAGAGATAAAAAAATAATAATTCCCATGCAGTCTCAATGGCGGGGTGCGGGCCGGGGAATAGGCCTCTTGGCCGGGGTGAATATGTTGGAACGCGGCGCGCGTAAATAGAAGCGGCTGGAGGTACCGGGGGCGAAGCCCGCCCCGGCCCGGAGGCCGAGTTAAAAAAAATAATAATCCCCGTTCAGTCTCAATGGCGGGGTGCGGGCCGGCCCGGCGGCGAGTGCGGCGGGCAGCAGGCCTCTTGGACAGGTTGAGAGATAAAAAAATAATAATTCCCGTGCAGTCTCAATGGCGGGGTGCGGGCCGGGGAATAGGCCTCTTGGCCGGGGTGAATATGTTGGAACGCGGCGCGCGTAAATAGAAGCGGCTGGAGGTACCGGGGGCGAAGCCCGCCCCGGCCCGGAGGCCGAGTTAAAAAAAATAATAATCCCCGTTCAGTCTCAATGGCGGGGTGCGGGCCGGCCCGGCGGCGAGTGCGGCGGGCAGCAGGCCTCTTGGACAGGTTGAGAGATAAAAAAATAATAATTCCCGTGCAGTCTCAATGGCGGGGTGCGGGCCGGGGAATAGGCCTCTTGGCCGGGGTGAATAGTGTTGGAACACGGCCCGCGGAAATAGTAGCGGCTGGAGGTACCGGGGGCGATGCCCGCCCCGGCCCGGCGGCCAAGTTAAAAAAATAAATAATCCCCGTTCAGTCTCAATGGCAGGGTGCGGGCCGGCCCGGCGGCGATTGCGGCGGGCAGCAGGCCTCTTGGACAGGTTGAGAGATAAAAAAATAATAATTCCCGTTCAGTCTCAATGGCAGGGTGCGGGCCGGCCCGGCGGCAATTGCGGCGGGCAGCAGGCCTCTTGGACAGGTTGAGAGATAAAAAAATAATAATTCCCATGCAGTCTCAATGGCGGGGTGCGGGCCGGGGAATAGGCCTCTTGGCCGGGGTGAATATGTTGGAACGCGGCGCGCGTAAATAGAAGCGGCTGGAGGTACCGGGGGCGAAGCCCGCCCCGGCCCGGAGGCCGAGTTAAAAAAAATAATAATCCCCATTCAGTCTCAATGGCGGGGTGCGGCCCGGCCCGGCGGCGAGTGCGGCGGGCAGCAGGCCTCTTGGACAGGTTGAGAGATAAAAAAATAATAATTCCCGTGCAGTCTCAATGGCGGGGTGCGGGCCGGGAAATAGGCCTCTTGGCCGGGGTGAATATGTTGGAACGCGGCGCGCGTAAATAGAAGCGGCTGGAGGTACCGGGGGCGAAGCCCGCCCCGGCCCGGAGGCCGAGTTAAAAAAAATAATAATCCCCGTTCAGTCTCAATGGCGGGGTGCGGGCCGGCCCGGCGGCGATTGCGGCGGGCAGCAGGCCTCTTGGACAGGTTGAGAGATAAAAAAATAATAATTCCCGTGCAGTCTCAATGGCGGGGTGCGGGCCGGGGAATAGGCCTCTTGGCCGGGGTGAATAGTGTTGGAACACGGCCCGCGGAAATAGTAGCGGCTGGAGGTACCGGGGGCGATGCCCGCCCCGGCCCGGCGGCCAAGTTAAAAAAATAAATAATCCCGTTCAGTCTCAATGGCAGGGTGCGGGCCGGCCCGGCGGCGATTGCGGCGGGCAGCAGGCCTCTTGGACAGGTTGAGAGATAAAAAAATCATAATTCCCGTGCAGTCTCAATTGCGGGGTGCGGGCCGGGGAATAGGCCTCTTGGCCGGGGTGAATATGTTGGAACGCGGCGCGCGTAAATAGAAGCGGCTGGAGGTACCGGGGGCGAAGCCCGCCCCGGCCCGGAGGCCGAGTTAAAAAAAATAATAATCCCCGTTCAGTCTCAATGGCGGGGTGCGGGCCGGCCCGGCGGCGAGTGCGGCGGGCAGCAGGCCTCTTGGACAGGTTGAGAGATAAAAAAATAATAATTCCCGTGCAGTCTCAATGGCGGGGTGCGGGCCGGGGAATAGGCCTCTTGGCCGGGGTGAATAGTGTTGGAACACGGCCCGCGGAAATAGTAGCGGCTGGAGGTACCGGGGGCGATGCCCGCCCGGGCCCGGCGGCCAAGTTAAAAAAATAAATAATCCCCGTTCAGTCTCAATGGCAGGGTGCGGGCCGGCCCGGCGGCGATTGCGGCGGGCAGCAGGCCTCTTGGACAGGTTGAGAGATAAAAAAATAATAATTCCCGTTCAGTCTCAATGGCAGGGTGCGGGCCGGCCCGGCGGCAATTGCGGCGGGCAGCAGGCCTCTTGGACAGGTTGAGAGATAAAAAAATAATAATTCCCATGCAGTCTCAATGGCGGGGTGCGGGCCGGGGAATAGGCCTCTTGGCCGGGGTGAATATGTTGGAACGCGGCGCGCGTAAATAGAAGCGGCTGGAGGTACCGGGGGCGAAGCCCGCCCCGGCCCGGAGGCCGAGTTAAAAAAAATAATAATCCCCGTTCAGTCTCAATGGCGGGGTGCGGGCCGGCCCGGCGGCGAGTGCGGCGGGCAGCAGGCCTCTTGGACAGGTTGAGAGATAAAAAAATAATAATTCCCGTGCAGTCTCAATGGCGGGGTGCGGGCCGGGGAATAGGCCTCTTGGCCGGGGTGAATATGTTGGAACGCGGCGCGCGTAAATAGAAGCGGCTGGAGGTACCGGGGGCGAAGCCCGCCCCGGCCCGGAGGCCGAGTTAAAAAAAATAATAATCCCCGTTCAGTCTCAATGGCGGGGTGCGGGCCGGCCCGGCGGCGAGTGCGGTGGGCAGCAGGCCTCTTGGACAGGTTGAGAGATAAAAAAATAATAATTCCCGTGCAGTCTCAATGGCGGGGTGCGGGCCGGGGAATAGGCCTCTTGGCCGGGGTGAATAGTGTTGGAACACGGCCCGCGGAAATAGTAGCGGCTGGAGGTACCGGGGGCGATGCCCGCCCCGGCCCGGCGGCCAAGTTAAAAAAATAAATAATCCCGTTCAGTCTCAATGGCAGGGTGCGGGCCGGCCCGGCGGCGATTGCGGCGGGCAGCAGGCCTCTTGGACAGGTTGAGAGATAAAAAAATAATAATTCCCATGCAGTCTCAATGGCGGGGTGCGGGCCGGGGAATAGGCCTCTTGGCCGGGGTGAATATGTTGGAACGCGGCGTGCGTAAATAGAAGCGGCTGGAGGTACCGGGGGCGAAGCCCGCCCCGGCCCGGAGGCCGAGTTAAAAAAAATAATAATCCCCGTTCAGTCTCAATGGCGGGGTGCGGGCCGGCCCGGCGGCGAGTGCGGCGGGCAGCAGGCCTCTTGGACAGGTTGAGAGATAAAAAAATAATAATTCCCGTGCAGTCTCAATGGCGGGGTGCGGGCCGGGGAATAGGCCTCTTGGCCGGGGTGAATATGTTGGAACGCGGCGCGCGTAAATAGAAGCGGCTGGAGGTACCGGGGGCGAAGCCCGCCCCGGCCCGGAGGCCGAGTTAAAAAAAATAATAATCCCCGTTCAGTCTCAATGGCGGGGTGCGGGCCGGCCCGGCGGCGAGTGCGGCGGGCAGCAGGCCTCTTGGACAGGTTGAGAGATAAAAAAATAATAATTCCCGTGCAGTCTCAATGGCGGGGTGCGGGCCGGGGAATAGGCCTCTTGGCCGGGGTGAATAGTGTTGGAACACGGCCCGCGGAAATAGTAGCGGCTGGAGGTACCGGGGGCGATGCCCGCCCCGGCCCGGCGGCCAAGTTAAAAAAATAAATAATCCCCGTTCAGTCTCAATGGCAGGGTGCGGGCCGGCCCGGCGGCGATTGCGGCGGGCAGCAGGCCTCTTGGACAGGTTGAGAGATAAAAAAATAATAATTCCCGTTCAGTCTCAATGGCAGGGTGCGGGCCGGCCCGGCGGCAATTGCGGCGGGCAGCAGGCCTCTTGGACAGGTTGAGAGATAAAAAAATAATAATTCCCATGCAGTCTCAATGGCGGGGTGCGGGCCGGGGAATAGGCCTCTTGGCCGGGGTGAATATGTTGGAACGCGGCGCGCGTAAATAGAAGCGGCTGGAGGTACCGGGGGCGAAGCCCGCCCCGGCCCGGAGGCCGAGTTAAAAAAAATAATAATCCCCGTTCAGTCTCAATGGCGGGGTGCGGGCCGGCCCGGCGGCGAGTGCGGCGGGCAGCAGGCCTCTTGGACAGGTTGAGAGATAAAAAAATAATAATTCCCGTGCAGTCTCAATGGCGGGGTGCGGGCCGGGAAATAGGCCTCTTGGCCGGGGTGAATATGTTGGAACGCGGCGCGCGTAAATAGAAGCGGCTGGAGGTACCGGGGGCGAAGCCCGCCCCGGCCCGGAGGCCGAGTTAAAAAAAATAATAATCCCCGTTCAGTCTCAATGGCGGGGTGCGGGCCGGCCCGGCGGCGATTGCGGCGGGCAGCAGGCCTCTTGGACAGGTTGAGAGATAAAAAAATAATAATTCCCGTGCAGTCTCAATGGCGGGGTGCGGGCCGGGGAGTAGGCCTCTTGGCCGGGGTGAATAGTGTTGGAACACGGCCCGCGGAAATAGTAGCGGCTGGAGGTACCGGGGGCGATGCCCGCCCCGGCCCGGCGGCCAAGTTAAAAAAATAAATAATCCCGTTCAGTCTCAATGGCAGGGTGCGGGCCGGCCCGGCGGCGATTGCGGCGGGCAGCAGGCCTCTTGGACAGGTTGAGAGATAAAAAAATAATAATTCCCATGCAGTCTCAATGGCGGGGTGCGGGCCGGGGAATAGGCCTCTTGGCCGGGGTGAATATGTTGGAACGCGGCGCGCGTAAATAGAAGCGGCTGGAGGTACCGGGGGCGAAGCCCGCCCCGGCCCGGAGGCCGAGTTAAAAAAAATAATAATCCCCGTTCAGTCTCAATGGCGGGGTGCGGGCCGGCCCGGCGGCGATTGCGGCGGGCAGCAGGCCTCTTGGACAGGTTGAGAGATAAAAAAATAATAATTCCCATGCAGTCTCAATGGCGGGGTGCGGGCCGGGGAATAGGCCTCTTGGCCGGGGTGAATATGTTGGAACGCGGCGCGCGTAAATAGAAGCGGCTGGAGGTACCGGGGGCGAAGCCCGCCCCGGCCCGGAGGCCGAGTTAAAAAAAATAATAATCCCCGTTCAGTCTCAATGGCGGGGTGCGGGCCGGCCCGGCGGCGAGTGCGGCGGGCAGCAGGCCTCTTGGACAGGTTGAGAGATAAAAAAATAATAATTCCCGTGCAGTCTCAATGGCGGGGTGCGGGCCGGGGAATAGGCCTCTTGGCCGGGGTGAATAGTGTTGGAACACGGCCCGCGGAAATAGTAGCGGCTGGAGGTACCGTGGGCGATGCCCGCCCCGGCCCGGCGGCCAAGTTAAAAAAATAAATAATCCCCGTTCAGTCTCAATGGCAGGGTGCGGGCCGGCCCGGCGGCGATTGCGGCGGGCAGCAGGCCTCTTGGACAGGTTGAGAGATAAAAAAATAATAATTCCCGTTCAGTCTCAATGGCAGGGTGCGGGCCGGCCCGGCGGCAATTGCGGCGGGCAGCAGGCCTCTTGGACAGGTTGAGAGATAAAAAAATAATAATTCCCATGCAGTCTCAATGGCGGGGTGCGGGCCGGGGAATAGGCCTCTTGGCCGGGGTGAATATGTTGGAACGCGGCGCGCGTAAATAGAAGCGGCTGGAGGTACCGGGGGCGAAGCCCGCCCCGGCCCGGAGGCCGAGTTAAAAAAAATAATAATCCCCGTTCAGTCTCAATGGCGGGGTGCGGGCCGGCCCGGCGGCGAGTGCGGCGGGCAGCAGGCCTCTTGGACAGGTTGAGAGATAAAAAAATAATAATTCCCGTGCAGTCTCAATGGCGGGGTGCGGGCCGGGGAATAGGCCTCTTGGCCGGGGTGAATATGTTGGAACGCGGCGCGCGTAAATAGAAGCGGCTGGAGGTACCGGGGGCGAAGCCCACCCCGGCCCGGAGGCCGAGTTAAAAAAAATAATAATCCCCGTTCAGTCTCAATGGCGGGGTGCGGGCCGGCCCGGCGGCGACTGCGGCGGGCAGCAGGCCTCTTGGACAGGTTGAGAGATAAAAAAATAATAATTCCCGTGCAGTCTCAATGGCGGGGTGCGGGCCGGGGAATAGGCCTCTTGGCCGGGGTGAATAGTGTTGGAACACGGCCCGCGGAAATAGTAGCGGCTGGAGGTACCGGGGGCGATGCCCGCCCCGGCCCGGCGGCCAAGTTAAAAAAATAAATAATCCCGTTCAGTCTCAATGGCAGGGTGCGGGCCGGCCCGGCGGCGATTGCGGCGGGCAGCAGGCCTCTTGGACAGGTTGAGAGATAAAAAAATAATAATTCCCATGCAGTCTCAATGGCGGGGTGCGGGCCGGGGAATAGGCCTCTTGGCCGGGGTGAATATGTTGGAACGCGGCACGCGTAAATAGAAGCGGCTGGAGGTACCGGGGGCGAAGCCCGCCCCGGCCCGGAGGCCGAGTTAAAAAAAATAATAATCCCCGTTCAGTCTCAATGGCGGGGTGCGGGCCGGCCCGGCGGCGAGTGCGGCGGGCAGCAGGCCTCTTGGACAGGTTGAGAGATAAAAAAATAATAATTCCCGTGCAGTCTCAATGGCGGGGTGCGGGCCGGGGAATAGGCCTCTTGGCCGGGGTGAATATGTTGGAACGCGGCGCGCGTAAATAGAAGCGGCTGGAGGTACCGGGGGCGAAGCCCGCCCCGGCCCGGAGGCCGAGTTAAAAAAAATAATAATCCCCGTTCAGTCTCAATGGCGGGGTGCGGGCCGGCCCGGCGGCGAGTGCGGCGGGCAGCAGGCCTCTTGGACAGGTTGAGAGATAAAAAAATAATAATTCCCGTGCAGTCTCAATGGCGGGGTGCGGGCCGGGGAATAGGCCTCTTGGCCGGGGTGAATAGTGTTGGAACACGGCCCGCGGAAATAGTAGCGGCTGGAGGTACCGGGGGCGATGCCCGCCCCGGCCCGGCGGCCAAGTTAAAAAAATAAATAATCCCCGTTCAGTCTCAATGGCAGGGTGCGGGCCGGCCCGGCGGCGATTGCGGCGGGCAGCAGGCCTCTTGGACAGGTTGAGAGATAAAAAAAATAATAATTCCCGTTCAGTCTCAATGGCAGGGTGCGGGCCGGCCCGGCGGCAATTGCGGCGGGCAGCAGGCCTCTTGGACAGGTTGAGAGATAAAAAAATAATAATTCCCATGCAGTCTCAATGGCGGGGTGCGGGCCGGGGAATAGGCCTCTTGGCCGGGGTGAATATGTTGGAACGCGGCGCGCGTAAATAGAAGCGGCTGGAGGTACCGGGGGCGAAGCCCGCCCCGGCCCGGAGGCCGAGTTAAAAAAAATAATAATCCCCGTTCAGTCTCAATGGCGGGGTGCGGGCCGGCCCGGCGGCGAGTGCGGCGGGCAGCAGGCCTCTTGGACAGGTTGAGAGATAACAAAATAATAATTCCCGTGCAGTCTCAATGGCGGGGTGCGGGCCGGGGAATAGGCCTCTTGGCCGGGGTGAATAGTGTTGGAACACGGCCCGCGGAAATAGTAGCGGCTGGAGGTACCGGGGGCGATGCCCGCCCCGGCCCGGCGGCCAAGTTAAAAAAATAAATAATCCCGTTCAGTCTCAATGGCAGGGTGCGGGCCGGCCCGGCGGCGATTGCGGCGGGCAGCAGGCCTCTTGGACAGGTTGAGAGATAAAAAAATAATAATTCCCATGCAGTCTCAATGGCGGGGTGCGGGCCGGGGAATAGGCCTCTTGGCCGGGGTGAATATGTTGGAACGCGGCGCGCGTAAATAGAAGCGGCTGGAGGTACCGGGGGCGAAGCCCGCCCCGGCCCGGAGGCCGAGTTAAAAAAAATAATAATCCCCGTTCAGTCTCAATGGCGGGGTGCGGGCCGGCCCGGCGGCGAGTGCGGCGGGCAGCAGGCCTCTTGGACAGGTTGAGAGATAAAAAAATAATAATTCCCGTGCAGTCTCAATGGCGGGGTGCGGGCCGGGGAATAGGCCTCTTGGCCGGGGTGAATATGTTGGAACGCGGCGCGCGTAAATAGAAGCGGCTGGAGGTACCGGGGGCGAAGCCCGCCCCGGCCCGGAGGCCGAGTTAAAAAAAATAATAATCCCCGTTCAGTCTCAATGGCGGGGTGCGGGCCGGCCCGGCGGCGAGTGCGGCGGGCAGCAGGCCTCTTGGACAGGTTGAGAGATAAAAAAATAATAATTCCCGTGCAGTCTCAATGGCGGGGTGCGGGCCGGGGAATAGGCCTCTTGGCCGGGGTGAATATGTTGGAACGCGGCGCGCGTAAATAGAAGCGGCTGGAGGTACCGGGGGCGAAGCCCGCCCCGGCCCGGAGGCCGAGTTAAAAAAAATAATAATCCCCGTTCAGTCTCAATGGCGGGGTGCGGGCCGGCCCGGCGGCGAGTGCGGCGGGCAGCAGGCCTCTTGGACAGGTTGAGAGATAAAAAAATAATAATTCCCGTGCAGTCTCAATGGCGGGGTGCGGGCCGGGGAATAGGCCTCTTGGCCGGGGTGAATAGTGTTGGAACACGGCCCGCGGAAATAGTAGCGGCTGGAGGTACCGGGGGCGATGCCCGCCCGGGCCCGGCGGCCAAGTTAAAAAAATAAATAATCCCCGTTCAGTCTCAATGGCAGGGTGTGGGCCGGCCCGGCGGCGATTGCGGCGGGCAGCAGGCCTCTTGGACAGGTTGAGAGATAAAAAAATAATAATTCCCGTTCAGTCTCAATGGCAGGGTGCGGGCCGGCCCGGCGGCAATTGCGGCGGGCAGCAGGCCTCTTGGACAGGTTGAGAGATAAAAAAATAATAATTCCCATGCAGTCTCAATGGCGGGGTGCGGGCCGGGGAATAGGCCTCTTGGCCGGGGTGAATATGTTGGAACGCGGCGCGCGTAAATAGAAGCGGCTGGAGGTACCGGGGGCGAAGCCCGCCCCGGCCCGGAGGCCGAGTTAAAAAAAATAATAATCCCCGTTCAGTCTCAATGGCGGGGTGCGGGCCGGCCCGGCGGCGAGTGCGGCGGGCAGCAGGCCTCTTGGACAGGTTGAGAGATAAAAAAATAATAATTCCCGTGCAGTCTCAATGGCGGGGTGCGGGCCGGGGAATAGGCCTCTTGGCCGGGGTGAATATGTTGGAACGCGGCGCGCGTAAATAGAAGCGGCTGGAGGTACCGGGGGCGAAGCCCGCCCCGGCCCGGAGGCCGAGTTAAAAAAAATAATAATCCCCGTTCAGTCTCAATGGCGGGGTGCGGGCCGGCCCGGCGGCGATTGCGGCGGGCAGCAGGCCTCTTGGACAGGTTGAGAGATAAAAAAATAATAATTCCCGTGCAGTCTCAATGGCGGGGTGCGGGCCGGGGAATAGGCCTCTTGGCCGGGGTGAATAGTGTTGGAACACGGCCCGCGGAAATAGTAGCGGCTGGAGGTACCGGGGGCGATGCCCGCCCCGGCCCGGCGGCCAAATTAAAAAAATAAATAATCCCGTTCAGTCTCAATGGCAGGGTGCGGGCCGGCCCGGCGGCGATTGCGGCGGGCAGCAGGCCTCTTGGACAGGTTGAGAGATAAAAAAATAATAATTCCCATGCAGTCTCAATGGCGGGGTGCGGGCCGGGGAATAGGCCTCTTGGCCGGGGTGAATATGTTGGAACGCGGCGCGCGTAAATAGAAGCGGCTGGAGGTACCGGGGGCGAAGCCCGCCCCGGCCCGGAGGCCCAGTTAAAAAAAATAATAATCCCCGTTCAGTCTCAATGGCGGGGTGCGGGCCGGCCCGTTGCGAGTGCGGCGGGCAGCAGGCCTCTTGGACAGGTTGAGAGATAAAAAAATAATAATCCCCGTTCAGTCTCAATGGCGGGGTGCGGACCGGCCCGGCGGCGATTGCGGCGGGCAGCAGGCCTCTTGGACAGGTTGAGAGATAAAAAAATAATAATTCCCGTGCAGTCTCAATGGCGGGGTGCGGGCCGGGGAATAGGCCTCTTGGCCGGGGTGAATAGTGTTGGAACACGGCCCGCGGAAATAGTAGCGGCTGGAGGTACCGGGGGCGATGCCCGCCCCGGCCCGGCGGCCAAGTTAAAAAAATAAATAATCCCGTTCAGTCTCAATGGCAGGGTGCGGGCCGACCCGGCGGCGATTGCGGCGGGCAGCAGGCCTCTTGGACAGGTTGAGAGATAAAAAAAAAATAATTCCCATGCAGTCTCAATGGCGGGGTGCGGGCCGGGGAATAGGCCTCTTGGCCGGGGTGAATATGTTGGAACGCGGCGCGCGTAAGTAGAAGCGGCTGGAGGTACCGGGGGCGAAGCCCGCCCCGGCCCGGAGGCCGAGTTAAAAAAAATAATAATCCCCGTTCAGTCTCAATGGCGGGGTGCGGGCCGGCCCGGCGGCGAGTGCGGTGGGCAGCAGGCCTCTTGGACAGGTTGAGAGATAAAAAAATAATAATTCCCGTGCAGTCTCAATGGCGGGGTGCGGGCCGGGGAATAGGCCTCTTGGCCGGGGTGAATAGTGTTGGAACACGGCCCGCGGAAATAGTAGCGGCTGGAGGTACCGGGGGCGATGCCCGCCCCGGCCCGGCGGCCAAGTTAAAAAAATAAATAATCCCGTTCAGTCTCAATGGCAGGGTGCGGGCCGGCCCGGCGGCGATTGCGGCTGGCAGCAGGCCTCTTGGACAGGTTGAGAGATAAAAAAAAAAATAATTCCCATGCAGTCTCAATGGCGGGGTGCGGGCCGGGGAATAGGCCTCTTGGCCGGGGTGAATATGTTGGAACGCGGCGCGCGTAAATAGAAGCGGCTGGAGGTACCGGGGGCGAAGCCCGCCCCGGCCCGGAGGCCGAGTTAAAAAAAATAATAATCCCCGTTCAGTCTCAATGGCAGGGTGCGGGCCGGCCCGGCGGCGAGTGCGGCGGGCAGCAGGCCTCTTGGACAGGTTGAGAGATAAAAAAATAATAATTCCCGTGCAGTCTCAATGGCGGGGTGCGGGCCGGGGAATAGGCCTCTTGGCCGGGGTGAATATGTTGGAACGCGGCGCGCGTAAATAGAAGCGGCTGGAGGTACCGGGGGCGAAGCCCGCCCCGGCCCGGAGGCCGAGTTAAAAAAAATAATAATCCCCGTTCAGTCTCAATGGCGGGGTGCGGGCCGGCCCGGCGGCGAGTGCGGCGGGCAGCAGGCCTCTTGGACAGGTTGAGAGATAAAAAAATAATAATTCCCGTGCAGTCTCAATGGCGGGGTGCGGGCCGGGGAATAGGCCTCTTGGCCGGGGTGAATAGTGTTGGAACACGGCCCGCGGAAATAGTAGCGGCTGGAGGTACCGGGGGCGATGCCCGCCCCGGCCCGGCGGCCAAGTTAAAAAAATAAATAATCCCCGTTCAGTCTCAATGGCAGGGTGCGGGCCGGCCCGGCGGCGATTGCGGCGGGCAGCAGGCCTCTTGGACAGGTTGAGAGATAAAAAAATAATAATTCCCGTTCAGTCTCAATGGCAGGGTGCGGGCCGGCCCGGCGGCAATTGCGGCGGGCAGCAGGCCTCTTGGACAGGTTGAGAGATAAAAAAAATAATAATTCCCATGCAGTCTCAATGGCGGGGTGCGGGCCGGGGAATAGGCCTCTTGGCCGGGGTGAATATGTTGGAACGCGGCGCGCGTAAATAGAAGCGGCTGGAGGTACCGGGGGCGAAGCCCGCCCCGGCCCGGAGGCCGAGTTAAAAAAAATAATAATCCGCGTTCAGTCTCAATGGCGGGGTGCGGGCCGGCCCGGCGGCGAGTGCGGCGGGCAGCAGGCCTCTTGGACAGGTTGAGAGATAAAAAAAATAATAATTCCCGTGCAGTCTCAATGGCGGGGTGCGGGCCGGGAAATAGGCCTCTTGGCCGGGGTGAATATGTTGGAACGCGGCGCGCGTAAATAGAAGCGGCTGGAGGTACCGGGGGCGAAGCCCGCCCCGGCCCGGAGGCCGAGTTAAAAAAAATAATAATCCCCGTTCAGTCTCAATGGCGGGGTGCGGGCCGGCCCGGCGGCGAGTGCGGCGGGCATCAGGCCTCTTGGACAGGTTGAGAGATAAAAAAATAATAATTCCCGTGCAGTCTCAATGGCGGGGTGCGGGCCGGGGAATAGGCCTCTTGGCCGGGGTGAATAGTGTTGGAACACGGCCCGCGGAAATAGTAGCGGCTGGAGGTACCGGGGGCGATGCCCGCCCGGGCCCGGCGGCCAAGTTAAAAAAATAAATAATCCCCGTTCAGTCTCAATGGCAGGGTGCGGGCCGGCCCGGCGGCGATTGCGGCGGGCAGCAGGCCTCTTGGACAGGTTGAGAGATAAAAAAATAATAATTCCCGTTCAGTCTCAATGGCAGGGTGCGGGCCGGCCCGGCGGCAATTGCGGCGGGCAGCAGGCCTCTTGGACAGGTTGAGAGATAAAAAAATAATAATTCCCATGCAGTCTCAATGGCGGGGTGCGGGCCGGGGAATAGGCCTCTTGGCCGGGGTGAATATGTTGGAACGCGGCGCGCGTAAATAGAAGCGGCTGGAGGTACCGGGGGCGAAGCCCGCCCCGGCCCGGAGGCCGAGTTAAAAAAAATAATAATCCCCGTTCAGTCTCAATGGCGGGGTGCGGGCCGGCCCGGCGGCGAGTGCGGCGGGCAGCAGGCCTCTTGGACAGGTTGAGAGATAAAAAAATAATAATTCCCGTGCAGTCTCAATGGCGGGGTGCGGGCCGGGGAATAGGCCTCTTGGCCGGGGTGAATATGTTGGAACGCGGCGTGCGTAAATAGAAGCGGCTGGAGGTACCGGGGGCGAAGCCCGCCCCGGCCCGGAGGCCGAGTTAAAAAAAATAATAATCCCCGTTCAGTCTCAATGGCGGGGTGCGGGCCGGCCCGGCGGCGATTGCGGCGGGCAGCAGGCCTCTTGGACAGGTTGACAGATAAAAAAATAATAATTCCCGTGCAGTCTCAATGGCGGGGTGCGGGCCGGGGAATAGGCCTCTTGGCCGGGGTGAATAGTGTTGGAACACGGCCCGCGGAAATAGTAGCGGCTGGAGGTACCGGGGGCGATGCCCGCCCCGGCCCGGCGGCCAAGTTAAAAAAATAAATAATCCCGTTCAGTCTCAATGGCAGGGTGCGGGCCGGCCCGGCGGCGATTGCGGCGGGCAGCAGGCCTCTTGGACAGGTTGAGAGATAAAAAAATAATAATTCCCATGCAGTCTCAATGGCGGGGTGCGGGCCGGGGAATAGGCCTCTTGGCCGGGGTGAATATGTTGGAACGCGGCGCGCGTAAATAGAAGCGGCTGGAGGTACCGGGGGCGAAGCCCGCCCCGGCCCGGAGGCCGAGTTAAAAAAAATAATAATCCCCGTTCAGTCTCAATGGCGGGGTGCGGGCCGGCCCGGCGGCGAGTGCGGCGGGCAGCAGGCCTCTTGGACAGGTTGAGAGATAAAAAAATAATAATTCCCGTGCAGTCTCAATGGCGGGGTGCGGGCCGGGGAATAGGCCTCTTGGCCGGGGTGAATATGTTGGAACGCGGCGCGCGTAAATAGAAGCGGCTGGAGGTACCGGGGGCGAAGCCCGCCCCGGCCCGGAGGCCGAGTTAAAAAAAATAATAATCCCCGTTCAGTCTCAATGGCGGGGTGCGGGCCGGCCCGGCGGCGAGTGCGGCGGGCAGCAGGCCTCTTGGACAGGTTGAGAGATAAACAAATAATAATTCCCGTGCAGTCTCAATGGCGGGGTGCGGGCCGGGGAATAGGCCTCTTGGCCGGGGTGAATAGTGTTGGAACACGGCCCGCGGAAATAGTAGCGGCTGGAGGTACCGGGGGCGATGCCCGCCCGGGCCCGGCGGCCAAGTTAAAAAAATAAATAATCCCCGTTCAGTCTCAATGGCAGGGTGCGGGCCGGCCCGGCGGCGATTGCGGCGGGCAGCAGGCCTCTTGGACAGGTTGAGAGATAAAAAAATAATAATTCCCGTTCAGTCTCAATGGCAGGGTGCGGGCCGGCCCGGCGGCAATTGCGGCGGGCAGCAGGCCTCTTGGACAGGTTGAGAGATAAAAAAATAATAATTCCCATGCAGTCTCAATGGCGGGGTGCGGGCCGGGGAATAGGCCTCTTGGCCGGGGTGAATATGTTGGAACGCGGCGCGCGTAAATAGAAGCGGCTGGAGGTACCGGGGGCGAAGCCCGCCCCGGCCCGGAGGCCGAGTTAAAAAAAAATAATAATCCCCGTTCAGTCTCAATGGCGGGGTGCGGGCCGGCCCGGCGGCGAGTGCGGCGGGCAGCAGGCCTCTTGGACAGGTTGAGAGATAAAAAAATAATAATTCCCGTGCAGTCTCAATGGCGGGGTGCGGGCCGGGGAATAGGCCTCTTGGCCGGGGTGAATATGTTGGAACGCGGCGCGCGTAGATAGAAGCGGCTGGAGGTACCGGGGGCGAAGCCCGCCCCGGCCCGGAGGCCGAGTTAAAAAAAATAATAATCCCCGTTCAGTCTCAATGGCGGGGTGCGGGCCGGCCCGGCGGCGATTGCGGCGGGCAGCAGGCCTCTTGGACAGGTTGAGAGATAAAAAAATAATAATTCCCGTGCAGTCTCAATGGCGGGGTGCGGGCCGGGGAATAGGCCTCTTGGCCGGGGTGAATAGTGTTGGAACACGGCCCGCGGAAATAGTAGCGGCTGGAGGTACCGGGGGCGATGCCCGCCCCGGCCCGGCGGCCAAGTTAAAAAAATAAATAATCCCGTTCAGTCTCAATGGCAGGGTGCGGGCCGGCCCGGCGGCGATTGCGGCGGGCAGCAGGCCTCTTGGACAGGTTGAGAGATAAAAAAATAATAATTCCCATGCAGTCTCAATGGCGGGGTGCGGGCCGGGGAATAGGCCTCTTGGCCGGGGTGAATATGTTGGAACGCGGCGCGCGTAAATAGAAGCGGCTGGAGGTACCGGGGGCGAAGCCCGCCCCGGCCCGGAGGCCGAGTTAAAAAAAAATAATAATCCCCGTTCAGTCTCAATGGCGGGGTGCGGGCCGGCCCGGCGGCGAGTGCGGCGGGCAGCAGGCCTCTTGGACAGGTTGAGAGATAAAAAAATAATAATTCCCGTGCAGTCTCAATGGCGGGGTGCGGGCCGGGGAATAGGCCTCTTGGCCGGGGTGAATATGTTGGAACGCGGCGCGCGTAAATAGAAGCGGCTGGAGGTACCGGGGGCGAAGCCCGCCCCGGCCCGGAGGCCGAGTTAAAAAAAATAATAATCCCCGTTCAGTCTCAATGGCGGGGTGCGGGCCGGCCCGGCGGCGAGTGCGGCGGGCAGCAGGCCTCTTGGACAGGTTGAGAGATAAAAAAATAATAATTCCCGTGCAGTCTCAATGGCGGGGTGCGGGCCGGGGAATAGGCCTCTTGGCCGGGGTGAATAGTGTTGGAACACGGCCCGCGGAAATAGTAGCGGCTGGAGGTACCGGGGGCGATGCCCGCCCCGGCCCGGCGGCCAAGTTAAAAAAATAAATAATCCCCGTTCAGTCTCAATGGCAGGGTGCGGGCCGGCCCGGCGGCGATTGCGGCGGGCAGCAGGCCTCTTGGACAGGTTGAGAGATAAAAAAATAATAATTCCCGTGCAGTCTCAATGGCGGGGTGCGGGCCGGGGAATAGGCCTCTTGGCCGGGGTGAATAGTGTTGGAACACGGCCCGCGGAAATAGTAGCGGCTGGAGGTACCGGGGAGGATGCCCGCCCCGGGCCGGCGGCCAAGTTAAAAAAATAAATAATCCCCGTTCAGTCTCAATGGCAGGGTGCGGGCCGGCCCGGCGGCGAGTGCGGCGGGCAGCAGGCCTCTTGGACAGGTTGAGAGATAAAAAAATAATAATTCCCGTTCAGTCTCAATGGCAGGGTGCGGGCCGGCCCGGCGGCGATTGCGGCGGGCAGCAGGCCTCTTGGACAGGTTGAGAGATAAAAAAATAATAATTCCCATGCAGTCTCAATGGCGGGGTGCGGGCCGGGGAATAGGCCTCTTGGCCGGGGTGAATATGTTGGAACGCGGCGCGCGTAAATAGAAGCGGCTGGAGGTACCGGGGGCGAAGCCCGCCCCGGCCCGGAGGCCGAGTTAAAAAAAATAATAATCCCCGTTCAGTCTCAATGGCGGGGTGCGGGCCGGCCCGGCGGCGAGTGCGGCGGGCAGCAGGCCTCTTGGACAGGTTGAGAGATAAAAAAATAATAATTCCCGTGCAGTCTCAATGGCGGGGTGCGGGCCGGGGAATAGGCCTCTTGGCCGGGGTGAATAGTGTTGGAACACGGCCCGCGGGAATAGTAGCGGCTGGAGGTACCGGGGGCGATGCCCGCCCCGGCCCGGCGGCCAAGTTAAAAAAATAAATAATCCCCGTTCAGTCTCAATGGCAGGGTGCGGGCCGGCCCGGCGGCGATTGCGGCGGGCAGCAGGCCTCTTGGACAGGTTGAGAGATAAAAAAATAATAATTCCCGTGCAGTCTCAATGGCGGGGTGCGGGCCGGGGAATAGGCCTCTTGGCCGGGGTGAATAGTGTTGGAACACGGCCCGCGGAAATAGTAGCGGCTGGAGGTACCGGGGGCGATGCCCGCCCCGGGCCGGCGGCCAAGTTAAAAAAATAAATAATCCCGTTCAGTCTCAATGGCAGGGTGCGGGCCGGCCCGGCGGCGAGTGCGGCGGGCAGCAGGCCTCTTGGACAGGTTGAGAGATAAAAAAATAATAATTCCCGTGCAGTCTCAATGGCGGGGTGCGGGCCGGGGAATAGGCCTCTTGGCCGGGGTGAATAGTGTTGGAACACGGCCCGCGGAAATAGTAGCGGCTGGAGGTACCGGGGGCGATGCCCGCCCCGGCCCGGCGGCCAAGTTAAAAAAATAAATAATCCCCGTTCAGTCTCAATGGCAGGGTGCGGGCCGGCCCGGCGGCGATTGCGGCGGGCAGCAGGCCTCTTGGACAGGTTGAGAGATAAAAAAATAATAATTCCCGTGCAGTCTCAATGGCGGGGTGCGGGCCGGGGAATAGGCCTCTTGGCCGGGGTGAATAGTGTTGGAACACGGCCCGCGGAAATAGTAGCGGCTGGAGGTACCGGGGAGGATGCCCGCCCCGGGCCGGCGGCCAAGTTAAAAAAATAAATAATCCCCGTTCAGTCTCAATGGCAGGGTGCGGGCCGGCCCGGCGGCGAGTGCGGCGGGCAGCAGGCCTCTTGGACAGGTTGAGAGATAAAAAAATAATAATTCCCGTTCAGTCTCAATGGCAGGTTGCGGGCCGGCCCGGCGGCGATTGCGGCGGGCAGCAGGCCTCTTGGACAGGTTGAGAGATAAAAAAATAATAATTCCCATGCAGTCTCAATGGCGGGGTGCGGGCCGGGGAATAGGCCTCTTGGCCGGGGTGAATATGTTGGAACGCGGCGCGCGTAAATAGAAGCGGCTGGAGGTACCGGGGGCGAAGCCCGCCCCGGCCCGGAGGCCGAGTTAAAAAAAATAATAATCCCCGTTCAGTCTCAATGGCGGGGTGCGGGCCGGCCCGGCGGCGAGTGCGGCGGGCAGCAGGCCTCTTGGACAGGTTGAGAGATAAAAAAATAATAATTCCCGTGCAGTCTCAATGGCGGGGTGCGGGCCGGGGAATAGGCCTCTTGGCCGGGGTGAATAGTGTTGGAACACGGCCCGCGGGAATAGTAGCGGCTGGAGGTACCGGGGGCGATGCCCGCCCCGGCCCGGCGGCCAAGTTAAAAAAATAAATAATCCCCGTTCAGTCTCAATGGCAGGGTGCGGGCCGGCCCGGCGGCGATTGCGGCGGGCAGCAGGCCTCTTGGACAGGTTGAGAGATAAAAAAATAATAATTCCCGTGCAGTCTCAATGGCGGGGTGCGGGCCGGGGAATAGGCCTCTTGGCCGGGGTGAATAGTGTTGGAACACGGCCCGCGGAAATAGTAGCGGCTGGAGGTACCGGGGGCGATGCCCGCCCCGGGCCGGCGGCCAAGTTAAAAAAATAAATAATCCCGTTCAGTCTCAATGGCAGGGTGCGGGCCGGCCCGGCGGCGAGTGCGGCGGGCAGCAGGCCTCTTGGACAGGTTGAGAGATAAAAAAATAATAATTCCCGTTCAGTCTCAATGGCAGGGTGCGGGCCGGCCCGGCGGCGATTGCGGCGGGCAGCAGGCCTCTTGGACAGGTTGAGAGATAAAAAAATAATAATTCCCATGCAGTCTCAATGGCGGGGTGCGGGCCGGGGAATAGGCCTCTTGGCCGGGGTGAATATGTTGGAACGCGGCGCGCATAAATAGAAGCGGCTGGAGGTACCGGGGGCGAAGCCCGCCCCGGCCCGGAGGCCGAGTTAAAAAAAAAAATAATCCCCGTTCAGTCTCAATGGCGGGGTGCGGGCCGGCCCGGCGGCGAGTGCGGCGGGCAGCAGGCCTCTTGGACAGGTTGAGAGATAAAAAAATAATAATTCCCGTGCAGTCTCAATGGCGGGGTGCGGGCCGGCCCGGCGGACGAGTGTGGCCGGGGAAGAGGCCTCTTTGCCGGGGTGAATATGTTGGAACGCGGCGCGCGTAAATAGAAGCGGCTGGAGGTACGGGGGGCGAAGCCCGCCCCGGCCCGGAGGCCGAGTTAAAAAAAATAATAATCCCCGTTCAGTCTCAATGGCGGGGTGCGGGCCGGCCCGGCGGCGAGTGCGGCGGGCAGCAGGCCTCTTGGACAGGTTGAGAGATAAAAAAATAATAATTCCCGTGCAGTCTCAATGGCGGGGTGCGGGCCGGCCCGGCGGACGAGTGTGGCCGGGGAAGAGGCCTCTTGGCCGGGGTGAATATGTTGGAACGCGGCGCGCGTAAATAGAAGCGGCTGGAGGTACCGGGGGCGAAGCCCGCCCCGGCCCGGCGGCCGAGTTAAAAAAAATAATAATCCCGTACAGTCTCAATGGCGGGGTGCGGGCCGGCCCGGCGGCGAGTGCGGCGGGCAGCAGGCCTCTTGGACAGGTTGAGAGATAAAAAAATAATAATTCCCGTGCAGTCTCAATGGCGGGGTGCGGGCCGGGGAATAGGCCTCTTGGCTGGGGTGAATAGTGTTGGAACACGGCCCGCGGAAATAGTAGCGGCTGGAGGTACCGGGGGCGATGCCCGCCCCGGCCCGGCGGCCAAGTTAAAAAAATAAATAATCCCCGTTCAGTCTCAATGGCAGGGTGCGGGCCGGCCCGGCGGCGATTGCGGCGGGCAGCAGGCCTCTTGGACAGGTTGAGAGATAAAAAAATAATAATTCCCATGCAGTCTCAATGGCGGGGTGCGGGCCGGGGAATAGGCCTCTTGGCCGGGGTGAATAGTGTTGGAACACGGCCCGCGGAAATAGTAGCGGCTGGAGGTACCGGGGGCGATGCCCGCCCCGGGCCGGCGGCCAAGTTAAAAAAATAAATAATCCCCGTTCAGTCTCAATGGCAGGGTGCGGGCCGGCCCGGCGGCGATTGCGGCGGGCAGCAGGCCTCTTGGACAGGTTGAGAGATATAAAAATAATAATTCCCGTGCAGTCTCAACGGCGGGGTGCGGGCCGGCCCGGCGGACGAGTGTGGCCGGGGAATAGGCCTCTTGGCCGGGGTGAATATGTTGGAACGCGGCGCGCGTAAATAGAAGCGGCTGGAGGTACCGGGGGCGAAGCCCGCCCCGGCCCGGCGGCCAAGTTAAAAAAATACATAATCCCCGTTCAGTCTCAATGGCAGGGTGCGGGCCGGCCCGGCGGCGATTGCGGCGGGCAGCAGGCCTCTTGGACAGGTTGAGAGATAAAAAAATAATAATTCCCGTTCAGTCTCAATGGCAGGGTGCGGGCCGGCCCGGCGGCAATTGCGGCGGGCAGCAGGCCTCTTGGACAGGTTGAGAGATAAAAAAATAATAATTCCCATGCAGTCTCAATGGCGGGGTGCGGGCCGGGGAATAGGCCTCTTGGCCGGGGTGAATATGTTGGAACGCGGCGCGCGTAAATAGAAGCGGCTGGAGGTACCGGGGGCGAAGCCCGCCCCGGCCCGGAGGCCGAGTTAAAAAAAAATAATAATCCCCGTTCAGTCTCAATGGCGGGGTGCGGGCCGGCCCGGCGGCGAGTGCGGCGGGCAGCAGGCCTCTTGGACAGGTTGAGAGATAAAAAAATAATAATTCCCGTGCAGTCTCAATGGCGGGGTGCGGGCCGGGGAATAGGCCTCTTGGCCGGGGTGAATATGTTGGAACGCGGCGCGCGTAGATAGAAGCGGCTGGAGGTACCGGGGGCGAAGCCCGCCCCGGCCCGGAGGCCGAGTTAAAAAAAATAATAATCCCCGTTCAGTCTCAATGGCGGGGTGCGGGCCGGCCCGGCGGCGATTGCGGCGGGCAGCAGGCCTCTTGGACAGGTTGAGAGATAAAAAAATAATAATTCCCGTGCAGTCTCAATGGCGGGGTGCGGGCCGGGGAATAGGCCTCTTGGCCGGGGTGAATAGTGTTGGAACACGGCCCGCGGAAATAGTAGCGGCTGGAGGTACCGGGGGCGATGCCCGCCCCGGCCCGGCGGCCAAGTTAAAAAAATAAATAATCCCGTTCAGTCTCAATGGCAGGGTGCGGGCCGGCCCGGCGGCGATTGCGGCGGGCAGCAGGCCTCTTGGACAGGTTGAGAGATAAAAAAATAATAATTCCCATGCAGTCTCAATGGCGGGGTGCGGGCCGGGGAATAGGCCTCTTGGCCGGGGTGAATATGTTGGAACGCGGCGCGCGTAAATAGAAGCGGCTGGAGGTACCGGGGGCGAAGCCCGCCCCGGCCCGGAGGCCGAGTTAAAAAAAAATAATAATCCCCGTTCAGTCTCAATGGCGGGGTGCGGGCCGGCCCGGCGGCGAGTGCGGCGGGCAGCAGGCCTCTTGGACAGGTTGAGAGATAAAAAAATAATAATTCCCGTGCAGTCTCAATGGCGGGGTGCGGGCCGGGGAATAGGCCTCTTGGCCGGGGTGAATATGTTGGAACGCGGCGCGCGTAAATAGAAGCGGCTGGAGGTACCGGGGGCGAAGCCCGCCCCGGCCCGGAGGCCGAGTTAAAAAAAATAATAATCCCCGTTCAGTCTCAATGGCGGGGTGCGGGCCGGCCCGGCGGCGAGTGCGGCGGGCAGCAGGCCTCTTGGACAGGTTGAGAGATAAAAAAATAATAATTCCCGTGCAGTCTCAATGGCGGGGTGCGGGCCGGGGAATAGGCCTCTTGGCCGGGGTGAATAGTGTTGGAACACGGCCCGCGGAAATAGTAGCGGCTGGAGGTACCGGGGGCGATGCCCGCCCCGGCCCGGCGGCCAAGTTAAAAAAATAAATAATCCCCGTTCAGTCTCAATGGCAGGGTGCGGGCCGGCCCGGCGGCGATTGCGGCGGGCAGCAGGCCTCTTGGACAGGTTGAGAGATAAAAAAATAATAATTCCCGTGCAGTCTCAATGGCGGGGTGCGGGCCGGGGAATAGGCCTCTTGGCCGGGGTGAATAGTGTTGGAACACGGCCCGCGGAAATAGTAGCGGCTGGAGGTACCGGGGAGGATGCCCGCCCCGGGCCGGCGGCCAAGTTAAAAAAATAAATAATCCCCGTTCAGTCTCAATGGCAGGGTGCGGGCCGGCCCGGCGGCGAGTGCGGCGGGCAGCAGGCCTCTTGGACAGGTTGAGAGATAAAAAAATAATAATTCCCGTTCAGTCTCAATGGCAGGGTGCGGGCCGGCCCGGCGGCGATTGCGGCGGGCAGCAGGCCTCTTGGACAGGTTGAGAGATAAAAAAATAATAATTCCCATGCAGTCTCAATGGCGGGGTGCGGGCCGGGGAATAGGCCTCTTGGCCGGGGTGAATATGTTGGAACGCGGCGCGCGTAAATAGAAGCGGCTGGAGGTACCGGGGGCGAAGCCCGCCCCGGCCCGGAGGCCGAGTTAAAAAAAATAATAATCCCCGTTCAGTCTCAATGGCGGGGTGCGGGCCGGCCCGGCGGCGAGTGCGGCGGGCAGCAGGCCTCTTGGACAGGTTGAGAGATAAAAAAATAATAATTCCCGTGCAGTCTCAATGGCGGGGTGCGGGCCGGGGAATAGGCCTCTTGGCCGGGGTGAATAGTGTTGGAACACGGCCCGCGGGAATAGTAGCGGCTGGAGGTACCGGGGGCGATGCCCGCCCCGGCCCGGCGGCCAAGTTAAAAAAATAAATAATCCCCGTTCAGTCTCAATGGCAGGGTGCGGGCCGGCCCGGCGGCGATTGCGGCGGGCAGCAGGCCTCTTGGACAGGTTGAGAGATAAAAAAATAATAATTCCCGTGCAGTCTCAATGGCGGGGTGCGGGCCGGGGAATAGGCCTCTTGGCCGGGGTGAATAGTGTTGGAACACGGCCCGCGGAAATAGTAGCGGCTGGAGGTACCGGGGGCGATGCCCGCCCCGGGCCGGCGGCCAAGTTAAAAAAATAAATAATCCCGTTCAGTCTCAATGGCAGGGTGCGGGCCGGCCCGGCGGCGATTGCGGCGGGCAGCAGGCCTCTTGGACAGGTTGAGAGATAAAAAAATAATAATTCCCATGCAGTCTCAATGGCGGGGTGCGGGCCGGGGAATAGGCCTCTTGGCCGGGGTGAATATGTTGGAACGCGGCGCGCATAAATAGAAGCGGCTGGAGGTACCGGGGGCGAAGCCCGCCCCGGCCCGGAGGCCGAGTTAAAAAAAAAAATAATCCCCGTTCAGTCTCAATGGCGGGGTGCGGGCCGGCCCGGCGGCGAGTGCGGCGGGCAGCAGGCCTCTTGGACAGGTTGAGAGATAAAAAAATAATAATTCCCGTGCAGTCTCAATGGCGGGGTGCGGGCCGGCCCGGCGGACGAGTGTGGCCGGGGAAGAGGCCTCTTTGCCGGGGTGAATATGTTGGAACGCGGCGCGCGTAAATAGAAGCGGCTGGAGGTACGGGGGGCGAAGCCCGCCCCGGCCCGGAGGCCGAGTTAAAAAAAATAATAATCCCCGTTCAGTCTCAATGGCGGGGTGCGGGCCGGCCCGGCGGCGAGTGCGGCGGGCAGCAGGCCTCTTGGACAGGTTGAGAGATAAAAAAATAATAATTCCCGTGCAGTCTCAATGGCGGGGTGCGGGCCGGCCCGGCGGACGAGTGTGGCCGGGGAAGAGGCCTCTTGGCCGGGGTGAATATGTTGGAACGCGGCGCGCGTAAATAGAAGCGGCTGGAGGTACCGGGGGCGAAGCCCGCCCCGGCCCGGCGGCCGAGTTAAAAAAAATAATAATCCCGTACAGTCTCAATGGCGGGGTGCGGGCCGGCCCGGCGGCGAGTGCGGCGGGCAGCAGGCCTCTTGGACAGGTTGAGAGATAAAAAAATAATAATTCCCGTGCAGTCTCAATGGCGGGGTGCGGGCCGGGGAATAGGCCTCTTGGCTGGGGTGAATAGTGTTGGAACACGGCCCGCGGAAATAGTAGCGGCTGGAGGTACCGGGGGCGATGCCCGCCCCGGCCCGGCGGCCAAGTTAAAAAAATAAATAATCCCCGTTCAGTCTCAATGGCAGGGTGCGGGCCGGCCCGGCGGCGATTGCGGCGGGCAGCAGGCCTCTTGGACAGGTTGAGAGATAAAAAAATAATAATTCCCATGCAGTCTCAATGGCGGGGTGCGGGCCGGGGAATAGGCCTCTTGGCCGGGGTGAATAGTGTTGGAACACGGCCCGCGGAAATAGTAGCGGCTGGAGGTACCGGGGGCGATGCCCGCCCCGGGCCGGCGGCCAAGTTAAAAAAATAAATAATCCCCGTTCAGTCTCAATGGCAGGGTGCGGGCCGGCCCGGCGGCGATTGCGGCGGGCAGCAGGCCTCTTGGACAGGTTGAGAGATATAAAAATAATAATTCCCGTGCAGTCTCAACGGCGGGGTGCGGGCCGGCCCGGCGGACGAGTGTGGCCGGGGAATAGGCCTCTTGGCCGGGGTGAATATGTTGGAACGCGGCGCGCGTAAATAGAAGCGGCTGGAGGTACCGGGGGCGAAGCCCGCCCCGGCCCGGCGGCCAAGTTAAAAAAATACATAATCCCCGTTCAGTCTCAATGGCAGGGTGCGGGCCGGCCCGGCGGCGATTGCGGCGGGCAGCAGGCCTCTTGGACAGGTTGAGAGATAAAAAAATAATAATTCCCGTTCAGTCTCAATGGCAGGGTGCGGGCCGGCCCGGCGGCAATTGCGGCGGGCAGCAGGCCTCTTGGACAGGTTGAGAGATAAAAAAATAATAATTCCCTTGCAGTCTCAATGGCGGGGTGCGGGCCGGGGAATAGGCCTCTTGGCCGGGGTGAATATGTTGGAACGCGGCGCGCGTAAATAGAAGCGGCTGGAGGTACCGGTGGCGAAGCCCGCCCCGGCCCGGAGGCCGAGTTAAAAAAAATAATAATCCCCGTTCTGTCTCAATGGCGGGGTGCGGGCCGGCCCGGCGGCGAGTGCGGCGGGCAGCAGGCCTCTTGGACAGGTTGAGAGATAAAAAAATAATAATTCCCGTGCAGTCTCAATGGCGGGGTGCGGGCCGGGGAATAGGCCTCTTGGCCGGGGTGAATATGTTGGAACGCGGCGCGTGTAAATAGAAGCGGCTGGAGGTACCGGGGGCGAAGCCCGCCCCGGCCCGGAGGCCGAGTTAAAAAAAATAATAATCCCCGTTCAGTCTCAATGGCGGGGTGCGGGCGGCGAGTGCGGCGGGCAGCAGGCCTCTTGGACAGGTTGAGAGATAAAAAAATAATAATTCCCGTGCAGTCTCAATGGCGGGGTGCGGGCCGGGGAATAGGCCTCTTGGCCGGGGTGAATATGTTGGAACGCGGCGGCGTAAATAGAAGCGGCTGGAGGTACCGGGGGCGAAGCCCGCCCCGGCCCGGAGGCCAAGTTAAAAAAAATAATAATCCCCGTTCAGTCTCAATGGCAGGGTGCGGGCCGGCCCGGCGGCGATTGCGGCGGGCAGCAGGCCTCTTGGACAGGTTGAGAGATAAAAAAATAATAATTCCCATGCAGTCTCAATGGCGGGGTGCGGGCCGGGGAATAGGCCTCTTGGCCGGGGTGAATAGTGTTGGAACACGGCCCGCGGAAATAGTAGCAGCTGGAGGTACCGGGGGCGATGCCCGCCCCGGCCCGGCGGCCAAGTTAAAAAAATAAATAATCCCCGTTCAGTCTCAATGGCAGGGTGCGGGCCGGCCCGGCGGCGATTGCGGCGGGCAGCAGGCCTCTTGGACAGGTTGAGAGATAAAAAAATAATAATTCCCATGCAGTCTCAATGGCGGGGTGCGGGCCGGGGAATAGGCCTCTTGGCCGGGGTGAATAGTGTTGGAACACGGCCCGCGGAAATAGTAGCGGCTGGAGGTACCGGGGGCGATGCCCGCCCCGGGCCGGCGGCCAAGTTAAAAAAATAAATAATCCCCGTTCAGTCTCAATGGCAGGGTGCGGGCCGGCCCGGCGGCGATTGCGGCGGGCAGCAGGCCTCTTGGACAGGTTGAGAGATAAAAAAATAATAATTCCCATGCAGTCTCAATGGCGGGGTGCGGGCCGGGGAATAGGCCTCTTGGCCGGGGTGAATATGTTGGAACGCGGCGCGCGTAAATAGAAGCGGCTGGAGGTACCGGGGGCGAAGCCCGCCCCGGCCCGGAGGCCGAGTTAAAAAAAATAATAATCCCCGTTCAGTCTCAATGGCGGGGAGCGGGCCGGCCCGGCGGCGAGTGCGGCGGGCAGCAGGCCTCTTGGACAGGTTGAGAGATAAAAAAATAATAATTCCCGTGCAGTCTCAATGGCGGGGTGCGGGCCGGGGAATAGGCCTCTTGGCCGGGGTGAATATGTTGGAACGCGGCGCGCGTAAATAGAAGCGGCTGGAGGTACCGGGGGCGAAGCCCGCCCCGGCCCGGAGGCCGAGTTAAAAAAAATAATAATCCCCGTTCAGTCTCAATGGCGGGGTGCGGGCCGGCCCGGCGGCGAGTGCGGCGGGCAGCAGGCCTCTTGGACAGGTTGAGAGATAAAAAAATAATAATTCCCGTGCAGTCTCAATGGCGGGGTGCGGGCCGGGGAATAGGCCTCTTGGCCGGGGTGAATAGTGTTGGAACACGGCCCGCGGAAATAGTAACGGCTGGAGGTACCGGGGGCGATGCCCGCCCCGGCCCGGCGGCCAAGTTAAAAAAATAAATAATCCCCGTTCAGTCTCAATGGCAGGGTGCGGGCCGGCCCGGCGGCGATTGCGGCGGGCAGCAGGCCTCTTGGACAGGTTGAGAGATATAAAAATAATAATTCCCGTGCAGTCTCAATGGCGGGGTGCGGGCCGGCCCGGCGGACGAGTGTGGCCGGGGAAGAGGCCTCTTGGCCGGGGTGAATATGTTGGAACGCGGCGCGCGTAAATAGAAGCGGCTGGAGGTACCGGGGGCGAAGCCCGCCCCGGCCCGGAGGCCGAGTTAAAAAAAATAATAATCCCCGTTCAGTCTCAATGGCGGGGTGCGGGCCGGCCCGGCGGCGAGTGCGGCGGGCTGCAGGCCTCTTGGACAGGTTGAGAGATAAAAAAATAATAATTCCCGTGCAGTCCCAATGGCGGGGTGCGGGCCGGCCCGGCGGACGAGTGTGGCCGGTGAAGAGGCCTCTTGGCCGGGGTGAATATGTTGGAACGCGGCGCGCGTAAATAGAAGCGGCTGGAGGTACCGGGGGCGAAGCCCGCCCCGGCCCGGAGGCCGAGTTAAAAAAAATAATAATCCCCGTTAAGTCTCAATGGCGGGGTGCGGGCCGGCCCGGCGGCGAGTGCGGCGGGCAGCAGGCCTCTTGGACAGGTTGAGAGATAAAAAAATAATAATTCCCGTGCAGTCTCAATGGCGGGGTGCGGGCCGGGGAATAGGCCTCTTGGCCGGGGTGAATAGTGTTGGAACACGGCCCGCGGAAATAGTAGCGGCTGGAGGTACCGGGGGCGATGCCCGCCCCGGCCCGGCGGCCAAGTTAAAAAAATAAATAATCCCCGTTCAGTCTCAATGGCAGGGTGCGGGCCGGCCCGGCGGCGATTGCGGCGGGCAGCAGGCCTCTTGGACAGGTTGAGAGATAAAAAAATAATAATTCCCATGCAGTCTCAATGGCGGGGTGCGGGCCGGGGAATAGGCCTCTTGGCCGGGGTGAATAGTGTTGGAACACGGCCCGCGGAAATAGTAGCGGCTGGAGGTACCGGGGGCGATGCCCGCCCTGGCCCGGCGGCCAAGTTAAAAAAATAAATAATCCCCGTTCAGTTTCAATGGCAGGGTGCGGGCCGGCCCGGCGGCGATTGCGGCGGGCAGCAGGCCTCTTGGACAGGTTGAGAGATAAAAAAATAATAATTCCCGTTCAGTCTCAATGGCAGGGTGCGGGCCGGCCCGGCGGCAATTGCGGCGGGCAGCAGGCCTCTTGGACAGGTTGAGAGATAAAAAAATAATAATTCCCTTGCAGTCTCAATGGCGGGGTGCGGGCCGGGGAATAGGCCTCTTGGCCGGGGTGAATATGTTGGAACGCGGCGAGCGTAAATAGAAGCGGCTGGAGGTACCGGGGGCGAAGCCCGCCCCGGCCCGGAGGCCGAGTTAAAAAAAATAATAATCCCCGTTCAGTCTCAATGGCGGGGTGCGGGCCGGCCCGGCGGCGAGTGCGGCGGGCAGCAGGCCTCTTGGACAGGTTGAGAGATAAAAAAATAATAATTCCCGTGCAGTCTCAATGGCGGGGTGCGGGCCGGGGAATAGGCCTCTTGGCCGTGGTGAATATGTTGGAACGCGGCGCGCGTAAATAGAAGCGGCTGGAGGTACCGGGGGCGAAGCCCGCCCCGGCCCGGAGGCCGAGTTAAAAAAAATAATAATCCCCGTTCAGTCTCAATGGCGGGGTGCGGGCCGGCCCGGCGGCGAGTGCGGCGGGCAGCAGGCCTCTTGGACAGGTTGAGAGATAAAAAAATAATAATTCCAGTGCAGTCTCAATGGCGGGGTGCGGGCCGGGGAATAGGCCTCTTGGCCGGGGTGAATAGTGTTGGAACACGGCCCGCGGAAATAGTAGCGGCTGGAGGTACCGGGGGCGATGCCCGCCCCGGCCCGGCGGCCAAGTGAAAAAAATAAATAATCCCATTCAGTCTCAATGGCAGGGTGCGGGCCGGCCCGGCGGCGATTGCGGCGGGCAGCAGGCCTCTTGGACAGGTTGAGAGATAAAAAAATAATAATTCCCATGCAGTCTCAATGGCGGGGTGCGGGCCGGGGAATAGGCCTCTTGGCCGGGGTGAATATGTTGGAACGCGGCACGCGTAAATAGAAGCGGCTGGAGGTACCGGGGGCGAAGCCCGCCCCGGCCCGGAGGCCGAGTTAAAAAAAATAATAATCCCCGTTCAGTCTCAATGGCGGGGTGCGGTCCGGCCCGGCGGCGAGTGCGGCGGGCAGCAGGCCTCTTGGACAGGTTGAGAGATAAAAAAATAATAATTCCCGTGCAGTCTCAATGGCGGGGTGCGGGCCGGGGAATAGGCCTCTTGGCCGGGGTGAATATGTTGGAACGCGGCGCGCGTAAATAGAAGCGGCTGGAGGTACCGGGGGCGAAGCCCGCCCCGGCCCGGAGGCCGAGTTAAAAAAAATAATAATCCCCGTTCAGTCTCAATGGCGGGGTGCGGGCCGGCCCGGCGGCGAGTGCGGCGGGCAGCAGGCCTCTTGGACAGGTTGAGAGATAAAAAAATAATAATTCCCGTGCAGTCTCAATGGCGGGATGCGGGCCGGGGAATAGGCCTCTTGGCCGGGGTGAATAGTGTTGGAACACGGCCCGCGGAAATAGTAGCGGCTGGAGGTACCGGGGGCGATGCCCGCCCCGGCCCGGCGGCCAAGTTAAAAAAATAAATAATCCCCGTTCAGTCTCAATGGCAGGGTGCGGGCCGGCCCGGCGGCGATTGCGGCGGGCAGCAGGCCTCTTGGACAGGTTGAGAGATAAAAAAATAATAATTCCCGTGCAGTCTCAATGGCGGGGTGCGGGCCGGGGAATAGGCCTCTTGGCCGGGGTGAATAGTGTTGGAACACGGCCCGCGGAAATAGTAGCGGCTGGAGGTACCGGGGAGGATGCCCGCCCCGGGCCGGCGGCCAAGTTAAAAAAATAAATAATCCCCGTTCAGTCTCAATGGCAGGGTGCGGGCCGGCCCGGCGGCGAGTGCGGCGGGCAGCAGGCCTCTTGGACAGGTTGAGAGATAAAAAAATAATAATTCCCGTTCAGTCTCAATGGCAGGGTGCGGGCCGGCCCGGCGGCGATTGCGGCGGGCAGCAGGCCTCTTGGACAGGTTGAGAGATAAAAAAATAATAATTCCCATGCAGTCTCAATGGCGGGGTGCGGGCCGGGGAATAGGCCTCTTGGCCGGGGTGAATATGTTGGAACGCGGCGCGCGTAAATAGAAGCGGCTGGAGGTACCGGGGGCGAAGCCCGCCCCGGCCCGGAGGCCGAGTTAAAAAAAATAATAATCCCCGTTTAGTCTCAATGGCGGGGTGCGGGCCGGCCCGGCGGCGAGTGCGGCGGGCAGCAGGCCTCTTGGACAGGTTGAGAGATAAAAAAATAATAATTCCCGTGCAGTCTCAATGGCGGGGTGCGGGCCGGGGAATAGGCCTCTTGGCCGGGGTGAATATGTTGGAACGCGGCGCGCGTAAATAGAAGCGGCTGGAGGTACCGGGGGCGAAGCCCGCCCCGGCCCGGAGGCCGAGTTAAAAAAAATAATAATCCCGTTCAGTCTCAATGGCGGGGTGCGGGCCGGCCCGGCGGCGAGTGCGGCGGGCAGCAGGCCTCTTGGACAGGTTGAGAGATAAAAAAATAATAATTCCCGTGCAGTCTCAATGGCGGGGTGCGGGCCGGGGAATAGGCCTCTTGGCCGGGGTGAATAGTGTTGGAACACGGCCCGCGGAAATAGTAGCGGCTGGAGGTACCGGGGGCGATGCCCGCCCCGGCCCGGCGGCCAAGTTAAAAAAATAAATAATCCCGTTCAGTCTCAATGGCAGGGTGCGGGCCGGCCCGGCGGCGATTGCGGCGGGCAGCAGGCCTCTTGGACAGGTTGAGAGATAAAAAAAATAATAATTCCCATGCAGTCTCAATGGCGGGGTGCGGGCCGGGGAATAGGCCTCTTGGCCGGGGTGAATATGTTGGAACGCGGCGCGCGTAAATAGAAGCGGCTGGAGGTACCGGGGGCGAAGCCCGCCCCGGCCCGGAGGCCGAGTTAAAAAAAAATAATAATCCCCGTTCAGTCTCAATGGCGGGGTGCGGGCCGGCCCGGCGGCGAGTGCGGCGGGCAGCAGGCCTCTTGGACAGGTTGAGAGATAAAAAAATAATAATTCCCGTGCAGTCTCAATGGCGGGGTGCGGGCCGGGGAATAGGCCTCTTGGCCGGGGTGAATAGTGTTGGAACACGGCCCGCGGAAATAGTAGCGGCTGGAGGTACCGGGGGCGATGCCCGCCCCGGCCCGGCGGCCAAGTTAAAAAAATAAATAATCCCCGTTCAGTCTCAATGGCAGGGTGCGGGCCGGCCCGGCGGCGATTGCGGCGGGCAGCAGGCCTCTTGGACAGGTTGAGAGATAAAAAAATAATAATTCCCGTGCAGTCTCAATGGCGGGGTGCGGGCCGGGGAATAGGCCTCTTGGCCGGGGTGAATATGTTGGAACGCGGCGCGCGTAAATAGAAGCGGCTGGAGGTACCGGGGGCGAAGCCCGCCCCGGCCCGGAGGCCGAGTTAAAAAAAATAATAATCCCCGTTCAGTCTCAATGGCGGGGTGCGGGCCGGCCCGGCGGCGAGTGCGGCGGGCAGCAGGCCTCTTGGACAGGTTGAGAGATAAAAAAATAATAATTCCCGTGCAGTCTCAATGGCGGGGTGCGGGCCGGGGAATAGGCCTCTTGGCCGGGGTGAATATGTTGGAACGCGGCGCGCGTAAATAGAAGCGGCTGGAGGTACCGGGGGCGAAGCCCGCCCCGGCCCGGAGGCCGAGTTAAAAAAAATAATAATAATCCCGTTCAGTCTCAATGGCGGGGTGCGGGCCGGCCCGGCGGCGAGTGCGGCGGGCAGCAGGCCTCTTGGACAGGTTGAGAGATAAAAAAATAATAATTCCCGTGCAGTCTCAATGGCGGGGTGCGGGCCGGGGAATAGGCCTCTTGGCCGGGGTGAATAGTGTTGGAACACGGCCCGCGGAAATAGTAGCGGCTGGAGGTACCGGGGGCGATGCCCGCCCCGGCCCGGCGGCCAAGTTAAAAAAATAAATAATCCCGTTCAGTCTCAATGGCAGGGTGCGGGCCGGCCCGGCGGCGATTGCGGCGGGCAGCAGGCCTCTTGGACAGGTTGAGAGATAAAAAAAATAATAATTCCCATGCAGTCTCAATGGCGGGGTGCGGGCCGGGGAATAGGCCTCTTGGCCGGGGTGAATATGTTGGAACGCGGCGCGCGTAAATAGAAGCGGCTGGAGGTACCGGGGGCGAAGCCCGCCCCGGCCCGGAGGCCGAGTTAAAAAAAAATAATAATCCCCGTTCAGTCTCAATGGCGGGGTGCGGGCCGGCCCGGCGGCGAGTGCGGCGGGCAGCAGGCCTCTTGGACAGGTTGAGAGATAAAAAAATAATAATTCCCGTGCAGTCTCAATGGCGGGGTGCGGGCCGGGGAATAGGCCTCTTGGCCGGGGTGAATATGTTGGAACGCGGCGCGCGTAAATAGAAGCGGCTGGAGGTACCGGGGGCGAAGCCCGCCCCGGCCCGGAGGCCGAGTTAAAAAAAATAATAATCCCCGTTCAGTCTCAATGGCGGGGTGCGGGCCGGCCCGGCGGCGAGTGCGGCGGGCAGCAGGCCTCTTGGACAGGTTGAGAGATAAAAAAATAATAATTCCCGTGCAGTCTCAATGGCGGGGTGCGGGCCGGGGAATAGGCCTCTTGGCCGGGGTGAATAGTGTTGGAAAACGGCCCGCGGAAATAGTAGCGGCTGGAGGTACCGGGGGCGATGCCCGCCCCGGCCCGGCGGCCAAGTTAAAAAAATAAATAATCCCCGTTCAGTCTCAATGGCAGGGTGCGGGCCGGCCCGGCGGCGATTGCGGCGGGCAGCAGGCCTCTTGGACAGGTTGAGAGATAAAAAAATAATAATTCCCGTGCAGTCTCAATGGCGGGGTGCGGGCCGGGGAATAGGCCTCTTGGCCGGGGTGAATAGTGTTGGAACACGGCCCGCGGAAATAGTAGCGGCTGGAGGTACCGGGGAGGATGCCCGCCCCGGGCCGGCGGCCAAGTTAAAAAAATAAATAATCCCCGTTCAGTCTCAATGGCAGGGTGCGGGCCGGCCCGGCGGCGAGTGCGGCGGGCAGCAGGCCTCTTGGACAGGTTGAGAGATAAAAAAATAATAATTCCCGTTCAGTCTCAATGGCAGGGTGCGGGCCGGCCCGGCGGCGATTGCGGCGGGCAGCAGGCCTCTTGGACAGGTTGAGAGATAAAAAAATAATAATTCCCATGCAGTCTCAATGGCGGGGTGCGGGCCGGGGAATAGGCCTCTTGGCCGGGGTGAATATGTTGGAACGCGGCGCGCGTAAATAGAAGCGGCTGGAGGTACCGGGGGCGAAGCCCGCCCCGGCCCGGAGGCCGAGTTAAAAAAAATAATAATCCCCGTTCAGTCTCAATGGCGGGGTGCGGGCCGGCCCGGCGGCGAGTGCGGCGGGCAGCAGGCCTCTTGGACAGGTTGAGAGATAAAAAAATAATAATTCCCGTGCAGTCTCAAGGGCGGGGTGCGGGCCGGGGAATAGGCCTCTTGGCCGGGGTGAATAGTGTTGGAACACGGCCCGCGGGAATAGTAGCGGCTGGAGGTACCGGGGGCGATGCCCGCCCCGGCCCGGCGGCAAGTTAAAAAAATAAATAATCCCCGTTCAGTCTCAATGGCAGGGTGCGGGCCGGCCCGGCGGCGATTGCGGCGGGCAGCAGGCCTCTTGGACAGGTTGAGAGATAAAAAAATAATAATTCCCGTGCAGTCTCAATGGCGGGGTGCGGGCCGGGGAATAGGCCTCTTGGCCGGGGTGAATAGTGTTGGAACACGGCCCGCGGAAATAGTAGCGGCTGGAGGTACCGGGGGCGATGCCCGCCCCGGGCCGGCGGCCAAGTTAAAAAAATAAATAATCCCCGTTCAGTCTCAATGGCAGGGTGCGGGCCGGCCCGGCGGCGAGTGCGGCGGGCAGCAGGCCTCTTGGACAGGTTGAGAGATAAAAAAATAATAATTCCCGTTCAGTCTCAATGGCAGGGTGCGGGCCGGCCCGGCGGCGATTGCGGCGGGCAGCAGGCCTCTTGGACAGGTTGAGAGATAAAAAAATAATAATTCCCGTTCAGTCTCAATGGCGGGGTGCGGGCCGGGGAATAGGCCTCTTGGCCGGGGTGAATATGTTGGAACGCGGCGCGCGTAAATAGAAGCGGCTGGAGGTACCGGGGGCGAAGCCCGCCCCGGCCCGGAGGCCCAGTTAAAAAAAATAATAATCCCCGTTCAGTCTCAATGGCGGGGTGCGGGCCGGCCCGGCGGCGAGTGCGGCGGGCAGCAGGCCTCTTGGACAGGTTGAGAGATAAAAAAATAATAATTCCCGTGCAGTCTCAATGGCGGGGTGCGGGCCGGCCCGGCGGCGATTGCGGCGGGCAGCAGGCCTCTTGGACAGGTTGAGAGATAAAAAAATAATAATTCCCGTGCAGTCTCAATGGCGGGGTGCGGGCCGGGGAATAGGCCTCTTGGCCGGGGTGAATAGTGTTGGAACACGGCCCGCGGAAATAGTAGCGGCTGGAGGTACCGGGGGCGATGCCCGCCCCGGCCCGGCGGCCAAGTTAAAAAAATAAATAATCCCGTTCAGTCTCAATGGCAGGGTGCGGGCCGGCCCGGCGGCGATTGCGGCGGGCAGCAGGCCTCTTGGACAGGTTGAGAGATAAAAAAATAATAATTCCCATGCAGTCTCAATGGCGGGGTGCGGGCCGGGGAATAGGCCTCTTGGCCGGGGTGAATATGTTGGAACGCGGCGCGCGTAAATAGAAGCGGCTGGAGGTACCGGGGGCGATGCCCGCCCCGGCCCGGCGGCCAAGTTAAAAAAATAAATAATCCCCGTTCAGTCTCAATGGCAGGGTGCGGGCCGGCCCGGCGGCGAGTGCGGCGGGCAGCAGGCCTCTTGGACAGGTTGAGAGATAAAAAAATAATAATCCCCGTTCAGTCTCAATGGCGGGGTGCGGGCCGGCCCGGCGGCGATTGCGGCGGGCAGCAGGCCTCTTGGACAGGTTGAGAGATAAAAAAATAATAATTCCCATGCAGTCTCAATGGCGGGGTGCGGGCCGGGGAATAGGCCTCTTGGCCGGGGTGAATATGTTGGAACGCGGCGCGCGTAAATAGAAGCGGCTGGAGGTACCGGGGGCGAAGCCCGCCCCGGCCCGGAGGCCGAGTTAAAAAAAATAATAATCCCCGTTCAGTCTCAATGGCGGGGTGCGGGCCGGCCCGGCGGCGAGTGCGGCGGGCAGCAGGCCTCTTGGACAGGTTGAGAGATAAAAAAATAATAATTCCCGTGCAGTCTCAATGGCGGGGTGCGGGCCGGGGAATAGGCCTCTTGGCCGGGGTGAATAGTGTTGGAACACGGCCCGCGGGAATAGTAGCGGCTGGAGGTACCGGGGGCGATGCCCGCCCCGGCCCGGCGGCCAAGTTAAAAAAATAAATAATCCCCGTTCAGTCTCAATGGCAGGGTGCGGGCCGGCCCGGCGGCGATTGCGGCGGGCAGCAGGCCTCTTGGACAGGTTGAGAGATAAAAAAATAATAATTCCCGTGCAGTCTCAATGGCGGGGTGCGGGCCGGGGAATAGGCCTCTTGGCCGGGGTGAATAGTGTTGGAACACGGCCCGCGGAAATAGTAGCGGCTGGAGGTACCGGGGGCGATGCCCGCCCCGGGCCGGCGGCCAAGTTAAAAAAATAAATAATCCCCGTTCAGTCTCAATGGCAGGGTGCGGGCCGGCCCAGCGGCGATTGCGGCGGGCAGCAGGCCTCTTGGACAGGTTGAGAGATAAAAAAATAATATTTCCCGTTCAGTCTCAATGGCAGGGTGCGGGCCGGCCCGGCGGCAATTGCGGCGGGCAGCAGGCCTCTTGGACAGGTTGAGAGATAAAAAAATAATAATTCCCATGCAGTCTCAATGGCGGGGTGCGGGCCGGGGAATAGGCTTCTTGGCCGGGGTGAATATGTTGGAACGCGGCGCGCGTAAATAGAAGCGGCTGGAGGTACCGGGGGCGAAGCCCGCCCCGGCCCGGAGGCCGAGTTAAAAAAAATAATAATCCCCGTTCAGTCTCAATGGCGGGGTGCGGGCCGGCCCGGCGGCGAGTGCGGCGGGCAGCAGGCCTCTTGGACAGGTTGAGAGATAAAAAAATAATAATTCCCGTGCAGTCTCAATGGCGGGGTGCGGGCCGGGGAATAGGCCTCTTGGCCGGGGTGAATATGTTGGAACGCGGCGCGCGTAAATAGAAGCGGCTGGAGGTACCGGGGGCGAAGCCCGCCCCGGCCCGGAGGCCGAGTTAAAAAAAATAATAATCCCCGTTCAGTCTCAATGGCGGGGTGCGGGCCGGCCCGGCGGCGATTGCGGCGGGCAGCAGGCCTCTTGGACAGGTTGAGAGATAAAAAAATAATAATTCCCGTGCAGTCTCAATGGCGGGGTGCGGGCCGGGGAATAGGCCTCTTGGCCGGGGTGAATAGTGTTGGAACACGGCCCGCGGAAATAGTAGCGGCTGGAGGTACCGGGGGCGATGCCCGCCCCGGCCCGGCGGCCAAGTTAAAAAAATAAATAATCCCGTTCAGTCTCAATGGCAGGGTGCGGGCCGGCCCGGCGGCGATTGCGGCGGGCAGCAGGCCTCTTGGACAGGTTGAGAGATAAAAAAAAAAAAATTCCCATGCAGTCTCAATGGCGGGGTGCGGGCCGGGGAATAGGCCTCTTGGCCGGGGTGAATATGTTGGAACGCGGCGCGCGTAAATAGAAGCGGCTGGAGGTACCGGGGGCGAAGCCCGCCCCGGCCCGGAGGCCGAGTTAAAAAAAATAATAATCTCCGTTCTGTCTCAATGGCGGGGTGCGGGCCGGCCCGGCGGCGAGTGCGGCGGGCAGCAGGCCTCTTGGACAGGTTGAGAGATAAAAAAATAATAATTCCCGTGCAGTCTCAATGGCGGGGTGCGGGCCGGGGAATAGGCCTCTTGGCCGGGGTGAATATGTTGGAACGCGGCGCGCGTAAATAGAAGCGGCTGGAGGTACCGGGGGCGAAGCCCGCCCCGGCCCGGAGGCCGAGTTAAAAAAAATAATAATCCCCGTTCAGTCTCAATGGCGGGGTGCGGGCTGGCCCGGCGGCGAGTGCGGTGGGCAGCAGGCCTCTTGGACAGGTTGAGAGATAAAAAAATAATAATTCCCGTGCAGTCTCAATGGCGGGGTGCGGGCCGGGGAATAGGCCTCTTGGCCGGGGTGAATAGTGTTGGAACACGGCCCGCGGAAATAGTAGCGGCTGGAGGTACCGGGGGCGATGCCCGCCCCGGCCCGGCGGCCAAGTTAAAAAAATAAATAATCCCGTTCAGTCTCAATGGCAGGGTGCGGGCCGGCCCGGCGGCGATTGCGGCGGGCAGCAGGCCTCTTGGACAGGTTGAGAGATAAAAAAAAAATAATTCCCATGCAGTCTCAATGGCGGGGTGCGGGCCGGGGAATAGGCCTCTTGGCCGGGGTGAATATGTTGGAACGCGGCGCGCGTAAATAGAAGCGGCTGGAGGTACCGGGGGCGAAGCCCGCCCCGGCCCGGAGGCCGAGTTAAAAAAAATAATAATCCCCGTTCAGTCTCAATGGCGGGGTGCGGGCCGGCCCGGCGGCGAGTGCGGCGGGCAGCAGGCCTCTTGGACAGGTTGAGAGATAAAAAAATAATAATTCCCGTGCAGTCTCAATGGCGGGGTGCGGGCCGGGGAATAGGCCTCTTGGCCGGGGTGAATAGTGTTGGAACACGGCCCGCGGGAATAGTAGCGGCTGGAGGTACCGGGGGCGATGCCCGCCCCGGCCCGGCGGCCAAGTTAAAAAAATAAATAATCCCCGTTCAGTCTCAATGGCAGGGTGCGGGCCGGCCCGGCGGCGATTGCGGCGGGCAGCAGGCCTCTTGGACAGGTTGAGAGATAAAAAAATAATAATTCCCGTGCAGTCTCAATGGCGGGGTGCGGGCCGGGGAATAGGCCTCTTGGCCGGGGTGAATAGTGTTGGAACACGGCCCGCGGAAATAGTAGCGGCTGCAGGTACCGGGGGCGATGCCCGCCCCGGGCCGGCGGCCAAGTTAAAAAAATAAATAATCCCCGTTCAGTCTCAATGGCAGGGTGCGGGCCGGCCCAGCGGCGATTGCGGCGGGCAGCAGGCCTCTTGGACAGGTTGAGAGATAAAAAAATAATATTTCCCGTTCAGTCTCAATGGCAGGGTGCGGGCCGGCCCGGCGGCAATTGCGGCGGGCAGCAGGCCTCTTGGACAGGTTGAGAGATAAAAAAATAATAATTCCCATGCAGTCTCAATGGCGGGGTGCGGGCCGGGGAATAGGCTTCTTGGCCGGGGTGAATATGTTGGAACGCGGCGCGCGTAAATAGAAGCGGCTGGAGGTACCGGGGGCGAAGCCCGCGCCGGCCCGGAGGCCGAGTTAAAAAAAATAATAATCCCCGTTCAGTCTCAATGGCGGGGTGCGGGCCGGCCCGGCGGCGAGTGCGGCGGGCAGCAGGCCTCTTGGACAGGTTGAGAGATAAAAAAATAATAATTCCCGTGCAGTCTCAATGGCGGGGTGCGGGCCGGGGAATAGGCCTCTTGGCCGGGGTGAATATGTTGGAACGCGGCGCGCGTAAATAGAAGCGGCTGGAGGTACCGGGGGCGAAGCCCGCCCCGGCCCGGAGGCCGAGTTAAAAAAAATAATAATCCCCGTTCAGTCTCAATGGCGGGGTGCGGGCCGGCCCGGCGGCGATTGCGGCGGGCAGCAAGCCTCTTGGACAGGTTGAGAGATAAAAAAATAATAATTCCCGTGCAGTCTCAATGGCGGGGTGCGGGCCGGGGAATAGGCCTCTTGGCCGGGGTGAAAAGTGTTGGAACACGGCCCGCGGAAATAGTAGCGGCTGGAGGTACCGGGGGCGATGCCCGCCCCGGCCCTCCGGCCAAGTTAAAAAAATAAATAATCCCGTTCAGTCTCAATGGCAGGGTGCGGGCCGGCCCGGCGGCGATTGCGGCGGGCAGCAGGCCTCTTGGACAGGTTGAGAGATAAAAAAATAATAATTCCCGTGCAGTCTCAATGGCGGGGTGCGGGCCGGGGAATAGGCCTCTTGGCCGGGGTGAATATGTTGGAACGCGGCGCGCGTAAATAGAAGCGGCTGGAGGTACCGGGGGCGAAGCCCGCCCCGGCCCGGAGGCCGAGTTAAAAAAAATAATAATCTCCGTTCTGTCTCAATGGCGGGGTGCGGGCCGGCCCGGCGGCGAGTGCGGCGGGCAGCAGGCCTCTTGGACAGGTTGAGAGATAAAAAAATAATAATTCCCGTGCAGTCTCAATGGCGGGGTGCGGGCCGGGGAATAGGCCTCTTGGCCGGGGTGAATATGTTGGAACGCGGCGCGCGTAAATAGAAGCGGCTGGAGGTACCGGGGGCGAAGCCCGCCCCGGCCCGGAGGCCGAGTTAAAAAAAATAATAATCCCCGTTCAGTCTCAATGGCGGGGTGCGGGCTGGCCCGGCGGCGAGTGCGGTGGGCAGCAGGCCTCTTGGACAGGTTGAGAGATAAAAAAATAATAATTCCCGTGCAGTCTCAATGGCGGGGTGCGGGCCGGGGAATAGGCCTCTTGGCCGGGGTGAATAGTGTTGGAACACGGCCCGCGGAAATAGTAGCGGCTGGAGGTACCGGGGGCGATGCCCGCCCCGGCCCGGCGGCCAAGTTAAAAAAATAAATAATCCCGTTCAGTCTCAATGGCAGGGTGCGGGCCGGCCCGGCGGCGATTGCGGCGGGCAGCAGGCCTCTTGGACAGGTTGAGAGATAAAAAAAAAATAATTCCCATGCAGTCTCAATGGCGGGGTGCGGGCCGGGGAATAGGCCTCTTGGCCGGGGTGAATATGTTGGAACGCGGCGCGCGTAAATAGAAGCGGCTGGAGGTACCGGGGGCGAAGCCCGCCCCGGCCCGGAGGCCGAGTTAAAAAAAATAATAATCCCCGTTCAGTCTCAATGGCGGGGTGCGGGCCGGCCCGGCGGCGAGTGCGGCGGGCAGCAGGCCTCTTGGACAGGTTGAGAGATAAAAAAATAATAATTCCCGTGCAGTCTCAATGGCGGGGTGCGGGCCGGGGAATAGGCCTCTTGGCCGGGGTGAATATGTTGGAACGCGGCGCGCGTAAATAGAAGCGGCTGGAGGTACCGGGGGCGAAGCCCGCCCCGGCCCGGAGGCCGAGTTAAAAAAAATAATAATCCCCGTTCAGTCTCAATGGCGGGGTGCGGGCCGGCCCGGCGGCGAGTGCGGCGGGCAGCAGGCCTCTTGGACAGGTTGAGAGATAAAAAAATAATAATTCCCGTGCAGTCTCAATGGCGGGGTGCGGGCCGGGGAATAGGCCTCTTGGCCGGGGTGAATAGTGTTGGAACACGGCCCGCGGAAATAGTAGCGGCTGGAGGTACCGGGGGCGATGCCCGCCCCGGCCCGGCGGCCAAGTTAAAAAAATAAATAATCCCCGTTCAGTCTCAATGGCAGGGTGCGGGCCGGCCCGGCGGCGATTGCGGCGGGCAGCAGGCCTCTTGGACAGGTTGAGAGATAAAAAAATAATAATTCCCGTTCAGTCTAAATGGCAGGGTGCGGGCCGGCCCGGCGGCAATTGCGGCGGGCAGCAGGCCTCTTGGACAGGTTGAGAGATAAAAAAATAATAATTCCCATGCAGTCTCAATGGCGGGGTGCGGGCCGGGGAATAGGCCTCTTGGCCGGGGTGAATAGTGTTGGAACACGGCCCGCGGAAATAGTAACGGCTGGAGGTACCGGGGGCGATGCCCGCCCCGGCCCGGCGGCCAAGTTAAAAAAATAAATAATCCCCGTTCAGTCTCAATGGCAGGGTGCGGGCCGGCCCGGCGGCGATTGCGGCGGGCAGCAGGCCTCTTGGACAGGTTGAGAGATATAAAAATAATAATTCCCGTGCAGTCTCAATGGCGGGGTGCGGGCCGGCCCGGCGGACGAGTGTGGCCGGGGAAGAGGCCTCTTGGCCGGGGTGAATATGTTGGAACGCGGCGCGCGTAAATAGAAGCGGCTGGAGGTACCGGGGGCGAAGCCCGCCCCGGCCCGGAGGCCGAGTTAAAAAAAATAATAATCCCCGTTCAGTCTCAATGGCGGGGTGCGGGCCGGCCCGGCGGCGAGTGCTGCGGGCAGCAGGCCTCTTGGACAGGTTGAGAGATAAAAAAATAATAATTCCCGTGCAGTCTCAATGGCGGGGTGCGGGCCGGGGAATAGGCCTCTTGGCCGGGGTGAATAGTGTTGGAACACGGCCCGCGGAAATAGTAGCGGCTGGAGGTACCGGGGGCGATGCCCGCCCCGGCCCGGCGGCCAAGTTAAAAAAATAAATAATCCCCGTTCAGTCTCAATGGCAGGGTGCGGGCCGGCCCGGCGGCGATTGCGGCGGGCAGCAGGCCTCTTGGACAGGTTGAGAGATAAAAAAATAATAATTCCCATGCAGTCTCAATGGCGGGGTGCGGGCCGGGGAATAGGCCTCTTGGCCGGGGTGAATAGTGTTGGAACACGGCCCGCGGAAATAGTAGCGGCTGGAGGTACCGGGGGCGATGCCCGCCCTGGCCCGGCGGCCAAGTTAAAAAAATAAATAATCCCCGTTCAGTTTCAATGGCAGGGTGCGGGCCGGCCCGGCGGCGATTGCGGCGGGCAGCAGGCCTCTTGGACAGGTTGAGAGATAAAAAAATAATAATTCCCGTTCAGTCTCAATGGCAGGGTGCGGGCCGGCCCGGCGGCAATTGCGGCGGGCAGCAGGCCTCTTGGACAGGTTGAGAGATAAAAAAATAATAATTCCCTTGCAGTCTCAATGGCGGGGTGCGGGCCGGGGAATAGGCCTCTTGGCCGGGGTGAATATGTTGGAACGCGGCGAGCGTAAATAGAAGCGGCTGGAGGTACCGGGGGCGAAGCCCGCCCCGGCCCGGAGGCCGAGTTAAAAAAAATAATAATCCCCGTTCAGTTTCAATGGCGGGGTGCGGGCCGGCCCGGCGGCGAGTGCGGCGGGCAGCAGGCCTCTTGGACAGGTTGAGAGATAAAAAAATAATAATTCCCGTGCAGTCTCAATGGCGGGGTGCGGGCCGGGGAATAGGCCTCTTGGCCGTGGTGAATATGTTGGAACGCGGCGCGCGTAAATAGAAGCGGCTGGAGGTACCGGGGGCGAAGCCCGCCCCGGCCCGGAGGCCGAGTTAAAAAAAATAATAATCCCCGTTCAATCTCAATGGCGGGGTGCGGGCCGGCCCGGCGGCGAGTGCGGCGGGCAGCAGGCCTCTTGGACAGGTTGAGAGATAAAAAAATAATAATTCCAGTGCAGTCTCAATGGCGGGGTGCGGGCCGGGGAATAGGCCTCTTGGCAGGGGTGAATAGTGTTGGAACACGGCCCGCGGAAATAGTAGCGGCTGGAGGTACCGGGGGCGATGCCCGCCCCGGCCCGGCGGCCAAGTTAAAAAAATAAATAATCCCATTCAGTCTCAATGGCAGGGTGCGGGCCGGCCCGGCGGCGATTGCGGCGGGCAGCAGGCCTCTTGGACAGGTTGAGAGATAAAAAAATAATAATTCCCATGCAGTCTCAATGGCGGGGTGCGGGCCGGGGAATAGGCCTCTTGGCCGGGGTGAATATGTTGGAACGCGGCGCGCGTAAATAGAAGCGGCTGGAGGTACCGGGGGCGAAGCCCGCCCCGGCCCGGAGGCCGAGTTAAAAAAAATAATAATCCCCGTTCAGTCTCAATGGCGGGGTGCGGTCCGGCCCGGCGGCGAGTGCGGCGGGCAGCAGGCCTCTTGGACAGGTTGAGAGATAAAAAAATAATAATTCCCGTGCAGTCTCAATGGCGGGGTGCGGGCCGGGGAATAGGCCTCTTGGCCGGGGTGAATATGTTGGAACGCGGCGCGCGTAAATAGAAGCGGCTGGAGGTACCGGGGGCGAAGCCCGCCCCGGCCCGGAGGCCGAGTTAAAAAAAATAATAATCCCCGTTCAGTCTCAATGGCGGGGTGCGGGCCGGCCCGGCGGCGAGTGCGGCGGGCAGCAGGCCTCTTGGACAGGTTGAGAGATAAAAAAATAATAATTCCCGTGCAGTCTCAATGGCGGGGTGCGGGCCGGGGAATAGGCCTCTTGGCCGGGGTGAATAGTGTTGGAACACGGCCCGCGGAAATAGTAGCGGCTGGAGGTACCGGGGGCGATGCCCGCCCCGGCCCGGCGGCCAAGTTAAAAAAATAAATAATCCCCGTTCAGTCTCAATGGCAGGGTGCGGGCCGGCCCGGCGGCGATTGCGGCGGGCAGCAGGCCTCTTGGACAGGTTGAGAGATAAAAAAATAATAATTCCCGTGCAGTCTCAATGGCGGGGTGCGGGCCGGGGAATAGGCCTCTTGGCCGGGGTGAATAGTGTTGGAACACGGCCCGCGGAAATAGTAGCGGCTGGAGGTACCGGGGAGGATGCCCGCCCCGGGCCGGCGGCCAAGTTAAAAAAATAAATAATCCCGTTCAGTCTCAATGGCAGGGTGCGGGCCGGCCCGGCGGCGAGTGCGGCGGGCAGCAGGCCTCTTGGACAGGTTGAGAGATAAAAAAATAATAATTCCCGTTCAGTCTCAATGGCAGGGTGCGGGCCGGCCCGGCGGCGATTGCGGCGGGCAGCAGGCCTCTTGGACAGGTTGAGAGATAAAAAAATAATAATTCCCATGCAGTCTCAATGGCGGGGTGCGGGCCGGGGAATAGGCCTCTTGGCCGGGGTGAATATGTTGGAACGCGGCGCGCGTAAATAGAAGCGGCTGGAGGTACCGGGGGCGAAGCCCGCCCCGGCCCGGAGGCCGAGTTAAAAAAAATAATAATCTCCGTTCTGTCTCAATGGCGGGGTGCGGGCCGGCCCGGCGGCGAGTGCGGCGGGCAGCAGGCCTCTTGGACAGGTTGAGAGATAAAAAAATAATAATTCCCGTGCAGTCTCAATGGCGGGGTGCGGGCCGGGGAATAGGCCTCTTGGCCGGGGTGAATATGTTGGAACGCGGCGCGCGTAAATAGAAGCGGCTGGAGGTACCGGGGGCGAAGCCCGCCCCGGCCCGGAGGCCGAGTTAAAAAAAATAATAATCCCCGTTCAGTCTCAATGGCGGGGTGCGGGCTGGCCCGGCGGCGAGTGCGGTGGGCAGCAGGCCTCTTGGACAGGTTGAGAGATAAAAAAATAATAATTCCCGTGCAGTCTCAATGGCGGGGTGCGGGCCGGGGAATAGGCCTCTTGGCCGGGGTGAATAGTGTTGGAACACGGCCCGCGGAAATAGTAGCGGCTGGAGGTACCGGGGGCGATGCCCGCCCCGGCCCGGCGGCCAAGTTAAAAAAATAAATAATCCCGTTCAGTCTCAATGGCAGGGTGCGGGCCGGCCCGGCGGCGATTGCGGCGGGCAGCAGGCCTCTTGGACAGGTTGAGAGATAAAAAAAAAATAATTCCCATGCAGTCTCAATGGCGGGGTGCGGGCCGGGGAATAGGCCTCTTGGCCGGGGTGAATATGTTGGAACGCGGCGCGCGTAAATAGAAGCGGCTGGAGGTACCGGGGGCGAAGCCCGCCCCGGCCCGGAGGCCGAGTTAAAAAAAATAATAATCCCCGTTCAGTCTCAATGGCGGGGTGCGGGCCGGCCCGGCGGCGAGTGCGGCGGGCAGCAGGCCTCTTGGACAGGTTGAGAGATAAAAAAATAATAATTCCCGTGCAGTCTCAATGGCGGGGTGCGGGCCGGGGAATAGGCCTCTTGGCCGGGGTGAATATGTTGGAACGCGGCGCGCGTAAATAGAAGCGGCTGGAGGTACCGGGGGCGAAGCCCGCCCCGGCCCGGAGGCCGAGTTAAAAAAAATAATAATCCCCGTTCAGTCTCAATGGCGGGGTGCGGGCCGGCCCGGCGGCGAGTGCGGCGGGCAGCAGGCCTCTTGGACAGGTTGAGAGATAAAAAAATAATAATTCCCGTGCAGTCTCAATGGCGGGGTGCGGGCCGGGGAATAGGCCTCTTGGCCGGGGTGAATAGTGTTGGAACACGGCCCGCGGAAATAGTAGCGGCTGGAGGTACCGGGGGCGATGCCCGCCCCGGCCCGGCGGCCAAGTTAAAAAAATAAATAATCCCCGTTCAGTCTCAATGGCAGGGTGCGGGCCGGCCCGGCGGCGATTGCGGCGGGCAGCAGGCCTCTTGGACAGGTTGAGAGATAAAAAAATAATAATTCCCGTTCAGTCTCAATGGCAGGGTGCGGGCCGGCCCGGCGGCAATTGCGGCGGGCAGCAGGCCTCTTGGACAGGTTGAGAGATAAAAAAATAATAATTCCCATGCAGTCTCAATGGCGGGGTGCGGGCCGGGGAATAGGCCTCTTGGCCGGGGTGAATAGTGTTGGAACACGGCCCGCGGAAATAGTAACGGCTGGAGGTACCGGGGGCGATGCCCGCCCCGGCCCGGCGGCCAAGTTAAAAAAATAAATAATCCCCGTTCAGTCTCAATGGCAGGGTGCGGGCCGGCCCGGCGGCGATTGCGGCGGGCAGCAGGCCTCTTGGACAGGTTGAGAGATATAAAAATAATAATTCCCGTGCAGTCTCAATGGCGGGGTGCGGGCCGGCCCGGCGGACGAGTGTGGCCGGGGAAGAGGCCTCTTGGCCGGGGTGAATATGTTGGAACGCGGCGCGCGTAAATAGAAGCGGCTGGAGGTACCGGGGGCGAAGCCCGCCCCGGCCCGGAGGCCGAGTTAAAAAAAATAATAATCCCCGTTCAGTCTCAATGGCGGGGTGCGGGCCGGCCCGGCGGCGAGTGCGGCGGGCTGCAGGCCTCTTGGACAGGTTGAGAGATAAAAAAATAATAATTCCCGTGCAGTCCCAATGGCGGGGTGCGGGCCGGCCCGGCGGACGAGTGTGGCCGGTGAAGAGGCCTCTTGGCCGGGGTGAATATGTTGGAACGCGGCGCGCGTAAATAGAAGCGGCTGGAGGTACCGGGGGCGAAGCCCGCCCCGGCCCGGAGGCCGAGTTAAAAAAAATAATAATCCCCGTTCAGTCTCAATGGCGGGGTGCGGGCCGGCCCGGCGGCGAGTGCGGCGGGCAGCAGGCCTCTTGGACAGGTTGAGAGATAAAAAAATAATAATTCCCGTGCAGTCTCAATGGCGGGGTGCGGGCCGGGGAATAGGCCTCTTGGCCGGGGTGAATAGTGTTGGAACACGGCCCGCGGAAATAGTAGCGGCTGGAGGTACCGGGGGCGATGCCCGCCCCGGCCCGGCGGCCAAGTTAAAAAAATAAATAATCCCCGTTCAGTCTCAATGGCAGGGTGCGGGCCGGCCCGGCGGCGATTGCGGCGGGCAGCAGGCCTCTTGGACAGGTTGAGAGATAAAAAAATAATAATTCCCATGCAGTCTCAATGGCGGGGTGCGGGCCGGGGAATAGGCCTCTTGGCCGGGGTGAATAGTGTTGGAACACGGCCCGCGGAAATAGTAGCGGCTGGAGGTACCGGGGGCGATGCCCGCCCTGGCCCGGCGGCCAAGTTAAAAAAATAAATAATCCCCGTTCAGTTTCAATGGCAGGGTGCGGGCCGGCCCGGCGGCGATTGCGGCGGGCAGCAGGCCTCTTGGACAGGTTGAGAGATAAAAAAATAATAATTCCCGTTCAGTCTCAATGGCAGGGTGCGGGCCGGCCCGGCGGCAATTGCGGCGGGCAGCAGGCCTCTTGGACAGGTTGAGAGATAAAAAAATAATAATTCCCTTGCAGTCTCAATGGCGGGGTGCGGGCCGGGGAATAGGCCTCTTGGCCGGGGTGAATATGTTGGAACGCGGCGAGCGTAAATAGAAGCGGCTGGAGGTACCGGGGGCGAAGCCCGCCCCGGCCCGGAGGCCGAGTTAAAAAAAATAATAATCCCCGTTCAGTCTCAATGGCGGGGTGCGGGCCGGCCCGGCGGCGAGTGCGGCGGGCAGCAGGCCTCTTGGACAGGTTGAGAGATAAAAAAATAATAATTCCCGTGCAGTCTCAATGGCGGGGTGCGGGCCGGGGAATAGGCCTCTTGGCCGTGGTGAATATGTTGGAACGCGGCGCGCGTAAATAGAAGCGGCTGGAGGTACCGGGGGCGAAGCCCGCCCCGGCCCGGAGGCCGAGTTAAAAAAAATAATAATCCCCGTTCAATCTCAATGGCGGGGTGCGGGCCGGCCCGGCGGCGAGTGCGGCGGGCAGCAGGCCTCTTGGACAGGTTGAGAGATAAAAAAATAATAATTCCAGTGCAGTCTCAATGGCGGGGTGCGGGCCGGGGAATAGGCCTCTTGGCCGGGGTGAATAGTGTTGGAACACGGCCCGCGGAAATAGTAGCGGCTGGAGGTACCGGGGGCGATGCCCGCCCCGGCCCGGCGGCCAAGTTAAAAAAATAAATAATCCCATTCAGTCTCAATGGCAGGGTGCGGGCCGGCCCGGCGGCGATTGCGGCGGGCAGCAGGCCTCTTGGACAGGTTGAGAGATAAAAAAATAATAATTCCCATGCAGTCTCAATGGCGGGGTGCGGGCCGGGGAATAGGCCTCTTGGCCGGGGTGAATATGTTGGAACGCGGCGCGCGTAAATAGAAGCGGCTGGAGGTACCGGGGGCGAAGCCCGCCCCGGCCCGGAGGCCGAGTTAAAAAAATAAATAATCCCGTTCAGTCTCAATGGCAGGGTGCGGGCCGGCCCGGCGGCGATTGCGGCGGGCAGCAGGCCTCTTGGACAGGTTGAGAGATAAAAAAAAAATAATTCCCATGCAGTCTCAATGGCGGGGTGCGGGCCGGGGAATAGGCCTCTTGGCCGGGGTGAATATGTTGGAACGCGGCGAGCGTAAATAGAAGCGGCTGGAGGTACCGGGGGCGAAGCCCGCCCCGGCCCGGAGGCCGAGTTAAAAAAAATAATAATCCCCGTTCAGTCTCAATGGCGGGGTGCGGGCCGGCCCGGCGGCGAGTGCGGCGGGCAGCAGGCCTCTTGGACAGGTTGAGAGATAAAAAAATAATAATTCCCGTGCAGTCTCAATGGCGGGGTGCGGGCCGGGGAATAGGCCTCTTGGCCGTGGTGAATATGTTGGAACGCGGCGCGCGTAAATAGAAGCGGCTGGAGGTACCGGGGGCGAAGCCCGCCCCGGCCCGGAGGCCGAGTTAAAAAAAATAATAATCCCCGTTCAATCTCAATGGCGGGGTGCGGGCCGGCCCGGCGGCGAGTGCGGCGGGCAGCAGGCCTCTTGGACAGGTTGAGAGATAAAAAAATAATAATTCCAGTGCAGTCTCAATGGCGGGGTGCGGGCCGGGGAATAGGCCTCTTGGCCGGGGTGAATAGTGTTGGAACACGGCCCGCGGAAATAGTAGCGGCTGGAGGTACCGGGGGCGATGCCCGCCCCGGCCCGTCGGCCAAGTTAAAAAAATAAATAATCCCATTCAGTCTCAATGGCAGGGTGCGGGCCGGCCCGGCGGCGATTGCGGCGGGCAGCAGGCCTCTTGGACAGGTTGAGAGATAAAAAAATAATAATTCCCATGCAGTCTCAATGGCGGGGTGCGGGCCGGGGAATAGGCCTCTTGGCCGGGGTGAATATGTTGGAACGCGGCGCGCGTAAATAGAAGCGGCTGGAGGTACCGGGGGCGAAGCCCGCCCCGGCCCGGAGGCCGAGTTAAAAAAATAAATAATCCCGTTCAGTCTCAATGGCAGGGTGCGGGCCGGCCCGGCGGCGATTGCGGCGGGCAGCAGGCCTCTTGGACAGGTTGAGAGATAAAAAAAAAATAATTCCCATGCAGTCTCAATGGCGGGGTGCGGGCCGGGGAATAGGCCTCTTGGCCGGGGTGAATATGTTGGAACGCGGCGCGCGTAAATAGAAGCGGCTGGAGGTACCGGGGGCGAAGCCCGCCCCGGCCCGGAGGCCGAGTTAAAAAAAATAATAATCCCCGTTCAGTCTCAATGGCGGGGTGCGGGCCGGCCCGGCGGCGAGTGCGGCGGGCAGCAGGCCTCTTGGACAGGTTGAGAGATAAAAAAATAATAATTCCCGTGCAGTCTCAATGGCGGGGTGCGGGCCGGGGAATAGGCCTCTTGGCCGGGGTGAATATGTTGGAACGCGGCGCGCGTAAATAGAAGCGGCTGGAGGTACCGGGGGCGAAGCCCGCCCCGGCCCGGAGGCCGAGTTAAAAAAAATAATAATCCCCGTTCAGTCTCAATGGCGGGGTGCGGGCCGGCCCGGCGGCGAGTGCGGCGGGCAGCAGGCCTCTTGGACAGGTTGAGAGATAAAAAAATAATAATTCCCGTGCAGTCTCAATGGCGGGGTGCGGGCCGGGGAATAGGCCTCTTGGCCGGGGTGAATAGTGTTGGAACACGGCCCGCGGAAATAGTAGCGGCTGGAGGTACCGGGGGCGATGCCCGCCCCGGCCCGGCGGCCAAGTTAAAAAAATAAATAATCCCCGTTCAGTCTCAATGGCAGGGTGCGGGCCGGCCCGGCGGCGATTGCGGCGGGCAGCAGGCCTCTTGGACAGGTTGAGAGATAAAAAAATAATAATTCCCATGCAGTCTCAATGGCGGGGTGCGGGCCGGGGAATAGGCCTCTTGGCCGGGGTGAATAGTGTTGGAACACGGCCCGCGGAAATAGTAGCGGCTGGAGGTACCGGGGGCGATGCCCGCCCTGGCCCGGCGGCCAAGTTAAAAAAATAAATAATCCCCGTTCAGTTTCAATGGCAGGGTGCGGGCCGGCCCGGCGGCGATTGCGGCGGGCAGCAGGCCTCTTGGACAGGTTGAGAGATAAAAAAATAATAATTCCCGTTCAGTCTCAATGGCAGGGTGCGGGCCGGCCCGGCGGCAATTGCGGCGGGCAGCAGGCCTCTTGGACAGGTTGAGAGATAAAAAAATAATAATTCCCTTGCAGTCTCAATGGCGGGGTGCGGGCCGGGGAATAGGCCTCTTGGCCGGGGTGAATATGTTGGAACGCGGCGAGCGTAAATAGAAGCGGCTGGAGGTACCGGGGGCGAAGCCCGCCCCGGCCCGGAGGCCGAGTTAAAAAAAATAATAATCCCCGTTCAGTCTCAATGGCGGGGTGCGGGCCGGCCCGGCGGCGAGTGCGGCGGGCAGCAGGCCTCTTGGACAGGTTGAGAGATAAAAAAATAATAATTCCCGTGCAGTCTCAATGGCGGGGTGCGGGCCGGGGAATAGGCCTCTTGGCCGTGGTGAATATGTTGGAACGCGGCGCGCGTAAATAGAAGCGGCTGGAGGTACCGGGGGCGAAGCCCGCCCCGGCCCGGAGGCCGAGTTAAAAAAAATAATAATCCCCGTTCAATCTCAATGGCGGGGTGCGGGCCGGCCCGGCGGCGAGTGCGGCGGGCAGCAGGCCTCTTGGACAGGTTGAGAGATAAAAAAATAATAATTCCAGTGCAGTCTCAATGGCGGGGTGCGGGCCGGGGAATAGGCCTCTTGGCCGGGGTGAATAGTGTTGGAACACGGCCCGCGGAAATAGTAGCGGCTGGAGGTACCGGGGGCGATGCCCGCCCCGGCCCGGCGGCCAAGTTAAAAAAATAAATAATCCCATTCAGTCTCAATGGCAGGGTGCGGGCCGGCCCGGCGGCGATTGCGGCGGGCAGCAGGCCTCTTGGACAGGTTGAGAGATAAAAAAATAATAATTCCCATGCAGTCTCAATGGCGGGGTGCGGGCCGGGGAATAGGCCTCTTGGCCGGGGTGAATATGTTGGAACGCGGCGCGCGTAAATAGAAGCGGCTGGAGGTACCGGGGGCGAAGCCCGCCCCGGCCCGGAGGCCGAGTTAAAAAAAATAATAATCCCCGTTCAGTCTCAATGGCGGGGTGCGGTCCGGCCCGGCGGCGAGTGCGGCGGGCAGCAGGCCTCTTGGACAGGTTGAGAGATAAAAAAATAATAATTCCCGTGCAGTCTCAATGGCGGGGTGCGGGCCGGGGAATAGGCCTCTTGGCCGGGGTGAATATGTTGGAACGGGGCGCGCGTAAATAGAAGCGGCTGGAGGTACCGGGGGCGAAGCCCGCCCCGGCCCGGAGGCCGAGTTAAAAAAAATAATAATCCCCGTTCAGTCTCAATGGCGGGGTGCGGGACGGCCCGGCGGCGAGTGCGGCGGGCAGCAGGCCTCTTGGACAGGTTGAGAGATAAAAAAATAATAATTCCCGTGCAGTCTCAATGGCGGGGTGCGGGCCGGGGAATAGGCCTCTTGGCCGGGGTGAATAGTGTTGGAACACGGCCCGCGGAAATAGTAGCGGCTGGAGGTACCGGGGGCGATGCCCGCCCCGGCCCGGCGGCCAAGTTAAAAAAATAAATAATCCCCGTTCAGTCTCAATGGCAGGGTGCGGGCCGGCCCGGCGGCGATTGCGGCGGGCAGCAGGCCTCTTGGACAGGTTGAGAGATAAAAAAATAATAATTCCCGTGCAGTCTCAATGGCGGGGTGCGGGCCGGGGAATAGGCCTCTTGGCCGGGGTGAATAGTGTTGGAACACGGCCCGCGGAAATAGTAGCGGCTGGAGGTACCGGGGAGGATGCCCGCCCCGGGCCGGCGGCCAAGTTAAAAAAATAAATAATCCCCGTTCAGTCTCAATGGCAGGGTGCGGGCCGGCCCGGCGGCGAGTGCGGCGGGCAGCAGGCCTCTTGGACAGGTTGAGAGATAAAAAAATAATAATTCCCGTTCAGTCTCAATGGCAGGGTGCGGGCCGGCCCGGCGGCGATTGCGGCGGGCAGCAGGCCTCTTGGACAGGTTGAGAGATAAAAAAATAATAATTCCCATGCAGTCTCAATGGCGGGGTGCGGGCCGGGGAATAGGCCTCTTGGCCGGGGTGAATATGTTGGAACGCGGCGCGCGTAAATAGAAGCGGCTGGAGGTACCGGGGGCGAAGCCCGCCCCGGCCCGGAGGCCGAGTTAAAAAAAATAATAATCCCCGTTCAGTCTCAATGGCGGGGTGCGGGCCGGCCCGGCGGCGAGTGCGGCGGGCAGCAGGCCTCTTGGACAGGTTGAGAGATAAAAAAATAATAATCCCCGTTCAGTCTCAATGGCGGGGTGCGGGCCGGCCCGGCGGCGATTGCGGCGGGCAGCAGGCCTCTTGGACAGGTTGAGAGATAAAAAAATAATAATTCCCGTGCAGTCTCAATGGCGGGGTGCGGGCCGGGGAATAGGCCTCTTGGCCGGGGTGAATAGTGTTGGAACACGGCCCGCGGAAATAGTAGCGGCTGGAGGTACCGGGGGCGATGCCCGCCCCGGCCCGGCGGCCAAGTTAAAAAAATAAACAATCCCGTTCAGTCTCAATGGCAGGGTGCGGGCCGGCCCGGCGGCGATTGCGGCGGGCAGCAGGCCTCTTGGACAGGTTGAGAGATAAAAAAATAATAATTCCCATGCAGTCTCAATGGCGGGGTGCGGGCCGGGGAATAGGCCTCTTGGCCGGGGTGAATATGTTGGAACGCGGCGCGCGTAAATAGAAGCGGCTGGAGGTACCGGGGGCGAAGCCCGCCCCGGCCCGGAGGCCGAGTTAAAAAAAATAATAATCCCCGTTCAGTCTCAATGGCGGGGTGCGGGCCGGCCCGGCGGCGAGTGCGGCGGGCAGCAGGCCTCTTGGACAGGTTGAGAGATAAAAAAATAATAATTCCCGTGCAGTCTCAATGGCGGGGTGCGGGCCGGGGAATAGGCCTCTTGGCCGGGGTGAATATGTTGGAACGCGGCGCGCGTAAATAGAAGCGGCTGGAGGTACCGGGGGCGAAGCCCGCCCCGGCCCGGAGGCCGAGTTAAAAAAAATAATAATCCCGTCCAGTCTCAATGGCGGGGTGCGGGCCGGCCCGGCGGCGAGTGCGGCGGGCAGCAGGCCTCTTGGACAGGTTGAGAGATAAAAAAATAATAATTCCCGTGCAGTCTCAATGGCGGGGTGCGGGCCGGGGAATAGGCCTCTTGGCCGGGGTGAATAGTGTTGGAACACGGCCCGCGGAAATAGTAGCGGCTGGAGGTACCGGGGGCGATGCCCGCCCCGGCCCGGCGGTCAATTAAAAAAATAAATAATCCCGTTCAGTCTCAATGGCAGGGTGCGGGCCGGCCCGGCGGCGATTGCGGCGGGCAGCAGGCCTCTTGGACAGGTTGAGAGATAAAAAAAATAATAATTCCCATGCAGTCTCAATGGCGGGGTGCGGGCCGGGGAATAGGCCTCTTGGCCGGGGTGAATATGTTGGAACGCGGCGCGCGTAAATAGAAGCGGCTGGAGGTACCGGGGGCGAAGCCCGCCCCGGCCCGGAGGCCGAGTTAAAAAAAAATAATAATCCCCGTTCAGTCTCAATGGCGGGGTGCGGGCCGGCCCGGCGGCGAGTGCGGCGGGCAGCAGGCCTCTTGGACAGGTTGAGAGATAAAAAAATAATAATTCCCGTGCAGTCTCAATGGCGGGGTGCGGGCCGGGGAATAGGCCTCTTGGCCGGGGTGAATATGTTGGAACGCGGCGCGCGTAAATAGAAGCGGCTGGAGGTACCGGGGGCGAAGCCCGCCCCGGCCCGGAGGCCGAGTTAAAAAAAATAATAATCCCCGTTCAGTCTCAATGGCGGGGTGCGGTCCGGCCCGGCGGCGAGTGCGGCGGGCAGCAGGCCTCTTGGACAGGTTGAGAGATAAAAAAATAATAATTCCCGTGCAGTCTCAATGGCGGGGTGCGGGCCGGGGAATAGGCCTCTTGGCCGGGGTGAATATGTTGGAACGCGGCGCACGTAAATAGAAGCGGCTGGAGGTACCGGGGGCGAAGCCCGCCCCGGCCCGGAGGCCGAGTTAAAAAAAATAATAATCCCCGTTCAGTCTCAATGGCGGGGTGCGGGCCGGCCCGGCGGCGAGTGCGGCGGGCAGCAGGCCTCTTGGACAGGTTGAGAGATAAAAAAATAATAATTCCCGTGCAGTCTCAATGGCGGGGTGCGGGCCGGGGAATAGGCCTCTTGGCCGGGGTGAATAGTGTTGGAACACGGCCCGCGGAAATAGTAGCGGCTGGAGGTACCGGGGGCGATGCCCGCCCCGGCCCGGCGGCCAAGTTAAAAAAATAAATAATCCCCGTTCAGTCTCAATGGCAGGGTGCGGGCCGGCCCGGCGGCGATTGCGGCGGGCAGCAGGCCTCTTGGACAGGTTGAGAGATAAAAAAATAATAATTCCCGTGCAGTCTCAATGGCGGGGTGCGGGCCGGGGAATAGGCCTCTTGGCCGGGGTGAATAGTGTTGGAACACGGCCCGCGGAAATAGTAGCGGCTGGAGGTACCGGGGAGGATGCCCGCCCCGGGCCGGCGGCCAAGTTAAAAAAATAAATAATCCCCGTTCAGTCTCAATGGCAGGGTGCGGGCCGGCCCGGCGGCGAGTGCGGCGGGCAGCAGGCCTCTTGGACAGGTTGAGAGATAAAAAAATAATAATTCCCGTTCAGTCTCAATGGCAGGGTGCGGGCCGGCCCGGCGGCGATTGCGGCGGGCAGCAGGCCTCTTGGACAGGTTGAGAGATAAAAAAATAATAATTCCCATGCAGTCTCAATGGCGGGGTGCGGGCCGGGGAATAGGCCTCTTGGCCGGGGTGAATATGTTGGAACGCGGCGCGCGTAAATAGAAGCGGCTGGAGGTACCGGGGGCGAAGCCCGCCCCGGCCCGGAGGCCGAGTTAAAAAAAATAATAATCCCCGTTCAGTCTCAATGGCGGGGTGCGGGCCGGCCCGGCGGCGAGTGCGGCGGGCAGCAGGCCTCTTGGACAGGTTGAGAGATAAAAAAATAATAATTCCCGTGCAGTCTCAATGGCGGGGTGCGGGCCGGGGAATAGGCCTCTTGGCCGGGGTGAATATGTTGGAACGCGGCGCGCGTAAATAGAAGCGGCTGGAGGTACCGGGGGCGAAGCCCGCCCCGGCCCGGAGGCCGAGTTAAAAAAAATAATAATCCCGTTCAGTCTCAATGGCGGGGTGCGGGCCGGCCCGGCGGCGAGTGCGGCGGGCAGCAGGCCTCTTGGACAGGTTGAGAGATAAAAAAATAATAATTCCCGTGCAGTCTCAATGGCGGGGTGCGGGCCGGGGAATAGGCCTCTTGGCCGGGGTGAATAGTGTTGGAACACGGCCCGCGGAAATAGTAGCGGCTGGAGGTACCGGGGGCGATGCCCGCCCCGGCCCGGCGGCCAAGTTAAAAAAATAAATAATCCCGTTCAGTCTCAATGGCAGGGTGCGGGCCGGCCCGGCGGCGATTGCGGCGGGCAGCAGGCCTCTTGGACAGGTTGAGAGATAAAAAAAATAATAATTCCCATGCAGTCTCAATGGCGGGGTGCGGGCCGGGGAATAGGCCTCTTGGCCGGGGTGAATATGTTGGAACGCGGCGCGCGTAAATAGAAGCGGCTGGAGGTACCGGGGGCGAAGCCCGCCCCGGCCCGGAGGCCGAGTTAAAAAAAAATAATAATCCCCGTTCAGTCTCAATGGCGGGGTGCGGGCCGGCCCGGCGGCGAGTGCGGCGGGCAGCAGGCCTCTTGGACAGGTTGAGAGATAAAAAAATAATAATTCCCGTGCAGTCTCAATGGCGGGGTGCGGGCCGGGGAATAGGCCTCTTGGCCGGGGTGAATATGTTGGAACGCGGCGCGCGTAAATAGAAGCGGCTGGAGGTACCGGGGGCGAAGCCCGCCCCGGCCCGGAGGCCGAGTTAAAAAAAATAATAATCCCCGTTCAGTCTCAATGGCGGGGTGCGGGCCGGCCCGGCGGCGAGTGCGGCGGGCAGCAGGCCTCTTGGACAGGTTGAGAGATAAAAAAATAATAATTCCCGTGCAGTCTCAATGGCGGGGTGCGGGCCGGGGAATAGGCCTCTTGGCCGGGGTGAATAGTGTTGGAACACGGCCCGCGGAAATAGTAGCGGCTGGAGGTACCGGGGGCGATGCCCGCCCCGGCCCGGCGGCCAAGTTAAAAAAATAAATAATCCCCGTTCAGTCTCAATGGCAGGGTGCGGGCCGGCCCGGCGGCGATTGCGGCGGGCAGCAGGCCTCTTGGACAGGTTGAGAGATAAAAAAATAATAATTCCCGTGCAGTCTCAATGGCGGGGTGCGGGCCGGGGAATAGGCCTCTTGGCCGGGGTGAATAGTGTTGGAACACGGCCCGCGGAAATAGTAGCGGCTGGAGGTACCGGGGAGGATGCCCGCCCCGGGCCGGCGGCCAAGTTAAAAAAATAAATAATCCCCGTTCAGTCTCAATGGCAGGGTGCGGGCCGGCCCGGCGGCGAGTGCGGCGGGCAGCAGGCCTCTTGGACAGGTTGAGAGATAAAAAAATAATAATTCCCGTTCAGTCTCAATGGCAGGGTGCGGGCCGGCCCGGCGGCGATTGCGGCGGGCAGCAGGCCTCTTGGACAGGTTGAGAGATAAAAAAATAATAATTCCCATGCAGTCTCAATGGCGGGGTGCGGGCCGGGGAATAGGCCTCTTGGCCGGGGTGAATATGTTGGAACGCGGCGCGCGTAAATAGAAGCGGCTGGAGGTACCGGGGGCGAAGCCCGCCCCGGCCCGGAGGCCGAGTTAAAAATAATAATAATCCCCGTTCAGTCTCAATGGCGGAGTGCGGGCCGGCCCGGCGGCGAGTGCGGCGGGCAGCAGGCCTCTTGGACAGGTTGAGAGATAAAAAAATAATAATTCCCGTGCAGTCTCAATGGCGGGGTGCGGGCCGGGGAATAGGCCTCTTGGCCGGGGTGAATAGTGTTGGAACACGGCCCGCGGGAATAGTAGCGGCTGGAGGTACCGGGGGCGATGCCCGCCCCGGCCCGGCGGCCAAGTTAAAAAAATAAATAATCCCCGTTCAGTCTCAATGGCAGGGTGCGGGCCGGCCCGGCGGCGATTGCGGCGGGCAGCAGGCCTCTTGGACAGGTTGAGAGATAAAAAAATAATAATTCCCGTGCAGTCTCAATGGCGGGGTGCGGGCCGGGGAATAGGCCTCTTGGCCGGGGTGAATAGTGTTGGAACACGGCCCGCGGAAATAGTAGCGGCTGGAGGTACCGGGGGCGATGCCCGCCCCGGGCCGGCGGCCAAGTTAAAAAAATAAATAATCCCCGTTCAGTCTCAATGGCAGGGTGCGGGCCGGCCCGGCGGCGAGTGCGGCGGGCAGCAGGCCTCTTGGACAGGTTGAGAGATAAAAAAATAATAATTCCCGTTCAGTCTCAATGGCAGGGTGCGGGCCGGCCCGGCGGCGATTGCGGCGGGCAGCAGGCCTCTTGGACAGGTTGAGAGATAAAAAAATAATAATTCCCATGCAGTCTCAATGGCGGGGTGCGGGCCGGGAATAGGCCTCTTGGCCGGGGTGAATATGTTGGAACGCGGCGCGCGTAAATAGAAGCGGCTGGAGGTACCGGGGGCGAAGCCCGCCCCGGCCCGGAGGCCCAGTTAAAAAAAATAATAATCCCCGTTCAGTCTCAATGGCGGGGTGCGGGCCGGCCCGGCGGCGAGTGCGGCGGGCAGCAGGCCTCTTGGACAGGTTGAGAGATAAAAAAATAATAATTCCCGTGCAGTCTCAATGGCGGGGTGCGGGCCGGCCCGGCGGCGATTGCGGCGGGCAGCAGGCCTCTTGGACAGGTTGAGAGATAAAAAAATAATAATTCCCGTGCAGTCTCAATGGCGGGGTGCGGGCCGGGGAATAGGCCTCTTGGCCGGGGTGAATAGTGTTGGAACACGGCCCGCGGAAATAGTAGCGGCTGGAGGTACCGGGGGCGATGCCCGCCCCGGCCCGGCGGCCAAGTTAAAAAAATAAATAATCCCGTTCAGTCTCAATGGCAGGGTGCGGGCCGGCCCGGCGGCGATTGCGGCGGGCAGCAGGCCTCTTGGACAGGTTGAGAGATAAAAAAATAATAATTCCCATGCAGTCTCAATGGCGGGGTGCGGGCCGGGGAATAGGACTCTTGGCCGGGGTGAATATGTTGGAACGCGGCGCGCGTAAATAGAAGCGGCTGGAGGTACCGGGGGCGAAGCCCGCCCCGGCCCGGAGGCCGAGTTAAAAAAAATAATAATCCCCGTTCAGTCTCAATGGCGGGGTGCGGGCCGGCCCGGCGGCGAGTGCGGCGGGCAGCAGGCCTCTTGGACAGGTTGAGAGATAAAAAAATAATAATTCCCGTGCAGTCTCAATGGCGGGGTGCGGGCCGGGGAATAGGCCTCTTGGCCGGGGTGAATAGTGTTGGAACACGGCCCGCGGAAATAGTAGCGGCTGGAGGTACCGGGGGCGATGCCCGCCCCGGCCCGGCGGCCAAGTTAAAAAAATAAATAATCCCCGTTCAGTCTCAATGGCAGGGTGCGGGCCGGCCCGGCGGCGATTGCGGCGGGCAGCAGGCCTCTTGGACAGGTTGAGAGATAAAAAAATAATAATTCCCGTTCAGTCTCAATGGCAGGGTGCGGGCCGGCCCGGCGGCAATTGCGGCGGGCAGCAGGCCTCTTGGACAGGTTGAGAGATAAAAAAATAATAATTCCCATGCAGTCTCAATGGCGGGGTGCGGGCCGGGGAATAGGCCTCTTGGCCGGGGTGAATATGTTGGAACGCGGCGCGCGTAAATAGAAGCGGCTGGAGGTACCGGGGGCGAAGCCCGCCCCGGCCCGGAGGCCGAGTTAAAAAAAATAATAATCCCCATTCAGTCTCAATGGCGGGGTGCGGGCCGGCCCGGCGGCGAGTGCGGCGGGCAGCAGGCCTCTTGGACAGGTTGAGAGATAAAAAAATAATAATTCCCGTGCAGTCTCAATGGCGGGGTGCGGGCCGGGAAATAGGCCTCTTGGCCGGGGTGAATATGTTGGAACGCGGCGCGCGTAAATAGAAGCGGCTGGAGGTACCGGGGGCGAAGCCCGCCCCGGCCCGGAGGCCGAGTTAAAAAAAATAATAATCCCCGTTCAGTCTCAATGGCGGGGTGCGGGCCGGCCCGGCGGCGATTGCGGCGGGCAGCAGGCCTCTTGGACAGGTTGAGAGATAAAAAAATAATAATTCCCATGCAGTCTCAATGGCGGGGTGCGGGCCGGGGAATAGGCCTCTTGGCCGGGGTGAATAGTGTTGGAACACGGCCCGCGGAAATAGTAGCGGCTGGAGGTACCGGGGGCGATGCCCGCCCCGGCCCGGCGGCCAAGTTAAAAAAATAAATAATCCCATTCAGTCTCAATGGCAGGGTGCGGGCCGGCCCGGCGGCGATTGCGGCGGGCAGCAGGCCTCTTGGACAGGTTGAGAGATAAAAAAATAATAATTCCCATGCAGTCTCAATGGCGGGGTGCGGGCCGGGGAATAGGCCTCTTGGCCGGGGTGAATATGTTGGAACGCGGCGCGCGTAAATAGAAGCGGCTGGAGGTACCGGGGGCGAAGCCCGCCCCGGCCCGGAGGCCGAGTTAAAAAAAATAATAATCCCCGTTCAGTCTCAATGGCGGGGTGCGGTCCGGCCCGGCGGCGAGTGCGGCGGGCAGCAGGCCTCTTGGACAGGTTGAGAGATAAAAAAATAATAATTCCCGTGCAGTCTCAATGGCGGGGTGCGGGCCGGGGAATAGGCCTCTTGGCCGGGGTGAATATGTTGGAACGCGGCGCGCGTAAATAGAAGCGGCTGGAGGTACCGGGGGCGAAGCCCGCCCCGGCCCGGAGGCCGAGTTAAAAAAAATAATAATCCCCGTTCAGTCTCAATGGCGGGGTGCGGGACGGCCCGGCGGCGAGTGCGGCGGGCAGCAGGCCTCTTGGACAGGTTGAGAGATAAAAAAATAATAATTCCCGTGCAGTCTCAATGGCGGGGTGCGGGCCGGGGAATAGGCCTCTTGGCCGGGGTGAATAGTGTTGGAACACGGCCCGCGGAAATAGTAGCGGCTGGAGGTACCGGGGGCGATGCCCGCCCCGGCCCGGCGGCCAAGTTAAAAAAATAAATAATCCCCGTTCAGTCTCAATGGCAGGGTGCGGGCCGGCCCGGCGGCGATTGCGGCGGGCAGCAGGCCTCTTGGACAGGTTGAGAGATAAAAAAATAATAATTCCCGTGCAGTCTCAATGGCGGGGTGCGGGCCGGGGAATAGGCCTCTTGGCCGGGGTGAATAGTGTTGGAACACGGCCCGCGGAAATAGTAGCGGCTGGAGGTACCGGGGAGGATGCCCGCCCCGGGCCGGCGGCCAAGTTAAAAAAATAAATAATCCCCGTTCAGTCTCAATGGCAGGGTGCGGGCCGGCCCGGCGGCGAGTGCGGCGGGCAGCAGGCCTCTTGGACAGGTTGAGAGATAAAAAAATAATAATTCCCGTTCAGTCTCAATGGCAGGGTGCGGGCCGGCCCGGCGGCGATTGCGGCGGGCAGCAGGCCTCTTGGACAGGTTGAGAGATAAAAAAATAATAATTCCCATGCAGTCTCAATGGCGGGGTGCGGGCCGGGGAATAGGCCTCTTGGCCGGGGTGAATATGTTGGAACGCGGCGCGCGTAAATAGAAGCGGCTGGAGGTACCGGGGGCGAAGCCCGCCCCGGCCCGGAGGCCGAGTTAAAAAAAATAATAATCCCCGTTCAGTCTCAATGGCGGGGTGCGGGCCGGCCCGGCGGCGAGTGCGGCGGGCAGCAGGCCTCTTGGACAGGTTGAGAGATAAAAAAATAATAATTCCCGTGCAGTCTCAATGGCGGGGTGCGGGCCGGGGAATAGGCCTCTTGGCCGGGGTGAATATGTTGGAACGCGGCGCGCGTAAATAGAAGCGGCTGGAGGTACCGGGGGCGAAGCCCGCCCCGGCCCGGAGGCCGAGTTAAAAAAAATAATAATCCCGTCCAGTCTCAATGGCGGGGTGCGGGCCGGCCCGGCGGCGAGTGCGGCGGGCAGCAGGCCTCTTGGACAGGTTGAGAGATAAAAAAATAATAATTCCCGTGCAGTCTCAATGGCGGGGTGCGGGCCGGGGAATAGGCCTCTTGGCCGGGGTGAATAGTGTTGGAACACGGCCCGCGGAAATAGTAGCGGCTGGAGGTACCGGGGGCGATGCCCGCCCCGGCCCGGCGGCCAAGTTAAAAAAATAAATAATCCCGTTCAGTCTCAATGGCAGGGTGCGGGCCGGCCCGGCGGCGATTGCGGCGGGCAGCAGGCCTCTTGGACAGGTTGAGAGATAAAAAAAATAATAATTCCCATGCAGTCTCAATGGCGGGGTGCGGGCCGGGGAATAGGCCTCTTGGCCGGGGTGAATATGTTGGAACGCGGCGCGCGTAAATAGAAGCGGCTGGAGGTACCGGGGGCGAAGCCCGCCCCGGCCCGGAGGCCGAGTTAAAAAAAAATAATAATCCCCGTTCAGTCTCAATGGCGGGGTGCGGGCCGGCCCGGCGGCGAGTGCGGCGGGCAGCAGGCCTCTTGGACAGGTTGAGAGATAAAAAAATAATAATTCCCGTGCAGTCTCAATGGCGGGGTGCGGGCCGGGGAATAGGCCTCTTGGCCGGGGTGAATATGTTGGAACGCGGCGCGCGTAAATAGAAGCGGCTGGAGGTACCGGGGGCGAAGCCCGCCCCGGCCCGGAGGCCGAGTTAAAAAAAATAATAATCCCCGTTCAGTCTCAATGGCGGGGTGCGGGCCGGCCCGGCGGCGAGTGCGGCGGGCAGCAGGCCTCTTGGACAGGTTGAGAGATAAAAAAATAATAATTCCCGTGCAGTCTCAATGGCGGGGTGCGGGCCGGGGAATAGGCCTCTTGGCCGGGGTGAATAGTGTTGGAACACGGCCCGCGGAAATAGTAGCGGCTGGAGGTACCGGGGGCGATGCCCGCCCCGGCCCGGCGGCCAAGTTAAAAAAATAAATAATCCCCGTTCAGTCTCAATGGCAGGGTGCGGGCCGGCCCGGCGGCGATTGCGGCGGGCAGCAGGCCTCTTGGACAGGTTGAGAGATAAAAAAATAATAATTCCCGTGCAGTCTCAATGGCGGGGTGCGGGCCGGGGAATAGGCCTCTTGGCCGGGGTGAATAGTGTTGGAACACGGCCCGCGGAAATAGTAGCGGCTGGAGGTACCGGGGAGGATGCCCGCCCCGGGCCGGCGGCCAAGTTAAAAAAATAAATAATCCCCGTTCAGTCTCAATGGCAGGGTGCGGGCCGGCCCGGCGGCGAGTGCGGCGGGCAGCAGGCCTCTTGGACAGGTTGAGAGATAAAAAAATAATAATTCCCGTTCAGTCTCAATGGCAGGGTGCGGGCCGGCCCGGCGGCGATTGCGGCGGGCAGCAGGCCTCTTGGACAGGTTGAGAGATAAAAAAATAATAATTCCCATGCAGTCTCAATGGCGGGGTGCGGGCCGGGGAATAGGCCTCTTGGCCGGGGTGAATATGTTGGAACGCGGCGCGCGTAAATAGAAGCGGCTGGAGGTACCGGGGGCGAAGCCCGCCCCGGCCCGGAGGCCGAGTTAAAAAAAATAATAATCCCCGTTCAGTCTCAATGGCGGAGTGCGGGCCGGCCCGGCGGCGAGTGCGGCGGGCAGCAGGCCTCTTGGACAGGTTGAGAGATAAAAAAATAATAATTCCCGTGCAGTCTCAATGGCGGGGTGCGGGCCGGGGAATAGGCCTCTTGGCCGGGGTGAATAGTGTTGGAACACGGCCCGCGGGAATAGTAGCGGCTGGAGGTACCGGGGGCGATGCCCGCCCCGGCCCGGCGGCCAAGTTAAAAAAATAAATAATCCCCGTTCAGTCTCAATGGCAGGGTGCGGGCCGGCCCGGCGGCGATTGCGGCGGGCAGCAGGCCTCTTGGACAGGTTGAGAGATAAAAAAATAATAATTCCCGTGCAGTCTCAATGGCGGGGTGCGGGCCGGGGAATAGGCCTCTTGGCCGGGGTGAATAGTGTTGGAACACGGCCCGCGGAAATAGTAGCGGCTGGAGGTACCGGGGGCGATGCCCGCCCCGGGCCGGCGGCCAAGTTAAAAAAATAAATAATCCCCGTTCAGTCTCAATGGCAGGGTGCGGGCCGGCCCGGCGGCGAGTGCGGCGGGCAGCAGGCCTCTTGGACAGGTTGAGAGATAAAAAAATAATAATTCCCGTTCAGTCTCAATGGCAGGGTGCGGGCCGGCCCGGCGGCGATTGCGGCGGGCAGCAGGCCTCTTGGACAGGTTGAGAGATAAAAAAATAATAATTCCCATGCAGTCTCAATGGCGGGGTGCGGGCCGGGAATAGGCCTCTTGGCCGGGGTGAATATGTTGGAACGCGGCGCGCGTAAATAGAAGCGGCTGGAGGTACCGGGGGCGAAGCCCGCCCCGGCCCGGAGGCCCAGTTAAAAAAAATAATAATCCCCGTTCAGTCTCAATGGCGGGGTGCGGGCCGGCCCGGCGGCGAGTGCGGCGGGCAGCAGGCCTCTTGGACAGGTTGAGAGATAAAAAAATAATAATTCCCGTGCAGTCTCAATGGCGGGGTGCGGGCCGGCCCGGCGGCGATTGCGGCGGGCAGCAGGCCTCTTGGACAGGTTGAGAGATAAAAAAATAATAATTCCCGTGCAGTCTCAATGGCGGGGTGCGGGCCGGGGAATAGGCCTCTTGGCCGGGGTGAATAGTGTTGGAACACGGCCCGCGGAAATAGTAGCGGCTGGAGGTACCGGGGGCGATGCCCGCCCCGGCCCGGCGGCCAAGTTAAAAAAATAAATAATCCCGTTCAGTCTCAATGGCAGGGTGCGGGCCGGCCCGGCGGCGATTGCGGCGGGCAGCAGGCCTCTTGGACAGGTTGAGAGATAAAAAAATAATAATTCCCATGCAGTCTCAATGGCGGGGTGCGGGCCGGGGAATAGGCCTCTTGGCCGGGGTGAATATGTTGGAACGCGGCGCGCGTAAATAGAAGCGGCTGGAGGTACCGGGGGCGAAGCCCGCCCCGGCCCGGAGGCCGAGTTAAAAAAAATAATAATCCCCGTTCAGTCTCAATGGCGGGGTGCGGGCCGGCCCGGCGGCGAGTGCGGCGGGCAGCAGGCCTCTTGGACAGGTTGAGAGATAAAAAAATAATAATTCCCGTGCAGTCTCAATGGCGGGGTGCGGGCCGGGGAATAGGCCTCTTGGCCGGGGTGAATATGTTGGAACGCGGCGCGCGTAAATAGAAGCGGCTGGAGGTACCGGGGGCGAAGCCCGCCCCGGCCCGGAGGCCGAGTTAAAAAAAATAATAATCCCCGTTCAGTCTCAATGGCGGGGTGCGGGCCGGCCCGGCGGCGAGTGCGGCGGGCAGCAGGCCTCTTGGACAGGTTGAGAGATAAAAAAATAATAATTCCCGTGCAGTCTCAATGGCGGGGTGCGGGCCGGGGAATAGGCCTCTTGGCCGGGGTGAATAGTGTTGGAACACGGCCCGCGGAAATAGTAGCGGCTGGAGGTACCGGGGGCGATGCCCGCCCCGGCCCGGCGGCCAAGTTAAAAAAATAAATAATCCCCGTTCAGTCTCAATGGCAGGGTGCGGGCCGGCCCGGCGGCGATTGCGGCGGGCAGCAGGCCTCTTGGACAGGTTGAGAGATAAAAAAATAATAATTCCCGTTCAGTCTCAATGGCAGGGTGCGGGCCGGCCCGGCGGCAATTGCGGCGGGCAGCAGGCCTCTTGGACAGGTTGAGAGATAAAAAAATAATAATTCCCATGCAGTCTCAATGGCGGGGTGCGGGCCGGGGAATAGGCCTCTTGGCCGGGGTGAATATGTTGGAACGCGGCGCACGTAAATAGAAGCGGCTGGAGGTACCGGGGGCGAAGCCCGCCCCGGCCCGGAGGCCGAGTTAAAAAAAATAATAATCCCCATTCAGTCTCAATGGCGGGGTGCGGGCCGGCCCGGCGGCGAGTGCGGCGGGCAGCAGGCCTCTTGGACAGGTTGAGAGATAAAAAAATAATAATTCCCGTGCAGTCTCAATGGCGGGGTGCGGGCCGGGAAATAGGCCTCTTGGCCGGGGTGAATATGTTGGAACGCGGCGCGCGTAAATAGAAGCGGCTGGAGGTACCGGGGGCGAAGCCCGCCCCGGCCCGGAGGCCGAGTTAAAAAAAATAATAATCCCCGTTCAGTCTCAATGGCGGGGTGCGGGCCGGCCCGGCGGCGATTGCGGCGGGCAGCAGGCCTCTTGGACAGGTTGAGAGATAAAAAAATAATAATTCCCATGCAGTCTCAATGGCGGGGTGCGGGCCGGGGAATAGGCCTCTTGGCCGGGGTGAATAGTGTTGGAACACGGCCCGCGGAAATAGTAGCGGCTGGAGGTACCGGGGGCGATGCCCGCCCCGGCCCGGCGGCCAAGTTAAAAAAATAAATAATCCCATTCAGTCTCAATGGCAGGGTGCGGGCCGGCCCGGCGGCGATTGCGGCGGGCAGCAGGCCTCTTGGACAGGTTGAGAGATAAAAAAATAATAATTCCCATGCAGTCTCAATGGCGGGGTGCGGGCCGGGGAATAGGCCTCTTGGCCGGGGTGAATATGTTGGAACGCGGCGCGCGTAAATAGAAGCGGCTGGAGGTACCGGGGGCGAAGCCCGCCCCGGCCCGGAGGCCGAGTTAAAAAAAATAATAATCCCCGTTCAGTCTCAATGGCGGGGTGCGGTCCGGCCCGGCGGCGAGTGCGGCGGGCAGCAGGCCTCTTGGACAGGTTGAGAGATAAAAAAATAATAATTCCCGTGCAGTCTCAATGGCGGGGTGCGGGCCGGGGAATAGGCCTCTTGGCCGGGGTGAATAGTGTTGGAACACGGCCCGCGGAAATAGTAGCGGCTGGAGGTACCGGGGAGGATGCCCGCCCCGGGCCGGCGGCCAAGTTAAAAAAATAAATAATCCCCGTTCAGTCTCAATGGCAGGGTGCGGGCCGGCCCGGCGGCGAGTGCGGCGGGCAGCAGGCCTCTTGGACAGGTTGAGAGATAAAAAAATAATAATTCCCGTTCAGTCTCAATGGCAGGGTGCGGGCCGGCCCGGCGGCGATTGCGGCGGGCAGCAGGCCTCTTGGACAGGTTGAGAGATAAAAAAATAATAATTCCCATGCAGTCTCAATGGCGGGGTGCGGGCCGGGGAATAGGCCTCTTGGCCGGGGTGAATATGTTGGAACGCGGCGCGCGTAAATAGAAGCGGCTGGAGGTACCGGGGGCGAAGCCCGCCCCGGCCCGGAGGCCGAGTTAAAAAAAATAATAATCCCCGTTCAGTCTCAATGGCGGGGTGCGGGCCGGCCCGGCGGCGAGTGCGGCGGGCAGCAGGCCTCTTGGACAGGTTGAGAGATAAAAAAATAATAATTCCCGTGCAGTCTCAATGGCGGGGTGCGGGCCGGGGAATAGGCCTCTTGGCCGGGGTGAATATGTTGGAACGCGGCGCGCGTAAATAGAAGCGGCTGGAGGTACCGGGGGCGAAGCCCGCCCCGGCCCGGAGGCCGAGTTAAAAAAAATAATAATCCCGTCCAGTCTCAATGGCGGGGTGCGGGCCGGCCCGGCGGCGAGTGCGGCGGGCAGCAGGCCTCTTGGACAGGTTGAGAGATAAAAAAATAATAATTCCCGTGCAGTCTCAATGGCGGGGTGCGGGCCGGGGAATAGGCCTCTTGGCCGGGGTGAATAGTGTTGGAACACGGCCCGCGGAAATAGTAGCGGCTGGAGGTACCGGGGGCGATGCCCGCCCCGGCCCGGCGGCCAAGTTAAAAAAATAAATAATCCCGTTCAGTCTCAATGGCAGGGTGCGGGCCGGCCCGGCGGCGATTGCGGCGGGCAGCAGGCCTCTTGGACAGGTTGAGAGATAAAAAAAATAATAATTCCCATGCAGTCTCAATGGCGGGGTGCGGGCCGGGGAATAGGCCTCTTGGCCGGGGTGAATATGTTGGAACGCGGCGCGCGTAAATAGAAGCGGCTGGAGGTACCGGGGGCGAAGCCCGCCCCGGCCCGGAGGCCGAGTTAAAAAAAAATAATAATCCCCGTTCAGTCTCAATGGCGGGGTGCGGGCCGGCCCGGCGGCGAGTGCGGCGGGCAGCAGGCCTCTTGGACAGGTTGAGAGATAAAAAAATAATAATTCCCGTGCAGTCTCAATGGCGGGGTGCGGGCCGGGGAATAGGCCTCTTGGCCGGGGTGAATATGTTGGAACGCGGCGCGCGTAAATAGAAGCGACTGGAGGTACCGGGGGCGAAGCCCGCCCCGGCCCGGAGGCCGAGTTAAAAAAAATAATAATCCCCGTTCAGTCTCAATGGCGGGGTGCGGTCCGGCCCGGCGGCGAGTGCGGCGGGCAGCAGGCCTCTTGGACAGGTTGAGAGATAAAAAAATAATAATTCCCGTGCAGTCTCAATGGCGGGGTGCGGGCCGGGGAATAGGCCTCTTGGCCGGGGTGAATATGTTGGAACGCGGCGCACGTAAATAGAAGCGGCTGGAGGTACCGGGGGCGAAGCCCGCCCCGGCCCGGAGGCCGAGTTAAAAAAAATAATAATCCCCGTTCAGTCTCAATGGCGGGGTGCGGGCCGGCCCGGCGGCGAGTGCGGCGGGCAGCAGGCCTCTTGGACAGGTTGAGAGATAAAAAAATAATAATTCCCGTGCAGTCTCAATGGCGGGGTGCGGGCCGGGGAATAGGCCTCTTGGCCGGGGTGAATAGTGTTGGAACACGGCCCGCGGAAATAGTAGCGGCTGGAGGTACCGGGGGCGATGCCCGCCCCGGCCCGGCGGCCAAGTTAAAAAAATAAATAATCCCCGTTCAGTCTCAATGGCAGGGTGCGGGCCGGCCCGGCGGCGATTGCGGCGGGCAGCAGGCCTCTTGGACAGGTTGAGAGATAAAAAAATAATAATTCCCGTGCAGTCTCAATGGCGGGGTGCGGGCCGGGGAATAGGCCTCTTGGCCGGGGTGAATAGTGTTGGAACACGGCCCGCGGAAATAGTAGCGGCTGGAGGTACCGGGGAGGATGCCCGCCCCGGGCCGGCGGCCAAGTTAAAAAAATAAATAATCCCCGTTCAGTCTCAATGGCAGGGTGCGGGCCGGCCCGGCGGCGAGTGCGGCGGGCAGCAGGCCTCTTGGACAGGTTGAGAGATAAAAAAATAATAATTCCCGTTCAGTCTCAATGGCAGGGTGCGGGCCGGCCCGGCGGCGATTGCGGCGGGCAGCAGGCCTCTTGGACAGGTTGAGAGATAAAAAAATAATAATTCCCATGCAGTCTCAATGGCGGGGTGCGGGCCGGGGAATAGGCCTCTTGGCCGGGGTGAATATGTTGGAACGCGGCGCGCGTAAATAGAAGCGGCTGGAGGTACCGGGGGCGAAGCCCGCCCCGGCCCGGAGGCCGAGTTAAAAAAAATAATAATCCCCGTTCAGTCTCAATGGCGGGGTGCGGGCCGGCCCGGCGGCGAGTGCGGCGGGCAGCAGGCCTCTTGGACAGGTTGAGAGATAAAAAAATAATAATTCCCGTGCAGTCTCAATGGCGGGGTGCGGGCCGGGGAATAGGCCTCTTGGCCGGGGTGAATATGTTGGAACGCGGCGCGCGTAAATAGAAGCGGCTGGAGGTACCGGGGGCGAAGCCCGCCCCGGCCCGGAGGCCGAGTTAAAAAAAATAATAATCCCGTTCAGTCTCAATGGCGGGGTGCGGGCCGGCCCGGCGGCGAGTGCGGCGGGCAGCAGGCCTCTTGGACAGGTTGAGAGATAAAAAAATAATAATTCCCGTGTAGTCTCAATGGCGGGGTGCGGGCCGGGGAATAGGCCTCTTGGCCGGGGTGAATAGTGTTGGAACACGGCCCGCGGAAATAGTAGCGGCTGGAGGTACCGGGGGCGATGCCCGCCCCGGCCCGGCGGCCAAGTTAAAAAAATAAATAATCCCGTTCAGTCTCAATGGCAGGGTGCGGGCCGGCCCGGCGGCGATTGCGGCGGGCAGCAGGCCTCTTGGACAGGTTGAGAGATAAAAAAAATAATAATTCCCATGCAGTCTCAATGGCGGGGTGCGGGCCGGGGAATAGGCCTCTTGGCCGGGGTGAATATGTTGGAACGCGGCGCGCGTAAATAGAAGCGGCTGGAGGTACCGGGGGCGAAGCCCGCCCCGGCCCGGAGGCCGAGTTAAAAAAAAATAATAATCCCCGTTCAGTCTCAATGGCGGGGTGCGGGCCGGCCCGGCGGCGAGTGCGGCGGGCAGCAGGCCTCTTGGACAGGTTGAGAGATAAAAAAATAATAATTCCCGTGCAGTCTCAATGGCGGGGTGCGGGCCGGGGAATAGGCCTCTTGGCCGGGGTGAATATGTTGGAACGCGGCGCGCGTAAATAGAAGCGGCTGGAGGTACCGGGGGCGAAGCCCGCCCCGGCCCGGAGGCCGAGTTAAAAAAAATAATAATCCCCGTTCAGTCTCAATGGCGGGGTGCGGGCCGGCCCGGCGGCGAGTGCGGCGGGCAGCAGGCCTCTTGGACAGGTTGAGAGATAAAAAAATAATAATTCCCGTGCAGTCTCAATGGCGGGGTGCGGGCCGGGGAATAGGCCTCTTGGCCGGGGTGAATAGTGTTGGAACACGGCCCGCGGAAATAGTAGCGGCTGGAGGTACCGGGGGCGATGCCCGCCCCGGCCCGGCGGCCAAGTTAAAAAAATAAATAATCCCCGTTCAGTCTCAATGGCAGGGTGCGGGCCGGCCCGGCGGCGATTGCGGCGGGCAGCAGGCCTCTTGGACAGGTTGAGAGATAAAAAAATAATAATTCCCGTGCAGTCTCAATGGCGGGGTGCGGGCCGGGGAATAGGCCTCTTGGCCGGGGTGAATAGTGTTGGAACACGGCCCGCGGAAATAGTAGCGGCTGGAGGTACCGGGGAGGATGCCCGCCCCGGGCCGGCGGCCAAGTTAAAAAAATAAATAATCCCCGTTCAGTCTCAATGGCAGGGTGCGGGCCGGCCCGGCGGCGAGTGCGGCGGGCAGCAGGCCTCTTGGACAGGTTGAGAGATAAAAAAATAATAATTCCCGTTCAGTCTCAATGGCAGGGTGCGGGCCGGCCCGGCGGCGATTGCGGCGGGCAGCAGGCCTCTTGGACAGGTTGAGAGATAAAAAAATAATAATTCCCATGCAGTCTCAATGGCGGGGTGCGGGCCGGGGAATAGGCCTCTTGGCCGGGGTGAATATGTTGGAACGCGGCGCGCGTAAATAGAAGCGGCTGGAGGTACCGGGGGCGAAGCCCGCCCCGGCCCGGAGGCCGAGTTAAAAAAAATAATAATCCCCGTTCAGTCTCAATGGCGGAGTGCGGGCCGGCCCGGCGGCGAGTGCGGCGGGCAGCAGGCCTCTTGGACAGGTTGAGAGATAAAAAAATAATAATTCCCGTGCAGTCTCAATGGCGGGGTGCGGGCCGGGGAATAGGCCTCTTGGCCGGGGTGAATAGTGTTGGAACACGGCCCGCGGGAATAGTAGCGGCTGGAGGTACCGGGGGCGATGCCCGCCCCGGCCCGGCGGCCAAGTTAAAAAAATAAATAATCCCCGTTCAGTCTCAATGGCAGGGTGCGGGCCGGCCCGGCGGCGATTGCGGCGGGCAGCAGGCCTCTTGGACAGGTTGAGAGATAAAAAAATAATAATTCCCGTGCAGTCTCAATGGCGGGGTGCGGGCCGGGGAATAGGCCTCTTGGCCGGGGTGAATAGTGTTGGAACACGGCCCGCGGAAATAGTAGCGGCTGGAGGTACCGGGGGCGATGCCCGCCCCGGGCCGGCGGCCAAGTTAAAAAAATAAATAATCCCCGTTCAGTCTCAATGGCAGGGTGCGGGCCGGCCCGGCGGCGAGTGCGGCGGGCAGCAGGCCTCTTGGACAGGTTGAGAGATAAAAAAATAATAATTCCCGTTCAGTCTCAATGGCAGGGTGCGGGCCGGCCCGGCGGCGATTGCGGCGGGCAGCAGGCCTCTTGGACAGGTTGAGAGATAAAAAAATAATAATTCCCATGCAGTCTCAATGGCGGGGTGCGGGCCGGGAATAGGCCTCTTGGCCGGGGTGAATATGTTGGAACGCGGCGCGCGTAAATAGAAGCGGCTGGAGGTACCGGGGGCGAAGCCCGCCCCGGCCCGGAGGCCCAGTTAAAAAAAATAATAATCCCCGTTCAGTCTCAATGGCGGGGTGCGGGCCGGCCCGGCGGCGAGTGCGGCGGGCAGCAGGCCTCTTGGACAGGTTGAGAGATAAAAAAATAATAATTCCCGTGCAGTCTCAATGGCGGGGTGCGGGCCGGCCCGGCGGCGATTGCGGCGGGCAGCAGGCCTCTTGGACAGGTTGAGAGATAAAAAAATAATAATTCCCGTGCAGTCTCAATGGCGGGGTGCGGGCCGGGGAATAGGCCTCTTGGCCGGGGTGAATAGTGTTGGAACACGGCCCGCGGAAATAGTAGCGGCTGGAGGTACCGGGGGCGATGCCCGCCCCGGCCCGGCGGCCAAGTTAAAAAAATAAATAATCCCGTTCAGTCTCAATGGCAGGGTGCGGGCCGGCCCGGCGGCGATTGCGGCGGGCAGCAGGCCTCTTGGACAGGTTGAGAGATAAAAAAATAATAATTCCCATGCAGTCTCAATGGCGGGGTGCGGGCCGGGGAATAGGCCTCTTGGCCGGGGTGAATATGTTGGAACGCGGCGCGCGTAAATAGAAGCGGCTGGAGGTACCGGGGGCGAAGCCCGCCCCGGCCCGGAGGCCGAGTTAAAAAAAATAATAATCCCCGTTCAGTCTCAATGGCGGGGTGCGGGCCGGCCCGGCGGCGAGTGCGGCGGGCAGCAGGCCTCTTGGACAGGTTGAGAGATAAAAAAATAATAATTCCCGTGCAGTCTCAATGGCGGGGTGCGGGCCGGGGAATAGGCCTCTTGGCCGGGGTGAATATGTTGGAACGCGGCGCGCGTAAATAGAAGCGGCTGGAGGTACCGGGGGCGAAGCCCGCCCCGGCCCGGAGGCCGAGTTAAAAAAAATAATAATCCCCGTTCAGTCTCAATGGCGGGGTGCGGGCCGGCCCGGCGGCGAGTGCGGCGGGCAGCAGGCCTCTTGGACAGGTTGAGAGATAAAAAAATAATAATTCCCGTGCAGTCTCAATGGCGGGGTGCGGGCCGGGGAATAGGCCTCTTGGCCGGGGTGAATAGTGTTGGAACACGGCCCGCGGAAATAGTAGCGGCTGGAGGTACCGGGGGCGATGCCCGCCCCGGCCCGGCGGCCAAGTTAAAAAAATAAATAATCCCCGTTCAGTCTCAATGGCAGGGTGCGGGCCGGCCCGGCGGCGATTGCGGCGGGCAGCAGGCCTCTTGGACAGGTTGAGAGATAAAAAAATAATAATTCCCGTTCAGTCTCAATGGCAGGGTGCGGGCCGGCCCGGCGGCAATTGCGGCGGGCAGCAGGCCTCTTGGACAGGTTGAGAGATAAAAAAATAATAATTCCCATGCAGTCTCAATGGCGGGGTGCGGGCCGGGGAATAGGCCTCTTGGCCGGGGTGAATATGTTGGAACGCGGCGCGCGTAAATAGAAGCGGCTGGAGGTACCGGGGGCGAAGCCCGCCCCGGCCCGGAGGCCGAGTTAAAAAAAATAATAATCCCCATTCAGTCTCAATGGCGGGGTGCGGGCCGGCCCGGCGGCGAGTGCGGCGGGCAGCAGGCCTCTTGGACAGGTTGAGAGATAAAAAAATAATAATTCCCGTGCAGTCTCAATGGCGGGGTGCGGGCCGGGAAATAGGCCTCTTGGCCGGGGTGAATATGTTGGAACGCGGCGCGCGTAAATAGAAGCGGCTGGAGGTACCGGGGGCGAAGCCCGCCCCGGCCCGGAGGCCGAGTTAAAAAAAATAATAATCCCCGTTCAGTCTCAATGGCGGGGTGCGGGCTGGCCCGGCGGCGATTGCGGCGGGCAGCAGGCCTCTTGGACAGGTTGAGAGATAAAAAAATAATAATTCCCGTGCAGTCTCAATGGCGGGGTGCGGGCCGGGGAATAGGCCTCTTGGCCGGGGTGAATAGTGTTGGAACACGGCCCGCGGAAATAGTAGCGGCTGGAGGTACCGGGGGCGATGCCCGCCCCGGCCCGGCGGCCAAGTTAAAAAAATAAATAATCCCGTTCAGTCTCAATGGCAGGGTGCGGGCCGGCCCGGCGGCGATTGCGGCGGGCAGCAGGCCTCTTGGACAGGTTGAGAGATAAAAAAATAATAATTCCCGTGCAGTCTCAATTGCGGGGTGCGGGCCGGGGAATAGGCCTCTTGGCCGGGGTGAATATGTTGGAACGCGGCGCGCGTAAATAGAAGCGGCTGGAGGTACCGGGGGCGAAGCCCGCCCCGGCCCGGAGGCCGAGTTAAAAAAAATAATAATCCCCGTTCAGTCTCAATGGCGGGGTGCGGGCCGGCCCGGCGGCGAGTGCGGCGGGCAGCAGGCCTCTTGGACAGGTTGAGAGATAAAAAAATAATAATTCCCGTGCAGTCTCAATGGCGGGGTGCGGGCCGGGGAATAGGCCTCTTGGCCGGGGTGAATAGTGTTGGAACACGGCCCGCGGAAATAGTAGCGGCTGGAGGTACCGGGGGCGATGCCCGCCCGGGCCCGGCGGCCAAGTTAAAAAAATAAATAATCCCCGTTCAGTCTCAATGGCAGGGTGCGGGCCGGCCCGGCGGCGATTGCGGCGGGCAGCAGGCCTCTTGGACAGGTTGAGAGATAAAAAAATAATAATTCCCGTTCAGTCTCAATGGCAGGGTGCGGGCCGGCCCGGCGGCAATTGCGGCGGGCAGCAGGCCTCTTGGACAGGTTGAGAGATAAAAAAATAATAATTCCCATGCAGTCTCAATGGCGGGGTGCGGGCCGGGGAATAGGCCTCTTGGCCGGGGTGAATATGTTGGAACGCGGCGCGCGTAAATAGAAGCGGCTGGAGGTACCGGGGGCGAAGCCCGCCCCGGCCCGGAGGCCGAGTTAAAAAAAATAATAATCCCCGTTCAGTCTCAATGGCGGGGTGCGGGCCGGCCCGGCGGCGAGTGCGGCGGGCAGCAGGCCTCTTGGACAGGTTGAGAGATAAAAAAATAATAATTCCCGTGCAGTCTCAATGGCGGGGTGCGGGCCGGGGAATAGGCCTCTTGGCCGGGGTGAATATGTTGGAACGCGGCGCGCGTAAATAGAAGCGGCTGGAGGTACCGGGGGCGAAGCCCGCCCCGGCCCGGAGGCCGAGTTAAAAAAAATAATAATCCCCGTTCAGTCTCAATGGCGGGGTGCGGGCCGGCCCGGCGGCGAGTGCGGTGGGCAGCAGGCCTCTTGGACAGGTTGAGAGATAAAAAAATAATAATTCCCGTGCAGTCTCAATGGCGGGGTGCGGGCCGGGGAATAGGCCTCTTGGCCGGGGTGAATAGTGTTGGAACACGGCCCGCGGAAATAGTAGCGGCTGGAGGTACCGGGGGCGATGCCCGCCCCGGCCCGGCGGCCAAGTTAAAAAAATAAATAATCCCGTTCAGTCTCAATGGCAGGGTGCGGGCCGGCCCGGCGGCGATTGCGGCGGGCAGCAGGCCTCTTGGACAGGTTGAGAGATAAAAAAATAATAATTCCCATGCAGTCTCAATGGCGGGGTGCGGGCCGGGGAATAGGCCTCTTGGCCGGGGTGAATATGTTGGAACGCGGCGTGCGTAAATAGAAGCGGCTGGAGGTACCGGGGGCGAAGCCCGCCCCGGCCCGGAGGCCGAGTTAAAAAAAATAATAATCCCCGTTCAGTCTCAATGGCGGGGTGCGGGCCGGCCCGGCGGCGAGTGCGGCGGGCAGCAGGCCTCTTGGACAGGTTGAGAGATAAAAAAATAATAATTCCCGTGCAGTCTCAATGGCGGGGTGCGGGCCGGGGAATAGGCCTCTTGGCCGGGGTGAATATGTTGGAACGCGGCGCGCGTAAATAGAAGCGGCTGGAGGTACCGGGGGCGAAGCCCGCCCCGGCCCGGAGGCCGAGTTAAAAAAAATAATAATCCCCGTTCAGTCTCAATGGCGGGGTGCGGGCCGGCCCGGCGGCGAGTGCGGCGGGCAGCAGGCCTCTTGGACAGGTTGAGAGATAAAAAAATAATAATTCCCGTGCAGTCTCAATGGCGGGGTGCGGGCCGGGGAATAGGCCTCTTGGCCGGGGTGAATAGTGTTGGAACACGGCCCGCGGAAATAGTAGCGGCTGGAGGTACCGGGGGCGATGCCCGCCCCGGCCCGGCGGCCAAGTTAAAAAAATAAATAATCCCCGTTCAGTCTCAATGGCAGGGTGCGGGCCGGCCCGGCGGCGATTGCGGCGGGCAGCAGGCCTCTTGGACAGGTTGAGAGATAAAAAAATAATAATTCCCGTTCAGTCTCAATGGCAGGGTGCGGGCCGGCCCGGCGGCAATTGCGGCGGGCAGCAGGCCTCTTGGACAGGTTGAGAGATAAAAAAATAATAATTCCCATGCAGTCTCAATGGCGGGGTGCGGGCCGGGGAATAGGCCTCTTGGCCGGGGTGAATATGTTGGAACGCGGCGCGCGTAAATAGAAGCGGCTGGAGGTACCGGGGGCGAAGCCCGCCCCGGCCCGGAGGCCGAGTTAAAAAAAATAATAATCCCCGTTCAGTCTCAATGGCGGGGTGCGGGCCGGCCCGGCGGCGAGTGCGGCGGGCAGCAGGCCTCTTGGACAGGTTGAGAGATAAAAAAATAATAATTCCCGTGCAGTCTCAATGGCGGGGTGCGGGCCGGGAAATAGGCCTCTTGGCCGGGGTGAATATGTTGGAACGCGGCGCGCGTAAATAGAAGCGGCTGGAGGTACCGGGGGCGAAGCCCGCCCCGGCCCGGAGGCCGAGTTAAAAAAAATAATAATCCCCGTTCAGTCTCAATGGCGGGGTGCGGGCCGGCCCGGCGGCGAGTGCGGCGGGCAGCAGGCCTCTTGGACAGGTTGAGAGATAAAAAAATAATAATTCCCGTGCAGTCTCAATGGCGGGGTGCGGGCCGGGAAATAGGCCTCTTGGCCGGGGTGAATATGTTGGAACGCGGCGCGCGTAAATAGAAGCGGCTGGAGGTACCGGGGGCGAAGCCCGCCCCGGCCCGGAGGCCGAGTTAAAAAAAATAATAATCCCCGTTCAGTCTCAATGGCGGGGTGCGGGCCGGCCCGGCGGCGATTGCGGCGGGCAGCAGGCCTCTTGGACAGGTTGAGAGATAAAAAAATAATAATTCCCGTGCAGTCTCAATGGCGGGGTGCGGGCCGGGGAATAGGCCTCTTGGCCGGGGTGAATAGTGTTGGAACACGGCCCGCGGAAATAGTAGCGGCTGGAGGTACCGGGGGCGATGCCCGCCCCGGCCCGGCGGCCAAGTTAAAAAAATAAATAATCCCGTTCAGTCTCAATGGCAGGGTGCGGGCCGGCCCGGCGGCGATTGCGGCGGGCAGCAGGCCTCTTGGACAGGTTGAGAGATAAAAAAATAATAATTCCCGTGCAGTCTCAATTGCGGGGTGCGGGCCGGGGAATAGGCCTCTTGGCCGGGGTGAATATGTTGGAACGCGGCGCGCGTAAATAGAAGCGGCTGGAGGTACCGGGGGCGAAGCCCGCCCCGGCCCGGAGGCCGAGTTAAAAAAAATAATAATCCCCGTTCAGTCTCAATGGCGGGGTGCGGGCCGGCCCGGCGGCGAGTGCGGCGGGCAGCAGGCCTCTTGGACAGGTTGAGAGATAAAAAAATAATAATTCCCGTGCAGTCTCAATGGCGGGGTGCGGGCCGGGGAATAGGCCTCTTGGCCGGGGTGAATAGTGTTGGAACACGGCCCGCGGAAATAGTAGCGGCTGGAGGTACCGGGGGCGATGCCCGCCCGGGCCCGGCGGCCAAGTTAAAAAAATAAATAATCCCCGTTCAGTCTCAATGGCAGGGTGCGGGCCGGCCCGGCGGCGATTGCGGCGGGCAGCAGGCCTCTTGGACAGGTTGAGAGATAAAAAAATAATAATTCCCGTTCAGTCTCAATGGCAGGGTGCGGGCCGGCCCGGCGGCAATTGCGGCGGGCAGCAGGCCTCTTGGACAGGTTGAGAGATAAAAAAATAATAATTCCCATGCAGTCTCAATGGCGGGGTGCGGGCCGGGGAATAGGCCTCTTGGCCGGGGTGAATATGTTGGAACGCGGCGCGCGTAAATAGAAGCGGCTGGAGGTACCGGGGGCGAAGCCCGCCCCGGCCCGGAGGCCGAGTTAAAAAAAATAATAATCCCCGTTCAGTCTCAATGGCGGGGTGCGGGCCGGCCCGGCGGCGAGTGCGGCGGGCAGCAGGCCTCTTGGACAGGTTGAGAGATAAAAAAATAATAATTCCCGTGCAGTCTCAATGGCGGGGTGCGGGCCGGGGAATAGGCCTCTTGGCCGGGGTGAATATGTTGGAACGCGGCGCGCGTAAATAGAAGCGGCTGGAGGTACCGGGGGCGAAGCCCGCCCCGGCCCGGAGGCCGAGTTAAAAAAAATAATAATCCCCGTTCAGTCTCAATGGCGGGGTGCGGGCCGGCCCGGCGGCGAGTGCGGCGGGCAGCAGGCCTCTTGGACAGGTTGAGAGATAAAAAAATAATAATTCCCGTGCAGTCTCAATGGCGGGGTGCGGGCCGGGGAATAGGCCTCTTGGCCGGGGTGAATATGTTGGAACGCGGCGCGCGTAAATAGAAGCGGCTGGAGGTACCGGGGGCGAAGCCCGCCCCGGCCCGGAGGCCGAGTTAAAAAAAATAATAATCCCCGTTCAGTCTCAATGGCGGGGTGCGGGCCGGCCCGGCGGCGATTGCGGCGGGCAGCAGGCCTCTTGGACAGGTTGACAGATTAAAAAATAATAATTCCCGTGCAGTCTCAATGGCGGGGTGCGGGCCGGGGAATAGGCCTCTTGGCCGGGGTGAATAGTGTTGGAACACGGCCCGCGGAAATAGTAGCGGCTGGAGGTACCGGGGGCGATGCCCGCCCCGGCCCGGCGGCCAAGTTAAAAAAATAAATAATCCCGTTCAGTCTCAATGGCAGGGTGCGGGCCGGCCCGGCGGCGATTGCGGCGGGCAGCAGGCCTCTTGGACAGGTTGAGAGATAAAAAAATAATAATTCCCATGCAGTCTCAATGGCGGGGTGCGGGCCGGGGAATAGGCCTCTTGGCCGGGGTGAATATGTTGGAACGCGGCGCGCGTAAATAGAAGCGGCTGGAGGTACCGGGGGCGAAGCCCGCCCCGGCCCGGAGGCCGAGTTAAAAAAAATAATAATCCCCGTTCAGTCTCAATGGCGGGGTGCGGGCCGGCCCGGCGGCGAGTGCGGCGGGCAGCAGGCCTCTTGGACAGGTTGAGAGATAAAAAAATAATAATTCCCGTGCAGTCTCAATGGCGGGGTGCGGGCCGGGGAATAGGCCTCTTGGCCGGGGTGAATATGTTGGAACGCGGCGCGCGTAAATAGAAGCGGCTGGAGCTACCGGGGGCGAAGCCCGCCCCGGCCCGGAGGCCGAGTTAAAAAAAATAATAATCCCCGTTCAGTCTCAATGGCGGGGTGCGGGCCGGCCCGGCGGCGAGTGCGGCGGGCAGCAGGCCTCTTGGACAGGTTGAGAGATAAAAAAATAATAATTCCCGTGCAGTCTCAATGGCGGGGTGCGGGCCGGGGAATAGGCCTCTTGGCCGGGGTGAATAGTGTTGGAACACGGCCCGCGGAAATAGTAGCGGCTGGAGGTACCGGGGGCGATGCCCGCCCGGGCCCGGCGGCCAAGTTAAAAAAATAAATAATCCCCGTTCAGTCTCAATGGCAGGGTGCGGGCCGGCCCGGCGGCGATTGCGGCGGGCAGCAGGCCTCTTGGACAGGTTGAGAGATAAAAAAATAATAATTCCCGTTCAGTCTCAATGGCAGGGTGCGGGCCGGCCCGGCGGCAATTGCGGCGGGCAGCAGGCCTCTTGGACAGGTTGAGAGATAAAAAAATAATAATTCCCATGCAGTCTCAATGGCGGGGTGCGGGCCGGGGAATAGGCCTCTTGGCCGGGGTGAATATGTTGGAACGCGGCGCGCGTAAATAGAAGCGGCTGGAGGTACCGGGGGCGAAGCCCGCCCCGGCCCGGAGGCCGAGTTAAAAAAAATAATAATCCCCGTTCAGTCTCAATGGCGGGGTGCGGGCCGGCCCGGCGGCGAGTGCGGCGGGCAGCAGGCCTCTTGGACAGGTTGAGAGATAAAAAAATAATAATTCCCGTGCAGTCTCAATGGCGGGGTGCGGGCCGGGGAATAGGCCTCTTGGCCGGGGTGAATATGTTGGAACGCGGCGCGCGTAAATAGAAGCGGCTGGAGGTACCGGGGGCGAAGCCCGCCCCGGCCCGGAGGCCGAGTTAAAAAAAATAATAATCCCCGTTCAGTCTCAATGGCGGGGTGCGGGCCGGCCCGGCGGCGATTGCGGCGGGCAGCAGGCCTCTTGGACAGGTTGAGAGATAAAAAAATAATAATTCCCGTGCAGTCTCAATGGCGGGGTGCGGGCCGGGGAATAGGCCTCTTGGCCGGGGTGAATAGTGTTGGAACACGGCCCGCGGAAATAGTAGCGGCTGGAGGTACCGGGGGCGATGCCCGCCCGGGCCCGGCGGCCAAGTTAAAAAAATAAATAATCCCCGTTCAGTCTCAATGGCAGGGTGCGGGCCGGCCCGGCGGCGATTGCGGCGGGCAGCAGGCCTCTTGGACAGGTTGAGAGATAAAAAAATAATAATTCCCGTTCAGTCTCAATGGCAGGGTGCGGGCCGGCCCGGCGGCAATTGCGGCGGGCAGCAGGCCTCTTGGACAGGTTGAGAGATAAAAAAATAATAATTCCCATGCAGTCTCAATGGCGGGGTGCGGGCCGGGGAATAGGCCTCTTGGCCGGGGTGAATATGTTGGAACGCGGCGCGCGTAAATAGAAGCGGCTGGAGGTACCGGGGGCGAAGCCCGCCCCGGCCCGGAGGCCGAGTTAAAAAAAATAATAATCCCCGTTCAGTCTCAATGGCGGGGTGCGGGCCGGCCCGGCGGCGAGTGCGGCGGGCAGCAGGCCTCTTGGACAGGTTGAGAGATAAAAAAATAATAATTCCCGTGCAGTCTCAATGGCGGGGTGCGGGCCGGGGAATAGGCCTCTTGGCCGGGGTGAATATGTTGGAACGCGGCGCGCGTAAATAGAAGCGGCTGGAGGTACCGGGGGCGAAGCCCGCCCCGGCCCGGAGGCCGAGTTAAAAAAAATAATAATCCCCGTTCAGTCTCAATGGCGGGGTGCGGGCCGGCCCGGCGGCGATTGCGGCGGGCAGCAGGCCTCTTGGACAGGTTGAGAGATAAAAAAATAATAATTCCCGTGCAGTCTCAATGGCGGGGTGCGGGCCGGGGAATAGGCCTCTTGGCCGGGGTGAATATGTTGGAACGCGGCGCGCGTAAATAGAAGCGGCTGGAGGTACCGGGGGCGAAGCCCGCCCCGGCCCGGAGGCCGAGTTAAAAAAAATAATAATTCCCGTGCAGTCTCAATGGCGGGGTGCGGGCCGGGGAATAGGCCTCTTGGCCGGGGTGAATAGTGTTGGAACACGGCCCGCGGAAATAGTAGCGGCTGGAGGTACCGGGGGCGATGCCCGCCCCGGCCCGGCGGCCAAGTTAAAAAAATAAAAAATCCCGTTCAGTCTCAATGGCAGGGTGCGGGCCGGCCCGGCGGCGAGTGCGGCGGGCAGCAGGCCTCTTGGACAGGTTGAGAGATAAAAAAATAATAATTCCCGTGCAGTCTCAATGGCGGGGTGCGGGCCGGGGAATAGGCCTCTTGGCCGGGGTGAATATGTTGGAACGCGGCGCGCGTAAATAGAAGCGGCTGGAGGTACCGGGGGCGAAGCCCGCCCCGGCCCGGAGGCCGAGTTAAAAAAAATAATAATCCCCGTTCAGTCTCAATGGCGGGGTGCGGGCCGGCCCGGCGGCGAGTGCGGCGGGCAGCAGGCCTCTTGGACAGGTTGAGAGATAAAAAAATAATAATTCCCGTGCAGTCTCAATGGCGGGGTGCGGGCCGGGGAATAGGCCTCTTGGCCGGGGTGAATATGTTGGAACGCGGCGCGCGTAAATAGAAGCGGCTGGAGGTACCGGGGGCGAAGCCCGCCCCGGCCCGGAGGCCGAGTTAAAAAAAATAATAATCCCCGTTCAGTCTCAATGGCGGGGTGCGGGCCGGCCCGGCGGCGAGTGCGGCGGGCAGCAGGCCTCTTGGACAGGTTGAGAGATAAAAAAATAATAATTCCCGTGCAGTCTCAATGGCGGGGTGCGGGCCGGGGAATAGGCCTCTTGGCCGGGGTGAATAGTGTTGGAACACGGCCCGCGGAAATAGTAGCGGCTGGAGGTACCGGGGGCGATGCCCGCCCGGGCCCGGCGGCCAAGTTAAAAAAATAAATAATCCCCGTTCAGTCTCAATGGCAGGGTGCGGGCCGGCCCGGCGGCGATTGCGGCGGGCAGCAGGCCTCTTGGACAGGTTGAGAGATAAAAAAATAATAATTCCCGTTCAGTCTCAATGGCAGGGTGCGGGCCGGCCCGGCGGCAATTGCGGCGGGCAGCAGGCCTCTTGGACAGGTTGAGAGATAAAAAAATAATAATTCCCATGCAGTCTCAATGGCGGGGTGCGGTCCGGGGAATAGGCCTCTTGGCCGGGGTGAATATGTTGGAACGCGGCGCGCGTAAATAGAAGCGGCTGGAGGTACCGGGGGCGAAGCCCGCCCCGGCCCGGAGGCCGAGTTAAAAAAAATAATAATCCCCGTTCAGTCTCAATGACGGGGTGCGGGCCGGCCCGGCGGCGAGTGCGGCGGGCAGCAGGCCTCTTGGACAGGTTGAGAGATAAAAAAATAATAATTCCCGTGCAGTCTCAATGGCGGGGTGCGGGCCGGGGAATAGGCCTCTTGGCCGGGGTGAATATGTTGGAACGCGGCGCGCGTAAATAGAAGCGGCTGGAGGTACCGGGGGCGAAGCCCGCCCCGGCCCGGAGGCCGAGTTAAAAAAAATAATAATCCCCGTTCAGTCTCAATGGCGGGGTGCGGGCCGGCCCGGCGGCGATTGCGGCGGGCAGCAGGCCTCTTGGACAGGTTGAGAGATAAAAAAATAATAATTCCCATGCAGTCTCAATGGCGGGGTGCGGGCCGGGGAATAGGCCTCTTGGCCGGGGTGAATATGTTGGAACGCGGCGCGCGTAAATAGAAGCGGCTGGAGGTACCGGGGGCGAAGCCCGCCCCGGCCCGGAGGCCGAGTTAAAAAAAATAATAATCCCCGTTCAGTCTCAATGGCGGGGTGCGGGCCGGCCCGGCGGCGAGTGCGGCGGGCAGCAGGCCTCTTGGACAGGTTGAGAGATAAAAAAATAATAATTCCCGTGCAGTCTCAATGGCGGGGTGCGGGCCGGGGAATAGGCCTCTTGGCCGGGGTGAATATGTTGGAACGCGGCGCGCGTAAATAGAAGCGGCTGGAGGTACCGGGGGCGAAGCCCGCCCCGGCCCGGAGGCCGAGTTAAAAAAAATAATAATCCCCGTTCAGTCTCAATGGCGGGGTGCGGGCCGGCCCGGCGGCGAGTGCGGCGGGCAGCAGGCCTCTTGGACAGGTTGAGAGATAAAAAAATAATAATTCCCGTGCAGTCTCAATGGCGGGGTGCGGGCCGGGGAATAGGCCTCTTGGCCGGGGTGAATATGTTGGAACGCGGCGCGCGTAAATAGAAGCGGCTGGAGGTACCGGGGGCGAAGCCCGCCCCGGCCCGGAGGCCGAGTTAAAAAAAATAATAATCCCCGTTCAGTCTCAATGGCGGGGTGCGGGCCGGCCCGGCGGCGATTGCGGCGGGCAGCAGGCCTCTTGGACAGGTTGACAGATTAAAAAATAATAATTCCCGTGCAGTCTCAATGGCGGGGTGCGGGCCGGGGAATAGGCCTCTTGGCCGGGGTGAATAGTGTTGGAACACGGCCCGCGGAAATAGTAGCGGCTGGAGGTACCGGGGGCGATGCCCGCCCCGGCCCGGCGGCCAAGTTAAAAAAATAAATAATCCCGTTCAGTCTCAATGGCAGGGTGCGGGCCGGCCCGGCGGCGATTGCGGCGGGCAGCAGGCCTCTTGGACAGGTTGAGAGATAAAAAAATAATAATTCCCATGCAGTCTCAATGGCGGGGTGCGGGCCGGGGAATAGGCCTCTTGGCCGGGGTGAATATGTTGGAACGCGGCGCGCGTAAATAGAAGCGGCTGGAGGTACCGGGGGCGAAGCCCGCCCCGGCCCGGAGGCCGAGTTAAAAAAAATAATAATCCCCGTTCAGTCTCAATGGCGGGGTGCGGGCCGGCCCGGCGGCGAGTGCGGCGGGCAGCAGGCCTCTTGGACAGGTTGAGAGATAAAAAAATAATAATTCCCGTGCAGTCTCAATGGCGGGGTGCGGGCCGGGGAATAGGCCTCTTGGCCGGGGTGAATATGTTGGAACGCGGCGCGCGTAAATAGAAGCGGCTGGAGCTACCGGGGGCGAAGCCCGCCCCGGCCCGGAGGCCGAGTTAAAAAAAATAATAATCCCCGTTCAGTCTCAATGGCGGGGTGCGGGCCGGCCCGGCGGCGAGTGCGGCGGGCAGCAGGCCTCTTGGACAGGTTGAGAGATAAAAAAATAATAATTCCCGTGCAGTCTCAATGGCGGGGTGCGGGCCGGGGAATAGGCCTCTTGGCCGGGGTGAATAGTGTTGGAACACGGCCCGCGGAAATAGTAGCGGCTGGAGGTACCGGGGGCGATGCCCGCCCGGGCCCGGCGGCCAAGTTAAAAAAATAAATAATCCCCGTTCAGTCTCAATGGCAGGGTGCGGGCCGGCCCGGCGGCGATTGCGGCGGGCAGCAGGCCTCTTGGACAGGTTGAGAGATAAAAAAATAATAATTCCCGTTCAGTCTCAATGGCAGGGTGCGGGCCGGCCCGGCGGCAATTGCGGCGGGCAGCAGGCCTCTTGGACAGGTTGAGAGATAAAAAAATAATAATTCCCATGCAGTCTCAATGGCGGGGTGCGGGCCGGGGAATAGGCCTCTTGGCCGGGGTGAATATGTTGGAACGCGGCGCGCGTAAATAGAAGCGGCTGGAGGTACCGGGGGCGAAGCCCGCCCCGGCCCGGAGGCCGAGTTAAAAAAAATAATAATCCCCGTTCAGTCTCAATGGCGGGGTGCGGGCCGGCCCGGCGGCGAGTGCGGCGGGCAGCAGGCCTCTTGGACAGGTTGAGAGATAAAAAAATAATAATTCCCGTGCAGTCTCAATGGCGGGGTGCGGGCCGGGGAATAGGCCTCTTGGCCGGGGTGAATATGTTGGAACGCGGCGCGCGTAAATAGAAGCGGCTGGAGGTACCGGGGGCGAAGCCCGCCCCGGCCCGGAGGCCGAGTTAAAAAAAATAATAATCCCCGTTCAGTCTCAATGGCGGGGTGCGGGCCGGCCCGGCGGCGATTGCGGCGGGCAGCAGGCCTCTTGGACAGGTTGAGAGATAAAAAAATAATAATTCCCGTGCAGTCTCAATGGCGGGGTGCGGGCCGGGGAATAGGCCTCTTGGCCGGGGTGAATATGTTGGAACGCGGCGCGCGTAAATAGAAGCGGCTGGAGGTACCGGGGGCGAAGCCCGCCCCGGCCCGGAGGCCGAGTTAAAAAAAATAATAATTCCCGTGCAGTCTCAATGGCGGGGTGCGGGCCGGGGAATAGGCCTCTTGGCCGGGGTGAATAGTGTTGGAACACGGCCCGCGGAAATAGTAGCGGCTGGAGGTACCGGGGGCGATGCCCGCCCCGGCCCGGCGGCCAAGTTAAAAAAATAAATAATCCCGTTCAGTCTCAATGGCAGGGTGCGGGCCGGCCCGGCGGCGATTGCGGCGGGCAGCAGGCCTCTTGGACAGGTTGAGAGATAAAAAAATAATAATTCCCATGCAGTCTCAATGGCGGGGTGCGGGCCGGGGAATAGGCCTCTTGGCCGGGGTGAATATGTTGGAACGCGGCGCGCGTAAATAGAAGCGGCTGGAGGTACCGGGGGCGAAGCCCGCCCCGGCCCGGAGGCCGAGTTAAAAAAAATAATAATCCCCGTTCAGTCTCAATGGCGGGGTGCGGGCCGGCCCGGCGGCGAGTGCGGCGGGCAGCAGGCCTCTTGGACAGGTTGAGAGATAAAAAAATAATAATTCCCGTGCAGTCTCAATGGCGGGGTGCGGGCCGGGGAATAGGCCTCTTGGCCGGGGTGAATATGTTGGAACGCGGCGCGCGTAAATAGAAGCGGCTGGAGGTACCGGGGGCGAAGCCCGCCCCGGCCCGGAGGCCGAGTTAAAAAAAATAATAATCCCCGTTCAGTCTCAATGGCGGGGTGCGGGCCGGCCCGGCGGCGAGTGCGGCGGGCAGCAGGCCTCTTGGACAGGTTGAGAGATAAAAAAATAATAATTCCCGTGCAGTCTCAATGGCGGGGTGCGGGCCGGGGAATAGGCCTCTTGGCCGGGGTGAATAGTGTTGGAACACGGCCCGCGGAAATAGTAGCGGCTGGAGGTACCGGGGGCGATGCCCGCCCGGGCCCGGCGGCCAAGTTAAAAAAATAAATAATCCCCGTTCAGTCTCAATGGCAGGGTGCGGGCCGGCCCGGCGGCGATTGCAGCGGGCAGCAGGCCTCTTGGACAGGTTGAGAGATAAAAAAATAATAATTCCCGTTCAGTCTCAATGGCAGGGTGCGGGCCGGCCCGGCGGCAATTGCGGCGGGCAGCAGGCCTCTTGGACAGGTTGAGAGATAAAAAAATAATAATTCCCATGCAGTCTCAATGGCGGGGTGCGGGCCGGGGAATAGGCCTCTTGGCCGGGGTGAATATGTTGGAACGCGGCGCGCGTAAATAGAAGCGGCTGGAGGTACCGGGGGCGAAGCCCGCCCCGGCCCGGAGGCCGAGTTAAAAAAAATAATAATCCCCGTTCAGTCTCAATGACGGGGTGCGGGCCGGCCCGGCGGCGAGTGCGGCGGGCAGCAGGCCTCTTGGACAGGTTGAGAGATAAAAAAATAATAATTCCCGTGCAGTCTCAATGGCGGGGTGCGGGCCGGGGAATAGGCCTCTTGGCCGGGGTGAATATGTTGGAACGCGGCGCGCGTAAATAGAAGCGGCTGGAGGTACCGGGGGCGAAGCCCGCCCCGGCCCGGAGGCCGAGTTAAAAAAAATAATAATCCCCGTTCAGTCTCAATGGCGGGGTGCGGGCCGGCCCGGCGGCGATTGCGGCGGGCAGCAGGCCTCTTGGACAGGTTGAGAGATAAAAAAATAATAATTCCCATGCAGTCTCAATGGCGGGGTGCGGGCCGGGGAATAGGCCTCTTGGCCGGGGTGAATATGTTGGAACGCGGCGCGCGTAAATAGAAGCGGCTGGAGGTACCGGGGGCGAAGCCCGCCCCGGCCCGGAGGCCGAGTTAAAAAAAATAATAATCCCCGTTCAGTCTCAATGGCGGGGTGCGGGCCGGCCCGGCGGCGAGTGCGGCGGGCAGCAGGCCTCTTGGACAGGTTGAGAGATAAAAAAATAATAATTCCCGTGCAGTCTCAATGGCGGGGTGCGGGCCGGGGAATAGGCCTCTTGGCCGGGGTGAATATGTTGGAACGCGGCGCGCGTAAATAGAAGCGGCTGGAGGTACCGGGGGCGAAGCCCGCCCCGGCCCGGAGGCCGAGTTAAAAAAAATAATAATCCCCGTTCAGTCTCAATGGCGGGGTGCGGGCCGGCCCGGCGGCGATTGCGGCGGGCAGCAGGCCTCTTGGACAGGTTGACAGATAAAAAAATAATAATTCCCGTGCAGTCTCAATGGCGGGGTGCGGGCCGGGGAATAGGCCTCTTGGCCGGGGTGAATAGTGTTGGAACACGGCCCGCGGAAATAGTAGCGGCTGGAGGTACCGGGGGCGATGCCCGCCCCGGCCCGGCGGCCAAGTTAAAAAAATAAATAATCCCGTTCAGTCTCAATGGCAGGGTGCGGGCCGGCCCGGCGGCGATTGCGGCGGGCAGCAGGCCTCTTGGACAGGTTGAGAGATAAAAAAATAATAATTCCCATGCAGTCTCAATGGCGGGGTGCGGGCCGGGGAATAGGCCTCTTGGCCGGGGTGAATATGTTGGAACGCGGCGCGCGTAAATAGAAGCGGCTGGAGGTACCGGGGGCGAAGCCCGCCCCGGCCCGGAGGCCGAGTTAAAAAAAATAATAATCCCCGTTCAGTCTCAATGGCGGGGTGCGGGCCGGCCCGGCGGCGAGTGCGGCGGGCAGCAGGCCTCTTGGACAGGTTGAGAGATAAAAAAATAATAATTCCCGTGCAGTCTCAATGGCGGGGTGCGGGCCGGGGAATAGGCCTCTTGGCCGGGGTGAATATGTTGGAACGCGGCGCGCGTAAATAGAAGCGGCTGGAGGTACCGGGGGCGAAGCCCGCCCCGGCCCGGAGGCCGAGTTAAAAAAAATAATAATCCCCGTTCAGTCTCAATGGCGGGGTGCGGGCCGGCCCGGCGGCGAGTGCGGCGGGCAGCAGGCCTCTTGGACAGGTTGAGAGATAAAAAAATAATAATTCCCGTGCAGTCTCAATGGCGGGGTGCGGGCCGGGGAATAGGCCTCTTGGCCGGGGTGAATAGTGTTGGAACACGGCCCGCGGAAATAGTAGCGGCTGGAGGTACCGGGGGCGATGCCCGCCCGGGCCCGGCGGCCAAGTTAAAAAAATAAATAATCCCCGTTCAGTCTCAATGGCAGGGTGCGGGCCGGCCCGGCGGCGATTGCGGCGGGCAGCAGGCCTCTTGGACAGGTTGAGAGATAAAAAAATAATAATTCCCGTTCAGTCTCAATGGCAGGGTGCGGGCCGGCCCGGCGGCAATTGCGGCGGGCAGCAGGCCTCTTGGACAGGTTGAGAGATAAAAAAATAATAATTCCCATGCAGTCTCAATGGCGGGGTGCGGGCCGGGGAATAGGCCTCTTGGCCGGGGTGAATATGTTGGAACGCGGCGCGCGTAAATAGAAGCGGCTGGAGGTACCGGGGGCGAAGCCCGCCCCGGCCCGGAGGCCGAGTTAAAAAAAAATAATAATCCCCGTTCAGTCTCAATGGCGGGGTGCGGGCCGGCCCGGCGGCGAGTGCGGCGGGCAGCAGGCCTCTTGGACAGGTTGAGAGATAAAAAAATAATAATTCCCGTGCAGTCTCAATGGCGGGGTGCGGGCCGGGGAATAGGCCTCTTGGCCGGGGTGAATATGTTGGAACGCGGCGCGCGTAGATAGAAGCGGCTGGAGGTACCGGGGGCGAAGCCCGCCCCGGCCCGGAGGCCGAGTTAAAAAAAATAATAATCCCCGTTCAGTCTCAATGGCGGGGTGCGGGCCGGCCCGGCGGCGATTGCGGCGGGCAGCAGGCCTCTTGGACAGGTTGAGAGATAAAAAAATAATAATTCCCGTGCAGTCTCAATGGCGGGGTGCGGGCCGGGGAATAGGCCTCTTGGCCGGGGTGAATAGTGTTGGAACACGGCCCGCGGAAATAGTAGCGGCTGGAGGTACCGGGGGCGATGCCCGCCCCGGCCCGGCGGCCAAGTTAAAAAAATAAATAATCCCGTTCAGTCTCAATGGCAGGGTGCGGGCCGGCCCGGCGGCGATTGCGGCGGGCAGCAGGCCTCTTGGACAGGTTGAGAGATAAAAAAATAATAATTCCCATGCAGTCTCAATGGCGGGGTGCGGGCCGGGGAATAGGCCTCTTGGCCGGGGTGAATATGTTGGAACGCGGCGCGCGTAAATAGAAGCGGCTGGAGGTACCGGGGGCGAAGCCCGCCCCGGCCCGGAGGCCGAGTTAAAAAAAAATAATAATCCCCGTTCAGTCTCAATGGCGGGGTGCGGGCCGGCCCGGCGGCGAGTGCGGCGGGCAGCAGGCCTCTTGGACAGGTTGAGAGATAAAAAAATAATAATTCCCGTGCAGTCTCAATGGCGGGGTGCGGGCCGGGGAATAGGCCTCTTGGCCGGGGTGAATATGTTGGAACGCGGCGCGCGTAAATAGAAGCGGCTGGAGGTACCGGGGGCGAAGCCCGCCCCGGCCCGGAGGCCGAGTTAAAAAAAATAATAATCCCCGTTCAGTCTCAATGGCGGGGTGCGGGCCGGCCCGGCGGCGAGTGCGGCGGGCAGCAGGCCTCTTGGACAGGTTGAGAGATAAAAAAATAATAATTCCCGTGCAGTCTCAATGGCGGGGTGCGGGCCGGGGAATAGGCCTCTTGGCCGGGGTGAATAGTGTTGGAACACGGCCCGCGGAAATAGTAGCGGCTGGAGGTACCGGGGGCGATGCCCGCCCCGGCCCGGCGGCCAAGTTAAAAAAATAAATAATCCCCGTTCAGTCTCAATGGCAGGGTGCGGGCCGGCCCGGCGGCGATTGCGGCGGGCAGCAGGCCTCTTGGACAGGTTGAGAGATAAAAAAATAATAATTCCCGTGCAGTCTCAATGGCGGGGTGCGGGCCGGGGAATAGGCCTCTTGGCCGGGGTGAATAGTGTTGGAACACGGCCCGCGGAAATAGTAGCGGCTGGAGGTACCGGGGAGGATGCCCGCCCCGGGCCGGCGGCCAAGTTAAAAAAATAAATAATCCCCGTTCAGTCTCAATGGCAGGGTGCGGGCCGGCCCGGCGGCGAGTGCGGCGGGCAGCAGGCCTCTTGGACAGGTTGAGAGATAAAAAAATAATAATTCCCGTTCAGTCTCAATGGCAGGGTGCGGGCCGGCCCGGCGGCGATTGCGGCGGGCAGCAGGCCTCTTGGACAGGTTGAGAGATAAAAAAATAATAATTCCCATGCAGTCTCAATGGCGGGGTGCGGGCCGGGGAATAGGCCTCTTGGCCGGGGTGAATATGTTGGAACGCGGCGCGCGTAAATAGAAGCGGCTGGAGGTACCGGGGGCGAAGCCCGCCCCGGCCCGGAGGCCGAGTTAAAAAAAATAATAATCCCCGTTCAGTCTCAATGGCGGGGTGCGGGCCGGCCCGGCGGCGAGTGCGGCGGGCAGCAGGCCTCTTGGACAGGTTGAGAGATAAAAAAATAATAATTCCCGTGCAGTCTCAATGGCGGGGTGCGGGCCGGGGAATAGGCCTCTTGGCCGGGGTGAATAGTGTTGGAACACGGCCCGCGGGAATAGTAGCGGCTGGAGGTACCGGGGGCGATGCCCGCCCCGGCCCGGCGGCCAAGTTAAAAAAATAAATAATCCCCGTTCAGTCTCAATGGCAGGGTGCGGGCCGGCCCGGCGGCGATTGCGGCGGGCAGCAGGCCTCTTGGACAGGTTGAGAGATAAAAAAATAATAATTCCCGTGCAGTCTCAATGGCGGGGTGCGGGCCGGGGAATAGGCCTCTTGGCCGGGGTGAATAGTGTTGGAACACGGCCCGCGGAAATAGTATCGGCTGGAGGTACCGGGGGCGATGCCCGCCCCGGGCCGGCGGCCAAGTTAAAAAAATAAATAATCCCGTTCAGTCTCAATGGCAGGGTGCGGGCCGGCCCGGCGGCGAGTGCGGCGGGCAGCAGGCCTCTTGGACAGGTTGAGAGATAAAAAAATAATAATTCCCGTTCAGTCTCAATGGCAGGGTGCGGGCCGGCCCGGCGGCGATTGCGGCGGGCAGCAGGCCTCTTGGACAGGTTGAGAGATAAAAAAATAATAATTCCCATGCAGTCTCAATGGCGGGGTGCGGGCCGGGGAATAGGCCTCTTGGCCGGGGTGAATATGTTGGAACGCGGCGCGCATAAATAGAAGCGGCTGGAGGTACCGGGGGCGAAGCCCGCCCCGGCCCGGAGGCCGAGTTAAAAAAAAAAATAATCCCCGTTCAGTCTCAATGGCGGGGTGCGGGCCGGCCCGGCGGCGAGTGCGGCGGGCAGCAGGCCTCTTGGACAGGTTGAGAGATAAAAAAATAATAATTCCCGTGCAGTCTCAATGGCGGGGTGCGGGCCGGCCCGGCGGACGAGTGTGGCCGGGGAAGAGGCCTCTTTGCCGGGGTGAATATGTTGGAACGCGGCGCGCGTAAATAGAAGCGGCTGGAGGTACGGGGGGCGAAGCCCGCCCCGGCCCGGAGGCCGAGTTAAAAAAAATAATAATCCCCGTTCAGTCTCAATGGCGGGGTGCGGGCCGGCCCGGCGGCGAGTGCGGCGGGCAGCAGGCCTCTTGGACAGGTTGAGAGATAAAAAAATAATAATTCCCGTGCAGTCTCAATGGCGGGGTGCGGGCCGGCCCGGCGGACGAGTGTGGCCGGGGAAGAGGCCTCTTGGCCGGGGTGAATATGTTGGAACGCGGCGCGCGTAAATAGAAGCGGCTGGAGGTACCGGGGGCGAAGCCCGCCCCGGCCCGGCGGCCGAGTTAAAAAAAATAATAATCCCGTACAGTCTCAATGGCGGGGTGCGGGCCGGCCCGGCGGCGAGTGCGGCGGGCAGCAGGCCTCTTGGACAGGTTGAGAGATAAAAAAATAATAATTCCCGTGCAGTCTCAATGGCGGGGTGCGGGCCGGGGAATAGGCCTCTTGGCCGGGGTGAATAGTGTTGGAACACGGCCCGCGGAAATAGTAGCGGCTGGAGGTACCGGGGGCGATGCCCGCCCCGGCCCGGCGGCCAAGTTAAAAAAATAAATAATCCCCGTTCAGTCTCAATGGCAGGGTGCGGGCCGGCCCGGCGGCGATTGCGGCGGGCAGCAGGCCTCTTGGACAGGTTGAGAGATAAAAAAATAATAATTCCCATGCAGTCTCAATGGCGGGGTGCGGGCCGGGGAATAGGCCTCTTGGCCGGGGTGAATAGTGTTGGAACACGGCCCGCGGAAATAGTAGCGGCTGGAGGTACCGGGGGCGATGCCCGCCCCGGGCCGGCGGCCAAGTTAAAAAAATAAATAATCCCCGTTCAGTCTCAATGGCAGGGTGCGGGCCGGCCCGGCGGCGATTGCGGCGGGCAGCAGGCCTCTTGGACAGGTTGAGAGATATAAAAATAATAATTCCCGTGCAGTCTCAACGGCGGGGTGCGGGCCGGCCCGGCGGACGAGTGTGGCCGGGGAATAGGCCTCTTGGCCGGGGTGAATATGTTGGAACGCGGCGCGCGTAAATAGAAGCGGCTGGAGGTACCGGGGGCGAAGCCCGCCCCGGCCCGGCGGCCAAGTTAAAAAAATACATAATCCCCGTTCAGTCTCAATGGCAGGGTGCGGGCCGGCCCGGCGGCGATTGCGGCGGGCAGCAGGCCTCTTGGACAGGTTGAGAGATAAAAAAATAATAATTCCCGTTCAGTCTCAATGGCAGGGTGCGGGCCGGCCCGGCGGCAATTGCGGCGGGCAGCAGGCCTCTTGGACAGGTTGAGAGATAAAAAAATAATAATTCCCTTGCAGTCTCAATGGCGGGGTGCGGGCCGGGGAATATGCCTCTTGGCCGGGGTGAATATGTTGGAACGCGGCGCGCGTAAATAGAAGCGGCTGGAGGTACCGGTGGCGAAGCCCGCCCCGGCCCGGAGGCCGAGTTAAAAAAAATAATAATCCCCGTTCAGTCTCAATGGCGGGGTGCGGGCCGGCCCGGCGGCGAGTGCGGCGGGCAGCAGGCCTCTTGGACAGGTTGAGAGATAAAAAAATAATAATTCCCGTGCAGTCTCAATGGCGGGGTGCGGGCCGGGGAATAGGCCTCTTGGCCGGGGTGAATATGTTGGAACGCGGCGCGTGTAAATAGAAGCGGCTGGAGGTACCGGGGGCGAAGCCCGCCCCGGCCCGGAGGCCGAGTTAAAAAAAATAATAATCCCCGTTCAGTCTCAATGGCGGGGTGCGGGCCGGCCCGGCGGCGAGTGCGGCGGGCAGCAGGCCTCTTGGACAGGTTGAGAGATAAAAAAATAATAATTCCCGTGCAGTCTCAATGGCGGAGTGCGGGCCGGGGAATAGGCCTCTTGGCCGGGGTGAATATGTTGGAACGCGGCGGCGTAAATAAAAGCGGCTGGAGGTACCGGGGGCGAAGCCCGCCCCGGCCCGGAGGCCAAGTTAAAAAAAATAATAATCCCCGTTCAGTCTCAATGGCAGGGTGCGGGCCGGCCCGGCGGCGATTGCGGCGGGCAGCAGGCCTCTTGGACAGGTTGAGAGATAAAAAAATAATAATTCCCATGCAGTCTCAATGGCGGGGTGCGGGCCGGGGAATAGGCCTCTTGGCCGGGGTGAATAGTGTTGGAACACGGCCCGCGGAAATAGTAGCAGCTGGAGGTACCGGGGGCGATGCCCGCCCCGGCCCGGCGGCCAAGTTAAAAAAATAAATAATCCCCGTTCAGTCTCAATGGCAGGGTGCGGGCCGGCCCGGCGGCGATTGCGGCGGGCAGCAGGCCTCTTGGACAGGTTGAGAGATAAAAAAATAATAATTCCCATGCAGTCTCAATGGCGGGGTGCGGGCCGGGGAATAGGCCTCTTGGCCGGGGTGAATAGTGTTGGAACACGGCCCGCGGAAATAGTAGCGGCTGGAGGTACCGGGGGCGAAGCCCGCCCCGGCCCGGCGGCCAAGTTAAAAAAATACATAATCCCCGTTCAGTCTCAATGGCAGGGTGCGGGCCGGCCCGGCGGCGATTGCGGCGGGCAGCAGGCCTCTTGGACAGGTTGAGAGATAAAAAAATAATAATTCCCGTTCAGTCTCAATGGCAGGGTGCGGGCCGGCCCGGCGGCAATTGCGGCGGGCAGCAGGCCTCTTGGACAGGTTGAGAGATAAAAAAATAATAATTCCCTTGCAGTCTCAATGGCGGGGTGCGGGCCGGGGAATATGCCTCTTGGCCGGGGTGAATATGTTGGAACGCGGCGCGCGTAAATAGAAGCGGCTGGAGGTACCGGTGGCGAAGCCCGCCCCGGCCCGGAGGCCGAGTTAAAAAAAATAATAATCCCCGTTCAGTCTCAATGGCGGGGTGCGGGCCGGCCCGGCGGCGAGTGCGGCGGGCAGCAGGCCTCTTGGACAGGTTGAGAGATAAAAAAATAATAATTCCCGTGCAGTCTCAATGGCGGGGTGCGGGCCGGGGAATAGGCCTCTTGGCCGGGGTGAATATGTTGGAACGCGGCGCGTGTAAATAGAAGCGGCTGGAGGTACCGGGGGCGAAGCCCGCCCCGGCCCGGAGGCCGAGTTAAAAAAAATAATAATCCCCGTTCAGTCTCAATGGCGGGGTGCGGGCCGGCCCGGCGGCGAGTGCGGCGGGCAGCAGGCCTCTTGGACAGGTTGAGAGATAAAAAAATAATAATTCCCGTGCAGTCTCAATGGCGGGGTGCGGGCCGGGGAATAGGCCTCTTGGCCGGGGTGAATATGTTGGAACGCGGCGGCGTAAATAGAAGCGGCTGGAGGTACCGGGGGCGAAGCCCGCCCCGGCCCGGAGGCCAAGTTAAAAAAAATAATAATCCCCGTTCAGTCTCAATGGCAGGGTGCGGGCCGGCCCGGCGGCGATTGCGGCGGGCAGCAGGCCTCTTGGACAGGTTGAGAGATAAAAAAATAATAATTCCCATGCAGTCTCAATGGCGGGGTGCGGGCCGGGGAATAGGCCTCTTGGCCGGGGTGAATAGTGTTGGAACACGGCCCGCGGAAATAGTAGCAGCTGGAGGTACCGGGGGCGATGCCCGCCCCGGCCCGGCGGCCAAGTTAAAAAAATAAATAATCCCCGTTCAGTCTCAATGGCAGGGTGCGGGCCGGCCCGGCGGCGATTGCGGCGGGCAGCAGGCCTCTTGGACAGGTTGAGAGATAAAAAAATAATAATTCCCATGCAGTCTCAATGGCGGGGTGCGGGCCGGGGAATAGGCCTCTTGGCCGGGGTGAATAGTGTTGGAACACGGCCCGCGGAAATAGTAGCGGCTGGAGGTACCGGGGGCGATGCCCGCCCCGGGCCGGCGGCCAAGTTAAAAAAATAAATAATCCCCGTTCAGTCTCAATGGCAGGGTGCGGGCCGGCCCGGCGGCGATTGCGGCGGGCAGCAGGCCTCTTGGACAGGTTGAGAGATAAAAAAATAATAATTCCCATGCAGTCTCAATGGCGGGGTGCGGGCCGGGGAATAGGCCTCTTGGCCGGGGTGAATATGTTGGAACGCGGCGCGCGTAAATAGAAGCGGCTGGAGGTACCGGGGGCGAAGCCCGCCCCGGCCCGGAGGCCGAGTTAAAAAAAATAATAATCCCCGTTCAGTCTCAATGGCGGGGAGCGGGCCGGCCCGGCGGCGAGTGCGGCGGGCAGCAGGCCTCTTGGACAGGTTGAGAGATAAAAAAATAATAATTCCCGTGCAGTCTCAATGGCGGGGTGCGGGCCGGGGAATAGGCCTCTTGGCCGGGGTGAATATGTTGGAACGCGGCGCGCGTAAATAGAAGCGGCTGGAGGTACCGGGGGCGAAGCCCGCCCCGGCCCGGAGGCCGAGTTAAAAAAAATAATAATCCCCGTTCAGTCTCAATGGCGGGGTGCGGGCCGGCCCGGCGGCGAGTGCGGCGGGCAGCAGGCCTCTTGGACAGGTTGAGAGATAAAAAAATAATAATTCCCGTGCAGTCTCAATGGCGGGGTGCGGGCCGGGGAATAGGCCTCTTGGCCGGGGTGAATAGTGTTGGAACACGGCCCGCGGAAATAGTAACGGCTGGAGGTACCGGGGGCGATGCCCGCCCCGGCCCGGCGGCCAAGTTAAAAAAATAAATAATCCCCGTTCAGTCTCAATGGCAGGGTGCGGGCCGGCCCGGCGGCGATTGCGGCGGGCAGCAGGCCTCTTGGACAGGTTGAGAGATATAAAAATAATAATTCCCGTGCAGTCTCAATGGCGGGGTGCGGGCCGGCCCGGCGGACGAGTGTGGCCGGGGAAGAGGCCTCTTGGCCGGGGTGAATATGTTGGAACGCGGCGCGCGTAAATAGAAGCGGCTGGAGGTACCGGGGGCGAAGCCCGCCCCGGCCCGGAGGCCGAGTTAAAAAAAATAATAATCCCCGTTCAGTCTCAATGGCGGGGTGCGGGCCGGCCCGGCGGCGAGTGCGGCGGGCTGCAGGCCTCTTGGACAGGTTGAGAGATAAAAAAATAATAATTCCCGTGCAGTCCCAATGGCGGGGTGCGGGCCGGCCCGGCGGACGAGTGTGGCCGGTGAAGAGGCCTCTTGGCCGGGGTGAATATGTTGGAACGCGGCGCGCGTAAATAGAAGCGGCTGGAGGTACCGGGGGCGAAGCCCGCCCCGGCCCGGAGGCCGAGTTAAAAAAAATAATAATCCCCGTTCAGTCTCAATGGCGGGGTGCGGGCCGGCCCGGCGGCGAGTGCGGCGGGCAGCAGGCCTCTTGGACAGGTTGAGAGATAAAAAAATAATAATTCCCGTGCAGTCTCAATGGCGGGGTGTGGGCCGGGGAATAGGCCTCTTGGCCGGGGTGAATAGTGTTGGAACACGGCCCGCGGAAATAGTAGCGGCTGGAGGTACCGGGGGCGATGCCCGCCCCGGCCCGGCGGCCAAGTTAAAAAAATAAATAATCCCCGTTCAGTCTCAATGGCAGGGTGCGGGCCGGCCCGGCGGCGATTGCGGCGTGCAGCAGGCCTCTTGGACAGGTTGAGAGATAAAAAAATAATAATTCCCATGCAGTCTCAATGGCGGGGTGCGGGCCGGGGAATAGGCCTCTTGGCCGGGGTGAATAGTGTTGGAACACGGCCCGCGGAAATAGTAGCGGCTGGAGGTACCGGGGGCGATGCCCGCCCTGGCCCGGCGGCCAAGTTAAAAAAATAAATAATCCCCGTTCAGTTTCAATGGCAGGGTGCGGGCCGGCCCGGCGGCGATTGCGGCGGGCAGCAGGCCTCTTGGACAGGTTGAGAGATAAAAAAATAATAATTCCCGTTCAGTCTCAATGGCAGGGTGCGGGCCGGCCCGGCGGCAATTGCGGCGGGCAGCAGGCCTCTTGGACAGGTTGAGAGATAAAAAAATAATAATCCCCTTGCAGTCTCAATGGCGGGGTGCGGGCCGGGGAATAGGCCTCTTGGCCGGGGTGAATATGTTGGAACGCGGCGAGCGTAAATAGAAGCGGCTGGAGGTACCGGGGGCGAAGCCCGCCCCGGCCCGGAGGCCGAGTTAAAAAAAATAATAATCCCCGTTCAGTCTCAATGGCGGGGTGCGGGCCGGCCCGGCGGCGAGTGCGGCGGGCAGCAGGCCTCTTGGACAGGTTGAGAGATAAAAAAATAATAATTCCCGTGCAGTCTCAATGGCGGGGTGCGGGCCGGGGAATAGGCCTCTTGGCCGTGGTGAATATGTTGGAACGCGGCGCGCGTAAATAGAAGCGGCTGGAGGTACCGGGGGCGAAGCCCGCCCCGGCCCGGAGGCCGAGTTAAAAAAAATAATAATCCCCGTTCAGTCTCAATGGCGGGGTGCGGGCCGGCCCGGCGGCGAGTGCGGCGGGCAGCAGGCCTCTTGGACAGGTTGAGAGATAAAAAAATAATAATTCCAGTGCAGTCTCAATGGCGGGGTGCGGGCCGGGGAATAGGCCTCTTGGCCGGGGTGAATAGTGTTGGAACACGGCCCGCGGAAATAGTAGCGGCTGGAGGTACCGGGGGCGATGCCCGCCCCGGCCCGGCGGCCAAGTGAAAAAAATAAATAATCCCATTCAGTCTCAATGGCAGGGTGCGGGCCGGCCCGGCGGCGATTGCGGCGGGCAGCAGGCCTCTTGGACAGGTTGAGAGATAAAAAAATAATAATTCCCATGCAGTCTCAATGGCGGGGTGCGGGCCGGGGAATAGGCCTCTTGGCCGGGGTGAATATGTTGGAACGCGGCGCGCGTAAATAGAAGCGGCTGGAGGTACCGGGGGCGAAGCCCGCCCCGGCCCGGAGGCCGAGTTAAAAAAAATAATAATCCCCGTTCAGTCTCAATGGCGGGGTGCGGTCCGGCCCGGCGGCGAGTGCGGCGGGCAGCAGGCCTCTTGGACAGGTTGAGAGATAAAAAAATAATAATTCCCGTGCAGTCTCAATGGCGGGGTGCGGGCCGGGGAATAGGCCTCTTGGCCGGGGTGAATATGTTGGAACGCGGCGCGCGTAAATAGAAGCGGCTGGAGGTACCGGGGGCGAAGCCCGCCCCGGCCCGGAGGCCGAGTTAAAAAAAATAATAATCCCCGTTCAGTCTCAATGGCGGGGTGCGGGCCGGCCCGGCGGCGAGTGCGGCGGGCAGCAGGCCTCTTGGACAGGTTGAGAGATAAAAAAATAATAATTCCCGTGCAGTCTCAATGGCGGGGTGCGGGCCGGGGAATAGGCCTCTTGGCCGGGGTGAATAGTGTTGGAACACGGCCCGCGGAAATAGTAGCGGCTGGAGGTACCGGGGGCGATGCCCGCCCCGGCCCGGCGGCCAAGTTAAAAAAATAAATAATCCCCGTTCAGTCTCAATGGCAGGGTGCGGGCCGGCCCGGCGGCGATTGCGGCGGGCAGCAGGCCTCTTGGACAGGTTGAGAGATAAAAAAATAATAATTCCCGTGCAGTCTCAATGGCGGGGTGCGGGCCGGGGAATAGGCCTCTTGGCCGGGGTGAATAGTGTTGGAACACGGCCCGCGGAAATAGTAGCGGCTGGAGGTACCGGGGAGGATGCCCGCCCCGGGCCGGCGGCCAAGTTAAAAAAATAAATAATCCCCGTTCAGTCTCAATGGCAGGGTGCGGGCCGGCCCGGCGGCGAGTGCGGCGGGCAGCAGGCCTCTTGGACAGGTTGAGAGATAAAAAAATAATAATTCCCGTTCAGTCTCAATGGCAGGGTGCGGGCCGGCCCGGCGGCGATTGCGGCGGGCAGCAGGCCTCTTGGACAGGTTGAGAGATAAAAAAATAATAATTCCCATGCAGTCTCAATGGCGGGGTGCGGGCCGGGGAATAGGCCTCTTGGCCGGGGTGAATATGTTGGAACGCGGCGCGCGTAAATAGAAGCGGCTGGAGGTACCGGGGGCGAAGCCCGCCCCGGCCCGGAGGCCGAGTTAAAAAAAATAATAATCCCCGTTCAGTCTCAATGGCGGGGTGCGGGCCGGCCCGGCGGCGAGTGCGGCGGGCAGCAGGCCTCTTGGACAGGTTGAGAGATAAAAAAATAATAATTCCCGTGCAGTCTCAATGGCGGGGTGCGGGCCGGGGAATAGGCCTCTTGGCCGGGGTGAATATGTTGGAACGCGGCGCGCGTAAATAGAAGCGGCTGGAGGTACCGGGGGCGAAGCCCGCCCCGGCCCGGAGGCCGAGTTAAAAAAAATAATAATCCCGTTCAGTCTCAATGGCGGGGTGCGGGCCGGCCCGGCGGCGAGTGCGGCGGGCAGCAGGCCTCTTGGACAGGTTGAGAGATAAAAAAATAATAATTCCCGTGCAGTCTCAATGGCGGGGTGCGGGCCGGGGAATAGGCCTCTTGGCCGGGGTGAATAGTGTTGGAACACGGCCCGCGGAAATAGTAGCGGCTGGAGGTACCGGGGGCGATGCCCGCCCCGGCCCGGCGGCCAAGTTAAAAAAATAAATAATCCCGTTCAGTCTCAATGGCAGGGTGCGGGCCGGCCCGGCGGCGATTGCGGCGGGCAGCAGGCCTCTTGGACAGGTTGAGAGATAAAAAAAATAATAATTCCCATGCAGTCTCAATGGCGGGGTGCGGGCCGGGGAATAGGCCTCTTGGCCGGGGTGAATATGTTGGAACGCGGCGCGCGTAAATAGAAGCGGCTGGAGGTACCGGGGGCGAAGCCCGCCCCGGCCCGGAGGCCGAGTTAAAAAAAAATAATAATCCCCGTTCAGTCTCAATGGCGGGGTGCGGGCCGGCCCGGCGGCGAGTGCGGCGGGCAGCAGGCCTCTTGGACAGGTTGAGAGATAAAAAAATAATAATTCCCGTGCAGTCTCAATGGCGGGGTGCGGGCCGGGGAATAGGCCTCTTGGCCGGGGTGAATAGTGTTGGAACACGGCCCGCGGAAATAGTAGCGGCTGGAGGTACCGGGGGCGATGCCCGCCCCGGCCCGGCGGCCAAGTTAAAAAAATAAATAATCCCCGTTCAGTCTCAATGGCAGGGTGCGGGCCGGCCCGGCGGCGATTGCGGCGGGCAGCAGGCCTCTTGGACAGGTTGAGAGATAAAAAAATAATAATTCCCGTGCAGTCTCAATGGCGGGGTGCGGGCCGGGGAATAGGCCTCTTGGCCGGGGTGAATATGTTGGAACGCGGCGCGCGTAAATAGAAGCGGCTGGAGGTACCGGTGGCGAAGCCCGCCCCGGCCCGGAGGCCGAGTTAAAAAAAATAATAATCCCCGTTCAGTCTCAATGGCGGGGTGCGGGCCGGCCCGGCGGCGAGTGCGGCGGGCAGCAGGCCTCTTGGACAGGTTGAGAGATAAAAAAATAATAATTCCCGTGCAGTCTCAATGGCGGGGTGCGGGCCGGGGAATAGGCCTCTTGGCCGGGGTGAATATGTTGGAACGCGGCGCGCGTAAATAGAAGCGGCTGGAGGTACCGGGGGCGAAGCCCGCCCCGGCCCGGAGGCCGAGTTAAAAAAAATAATAATAATCCCGTTCAGTCTCAATGGCGGGGTGCGGGCCGGCCCGACGGCGAGTGCGGCGGGCAGCAGGCCTCTTGGACAGGTTGAGAGATAAAAAAATAATAATTCCCGTGCAGTCTCAATGGCGGGGTGCGGGCCGGGGAATAGGCCTCTTGGCCGGGGTGAATAGTGTTGGAACACGGCCCGCGGAAATAGTAGCGGCTGGAGGTACCGGGGGCGATGCCCGCCCCGGCCCGGCGGCCAAGTTAAAAAAATAAATAATCCCGTTCAGTCTCAATGGCAGGGTGCGGGCCGGCCCGGCGGCGATTGCGGCGGGCAGCAGGCCTCTTGGACAGGTTGAGAGATAAAAAAAATAATAATTCCCATGCAGTCTCAATGGCGGGGTGCGGGCCGGGGAATAGGCCTCTTGGCCGGGGTGAATATGTTGGAACGCGGCGCGCGTAAATAGAAGCGGCTGGAGGTACCGGGGGCGAAGCCCGCCCCGGCCCGGAGGCCGAGTTAAAAAAAAATAATAATCCCCGTTCAGTCTCAATGGCGGGGTGCGGGCCGGCCCGGCGGCGAGTGCGGCGGGCAGCAGGCCTCTTGGACAGGTTGAGAGATAAAAAAATAATAATTCCCGTGCAGTCTCAATGGCGGGGTGCGGGCCGGGGAATAGGCCTCTTGGCCGGGGTGAATATGTTGGAACGCGGCGCGCGTAAATAGAAGCGGCTGGAGGTACCGGGGGCGAAGCCCGCCCCGGCCCGGAGGCCGAGTTAAAAAAAATAATAATCCCCGTTCAGTCTCAATGGCGGGGTGCGGGCCGGCCCGGCGGCGAGTGCGGCGGGCAGCAGGCCTCTTGGACAGGTTGAGAGATAAAAAAATAATAATTCCCGTGCAGTCTCAATGGCGGGGTGCGGGCCGGGGAATAGGCCTCTTGGCCGGGGTGAATAGTGTTGGAAAACGGCCCGCGGAAATAGTAGCGGCTGGAGGTACCGGGGGCGATGCCCGCCCCGGCCCGGCGGCCAAGTTAAAAAAATAAATAATCCCCGTTCAGTCTCAATGGCAGGGTGCGGGCCGGCCCGGCGGCGATTGCGGCGGGCAGCAGGCCTCTTGGACAGGTTGAGAGATAAAAAAATAATAATTCCCGTGCAGTCTCAATGGCGGGGTGCGGGCCGGGGAATAGGCCTCTTGGCCGGGGTGAATAGTGTTGGAACACGGCCCGCGGAAATAGTAGCGGCTGGAGGTACCGGGGAGGATGCCCGCCCCGGGCCGGCGGCCAAGTTAAAAAAATAAATAATCCCCGTTCAGTCTCAATGGCAGGGTGCGGGCCGGCCCGGCGGCGAGTGCGGCGGGCAGCAGGCCTCTTGGACAGGTTGAGAGATAAAAAAATAATAATTCCCGTTCAGTCTCAATGGCAGGGTGCGGGCCGGCCCGGCGGCGATTGCGGCGGGCAGCAGGCCTCTTGGACAGGTTGAGAGATAAAAAAATAATAATTCCCATGCAGTCTCAATGGCGGGGTGCGGGCCGGGGAATAGGCCTCTTGGCCGGGGTGAATATGTTGGAACGCGGCGCGCGTAAATAGAAGCGGCTGGAGGTACCGGGGGCGAAGCCCGCCCCGGCCCGGAGGCCGAGTTAAAAAAAATAATAATCCCCGTTCAGTCTCAATGGCGGGGTGCGGGCCGGCCCGGCGGCGAGTGCGGCGGGCAGCAGGCCTCTTGGACAGGTTGAGAGATAAAAAAATAATAATTCCCGTGCAGTCTCAATGGCGGGGTGCGGGCCGGGGAATAGGCCTCTTGGCCGGGGTGAATAGTGTTGGAACACGGCCCGCGGGAATAGTAGCGGCTGGAGGTACCGGGGGCGATGCCCGCCCCGGCCCGGCGGCCAAGTTAAAAAAATAAATAATCCCCGTTCAGTCTCAATGGCAGGGTGCGGGCCGGCCCGGCGGCGATTGCGGCGGGCAGCAGGCCTCTTGGACAGGTTGAGAGATAAAAAAATAATAATTCCCGTGCAGTCTCAATGGCGGGGTGCGGGCCGGGGAATAGGCCTCTTGGCCGGGGTGAATAGTGTTGGAACACGGCCCGCGGAAATAGTAGCGGCTGGAGGTACCGGGGGCGATGCCCGCCCCGGGCCGGCGGCCAAGTTAAAAAAATAAATAATCCCCGTTCAGTCTCAATGGCAGGGTGCGGGCCGGCCCGGCGGCGAGTGCGGCGGGCAGCAGGCCTCTTGGACAGGTTGAGAGATAAAAAAATAATAATTCCCGTTCAGTCTCAATGGCAGGGTGCGGGCCGGCCCGGCGGCGATTGCGGCGGGCAGCAGGCCTCTTGGACAGGTTGAGAGATAAAAAAATAATAATTCCCGTTCAGTCTCAATGGCGGGGTGCGGGCCGGGGAATAGGCCTCTTGGCCGGGGTGAATATGTTGGAACGCGGCGCGCGTAAATAGAAGCGGCTGGAGGTACCGGGGGCGAAGCCCGCCCCGGCCCGGAGGCCCAGTTAAAAAAAATAATAATCCCCGTTCAGTCTCAATGGCGGGGTGCGGGCCGGCCCGGCGGCGAGTGCGGCGGGCAGCAGGCCTCTTGGACAGGTTGAGAGATAAAAAAATAATAATTCCCGTGCAGTCTCAATGGCGGGGTGCGGGCCGGCCCGGCGGCGATTGCGGCGGGCAGCAGGCCTCTTGGACAGGTTGAGAGATAAAAAAATAATAATTCCCGTGCAGTCTCAATGGCGGGGTGCGGGCCGGGGAATAGGCCTCTTGGCCGGGGTGAATAGTGTTGGAACACGGCCCGCGGAAGTAGTAGCGGCTGGAGGTACCGGGGGCGATGCCCGCCCCGGCCCGGCGGCCAAGTTAAAAAAATAAATAATCCCGTTCAGTCTCAATGGCAGGGTGCGGGCCGGCCCGGCGGCGATTGCGGCGGGCAGCAGGCCTCTTGGACAGGTTGAGAGATAAAAAAATAATAATTCCCATGCAGTCTCAATGGCGGGGTGCGGGCCGGGGAATAGGCCTCTTGGCCGGGGTGAATATGTTGGAACGCGGCGCGCGTAAATAGAAGCGGCTGGAGGTACCGGGGGCGATGCCCGCCCCGGCCCGGCGGCCAAATTAAAAAAATAAATAATCCCCGTTCAGTCTCAATGGCAGGGTGCGGGCCGGCCCGGCGGCGAGTGCGGCGGGCAGCAGGCCTCTTGGACAGGTTGAGAGATAAAAAAATAATAATCCCCGTTCAGTCTCAATGGCGGGGTGCGGGCCGGCCCGGCGGCGATTGCGGCGGGCAGCAGGCCTCTTGGACAGGTTGAGAGATAAAAAAATAATAATTCCCATGCAGTCTCAATGGCGGGGTGCGGGCCGGGGAATAGGCCTCTTGGCCGGGGTGAATATGTTGGAACGCGGCGCGCGTAAATAGAAGCGGCTGGAGGTACCGGGGGCGAAGCCCGCCCCGGCCCGGAGGCCGAGTTAAAAAAAATAATAATCCCCGTTCAGTCTCAATGGCGGGGTGCGGGCCGGCCCGGCGGCGAGTGCGGCGGGCAGCAGGCCTCTTGGACAGGTTGAGAGATAAAAAAATAATAATTCCCGTGCAGTCTCAATGGCGGGGTGCGGGCCGGGGAATAGGCCTCTTGGCCGGGGTGAATAGTGTTGGAACACGGCCCGCGGGAATAGTAGCGGCTGGAGGTACCGGGGGCGATGCCCGCCCCGGCCCGGCGGCCAAGTTAAAAAAATAAATAATCCCCGTTCAGTCTCAATGGCAGGGTGCGGGCCGGCCCGGCGGCGATTGCGGCGGGCAGCAGGCCTCTTGGACAGGTTGAGAGATAAAAAAATAATAATTCCCGTGCAGTCTCAATGGCGGGGTGCGGGCCGGGGAATAGGCCTCTTGGCCGGGGTGAATAGTGTTGGAACACGGCCCGCGGAAATAGTAGCGGCTGGAGGTACCGGGGGCGATGCCCGCCCCGGGCCGGCGGCCAAGTTAAAAAAATAAATAATCCCCGTTCAGTCTCAATGGCAGGGTGCGGGCCGGCCCAGCGGCGATTGCGGCGGGCAGCAGGCCTCTTGGACAGGTTGAGAGATAAAAAAATTATATTTCCCGTTCAGTCTCAATGGCAGGGTGCGGGCCGGCCCGGCGGCAATTGCGGCGGGCAGCAGGCCTCTTGGACAGGTTGAGAGATAAAAAAATAATAATTCCCATGCAGTCTCAATGGCGGGGTGCGGGCCGGGGAATAGGCTTCTTGGCCGGGGTGAATATGTTGGAACGCGGCGCGCGTAAATAGAAGCGGCTGGAGGTACCGGGGGCGAAGCCCGCCCCGGCCCGGAGGCCGAGTTAAAAAAAATAATAATCCCCGTTCAGTCTCAATGGCGGGGTGCGGGCCGGCCCGGCGGCGAGTGCGGCGGGCAGCAGGCCTCTTGGACAGGTTGAGAGATAAAAAAATAATAATTCCCGTGCAGTCTCAATGGCGGGGTGCGGGCCGGGGAATAGGCCTCTTGGCCGGGGTGAATATGTTGGAACGCGGCGCGTGTAAATAGAAGCGGCTGGAGGTACCGGGGGCGAAGCCCGCCCCGGCCCGGAGGCCGAGTTAAAAAAAATAATAATCCCCGTTCAGTCTCAATGGCGGGGTGCGGGCCGGCCCGGCGGCGAGTGCGGCGGGCAGCAGGCCTCTTGGACAGGTTGAGAGATAAAAAAATAATAATTCCCGTGCAGTCTCAATGGCGGGGTGCGGGCCGGGGAATAGGCCTCTTGGCCGGGGTGAATATGTTGGAACGCGGCGGCGTAAATAGAAGCGGCTGGAGGTACCGGGGGCGAAGCCCGCCCCGGCCCGGAGGCCAAGTTAAAAAAAATAATAATCCCCGTTCAGTCTCAATGGCAGGGTGCGGGCCGGCCCGGCGGCGATTGCGGCGGGCAGCAGGCCTCTTGGACAGGTTGAGAGATAAAAAAATAATAATTCCCATGCAGTCTCAATGGCGGGGTGCGGGCCGGGGAATAGGCCTCTTGGCCGGGGTGAATAGTGTTGGAACACGGCCCGCGGAAATAGTAGCAGCTGGAGGTACCGGGGGCGATGCCCGCCCCGGCCCGGCGGCCAAGTTAAAAAAATAAATAATCCCCGTTCAGTCTCAATGGCAGGGTGCGGGCCGGCCCGGCGGCGATTGCGGCGGGCAGCAGGCCTCTTGGACAGGTTGAGAGATAAAAAAATAATAATTCCCATGCAGTCTCAATGGCGGGGTGCGGGCCGGGGAATAGGCCTCTTGGCCGGGGTGAATAGTGTTGGAACACGGCCCGCGGAAATAGTAGCGGCTGGAGGTACCGGGGGCGATGCCCGCCCCGGGCCGGCGGCCAAGTTAAAAAAATAAATAATCCCCGTTCAGTGTCAATGGCAGGGTGCGGGCCGGCCCGGCGGCGATTGCGGCGGGCAGCAGGCCTCTTGGACAGGTTGAGAGATAAAAAAATAATAATTCCCATGCAGTCTCAATGGCGGGGTGCGGGCCGGGGAATAGGCCTCTTGGCCGGGGTGAATATGTTGGAACGCGGCGCGCGTAAATAGAAGCGGCTGGAGGTACCGGGGGCGAAGCCCGCCCCGGCCCGGAGGCCGAGTTAAAAAAAATAATAATCCCCGTTCAGTCTCAATGGCGGGGAGCGGGCCGGCCCGGCGGCGAGTGCGGCGGGCAGCAGGCCTCTTGGACAGGTTGAGAGATAAAAAAATAATAATTCCCGTGCAGTCTCAATGGCGGGGTGCGGGCCGGGGAATAGGCCTCTTGGCCGGGGTGAATATGTTGGAACGCGGCGCGCGTAAATAGAAGCGGCTGGAGGTACCGGGGGCGAAGCCCGCCCCGGCCCGGAGGCCGAGTTAAAAAAAATAATAATCCCCGTTCAGTCTCAATGGCGGGGTGCGGGCCGGCCCGGCGGCGAGTGCGGCGGGCAGCAGGCCTCTTGGACAGGTTGAGAGATAAAAAAATAATAATTCCCGTGCAGTCTCAATGGCGGGGTGCGGGCCGGGGAATAGGCCTCTTGGCCGGGGTGAATAGTGTTGGAACACGGCCCGCGGAAATAGTAACGGCTGGAGGTACCGGGGGCGATGCCCGCCCCGGCCCGGCGGCCAAGTTAAAAAAATAAATAATCCCCGTTCAGTCTCAATGGCAGGGTGCGGGCCGGCCCGGCGGCGATTGCGGCGGGCAGCAGGCCTCTTGGACAGGTTGAGAGATATAAAAATAATAATTCCCGTGCAGTCTCAATGGCGGGGTGCGGGCCGGCCCGGCGGACGAGTGTGGCCGGGGAAGAGGCCTCTTGGCCGGGGTGAATATGTTGGAACGCGGCGCGCGTAAATAGAAGCGGCTGGAGGTACCGGGGGCGAAGCCCGCCCCGGCCCGGAGGCCGAGTTAAAAAAAATAATAATCCCCGTTCAGTCTCAATGGCGGGGTGCGGGCCGGCCCGGCGGCGAGTGCGGCGGGCTGCAGGCCTCTTGGACAGGTTGAGAGATAAAAAAATAATAATTCCCGTGCAGTCCCAATGGCGGGGTGCGGGCCGGCCCGGCGGACGAGTGTGGCCGGTGAAGAGGCCTCTTGGCCGGGGTGAATATGTTGGAACGCGGCGCGCGTAAATAGAAGCGGCTGGAGGTACCGGGGGCGAAGCCCGCCCCGGCCCGGAGGCCGAGTTAAAAAAAATAATAATCCCCGTTCAGTCTCAATGGCGGGGTGCGGGCCGGCCCGGCGGCGAGTGCGGCGGGCAGCAGGCCTCTTGGACAGGTTGAGAGATAAAAAAATAATAATTCCCGTGCAGTCTCAATGGCGGGGTGCGGGCCGGGGAATAGGCCTCTTGGCCGGGGTGAATAGTGTTGGAACACGGCCCGCGGAAATAGTAGCGGCTGGAGGTACCGGGGGCGATGCCCGCCCCGGCCCGGCGGCCAAGTTAAAAAAATAAATAATCCCGTTCAGTCTCAATGGCAGGGTGCGGGCCGGCCCGGCGGCGATTGCGGCGGGCAGCAGGCCTCTTGGACAGGTTGAGAGATAAAAAAATAATAATTCCCATGCAGTCTCAATGGCGGGGTGCGGGCCGGGGAATAGGCCTCTTGGCCGGGGTGAATAGTGTTGGAACACGGCCCGCGGAAATAGTAGCGGCTGGAGGTACCGGGGGCGATGCCCGCCCTGGCCCGGCGGCCAAGTTAAAAAAATAAATAATCCCCGTTCAGTTTCAATGGCAGGGTGCGGGCCGGCCCGGCGGCGATTGCGGCGGGCAGCAGGCCTCTTGGACAGGTTGAGAGATAAAAAAATAATAATTCCCGTTCAGTCTCAATGGCAGGGTGCGGGCCGGCCCGGCGGCAATTGCGGCGGGCAGCAGGCCTCTTGGACAGGTTGAGAGATAAAAAAATAATAATTCCCTTGCAGTCTCAATGGCGGGGTGCGGGCCGGGGAATAGGCCTCTTGGCCGGGGTGAATATGTTGGAACGCGGCGAGCGTAAATAGAAGCGGCTGGAGGTACCGGGGGCGAAGCCCGCCCCGGCCCGGAGGCCGAGTTAAAAAAAAAAATAATCCCCGTTCAGTCTCAATGGCGGGGTGCGGGCCGGCCCGGCGGCGAGTGCGGCGGGCAGCAGGCCTCTTGGACAGGTTGAGAGATAAAAAAATAATAATTCCCGTGCAGTCTCAATGGCGGGGTGCGGGCCGGGGAATAGGCCTCTTGGCCGTGGTGAATATGTTGGAACGCGGCGCGCGTAAATAGAAGCGGCTGGAGGTACCGGGGGCGAAGCCCGCCCCGGCCCGGAGGCCGAGTTAAAAAAAATAATAATCCCCGTTCAGTCTCAATGGCGGGGTGCGGGCCGGCCCGGCGGCGAGTGCGGCGGGCAGCAGGCCTCTTGGACAGGTTGAGAGATAAAAAAATAATAATTCCAGTGCAGTCTCAATGGCGGGGTGCGGGCCGGGGAATAGGCCTCTTGGCCGGGGTGAATAGTGTTGGAACACGGCCCGCGGAAATAGTAGCGGCTGGAGGTACCGGGGGCGATGCCCGCCCCGGCCCGGCGGCCAAGTGAAAAAAATAAATAATCCCATTCAGTCTCAATGGCAGGGTGCGGGCCGGCCCGGCGGCGATTGCGGCGGGCAGCAGGCCTCTTGGACAGGTTGAGAGATAAAAAAATAATAATTCCCATGCAGTCTCAATGGCGGGGTGCGGGCCGGGGAATAGGCCTCTTGGCCGGGGTGAATATGTTGGAACGCGGCGCGCGTAAATAGAAGCGGCTGGAGGTACCGGGGGCGAAGCCCGCCCCGGCCCGGAGGCCGAGTTAAAAAAAATAATAATCCCCGTTCAGTCTCAATGGCGGGGTGCGGTCCGGCCCGGCGGCGAGTGCGGCGGGCAGCAGGCCTCTTGGACAGGTTGAGAGATAAAAAAATAATAATTCCCGTGCAGTCTCAATGGCGGGGTGCGGGCCGGGGAATAGGCCTCTTGGCCGGGGTGAATATGTTGGAACGCGGCGCGCGTAAATAGAAGCGGCTGGAGGTACCGGGGGCGAAGCCCGCCCCGGCCCGGAGGCCGAGTTAAAAAAAATAATAATCCCCGTTCAGTCTCAATGGCGGGGTGCGGGCCGGCCCGGCGGCGAGTGCGGCGGGCAGCAGGCCTCTTGGACAGGTTGAGAGATAAAAAAATAATAATTCCCGTGCAGTCTCAATGGCGGGGTGCGGGCCGGGGAATAGGCCTCTTGGCCGGGGTGAATAGTGTTGGAACACGGCCCGCGGAAATAGTAGCGGCTGGAGGTACCGGGGGCGATGCCCGCCCCGGCCCGGCGGCCAAGTTAAAAAAATAAATAATCCCCGTTCAGTCTCAATGGCAGGGTGCGGGCCGGCCCGGCGGCGATTGCGGCGGGCAGCAGGCCTCTTGGACAGGTTGAGAGATAAAAAAATAATAATTCCCGTGCAGTCTCAATGGCGGGGTGCGGGCCGGGGAATAGGCCTCTTGGCCGGGGTGAATAGTGTTGGAACACGGCCCGCGGAAATAGTAGCGGCTGGAGGTACCGGGGAGGATGCCCGCCCCGGGCCGGCGGCCAAGTTAAAAAAATAAATAATCCCCGTTCAGTCTCAATGGCAGGGTGCGGGCCGGCCCGGCGGCGAGTGCGGCGGGCAGCAGGCCTCTTGGACAGGTTGAGAGATAAAAAAATAATAATTCCCGTTCAGTCTCAATGGCAGGGTGCGGGCCGGCCCGGCGGCGATTGCGGCGGGCAGCAGGCCTCTTGGACAGGTTGAGAGATAAAAAAATAATAATTCCCATGCAGTCTCAATGGCGGGGTGCGGGCCGGGGAATAGGCCTCTTGGCCGGGGTGAATATGTTGGAACGCGGCGCGCGTAAATAGAAGCGGCTGGAGGTACCGGGGGCGAAGCCCGCCCCGGCCCGGAGGCCGAGTTAAAAAAAATAATAATCCCCGTTCAGTCTCAATGGCGGGGTGCGGGCCGGCCCGGCGGCGAGTGCGGCGGGCAGCAGGCCTCTTGGACAGGTTGAGAGATAAAAAAATAATAATTCCCGTGCAGTCTCAATGGCGGGGTGCGGGCCGGGGAATAGGCCTCTTGGCCGGGGTGAATATGTTGGAACGCGGCGCGCGTAAATAGAAGCGGCTGGAGGTACCGGGGGCGAAGCCCGCCCCGGCCCGGAGGCCGAGTTAAAAAAAATAATAATCCCGTTCAGTCTCAATGGCGGGGTGCGGGCCGGCCCGGCGGCGAGTGCGGCGGGCAGCAGGCCTCTTGGACAGGTTGAGAGATAAAAAAATAATAATTCCCGTGCAGTCTCAATGGCGGGGTGCGGGCCGGGGAATAGGCCTCTTGGCCGGGGTGAATAGTGTTGGAACACGGCCCGCGGAAATAGTAGCGGCTGGAGGTACCGGGGGCGATGCCCGCCCCGGCCCGGCGGCCAAGTTAAAAAAATAAATAATCCCGTTCAGTCTCAATGGCAGGGTGCGGGCCGGCCCGGCGGCGATTGCGGCGGGCAGCAGGCCTCTTGGACAGGTTGAGAGATAAAAAAAATAATAATTCCAATGCAGTCTCAATGGCGGGGTGCGGGCCGGGGAATAGGCCTCTTGGCCGGGGTGAATATGTTGGAACGCGGCGCGCGTAAATAGAAGCGGCTGGAGGTACCGGGGGCGAAGCCCGCCCCGGCCCGGAGGCCGAGTTAAAAAAAAATAATAATCCCCGTTCAGTCTCAATGGCGGGGTGCGGGCCGGCCCGGCGGCGAGTGCGGCGGGCAGCAGGCCTCTTGGACAGGTTGAGAGATAAAAAAATAATAATTCCCGTGCAGTCTCAATGGCGGGGTGCGGGCCGGGGAATAGGCCTCTTGGCCGGGGTGAATAGTGTTGGAACACGGCCCGCGGAAATAGTAGCGGCTGGAGGTACCGGGGGCGATGCCCGCCCCGGCCCGGCGGCCAAGTTAAAAAAATAAATAATCCCCGTTCAGTCTCAATGGCAGGGTGCGGGCCGGCCCGGCGGCGATTGCGGCGGGCAGCAGGCCTCTTGGACAGGTTGAGAGATAAAAAAATAATAATTCCCGTGCAGTCTCAATGGCGGGGTGCGGGCCGGGGAATAGGCCTCTTGGCCGGGGTGAATATGTTGGAACGCGGCGCGCGTAAATAGAAGCGGCTGGAGGTACCGGGGGCGAAGCCCGCCCCGGCCCGGAGGCCGAGTTAAAAAAAATAATAATCCCCGTTCAGTCTCAATGGCGGGGTGCGGGCCGGCCCGGCGGCGAGTGCGGCGGGCAGCAGGCCTCTTGGACAGGTTGAGAGATAAAAAAATAATAATTCCCGTGCAGTCTCAATGGCGGGGTGCGGGCCGGGGAATAGGCCTCTTGGCCGGGGTGAATATGTTGGAACGCGGCGCGCGTAAATAGAAGCGGCTGGAGGTACCGGGGGCGAAGCCCGCCCCGGCCCGGAGGCCGAGTTAAAAAAAATAATAATAATCCCGTTCAGTCTCAATGGCGGGGTGCGGGCCGGCCCGGCGGCGAGTGCGGCGGGCAGCAGGCCTCTTGGACAGGTTGAGAGATAAAAAAATAATAATTCCCGTGCAGTCTCAATGGCGGGGTGCGGGCCGGGGAATAGGCCTCTTGGCCGGGGTGAATAGTGTTGGAACACGGCCCGCGGAAATAGTAGCGGCTGGAGGTACCGGGGGCGATGCCCGCCCCGGCCCGGCGGCCAAGTTAAAAAAATAAATAATCCCGTTCAGTCTCAATGGCAGGGTGCGGGCCGGCCCGGCGGCGATTGCGGCGGGCAGCAGGCCTCTTGGACAGGTTGAGAGATAAAAAAAATAATAATTCCCATGCAGTCTCAAAGGCGGGGTGCGGGCCGGGGAATAGGCCTCTTGGCCGGGGTGAATATGTTGGAACGCGGCGCGCGTAAATAGAAGCGGCTGGAGGTACCGGGGGCGAAGCCCGCCCCGGCCCGGAGGCCGAGTTAAAAAAAAATAATAATCCCCGTTCAGTCTCAATGGCGGGGTGCGGGCCGGCCCGGCGGCGAGTGCGGCGGGCAGCAGGCCTCTTGGACAGGTTGAGAGATAAAAAAATAATAATTCCCGTGCAGTCTCAATGGCGGGGTGCGGGCCGGGGAATAGGCCTCTTGGCCGGGGTGAATATGTTGGAACGCGGCGCGCGTAAATAGAAGCGGCTGGAGGTACCGGGGGCGAAGCCCGCCCCGGCCCGGAGGCCGAGTTAAAAAAAATAATAATCCCCGTTCAGTCTCAATGGCGGGGTGCGGGCCGGCCCGGCGGCGAGTGCGGCGGGCAGCAGGCCTCTTGGACAGGTTGAGAGATAAAAAAATAATAATTCCCGTGCAGTCTCAATGGCGGGGTGCGGGCCGGGGAATAGGCCTCTTGGCCGGGGTGAATAGTGTTGGAAAACGGCCCGCGGAAATAGTAGCGGCTGGAGGTACCGGGGGCGATGCCCGCCCCGGCCCGGCGGCCAAGTTAAAAAAATAAATAATCCCCGTTCAGTCTCAATGGCAGGGTGCGGGCCGGCCCGGCGGCGATTGCGGCGGGCAGCAGGCCTCTTGGACAGGTTGAGAGATAAAAAAATAATAATTCCCGTGCAGTCTCAATGGCGGGGTGCGGGCCGGGGAATAGGCCTCTTGGCCGGGGTGAATAGTGTTGGAACACGGCCCGCGGAAATAGTAGCGGCTGGAGGTACCGGGGAGGATGCCCGCCCCGGGCCGGCGGCCAAGTTAAAAAAATAAATAATCCCCGTTCAGTCTCAATGGCAGGGTGCGGGCCGGCCCGGCGGCGAGTGCGGCGGGCAGCAGGCCTCTTGGACAGGTTGAGAGATAAAAAAATAATAATTCCCGTTCAGTCTCAATGGCAGGGTGCGGGCCGGCCCGGCGGCGATTGCGGCGGGCAGCAGGCCTCTTGGACAGGTTGAGAGATAAAAAAATAATAATTCCCATGCAGTCTCAATGGCGGGGTGCGGGCCGGGGAATAGGCCTCTTGGCCGGGGTGAATATGTTGGAACGCGGCGCGCGTAAATAGAAGCGGCTGGAGGTACCGGGGGCGAAGCCCGCCCCGGCCCGGAGGCCGAGTTAAAAAAAATAATAATCCCCGTTCAGTCTCAATGGCGGGGTGCGGGCCGGCCCGGCGGCGAGTGCGGCGGGCAGCAGGCCTCTTGGACAGGTTGAGAGATAAAAAAATAATAATTCCCGTGCAGTCTCAATGGCGGGGTGCGGGCCGGGGAATAGGCCTCTTGGCCGGGGTGAATAGTGTTGGAACACGGCCCGCGGGAATAGTAGCGGCTGGAGGTACCGGGGGCGATGCCCGCCCCGGCCCGGCGGCCAAGTTAAAAAAATAAATAATCCCCGTTCAGTCTCAATGGCAGGGTGCGGGCCGGCCCGGCGGCGATTGCGGCGGGCAGCAGGCCTCTTGGACAGGTTGAGAGATAAAAAAATAATAATTCCCGTGCAGTCTCAATGGCGGGGTGCGGGCCGGGGAATAGGCCTCTTGGCCGGGGTGAATAGTGTTGGAACACGGCCCGCGGAAATAGTAGCGGCTGGAGGTACCGGGGGCGATGCCCGCCCCGGGCCGGCGGCCAAGTTAAAAAAATAAATAATCCCCGTTCAGTCTCAATGGCAGGGTGCGGGCCGGCCCGGCGGCGAGTGCGGCGGGCAGCAGGCCTCTTGGACAGGTTGAGAGATAAAAAAATAATAATTCCCGTTCAGTCTCAATGGCAGGGTGCGGGCCGGCCCGGCGGCGATTGCGGCGGGCAGCAGGCCTCTTGGACAGGTTGAGAGATAAAAAAATAATAATTCCCGTTCAGTCTCAATGGCGGGGTGCGGGCCGGGGAATAGGCCTCTTGGCCGGTGTGAATATGTTGGAACGCGGCGCGCGTAAATAGAAGCGGCTGGAGGTACCGGGGGCGAAGCCCGCCCCGGCCCGGAGGCCCAGTTAAAAAAAATAATAATCCCCGTTCAGTCTCAATGGCGGGGTGCGGGCCGGCCCGGCGGCGAGTGCGGCGGGCAGCAGGCCTCTTGGACAGGTTGAGAGATAAAAAAATAATAATTCCCGTGCAGTCTCAATGGCGGGGTGCGGGCCGGCCCGGCGGCGATTGCGGCGGGCAGCAGGCCTCTTGGACAGGTTGAGAGATAAAAAAATAATAATTCCCGTGCAGTCTCAATGGCGGGGTGCGGGCCGGGGAATAGGCCTCTTGGCCGGGGTGAATAGTGTTGGAACACGGCCCGCGGAAATAGTAGCGGCTGGAGGTACCGGGGGCGATGCCCGCCCCGGCCCGGCGGCCAAGTTAAAAAAATAAATAATCCCGTTCAGTCTCAATGGCAGGGTGCGGGCCGGCCCGGCGGCGATTGCGGCGGGCAGCAGGCCTCTTGGACAGGTTGAGAGATAAAAAAATAATAATTCCCATGCAGTCTCAATGGCGGGGTGCGGGCCGGGGAATAGGCCTCTTGGCCGGGGTGAATATGTTGGAACGCGGCGCGCGTAAATAGAAGCGGCTGGAGGTACCGGGGGCGATGCCCGCCCCGGCCCGGCGGCCAAGTTAAAAAAATAAATAATCCCCGTTCAGTCTCAATGGCAGGGTGCGGGCCGGCCCGGCGGCGAGTGCGGCGGGCAGCAGGCCTCTTGGACAGGTTGAGAGATAAAAAAATAATAATCCCCGTTCAGTCTCAATGGCGGGGTGCGGGCCGGCCCGGCGGCGATTGCGGCGGGCAGCAGGCCTCTTGGACAGGTTGAGAGATAAAAAAATAATAATTCCCATGCAGTCTCAATGGCGGGGTGCGGGCCGGGGAATAGGCCTCTTGGCCGGGGTGAATATGTTGGAACGCGGCGCGCGTAAATAGAAGCGGCTGGAGGTACCGGGGGCGAAGCCCGCCCCGGCCCGGAGGCCGAGTTAAAAAAAATAATAATCCCCGTTCAGTCTCAATGGCGGGGTGCGGGCCGGCCCGGCGGCGAGTGCGGCGGGCAGCAGGCCTCTTGGACAGGTTGAGAGATAAAAAAATAATAATTCCCGTGCAGTCTCAATGGCGGGGTGCGGGCCGGGGAATAGGCCTCTTGGCCGGGGTGAATAGTGTTGGAACACGGCCCGCGGAAATAGTAGCGGCTGGAGGTACCGGGGGCGATGCCCGCCCCGGGCCGGCGGCCAAGTTAAAAAAATAAATAATCCCCGTTCAGTCTCAATGGCAGGGTGCGGGCCGGCCCAGCGGCGATTGCGGCGGGCAGCAGGCCTCTTGGACAGGTTGAGAGATAAAAAAATAATATTTCCCGTTCAGTCTCAATGGCAGGGTGCGGGCCGGCCCGGCGGCAATTGCGGCGGGCAGCAGGCCTCTTGGACAGGTTGAGAGATAAAAAAATAATAATTCCCATGCAGTCTCAATGGCGGGGTGCGGGCCGGGGAATAGGCTTCTTGGCCGGGGTGAATATGTTGGAACGCGGCGCGCGTAAATAGAAGCGGCTGGAGGTACCGGGGGCGAAGCCCGCCCCGGCCCGGAGGCCGAGTTAAAAAAAATAATAATCCCGTTCAGTCTCAATGGCGGGGTGCGGGCCGGCCCGGCGGCGAGTGCGGCGGGCAGCAGGCCTCTTGGACAGGTTGAGAGATAAAAAAATAATAATTCCCGTGCAGTCTCAATGGCGGGGTGCGGGCCGGGGAATAGGCCTCTTGGCCGGGGTGAATATGTTGGAACGCGGCGCGCGTAAATAGAAGCGGCTGGAGGTACCGGGGGCGAAGCCCGCCCCGGCCCGGAGGCCGAGTTAAAAAAAATAATAATCCCCGTTCAGTCTCAATGGCGGGGTGCGGGCCGGCCCGGCGGCGATTGCGGCGGGCAGCAGGCCTCTTGGACAGGTTGAGAGATAAAAAAATAATAATTCCCGTGCAGTCTCAATGGCGGGGTGCGGGCCGGGGAATAGGCCTCTTGGCCGGGGTGAATAGTGTTGGAACACGGCCCGCGGAAATAGTAGCGGCTGGAGGTACCGGGGGCGATGCCCGCCCCGGCCCGGCGGCCAAGTTAAAAAAATAAATAATCCCGTTCAGTCTCAATGGCAGGGTGCGGGCCGGCCCGGCGGCGATTGCGGCGGGCAGCAGGCCTCTTGGACAGGTTGAGAGATAAAAAAAAAATAATTCCCATGCAGTCTCAATGGCGGGGTGCGGGCCGGGGAATAGGCCTCTTGGCCGGGGTGAATATGTTGGAACGCGGCGCGCGTAAATAGAAGCGGCTGGAGGTACCGGGGGCGAAGCCCGCCCCGGCCCGGAGGCCGAGTTAAAAAAAATAATAATCTCCGTTCTGTCTCAATGGCGGGGTGCGGGCCGGCCCGGCGGCGAGTGCGGCGGGCAGCAGGCCTCTTGGACAGGTTGAGAGATAAAAAAATAATAATTCCCGTGCAGTCTCAATGGCGGGGTGCGGGCCGGGGAATAGGCCTCTTGGCCGGGGTGAATATGTTGGAACGCGGCGCGCGTAAATAGAAGCGGCTGGAGGTACCGGGGGCGAAGCCCGCCCCGGCCCGGAGGCCGAGTTAAAAAAAATAATAATCCCCGTTCAGTCTCAATGGCGGGGTGCGGGCTGGCCCGGCGGCGAGTGCGGTGGGCAGCAGGCCTCTTGGACAGGTTGAGAGATAAAAAAATAATAATTCCCGTGCAGTCTCAATGGCGGGGTGCGGGCCGGGGAATAGGCCTCTTGGCCGGGGTGAATAGTGTTGGAACACGGCCCGCGGAAATAGTAGCGGCTGGAGGTACCGGGGGCGATGCCCGCCCCGGCCCGGCGGCCAAGTTAAAAAAATAAATAATCCCGTTCAGTCTCAATGGCAGGGTGCGGGCCGGCCCGGCGGCGATTGCGGCGGGCAGCAGGCCTCTTGGACAGGTTGAGAGATAAAAAAAAAATAATTCCCATGCAGTCTCAATGGCGGGGTGCGGGCCGGGGAATAGGCCTCTTGGCCGGGGTGAATATGTTGGAACGCGGCGCGCATAAATAGAAGCGGCTGGAGGTACCGGGGGCGAAGCCCGCCCCGGCCCGGAGGCCGAGTTAAAAAAAATAATAATCCCCGTTCAGTCTCAATGGCGGGGTGCGGGCCGGCCCGGCGGCGAGTGCGGCGGGCAGCAGGCCTCTTGGACAGGTTGAGAGATAAAAAAATAATAATTCCCGTGCAGTCTCAATGGCGGGGTGCGGGCCGGGGAATAGGCCTCTTGGCCGGGGTGAATAGTGTTGGAACACGGCCCGCGGGAATAGTAGCGGCTGGAGGTACCGGGGGCGATGCCCGCCCCGGCCCGGCGGCCAAGTTAAAAAAATAAATAATCCCCGTTCAGTCTCAATGGCAGGGTGCGGGCCGGCCCAGCGGCGATTGCGGCGGGCAGCAGGCCTCTTGGACAGGTTGAGAGATAAAAAAATAATATTTCCCGTTCAGTCTCAATGGCAGGGTGCGGGCCGGCCCGGCGGCAATTGCGGCGGGCAGCAGGCCTCTTGGACAGGTTGAGAGATAAAAAAATAATAATTCCCATGCAGTCTCAATGGCGGGGTGCGGGCCGGGGAATAGGCTTCTTGGCCGGGGTGAATATGTTGGAACGCGGCGCGCGTAAATAGAAGCGGCTGGAGGTACCGGGGGCGAAGCCCGCCCCGGCCCGGAGGCCGAGTTAAAAAAAATAATAATCCCCGTTCAGTCTCAATGGCGGGGTGCGGGCCGGCCCGGCGGCGAGTGCGGCGGGCAGCAGGCCTCTTGGACAGGTTGAGAGATAAAAAAATAATAATTCCCGTGCAGTCTCAATGGCGGGGTGCGGGCCGGGGAATAGGCCTCTTGGCCGGGGTGAATATGTTGGAACGCGGCGCGCGTAAATAGAAGCGGCTGGAGGTACCGGGGGCGAAGCCCGCCCCGGCCCGGAGGCCGAGTTAAAAAAAATAATAATCCCCGTTCAGTCTCAATGGCGGGGTGCGGGCCGGCCCGGCGGCGATTGCGGCGGGCAGCAGGCCTCTTGGACAGGTTGAGAGATAAAAAAATAATAATTCCCGTGCAGTCTCAATGGCGGGGTGCGGGCCGGGGAATAGGCCTCTTGGCCGGGGTGAATAGTGTTGGAACACGGCCCGCGGAAATAGTAGCGGCTGGAGGTACCGGGGGCGATGCCCGCCCCGGCCCGGCGGCCAAGTTAAAAAAATAAATAATCCCGTTCAGTCTCAATGGCAGGGTGCGGGCCGGCCCGGCGGCGATTGCGGCGGGCAGCAGGCCTCTTGGACAGGTTGAGAGATAAAAAAAAAATAATTCCCATGCAGTCTCAATGGCGGGGTGCGGGCCGGGGAATAGGCCTCTTGGCCGGGGTGAATATGTTGGAACGCGGCGCGCGTAAATAGAAGCGGCTGGAGGTACCGGGGGCGAAGCCCGCCCCGGCCCGGAGGCCGAGTTAAAAAAAATAATAATCTCCGTTCTGTCTCAATGGCGGGGTGCGGGCCGGCCCGGCGGCGAGTGCGGCGGGCAGCAGGCCTCTTGGACAGGTTGAGAGATAAAAAAATAATAATTCCCGTGCAGTCTCAATGGCGGGGTGCGGGCCGGGGAATAGGCCTCTTGGCCGGGGTGAATATGTTGGAACGCGGCGCGCGTAAATAGAAGCGGCTGGAGGTACCGGGGGCGAAGCCCGCCCCGGCCCGGAGGCCGAGTTAAAAAAAATAATAATCCCCGTTCAGTCTCAATGGCGGGGTGCGGGCTGGCCCGGCGGCGAGTGCGGTGGGCAGCAGGCCTCTTGGACAGGTTGAGAGATAAAAAAATAATAATTCCCGTGCAGTCTCAATGGCGGGGTGCGGGCCGGGGAATAGGCCTCTTGGCCGGGGTGAATAGTGTTGGAACACGGCCCGCGGAAATAGTAGCGGCTGGAGGTACCGGGGGCGATGCCCGCCCCGGCCCGGCGGCCAAGTTAAAAAAATAAATAATCCCGTTCAGTCTCAATGGCAGGGTGCGGGCCGGCCCGGCGGCGATTGCGGCGGGCAGCAGGCCTCTTGGACAGGTTGAGAGATAAAAAAAAAATAATTCCCATGCAGTCTCAATGGCGGGGTGCGGGCCGGGGAATAGGCCTCTTGGCCGGGGTGAATATGTTGGAACGCGGCGCGCGTAAATAGAAGCGGCTGGAGGTACCGGGGGCGAAGCCCGCCCCGGCCCGGAGGCCGAGTTAAAAAAAATAATAATCCCCGTTCAGTCTCAATGGCGGGGTGCGGGCCGGCCCGGCGGCGAGTGCGGCGGGCAGCAGGCCTCTTGGACAGGTTGAGAGATAAAAAAATAATAATTCCCGTGCAGTCTCAATGGCGGGGTGCGGGCCGGGGAATAGGCCTCTTGGCCGGGGTGAATATGTTGGAACGCGGCGCGCGTAAATAGAAGCGGCTGGAGGTACCGGGGGCGAAGCCCGCCCCGGCCCGGAGGCCGAGTTAAAAAAAATAATAATCCCCGTTCAGTCTCAATGGCGGGGTGCGGGCCGGCCCGGCGGCGATTGCGGCGGGCAGCAGGCCTCTTGGACAGGTTGAGAGATAAAAAAATAATAATTCCCGTGCAGTCTCAATGGCGGGGTGCGGGCCGGGGAATAGGCCTCTTGGCCGGGGTGAATAGTGTTGGAACACGGCCCGCGGAAATAGTAGCGGCTGGAGGTACCGGGGAGGATGCCCGCCCCGGGCCGGCGGCCAAGTTAAAAAAATAAATAATCCCCGTTCAGTCTCAATGGCAGGGTGCGGGCCGGCCCGGCGGCGAGTGCGGCGGGCAGCAGGCCTCTTGGACAGGTTGAGAGATAAAAAAATAATAATTCCCGTTCAGTCTCAATGGCAGGGTGCGGGCCGGCCCGGCGGCGATTGCGGCGGGCAGCAGGCCTCTTGGACAGGTTGAGAGATAAAAAAATAATAATTCCCATGCAGTCTCAATGGCGGGGTGCGGGCCGGGGAATAGGCCTCTTGGCCGGGGTGAATATGTTGGAACGCGGCGCGCGTAAATAGAAGCGGCTGGAGGTACCGGGGGCGAAGCCCGCCCCGGCCCGGAGGCCGAGTTAAAAAAAATAATAATCCCCGTTCAGTCTCAATGGCGGGGTGCGGGCCGGCCCGGCGGCGAGTGCGGCGGGCAGCAGGCCTCTTGGACAGGTTGAGAGATAAAAAAATAATAATTCCCGTGCAGTCTCAATGGCGGGGTGCGGGCCGGGGAATAGGCCTCTTGGCCGGGGTGAATAGTGTTGGAACACGGCCCGCGGGAATAGTAGCGGCTGGAGGTACCGGGGGCGATGCCCGCCCCGGCCCGGCGGCCAAGTTAAAAAAATAAATAATCCCCGTTCAGTCTCAATGGCAGGGTGCGGGCCGGCCCGGCGGCGATTGCGGCGGGCAGCAGGCCTCTTGGACAGGTTGAGAGATAAAAAAATAATAATTCCCGTGCAGTCTCAATGGCGGGGTGCGGGCCGGGGAATAGGCCTCTTGGCCGGGGTGAATAGTGTTGGAACACGGCCCGCGGAAATAGTAGCGGCTGGAGGTACCGGGGGCGATGCCCGCCCCGGGCCGGCGGCCAAGTTAAAAAAATAAATAATCCCCGTTCAGTCTCAATGGCAGGGTGCGGGCCGGCCCGGCGGCGAGTGCGGCGGGCAGCAGGCCTCTTGGACAGGTTGAGAGATAAAAAAATAATAATTCCCGTTCAGTCTCAATGGCAGGGTGCGGGCCGGCCCGGCGGCGATTGCGGCGGGCAGCAGGCCTCTTGGACAGGTTGAGAGATAAAAAAATAATAATTCCCGTTCAGTCTCAATGGCGGGGTGCGGGCCGGGGAATAGGCCTCTTGGCCGGGGTGAATATGTTGGAACGCGGCGCGCGTAAATAGAAGCGGCTGGAGGTACCGGGGGCGAAGCCCGCCCCGGCCCGGAGGCCCAGTTAAAAAAAATAATAATCCCCGTTCAGTCTCAATGGCGGGGTGCGGGCCGGCCCGGCGGCGAGTGCGGCGGGCAGCAGGCCTCTTGGACAGGTTGAGAGATAAAAAAATAATAATTCCCGTGCAGTCTCAATGGCGGGGTGCGGGCCGGCCCGGCGGCGATTGCGGCGGGCAGCAGGCCTCTTGGACAGGTTGAGAGATAAAAAAATAATAATTCCCGTGCAGTCTCAATGGCGGGGTGCGGGCCGGGGAATAGGCCTCTTGGCCGGGGTGAATAGTGTTGGAACACGGCCCGCGGAAGTAGTAGCGGCTGGAGGTACCGGGGGCGATGCCCGCCCCGGCCCGGCGGCCAAGTTAAAAAAATAAATAATCCCGTTCAGTCTCAATGGCAGGGTGCGGGCCGGCCCGGCGGCGATTGCGGCGGGCAGCAGGCCTCTTGGACAGGTTGAGAGATAAAAAAATAATAATTCCCATGCAGTCTCAATGGCGGGGTGCGGGCCGGGGAATAGGCCTCTTGGCCGGGGTGAATATGTTGGAACGCGGCGCGCGTAAATAGAAGCGGCTGGAGGTACCGGGGGCGATGCCCGCCCCGGCCCGGCGGCCAAATTAAAAAAATAAATAATCCCCGTTCAGTCTCAATGGCAGGGTGCGGGCCGGCCCGGCGGCGAGTGCGGCGGGCAGCAGGCCTCTTGGACAGGTTGAGAGATAAAAAAATAATAATCCCCGTTCAGTCTCAATGGCGGGGTGCGGGCCGGCCCGGCGGCGATTGCGGCGGGCAGCAGGCCTCTTGGACAGGTTGAGAGATAAAAAAATAATAATTCCCATGCAGTCTCAATGGCGGGGTGCGGGCCGGGGAATAGGCCTCTTGGCCGGGGTGAATATGTTGGAACGCGGCGCGCGTAAATAGAAGCGGCTGGAGGTACCGGGGGCGAAGCCCGCCCCGGCCCGGAGGCCGAGTTAAAAAAAATAATAATCCCCGTTCAGTCTCAATGGCGGGGTGCGGGCCGGCCCGGCGGCGAGTGCGGCGGGCAGCAGGCCTCTTGGACAGGTTGAGAGATAAAAAAATAATAATTCCCGTGCAGTCTCAATGGCGGGGTGCGGGCCGGGGAATAGGCCTCTTGGCCGGGGTGAATAGTGTTGGAACACGGCCCGCGGGAATAGTAGCGGCTGGAGGTACCGGGGGCGATGCCCGCCCCGGCCCGGCGGCCAAGTTAAAAAAATAAATAATCCCCGTTCAGTCTCAATGGCAGGGTGCGGGCCGGCCCGGCGGCGATTGCGGCGGGCAGCAGGCCTCTTGGACAGGTTGAGAGATAAAAAAATAATAATTCCCGTGCAGTCTCAATGGCGGGGTGCGGGCCGGGGAATAGGCCTCTTGGCCGGGGTGAATAGTGTTGGAACACGGCCCGCGGAAATAGTAGCGGCTGGAGGTACCGGGGGCGATGCCCGCCCCGGGCCGGCGGCCAAGTTAAAAAAATAAATAATCCCCGTTCAGTCTCAATGGCAGGGTGCGGGCCGGCCCAGCGGCGATTGCGGCGGGCAGCAGGCCTCTTGGACAGGTTGAGAGATAAAAAAATTATATTTCCCGTTCAGTCTCAATGGCAGGGTGCGGGCCGGCCCGGCGGCAATTGCGGCGGGCAGCAGGCCTCTTGGACAGGTTGAGAGATAAAAAAATAATAATTCCCATGCAGTCTCAATGGCGGGGTGCGGGCCGGGGAATAGGCTTCTTGGCCGGGGTGAATATGTTGGAACGCGGCGCGCGTAAATAGAAGCGGCTGGAGGTACCGGGGGCGAAGCCCGCCCCGGCCCGGAGGCCGAGTTAAAAAAAATAATAATCCCCGTTCAGTCTCAATGGCGGGGTGCGGGCCGGCCCGGCGGCGAGTGCGGCGGGCAGCAGGCCTCTTGGACAGGTTGAGAGATAAAAAAATAATAATTCCCGTGCAGTCTCAATGGCGGGGTGCGGGCCGGGGAATAGGCCTCTTGGCCGGGGTGAATATGTTGGAACGCGGCGCGTGTAAATAGAAGCGGCTGGAGGTACCGGGGGCGAAGCCCGCCCCGGCCCGGAGGCCGAGTTAAAAAAAATAATAATCCCCGTTCAGTCTCAATGGCGGGGTGCGGGCCGGCCCGGCGGCGAGTGCGGCGGGCAGCAGGCCTCTTGGACAGGTTGAGAGATAAAAAAATAATAATTCCCGTGCAGTCTCAATGGCGGGGTGCGGGCCGGGGAATAGGCCTCTTGGCCGGGGTGAATATGTTGGAACGCGGCGGCGTAAATAGAAGCGGCTGGAGGTACCGGGGGCGAAGCCCGCCCCGGCCCGGAGGCCAAGTTAAAAAAAATAATAATCCCCGTTCAGTCTCAATGGCAGGGTGCGGGCCGGCCCGGCGGCGATTGCGGCGGGCAGCAGGCCTCTTGGACAGGTTGAGAGATAAAAAAATAATAATTCCCATGCAGTCTCAATGGCGGGGTGCGGGCCGGGGAATAGGCCTCTTGGCCGGGGTGAATAGTGTTGGAACACGGCCCGCGGAAATAGTAGCAGCTGGAGGTACCGGGGGCGATGCCCGCCCCGGCCCGGCGGCCAAGTTAAAAAAATAAATAATCCCCGTTCAGTCTCAATGGCAGGGTGCGGGCCGGCCCGGCGGCGATTGCGGCGGGCAGCAGGCCTCTTGGACAGGTTGAGAGATAAAAAAATAATAATTCCCATGCAGTCTCAATGGCGGGGTGCGGGCCGGGGAATAGGCCTCTTGGCCGGGGTGAATAGTGTTGGAACACGGCCCGCGGAAATAGTAGCGGCTGGAGGTACCGGGGGCGATGCCCGCCCCGGGCCGGCGGCCAAGTTAAAAAAATAAATAATCCCCGTTCAGTGTCAATGGCAGGGTGCGGGCCGGCCCGGCGGCGATTGCGGCGGGCAGCAGGCCTCTTGGACAGGTTGAGAGATAAAAAAATAATAATTCCCATGCAGTCTCAATGGCGGGGTGCGGGCCGGGGAATAGGCCTCTTGGCCGGGGTGAATATGTTGGAACGCGGCGCGCGTAAATAGAAGCGGCTGGAGGTACCGGGGGCGAAGCCCGCCCCGGCCCGGAGGCCGAGTTAAAAAAAATAATAATCCCCGTTCAGTCTCAATGGCGGGGAGCGGGCCGGCCCGGCGGCGAGTGCGGCGGGCAGCAGGCCTCTTGGACAGGTTGAGAGATAAAAAAATAATAATTCCCGTGCAGTCTCAATGGCGGGGTGCGGGCCGGGGAATAGGCCTCTTGGCCGGGGTGAATATGTTGGAACGCGGCGCGCGTAAATAGAAGCGGCTGGAGGTACCGGGGGCGAAGCCCGCCCCGGCCCGGAGGCCGAGTTAAAAAAAATAATAATCCCCGTTCAGTCTCAATGGCGGGGTGCGGGCCGGCCCGGCGGCGAGTGCGGCGGGCAGCAGGCCTCTTGGACAGGTTGAGAGATAAAAAAATAATAATTCCCGTGCAGTCTCAATGGCGGGGTGCGGGCCGGGGAATAGGCCTCTTGGCCGGGGTGAATAGTGTTGGAACACGGCCCGCGGAAATAGTAACGGCTGGAGGTACCGGGGGCGATGCCCGCCCCGGCCCGGCGGCCAAGTTAAAAAAATAAATAATCCCCGTTCAGTCTCAATGGCAGGGTGCGGGCCGGCCCGGCGGCGATTGCGGCGGGCAGCAGGCCTCTTGGACAGGTTGAGAGATATAAAAATAATAATTCCCGTGCAGTCTCAATGGCGGGGTGCGGGCCGGCCCGGCGGACGAGTGTGGCCGGGGAAGAGGCCTCTTGGCCGGGGTGAATATGTTGGAACGCGGCGCGCGTAAATAGAAGCGGCTGGAGGTACCGGGGGCGAAGCCCGCCCCGGCCCGGAGGCCGAGTTAAAAAAAATAATAATCCCCGTTCAGTCTCAATGGCGGGGTGCGGGCCGGCCCGGCGGCGAGTGCGGCGGGCTGCAGGCCTCTTGGACAGGTTGAGAGATAAAAAAATAATAATTCCCGTGCAGTCCCAATGGCGGGGTGCGGGCCGGCCCGGCGGACGAGTGTGGCCGGTGAAGAGGCCTCTTGGCCGGGGTGAATATGTTGGAACGCGGCGCGCGTAAATAGAAGCGGCTGGAGGTACCGGGGGCGAAGCCCGCCCCGGCCCGGAGGCCGAGTTAAAAAAAATAATAATCCCCGTTCAGTCTCAATGGCGGGGTGCGGGCCGGCCCGGCGGCGAGTGCGGCGGGCAGCAGGCCTCTTGGACAGGTTGAGAGATAAAAAAATAATAATTCCCGTGCAGTCTCAATGGCGGGGTGCGGGCCGGGGAATAGGCCTCTTGGCCGGGGTGAATAGTGTTGGAACACGGCCCGCGGAAATAGTAGCGGCTGGAGGTACCGGGGGCGATGCCCGCCCCGGCCCGGCGGCCAAGTTAAAAAAATAAATAATCCCGTTCAGTCTCAATGGCAGGGTGCGGGCCGGCCCGGCGGCGATTGCGGCGGGCAGCAGGCCTCTTGGACAGGTTGAGAGATAAAAAAATAATAATTCCCATGCAGTCTCAATGGCGGGGTGCGGGCCGGGGAATAGGCCTCTTGGCCGGGGTGAATAGTGTTGGAACACGGCCCGCGGAAATAGTAGCGGCTGGAGGTACCGGGGGCGATGCCCGCCCTGGCCCGGCGGCCAAGTTAAAAAAATAAATAATCCCCGTTCAGTTTCAATGGCAGGGTGCGGGCCGGCCCGGCGGCGATTGCGGCGGGCAGCAGGCCTCTTGGACAGGTTGAGAGATAAAAAAATAATAATTCCCGTTCAGTCTCAATGGCAGGGTGCGGGCCGGCCCGGCGGCAATTGCGGCGGGCAGCAGGCCTCTTGGACAGGTTGAGAGATAAAAAAATAATAATTCCCTTGCAGTCTCAATGGCGGGGTGCGGGCCGGGGAATAGGCCTCTTGGCCGGGGTGAATATGTTGGAACGCGGCGAGCGTAAATAGAAGCGGCTGGAGGTACCGGGGGCGAAGCCCGCCCCGGCCCGGAGGCCGAGTTAAAAAAAATAATAATCCCCGTTCAGTCTCAATGGCGGGGTGCGGGCCGGCCCGGCGGCGAGTGCGGCGGGCAGCAGGCCTCTTGGACAGGTTGAGAGATAAAAAAATAATAATTCCCGTGCAGTCTCAATGGCGGGGTGCGGGCCGGGGAATAGGCCTCTTGGCCGTGGTGAATATGTTGGAACGCGGCGCGCGTAAATAGAAGCGGCTGGAGGTACCGGGGGCGAAGCCCGCCCCGGCCCGGAGGCCGAGTTAAAAAAAATAATAATCCCCGTTCAGTCTCAATGGCGGGGTGCGGGCCGGCCCGGCGGCGAGTGCGGCGGGCAGCAGGCCTCTTGGACAGGTTGAGAGATAAAAAAATAATAATTCCAGTGCAGTCTCAATGGCGGGGTGCGGGCCGGGGAATAGGCCTCTTGGCCGGGGTGAATAGTGTTGGAACACGGCCCGCGGAAATAGTAGCGGCTGGAGGTACCGGGGGCGATGCCCGCCCCGGCCCGGCGGCCAAGTGAAAAAAATAAATAATCCCATTCAGTCTCAATGGCAGGGTGCGGGCCGGCCCGGCGGCGATTGCGGCGGGCAGCAGGCCTCTTGGACAGGTTGAGAGATAAAAAAATAATAATTCCCATGCAGTCTCAATGGCGGGGTGCGGGCCGGGGAATAGGCCTCTTGGCCGGGGTGAATATGTTGGAACGCGGCGCGCGTAAATAGAAGCGGCTGGAGGTACCGGGGGCGAAGCCCGCCCCGGCCCGGAGGCCGAGTTAAAAAAAATAATAATCCCCGTTCAGTCTCAATGGCGGGGTGCGGTCCGGCCCGGCGGCGAGTGCGGCGGGCAGCAGGCCTCTTGGACAGGTTGAGAGATAAAAAAATAATAATTCCCGTGCAGTCTCAATGGCGGGGTGCGGGCCGGGGAATAGGCCTCTTGGCCGGGGTGAATATGTTGGAACGCGGCGCGCGTAAATAGAAGCGGCTGGAGGTACCGGGGGCGAAGCCCGCCCCGGCCCGGAGGCCGAGTTAAAAAAAATAATAATCCCCGTTCAGTCTCAATGGCGGGGTGCGGGCCGGCCCGGCGGCGAGTGCGGCGGGCAGCAGGCCTCTTGGACAGGTTGAGAGATAAAAAAATAATAATTCCCGTGCAGTCTCAATGGCGGGGTGCGGGCCGGGGAATAGGCCTCTTGGCCGGGGTGAATAGTGTTGGAACACGGCCCGCGGAAATAGTAGCGGCTGGAGGTACCGGGGGCGATGCCCGCCCCGGCCCGGCGGCCAAGTTAAAAAAATAAATAATCCCCGTTCAGTCTCAATGGCAGGGTGCGGGCCGGCCCGGCGGCGATTGCGGCGGGCAGCAGGCCTCTTGGACAGGTTGAGAGATAAAAAAATAATAATTCCCGTGCAGTCTCAATGGCGGGGTGCGGGCCGGGGAATAGGCCTCTTGGCCGGGGTGAATAGTGTTGGAACACGGCCCGCGGAAATAGTAGCGGCTGGAGGTACCGGGGAGGATGCCCGCCCCGGGCCGGCGGCCAAGTTAAAAAAATAAATAATCCCCGTTCAGTCTCAATGGCAGGGTGCGGGCCGGCCCGGCGGCGAGTGCGGCGGGCAGCAGGCCTCTTGGACAGGTTGAGAGATAAAAAAATAATAATTCCCGTTCAGTCTCAATGGCAGGGTGCGGGCCGGCCCGGCGGCGATTGCGGCGGGCAGCAGGCCTCTTGGACAGGTTGAGAGATAAAAAAATAATAATTCCCATGCAGTCTCAATGGCGGGGTGCGGGCCGGGGAATAGGCCTCTTGGCCGGGGTGAATATGTTGGAACGCGGCGCGCGTAAATAGAAGCGGCTGGAGGTACCGGGGGCGAAGCCCGCCCCGGCCCGGAGGCCGAGTTAAAAAAAATAATAATCCCCGTTCAGTCTCAATGGCGGGGTGCGGGCCGGCCCGGCGGCGAGTGCGGCGGGCAGCAGGCCTCTTGGACAGGTTGAGAGATAAAAAAATAATAATTCCCGTGCAGTCTCAATGGCGGGGTGCGGGCCGGGGAATAGGCCTCTTGGCCGGGGTGAATATGTTGGAACGCGGCGCGCGTAAATAGAAGCGGCTGGAGGTACCGGGGGCGAAGCCCGCCCCGGCCCGGAGGCCGAGTTAAAAAAAATAATAATCCCGTTCAGTCTCAATGGCGGGGTGCGGGCCGGCCCGGCGGCGAGTGCGGCGGGCAGCAGGCCTCTTGGACAGGTTGAGAGATAAAAAAATAATAATTCCCGTGCAGTCTCAATGGCGGGGTGCGGGCCGGGGAATAGGCCTCTTGGCCGGGGTGAATAGTGTTGGAACACGGCCCGCGGAAATAGTAGCGGCTGGAGGTACCGGGGGCGATGCCCGCCCCGGCCCGGCGGCCAAGTTAAAAAAATAAATAATCCCGTTCAGTCTCAATGGCAGGGTGCGGGCCGGCCCGGCGGCGATTGCGGCGGGCAGCAGGCCTCTTGGACAGGTTGAGAGATAAAAAAAATAATAATTCCAATGCAGTCTCAATGGCGGGGTGCGGGCCGGGGAATAGGCCTCTTGGCCGGGGTGAATATGTTGGAACGCGGCGCGCGTAAATAGAAGCGGCTGGAGGTACCGGGGGCGAAGCCCGCCCCGGCCCGGAGGCCGAGTTAAAAAAAAATAATAATCCCCGTTCAGTCTCAATGGCGGGGTGCGGGCCGGCCCGGCGGCGAGTGCGGCGGGCAGCAGGCCTCTTGGACAGGTTGAGAGATAAAAAAATAATAATTCCCGTGCAGTCTCAATGGCGGGGTGCGGGCCGGGGAATAGGCCTCTTGGCCTGGGTGAATAGTGTTGGAACACGGCCCGCGGAAATAGTAGCGGCTGGAGGTACCGGGGGCGATGCCCGCCCCGGCCCGGCGGCCAAGTTAAAAAAATAAATAATCCCCGTTCAGTCTCAATGGCAGGGTGCGGGCCGGCCCGGCGGCGATTGCGGCGGGCAGCAGGCCTCTTGGACAGGTTGAGAGATAAAAAAATAATAATTCCCGTGCAGTCTCAATGGCGGGGTGCGGGCCGGGGAATAGGCCTCTTGGCCGGGGTGAATATGTTGGAACGCGGCGCGCGTAAATAGAAGCGGCTGGAGGTACCGGGGGCGAAGCCCGCCCCGGCCCGGAGGCCGAGTTAAAAAAAATAATAATCCCCGTTCAGTCTCAATGGCGGGGTGCGGGCCGGCCCGGCGGCGAGTGCGGCGGGCAGCAGGCCTCTTGGACAGGTTGAGAGATAAAAAAATAATAATTCCCGTGCAGTCTCAATGGCGGGGTGCGGGCCGGGGAATAGGCCTCTTGGCCGGGGTGAATATGTTGGAACGCGGCGCGCGTAAATAGAAGCGGCTGGAGGTACCGGGGGCGAAGCCCGCCCCGGCCCGGAGGCCGAGTTAAAAAAAATAATAATAATCCCGTTCAGTCTCAATGGCGGGGTGCGGGCCGGCCCGGCGGCGAGTGCGGCGGGCAGCAGGCCTCTTGGACAGGTTGAGAGATAAAAAAATAATAATTCCCGTGCAGTCTCAATGGCGGGGTGCGGGCCGGGGAATAGGCCTCTTGGCCGGGGTGAATAGTGTTGGAACACGGCCCGCGGAAATAGTAGCGGCTGGAGGTACCGGGGGCGATGCCCGCCCCGGCCCGGCGGCCAAGTTAAAAAAATAAATAATCCCGTTCAGTCTCAATGGCAGGGTGCGGGCCGGCCCGGCGGCGATTGCGGCGGGCAGCAGGCCTCTTGGACAGGTTGAGAGATAAAAAAAATAATAATTCCCATGCAGTCTCAATGGCGGGGTGCGGGCCGGGGAATAGGCCTCTTGGCCGGGGTGAATATGTTGGAACGCGGCGCGCGTAAATAGAAGCGGCTGGAGGTACCGGGGGCGAAGCCCGCCCCGGCCCGGAGGCCGAGTTAAAAAAAAATAATAATCCCCGTTCAGTCTCAATGGCGGGGTGCGGGCCGGCCCGGCGGCGAGTGCGGCGGGCAGCAGGCCTCTTGGACAGGTTGAGAGATAAAAAAATAATAATTCCCGTGCAGTCTCAATGGCGGGGTGCGGGCCGGGGAATAGGCCTCTTGGCCGGGGTGAATATGTTGGAACGCGGCGCGCGTAAATAGAAGCGGCTGGAGGTACCGGGGGCGAAGCCCGCCCCGGCCCGGAGGCCGAGTTAAAAAAAATAATAATCCCCGTTCAGTCTCAATGGCGGGGTGCGGGCCGGCCCGGCGGCGAGTGCGGCGGGCAGCAGGCCTCTTGGACAGGTTGAGAGATAAAAAAATAATAATTCCCGTGCAGTCTCAATGGCGGGGTGCGGGCCGGGGAATAGGCCTCTTGGCCGGGGTGAATAGTGTTGGAAAACGGCCCGCGGAAATAGTAGCGGCTGGAGGTACCGGGGGCGATGCCCGCCCCGGCCCGGCGGCCAAGTTAAAAAAATAAATAATCCCCGTTCAGTCTCAATGGCAGGGTGCGGGCCGGCCCGGCGGCGATTGCGGCGGGCAGCAGGCCTCTTGGACAGGTTGAGAGATAAAAAAATAATAATTCCCGTGCAGTCTCAATGGCGGGGTGCGGGCCGGGGAATAGGCCTCTTGGCCGGGGTGAATAGTGTTGGAACACGGCCCGCGGAAATAGTAGCGGCTGGAGGTACCGGGGAGGATGCCCGCCCCGGGCCGGCGGCCAAGTTAAAAAAATAAATAATCCCCGTTCAGTCTCAATGGCAGGGTGCGGGCCGGCCCGGCGGCGAGTGCGGCGGGCAGCAGGCCTCTTGGACAGGTTGAGAGATAAAAAAATAATAATTCCCGTTCAGTCTCAATGGCAGGGTGCGGGCCGGCCCGGCGGCGATTGCGGCGGGCAGCAGGCCTCTTGGACAGGTTGAGAGATAAAAAAATAATAATTCCCATGCAGTCTCAATGGCGGGGTGCGGGCCGGGGAATAGGCCTCTTGGCCGGGGTGAATATGTTGGAACGCGGCGCGCGTAAATAGAAGCGGCTGGAGGTACCGGGGGCGAAGCCCGCCCCGGCCCGGAGGCCGAGTTAAAAAAAATAATAATCCCCGTTCAGTCTCAATGGCGGGGTGCGGGCCGGCCCGGCGGCGAGTGCGGCGGGCAGCAGGCCTCTTGGACAGGTTGAGAGATAAAAAAATAATAATTCCCGTGCAGTCTCAATGGCGGGGTGCGGGCCGGGGAATAGGCCTCTTGGCCGGGGTGAATAGTGTTGGAACACGGCCCGCGGGAATAGTAGCGGCTGGAGGTACCGGGGGCGATGCCCGCCCCGGCCCGGCGGCCAAGTTAAAAAAATAAATAATCCCCGTTCAGTCTCAATGGCAGGGTGCGGGCCGGCCCGGCGGCGATTGCGGCGGGCAGCAGGCCTCTTGGACAGGTTGAGAGATAAAAAAATAATAATTCCCGTGCAGTCTCAATGGCGGGGTGCGGGCCGGGGAATAGGCCTCTTGGCCGGGGTGAATAGTGTTGGAACACGGCCCGCGGAAATAGTAGCGGCTGGAGGTACCGGGGGCGATGCCCGCCCCGGGCCGGCGGCCAAGTTAAAAAAATAAATAATCCCCGTTCAGTCTCAATGGCAGGGTGCGGGCCGGCCCGGCGGCGAGTGCGGCGGGCAGCAGGCCTCTTGGACAGGTTGAGAGATAAAAAAATAATAATTCCCGTTCAGTCTCAATGGCAGGGTGCGGGCCGGCCCGGCGGCGATTGCGGCGGGCAGCAGGCCTCTTGGACAGGTTGAGAGATAAAAAAATAATAATTCCCGTTCAGTCTCAATGGCGGGGTGCGGGCCGGGGAATAGGCCTCTTGGCCGGGGTGAATATGTTGGAACGCGGCGCGCGTAAATAGAAGCGGCTGGAGGTACCGGGGGCGAAGCCCGCCCCGGCCCGGAGGCCCAGTTAAAAAAAATAATAATCCCCGTTCAGTCTCAATGGCGGGGTGCGGGCCGGCCCGGCGGCGAGTGCGGCGGGCAGCAGGCCTCTTGGACAGGTTGAGAGATAAAAAAATAATAATTCCCGTGCAGTCTCAATGGCGGGGTGCGGGCCGGCCCGGCGGCGATTGCGGCGGGCAGCAGGCCTCTTGGACAGGTTGAGAGATAAAAAAATAATAATTCCAGTGCAGTCTCAATGGCGGGGTGCGGGCCGGGGAATAGGCCTCTTGGCCGGGGTGAATAGTGTTGGAACACGGCCCGCGGAAATAGTAGCGGCTGGAGGTACCGGGGGCGATGCCCGCCCCGGCCCGGCGGCCAAGTTAAAAAAATAAATAATCCCGTTCAGTCTCAATGGCAGGGTGCGGGCCGGCCCGGCGGCGATTGCGGCGGGCAGCAGGCCTCTTGGACAGGTTGAGAGATAAAAAAATAATAATTCCCATGCAGTCTCAATGGCGGGGTGCGGGCCGGGGAATAGGCCTCTTGGCCGGGGTGAATATGTTGGAACGCGGCGCGCGTAAATAGAAGCGGCTGGAGGTACCGGGGGCGATGCCCGCCCCGGCCCGGCGGCCAAGTTAAAAAAATAAATAATCCCCGTTCAGTCTCAATGGCAGGGTGCGGGCCGGCCCGGCGGCGAGTGCGGCGGGCAGCAGGCCTCTTGGACAGGTTGAGAGATAAAAAAATAATAATCCCCGTTCAGTCTCAATGGCGGGGTGCGGGCCGGCCCGGCGGCGATTGCGGCGGGCAGCAGGCCTCTTGGACAGGTTGAGAGATAAAAAAATAATAATTCCCATGCAGTCTCAATGGCGGGGTGCGGGCCGGGGAATAGGCCTCTTGGCCGGGGTGAATATGTTGGAACGCGGCGCGCGTAAATAGAAGCGGCTGGAGGTACCGGGGGCGAAGCCCGCCCCGGCCCGGAGGCCGAGTTAAAAAAAATAATAATCCCCGTTCAGTCTCAATGGCGGGGTGCGGGCCGGCCCGGCGGCGAGTGCGGCGGGCAGCAGGCCTCTTGGACAGGTTGAGAGATAAAAAAATAATAATTCCCGTGCAGTCTCAATGGCGGGGTGCGGGCCGGGGAATAGGCCTCTTGGCCGGGGTGAATAGTGTTGGAACACGGCCCGCGGGAATAGTAGCGGCTGGAGGTACCGGGGGCGATGCCCGCCCCGGCCCGGCGGCCAAGTTAAAAAAATAAATAATCCCCGTTCAGTCTCAATGGCAGGGTGCGGGCCGGCCCGGCGGCGATTGCGGCGGGCAGCAGGCCTCTTGGACAGGTTGAGAGATAAAAAAATAATAATTCCCGTGCAGTCTCAATGGCGGGGTGCGGGCCGGGGAATAGGCCTCTTGGCCGGGGTGAATAGTGTTGGAACACGGCCCGCGGAAATAGTAGCGGCTGGAGGTACCGGGGGCGATGCCCGCCCCGGGCCGGCGGCCAAGTTAAAAAAATAAATAATCCCCGTTCAGTCTCAATGGCAGGGTGCGGGCCGGCCCAGCGGCGATTGCGGCGGGCAGCAGGCCTCTTGGACAGGTTGAGAGATAAAAAAATAATATTTCCCGTTCAGTCTCAATGGCAGGGTGCGGGCCGGCCCGGCGGCAATTGCGGCGGGCAGCAGGCCTCTTGGACAGGTTGAGAGATAAAAAAATAATAATTCCCATGCAGTCTCAATGGCGGGGTGCGGGCCGGGGAATAGGCTTCTTGGCCGGGGTGAATATGTTGGAACGCGGCGCGCGTAAATAGAAGCGGCTGGAGGTACCGGGGGCGAAGCCCGCCCCGGCCCGGAGGCCGAGTTAAAAAAAATAATAATCCCCGTTCAGTCTCAATGGCGGGGTGCGGGCCGGCCCGGCGGCGAGTGCGGCGGGCAGCAGGCCTCTTGGACAGGTTGAGAGATAAAAAAATAATAATTCCCGTGCAGTCTCAATGGCGGGGTGCGGGCCGGGGAATAGGCCTCTTGGCCGGGGTGAATATGTTGGAACGCGGCGCGCGTAAATAGAAGCGGCTGGAGGTACCGGGGGCGAAGCCCGCCCCGGCCCGGAGGCCGAGTTAAAAAAAATAATAATCCCCGTTCAGTCTCAATGGCGGGGTGCGGGCCGGCCCGGCGGCGATTGCGGCGGGCAGCAGGCCTCTTGGACAGGTTGAGAGATAAAAAAATAATAATTCCCGTGCAGTCTCAATGGCGGGGTGCGGGCCGGGGAATAGGCCTCTTGGCCGGGGTGAATAGTGTTGGAACACGGCCCGCGGAAATAGTAGCGGCTGGAGGTACCGGGGGCGATGCCCGCCCCGGCCCGGCGGCCAAGTTAAAAAAATAAATAATCCCGTTCAGTCTCAATGGCAGGGTGCGGGCCGGCCCGGCGGCGATTGCGGCGGGCAGCAGGCCTCTTGGACAGGTTGAGAGATAAAAAAAAAATAATTCCCATGCAGTCTCAATGGCGGGGTGCGGGCCGGGGAATAGGCCTCTTGGCCGGGGTGAATATGTTGGAACGCGGCGCGCGTAAATAGAAGCGGCTGGAGGTACCGGGGGCGAAGCCCGCCCCGGCCCGGAGGCCGAGTTAAAAAAAATAATAATCTCCGTTCTGTCTCAATGGCGGGGTGCGGGCCGGCCCGGCGGCGAGTGCGGCGGGCAGCAGGCCTCTTGGACAGGTTGAGAGATAAAAAAATAATAATTCCCGTGCAGTCTCAATGGCGGGGTGCGGGCCGGGGAATAGGCCTCTTGGCCGGGGTGAATATGTTGGAACGCGGCGCGCGTAAATAGAAGCGGCTGGAGGTACCGGGGGCGAAGCCCGCCCCGGCCCGGAGGCCGAGTTAAAAAAAATAATAATCCCCGTTCAGTCTCAATGGCGGGGTGCGGGCTGGCCCGGCGGCGAGTGCGGTGGGCAGCAGGCCTCTTGGACAGGTTGAGAGATAAAAAAATAATAATTCCCGTGCAGTCTCAATGGCGGGGTGCGGGCCGGGGAATAGGCCTCTTGGCCGGGGTGAATAGTGTTGGAACACGGCCCGCGGAAATAGTAGCGGCTGGAGGTACCGGGGGCGATGCCCGCCCCGGCCCGGCGGCCAAGTTAAAAAAATAAATAATCCCGTTCAGTCTCAATGGCAGGGTGCGGGCCGGCCCGGCGGCGATTGCGGCGGGCAGCAGGCCTCTTGGACAGGTTGAGAGATAAAAAAAAAATAATTCCCATGCAGTCTCAATGGCGGGGTGCGGGCCGGGGAATAGGCCTCTTGGCCGGGGTGAATATGTTGGAACGCGGCGGGCATAAATAGAAGCGGCTGGAGGTACCGGGGGCGAAGCCCGCCCCGGCCCGGAGGCCGAGTTAAAAAAAATAATAATCCCCGTTCAGTCTCAATGGCGGGGTGCGGGCCGGCCCGGCGGCGAGTGCGGCGGGCAGCAGGCCTCTTGGACAGGTTGAGAGATAAAAAAATAATAATTCCCGTGCAGTCTCAATGGCGGGGTGCGGGCCGGGGAATAGGCCTCTTGGCCGGGGTGAATAGTGTTGGAACACGGCCCGCGGGAATAGTAGCGGCTGGAGGTACCGGGGGCGATGCCCGCCCCGGCCCGGCGGCCAAGTTAAAAAAATAAATAATCCCCGTTCAGTCTCAATGGCAGGGTGCGGGCCGGCCCAGCGGCGATTGCGGCGGGCAGCAGGCCTCTTGGACAGGTTGAGAGATAAAAAAATAATATTTCCCGTTCAGTCTCAATGGCAGGGTGCGGGCCGGCCCGGCGGCAATTGCGGCGGGCAGCAGGCCTCTTGGACAGGTTGAGAGATAAAAAAATAATAATTCCCATGCAGTCTCAATGGCGGGGTGCGGGCCGGGGAATAGGCTTCTTGGCCGGGGTGAATATGTTGGAACGCGGCGCGCGTAAATAGAAGCGGCTGGAGGTACCGGGGGCGAAGCCCGCCCCGGCCCGGAGGCCGAGTTAAAAAAAATAATAATCCCCGTTCAGTCTCAATGGCGGGGTGCGGGCCGGCCCGGCGGCGAGTGCGGCGGGCAGCAGGCCTCTTGGACAGGTTGAGAGATAAAAAAATAATAATTCCCGTGCAGTCTCAATGGCGGGGTGCGGGCCGGGGAATAGGCCTCTTGGCCGGGGTGAATATGTTGGAACGCGGCGCGCGTAAATAGAAGCGGCTGGAGGTACCGGGGGCGAAGCCCGCCCCGGCCCGGAGGCCGAGTTAAAAAAAATAATAATCCCCGTTCAGTCTCAATGGCGGGGTGCGGGCCGGCCCGGCGGCGATTGCGGCGGGCAGCAGGCCTCTTGGACAGGTTGAGAGATAAAAAAATAATAATTCCCGTGCAGTCTCAATGGCGGGGTGCGGGCCGGGGAATAGGCCTCTTGGCCGGGGTGAATAGTGTTGGAACACGGCCCGCGGAAATAGTAGCGGCTGGAGGTACCGGGGGCGATGCCCGCCCCGGCCCGGCGGCCAAGTTAAAAAAATAAATAATCCCGTTCAGTCTCAATGGCAGGGTGCGGGCCGGCCCGGCGGCGATTGCGGCGGGCAGCAGGCCTCTTGGACAGGTTGAGAGATAAAAAAAAAATAATTCCCATGCAGTCTCAATGGCGGGGTGCGGGCCGGGGAATAGGCCTCTTGGCCGGGGTGAATATGTTGGAACGCGGCGCGCGTAAATAGAAGCGGCTGGAGGTACCGGGGGCGAAGCCCGCCCCGGCCCGGAGGCCGAGTTAAAAAAAATAATAATCTCCGTTCTGTCTCAATGGCGGGGTGCGGGCCGGCCCGGCGGCGAGTGCGGCGGGCAGCAGGCCTCTTGGACAGGTTGAGAGATAAAAAAATAATAATTCCCGTGCAGTCTCAATGGCGGGTTGCGGGCCGGGGAATAGGCCTCTTGGCCGGGGTGAATATGTTGGAACGCGGCGCGCGTAAATAGAAGCGGCTGGAGGTACCGGGGGCGAAGCCCGCCCCGGCCCGGAGGCCGAGTTAAAAAAAATAATAATCCCCGTTCAGTCTCAATGGCGGGGTGCGGGCTGGCCCGGCGGCGAGTGCGGTGGGCAGCAGGCCTCTTGGACAGGTTGAGAGATAAAAAAATAATAATTCCCGTGCAGTCTCAATGGCGGGGTGCGGGCCGGGGAATAGGCCTCTTGGCCGGGGTGAATAGTGTTGGAACACGGCCCGCGGAAATAGTAGCGGCTGGAGGTACCGGGGGCGATGCCCGCCCCGGCCCGGCGGCCAAGTTAAAAAAATAAATAATCCCGTTCAGTCTCAATGGCAGGGTGCGGGCCGGCCCGGCGGCGATTGCGGCGGGCAGCAGGCCTCTTGGACAGGTTGAGAGATAAAAAAAAAATAATTCCCATGCAGTCTCAATGGCGGGGTGCGGGCCGGGGAATAGGCCTCTTGGCCGGGGTGAATATGTTGGAACGCGGCGCGCGTAAATAGAAGCGGCTGGAGGTACCGGGGGCGAAGCCCGCCCCGGCCCGGAGGCCGAGTTAAAAAAAATAATAATCCCCGTTCAGTCTCAATGGCGGGGTGCGGGCCGGCCCGGCGGCGAGTGCGGCGGGCAGCAGGCCTCTTGGACAGGTTGAGAGATAAAAAAATAATAATTCCCGTGCAGTCTCAATGGCGGGGTGCGGGCCGGGGAATAGGCCTCTTGGCCGGGGTGAATATGTTGGAACGCGGCGCGCGTAAATAGAAGCGGCTGGAGGTACCGGGGGCGAAGCCCGCCCCGGCCCGGAGGCCGAGTTAAAAAAAATAATAATCCCCGTTCAGTCTCAATGGCGGGGTGCGGGCCGGCCCGGCGGCGAGTGCGGCGGGCAGCAGGCCTCTTGGACAGGTTGAGAGATAAAAAAATAATAATTCCCGTGCAGTCTCAATGGCGGGGTGCGGGCCGGGGAATAGGCCTCTTGGCCGGGGTGAATAGTGTTGGAACACGGCCCGCGGAAATAGTAGCGGCTGGAGGTACCGGGGGCGATGCCCGCCCCGGCCCGGCGGCCAAGTTAAAAAAATAAATAATCCCCGTTCAGTCTCAATGGCAGGGTGCGGGCCGGCCCGGCGGCGATTGCGGCGGGCAGCAGGCCTCTTGGACAGGTTGAGAGATAAAAAAATAATAATTCCCGTTCAGTCTCAATGGCAGGGTGCGGGCCGGCCCGGCGGCAATTGCGGCGGGCAGCAGGCCTCTTGGACAGGTTGAGAGATAAAAAAATAATAATTCCCATGCAGTCTCAATGGCGGGGTGCGGGCCGGGGAATAGGCCTCTTGGCCGGGGTGAATAGTGTTGGAACACGGCCCGCGGAAATAGTAACGGCTGGAGGTACCGGGGGCGATGCCCGCCCCGGCCCGGCGGCCAAGTTAAAAAAATAAATAATCCCCGTTCAGTCTCAATGGCAGGGTGCGGGCCGGCCCGGCGGCGATTGCGGCGGGCAGCAGGCCTCTTGGACAGGTTGAGAGATATAAAAATAATAATTCCCGTGCAGTCTCAATGGCGGGGTGCGGGCCGGCCCGGCGGACGAGTGTGGCCGGGGAAGAGGCCTCTTGGCCGGGGTGAATATGTTGGAACGCGGCGCGCGTAAATAGAAGCGGCTGGAGGTACCGGGGGCGAAGCCCGCCCCGGCCCGGAGGCCGAGTTAAAAAAAATAATAATCCCCGTTCAGTCTCAATGGCGGGGTGCGGGCCGGCGCGGCGGCGAGTGCGGCGGGCTGCAGGCCTCTTGGACAGGTTGAGAGATAAAAAAATAATAATTCCCGTGCAGTCCCAATGGCGGGGTGCGGGCCGGCCCGGCGGACGAGTGTGGCCGGTGAAGAGGCCTCTTGGCCGGGGTGAATATGTTGGAACGCGGCGCGCGTAAATAGAAGCGGCTGGAGGTACCGGGGGCGAAGCCCGCCCCGGCCCGGAGGCCGAGTTAAAAAAAATAATAATCCCCGTTCAGTCTCAATGGCGGGGTGCGGGCCGGCCCGGCGGCGAGTGCTGCGGGCAGCAGGCCTCTTGGACAGGTTGAGAGATAAAAAAATAATAATTCCCGTGCAGTCTCAATGGCGGGGTGCGGGCCGGGGAATAGGCCTCTTGGCCGGGGTGAATAGTGTTGGAACACGGCCCGCGGAAATAGTAGCGGCTGGAGGTACCGGGGGCGATGCCCGCCCCGGCCCGGCGGCCAAGTTAAAAAAATAAATAATCCCCGTTCAGTCTCAATGGCAGGGTGCGGGCCGGCCCGGCGGCGATTGCGGCGGGCAGCAGGCCTCTTGGACAGGTTGAGAGATAAAAAAATAATAATTCCCATGCAGTCTCAATGGCGGGGTGCGGGCCGGGGAATAGGCCTCTTGGCCGGGGTGAATAGTGTTGGAACACGGCCCGCGGAAATAGTAGCGGCTGGAGGTACCGGGGGCGATGCCCGCCCTGGCCCGGCGGCCAAGTTAAAAAAATAAATAATCCCCGTTCAGTTTCAATGGCAGGGTGCGGGCCGGCCCGGCGGCGATTGCGGCGGGCAGCAGGCCTCTTGGACAGGTTGAGAGATAAAAAAATAATAATTCCCGTTCAGTCTCAATGGCAGGGTGCGGGCCGGCCCGGCGGCAATTGCGGCGGGCAGCAGGCCTCTTGGACAGGTTGAGAGATAAAAAAATAATAATTCCCTTGCAGTCTCAATGGCGGGGTGCGGGCCGGGGAATAGGCCTCTTGGCCGGGGTGAATATGTTGGAACGCGGCGAGCGTAAATAGAAGCGGCTGGAGGTACCGGGGGCGAAGCCCGCCCCGGCCCGGAGGCCGAGTTAAAAAAAATAATAATCCCCGTTCAGTCTCAATGGCGGGGTGCGGGCCGGCCCGGCGGCGAGTGCGGCGGGCAGCAGGCCTCTTGGACAGGTTGAGAGATAAAAAAATAATAATTCCCGTGCAGTCTCAATGGCGGGGTGCGGGCCGGGGAATAGGCCTCTTGGCCGTGGTGAATATGTTGGAACGCGGCGCGCGTAAATAGAAGCGGCTGGAGGTACCGGGGGCGAAGCCCGCCCCGGCCCGGAGGCCGAGTTAAAAAAAATAATAATCCCCGTTCAATCTCAATGGCGGGGTGCGGGCCGGCCCGGCGGCGAGTGCGGCGGGCAGCAGGCCTCTTGGACAGGTTGAGAGATAAAAAAATAATAATTCCAGTGCAGTCTCAATGGCGGGGTGCGGGCCGGGGAATAGGCCTCTTGGCCGGGGTGAATAGTGTTGGAACACGGCCCGCGGAAATAGTAGCGGCTGGAGGTACCGGGGGCGATGCCCGCCCCGGCCCGGCGGCCAAGTTAAAAAAATAAATAATCCCATTCAGTCTCAATGGCAGGGTGCGGGCCGGCCCGGCGGCGATTGCGGCGGGCAGCAGGCCTCTTGGACAGGTTGAGAGATAAAAAAATAATAATTCCCATGCAGTCTCAATGGCGGGGTGCGGGCCGGGGAATAGGCCTCTTGGCCGGGGTGAATATGTTGGAACGCGGCGCGCTTAAATAGAAGCGGCTGGAGGTACCGGGGGCGAAGCCCGCCCCGGCCCGGAGGCCGAGTTAAAAAAAATAATAATCCCCGTTCAGTCTCAATGGCGGGGTGCGGTCCGGCCCGGCGGCGAGTGCGGCGGGCAGCAGGCCTCTTGGACAGGTTGAGAGATAAAAAAATAATAATTCCCGTGCAGTCTCAATGGCGGGGTGCGGGCCGGGGAATAGGCCTCTTGGCCGGGGTGAATATGTTGGAACGCGGCGCGCGTAAATAGAAGCGGCTGGAGGTACCGGGGGCGAAGCCCGCCCCGGCCCGGAGGCCGAGTTAAAAAAAATAATAATCCCCGTTCAGTCTCAATGGCGGGGTGCGGGCCGGCCCGGCGGCGAGTGCGGCGGGCAGCAGGCCTCTTGGACAGGTTGAGAGATAAAAAAATAATAATTCCCGTGCAGTCTCAATGGCGGGGTGCGGGCCGGGGAATAGGCCTCTTGGCCGGGGTGAATAGTGTTGGAACACGGCCCGCGGAAATAGTAGCGGCTGGAGGTACCGGGGGCGATGCCCGCCCCGGCCCGGCGGCCAAGTTAAAAAAATAAATAATCCCCGTTCAGTCTCAATGGCAGGGTGCGGGCCGGCCCGGCGGCGATTGCGGCGGGCAGCAGGCCTCTTGGACAGGTTGAGAGATAAAAAAATAATAATTCCCGTGCAGTCTCAATGGCGGGGTGCGGGCCGGGGAATAGGCCTCTTGGCCGGGGTGAATAGTGTTGGAACACGGCCCGCGGAAATAGTAGCGGCTGGAGGTACCGGGGAGGATGCCCGCCCCGGGCCGGCGGCCAAGTTAAAAAAATAAATAATCCCGTTCAGTCTCAATGGCAGGGTGCGGGCCGGCCCGGCGGCGAGTGCGGCGGGCAGCAGGCCTCTTGGACAGGTTGAGAGATAAAAAAATAATAATTCCCGTTCAGTCTCAATGGCAGGGTGCGGGCCGGCCCGGCGGCGATTGCGGCGGGCAGCAGGCCTCTTGGACAGGTTGAGAGATAAAAAAATAATAATTCCCATGCAGTCTCAATGGCGGGGTGCGGGCCGGGGAATAGGCCTCTTGGCCGGGGTGAATATGTTGGAACGCGGCGCGCGTAAATAGAAGCGGCTGGAGGTACCGGGGGCGAAGCCCGCCCCGGCCCGGAGGCCGAGTTAAAAAAAATAATAATCTCCGTTCTGTCTCAATGGCGGGGTGCGGGCCGGCCCGGCGGCGAGTGCGGCGGGCAGCAGGCCTCTTGGACAGGTTGAGAGATAAAAAAATAATAATTCCCGTGCAGTCTCAATGGCGGGGTGCGGGCCGGGGAATAGGCCTCTTGGCCGGGGTGAATATGTTGGAACGCGGCGCGCGTAAATAGAAGCGGCTGGAGGTACCGGGGGCGAAGCCCGCCCCGGCCCGGAGGCCGAGTTAAAAAAAATAATAATCCCCGTTCAGTCTCAATGGCGGGGTGCGGGCTGGCCCGGCGGCGAGTGCGGTGGGCAGCAGGCCTCTTGGACAGGTTGAGAGATAAAAAAATAATAATTCCCGTGCAGTCTCAATGGCGGGGTGCGGGCCGGGGAATAGGCCTCTTGGCCGGGGTGAATAGTGTTGGAACACGGCCCGCGGAAATAGTAGCGGCTGGAGGTACCGGGGGCGATGCCCGCCCCGGCCCGGCGGCCAAGTTAAAAAAATAAATAATCCCGTTCAGTCTCAATGGCAGGGTGCGGGCCGGCCCGGCGGCGATTGCGGCGGGCAGCAGGCCTCTTGGACAGGTTGAGAGATAAAAAAAAAATAATTCCCATGCAGTCTCAATGGCGGGGTGCGGGCCGGGGAATAGGCCTCTTGGCCGGGGTGAATATGTTGGAACGCGGCGCGCGTAAATAGAAGCGGCTGGAGGTACCGGGGGCGAAGCCCGCCCCGGCCCGGAGGCCGAGTTAAAAAAAATAATAATCCCCGTTCAGTCTCAATGGCGGGGTGCGGGCCGGCCCGGCGGCGAGTGCGGCGGGCAGCAGGCCTCTTGGACAGGTTGAGAGATAAAAAAATAATAATTCCCGTGCAGTCTCAATGGCGGGGTGCGGGCCGGGGAATAGGCCTCTTGGCCGGGGTGAATATGTTGGAACGCGGCGCGCGTAAATAGAAGCGGCTGGAGGTACCGGGGGCGAAGCCCGCCCCGGCCCGGAGGCCGAGTTAAAAAAAATAATAATCCCCGTTCAGTCTCAATGGCGGGGTGCGGGCCGGCCCGGCGGCGAGTGCGGCGGGCAGCAGGCCTCTTGGACAGGTTGAGAGATAAAAAAATAATAATTCCCGTGCAGTCTCAATGGCGGGGTGCGGGCCGGGGAATAGGCCTCTTGGCCGGGGTGAATAGTGTTGGAACACGGCCCGCGGAAATAGTAGCGGCTGGAGGTACCGGGGGCGATGCCCGCCCCGGCCCGGCGGCCAAGTTAAAAAAATAAATAATCCCCGTTCAGTCTCAATGGCAGGGTGCGGGCCGGCCCGGCGGCGATTGCGGCGGGCAGCAGGCCTCTTGGACAGGTTGAGAGATAAAAAAATAATAATTCCCGTTCAGTCTCAATGGCAGGGTGCGGGCCGGCCCGGCGGCAATTGCGGCGGGCAGCAGGCCTCTTGGACAGGTTGAGAGATAAAAAAATAATAATTCCCATGCAGTCTCAATGGCGGGGTGCGGGCCGGGGAATAGGCCTCTTGGCCGGGGTGAATAGTGTTGGAACACGGCCCGCGGAAATAGTAACGGCTGGAGGTACCGGGGGCGATGCCCGCCCCGGCCCGGCGGCCAAGTTAAAAAAATAAATAATCCCCGTTCAGTCTCAATGGCAGGGTGCGGGCCGGCCCGGCGGCGATTGCGGCGGGCAGCAGGCCTCTTGGACAGGTTGAGAGATATAAAAATAATAATTCCCGTGCAGTCTCAATGGCGGGGTGCGGGCCGGCCCGGCGGACGAGTGTGGCCGGGGAAGAGGCCTCTTGGCCGGGGTGAATATGTTGGAACGCGGCGCGCGTAAATAGAAGCGGCTGGAGGTACCGGGGGCGAAGCCCGCCCCGGCCCGGAGGCCGAGTTAAAAAAAATAATAATCCCCGTTCAGTCTCAATGGCGGGGTGCGGGCCGGCCCGGCGGCGAGTGCGGCGGGCTGCAGGCCTCTTGGACAGGTTGAGAGATAAAAAAATAATAATTCCCGTGCAGTCCCAATGGCGGGGTGCGGGCCGGCCCGGCGGACGAGTGTGGCCGGTGAAGAGGCCTCTTGGCCGGGGTGAATATGTTGGAACGCGGCGCGCGTAAATAGAAGCGGCTGGAGGTACCGGGGGCGAAGCCCGCCCCGGCCCGGAGGCCGAGTTAAAAAAAATAATAATCCCCGTTCAGTCTCAATGGCGGGGTGCGGGCCGGCCCGGCTGCGAGTGCGGCGGGCAGCAGGCCTCTTGGACAGGTTGAGAGATAAAAAAATAATAATTCCCGTGCAGTCTCAATGGCGGGGTGCGGGCCGGGGAATAGGCCTCTTGGCCGGGGTGAATAGTGTTGGAACACGGCCCGCGGAAATAGTAGCGGCTGGAGGTACCGGGGGCGATGCCCGCCCCGGCCCGGCGGCCAAGTTAAAAAAATAAATAATCCCCGTTCAGTCTCAATGGCAGGGTGCGGGCCGGCCCGGCGGCGATTGCGGCGGGCAGCAGGCCTCTTGGACAGGTTGAGAGATAAAAAAATAATAATTCCCGTGCAGTCTCAATGGCGGGGTGCGGGCCGGGGAATAGGCCTCTTGGCCGGGGTGAATAGTGTTGGAACACGGCCCGCGGAAATAGTAGCGGCTGGAGGTACCGGGGGCGATGCCCGCCCTGGCCCGGCGGCCAAGTTAAAAAAATAAATAATCCCCGTTCAGTTTCAATGGCAGGGTGCGGGCCGGCCCGGCGGCGATTGCGGCGGGCAGCAGGCCTCTTGGACAGGTTGAGAGATAAAAAAATAATAATTCCCGTTCAGTCTCAATGGCAGGGTGCGGGCCGGCCCGGCGGCAATTGCGGCGGGCAGCAGGCCTCTTGGACAGGTTGAGAGATAAAAAAATAATAATTCCCTTGCAGTCTCAATGGCGGGGTGCGGGCCGGGGAATAGGCCTCTTGGCCGGGGTGAATATGTTGGAACGCGGCGAGCGTAAATAGAAGCGGCTGGAGGTACCGGGGGCGAAGCCCGCCCCGGCCCGGAGGCCGAGTTAAAAAAAATAATAATCCCCGTTCAGTCTCAATGGCGGGGTGCGGGCCGGCCCGGCGGCGAGTGCGGCGGGCAGCAGGCCTCTTGGACAGGTTGAGAGATAAAAAAATAATAATTCCCGTGCAGTCTCAATGGCGGGGTGCGGGCCGGGGAATAGGCCTCTTGGCCGTGGTGAATATGTTGGAACGCGGCGCGCGTAAATAGAAGCGGCTGGAGGTACCGGGGGCGAAGCCCGCCCCGGCCCGGAGGCCGAGTTAAAAAAAATAATAATCCCCGTTCAATCTCAATGGCGGGGTGCGGGCCGGCCCGGCGGCGAGTGCGGCGGGCAGCAGGCCTCTTGGACAGGTTGAGAGATAAAAAAATAATAATTCCAGTGCAGTCTCAATGGCGGGGTGCGGGCCGGGGAATAGGCCTCTTGGCCGGGGTGAATAGTGTTGGAACACGGCCCGCGGAAATAGTAGCGGCTGGAGGTACCGGGGGCGATGCCCGCCCCGGCCCGGCGGCCAAGTTAAAAAAATAAATAATCCCATTCAGTCTCAATGGCAGGGTGCGGGCCGGCCCGGCGGCGATTGCGGCGGGCAGCAGGCCTCTTGGACAGGTTGAGAGATAAAAAAATAATAATTCCCATGCAGTCTCAATGGCGGGGTGCGGGCCGGGGAATAGGCCTCTTGGCCGGGGTGAATATGTTGGAACGCGGCGCGCGTAAATAGAAGCGGCTGGAGGTACCGGGGGCGAAGCCCGCCCCGGCCCGGAGGCCGAGTTAAAAAAATAAATAATCCCGTTCAGTCTCAATGGCAGGGTGCGGGCCGGCCCGGCGGCGATTGCGGCGGGCAGCAGGCCTCTTGGACAGGTTGAGAGATAAAAAAAAAATAATTCCCATGCAGTCTCAATGGCGGGGTGCGGGCCGGGGAATAGGCCTCTTGGCCGGGGTGAATATGTTGGAACGCGGCGCGCGTAAATAGAAGCGGCTGGAGGTACCGGGGGCGAAGCCCGCCCCGGCCCGGAGGCCGAGTTAAAAAAAATAATAATCCCCGTTCAGTCTCAATGGCGGGGTGCGGGCCGGCCCGGCGGCGAGTGCGGCGGGCAGCAGGCCTCTTGGACAGGTTGAGAGATAAAAAAATAATAATTCCCGTGCAGTCTCAATGGCGGGGTGCGGGCCGGGGAATAGGCCTCTTGGCCGGGGTGAATATGTTGGAACGCGGCGCGCGTAAATAGAAGCGGCTGGAGGTACCGGGGGCGAAGCCCGCCCCGGCCCGGAGGCCGAGTTAAAAAAAATAATAATCCCCGTTCAGTCTCAATGGCGGGGTGCGGGCCGGCCCGGCGGCGAGTGCGGCGGGCAGCAGGCCTCTTGGACAGGTTGAGAGATAAAAAAATAATAATTCCCGTGCAGTCTCAATGGCGGGGTGCGGGCCGGGGAATAGGCCTCTTGGCCGGGGTGAATAGTGTTGGAACACGGCCCGCGGAAATAGTAGCGGCTGGAGGTACCGGGGGCGATGCCCGCCCCGGCCCGGCGGCCAAGTTAAAAAAATAAATAATCCCCGTTCAGTCTCAATGGCAGGGTGCGGGCCGGCCCGGCGGCGATTGCGGCGGGCAGCAGGCCTCTTGGACAGGTTGAGAGATAAAAAAATAATAATTCCCGTTCAGTCTCAATGGCAGGGTGCGGGCCGGCCCGGCGGCAATTGCGGCGGGCAGCAGGCCTCTTGGACAGGTTGAGAGATAAAAAAATAATAATTCCCATGCAGTCTCAATGGCGGGGTGCGGGCCGGGGAATAGGCCTCTTGGCCGGGGTGAATAGTGTTGGAACACGGCCCGCGGAAATAGTAACGGCTGGAGGTACCGGGGGCGATGCCCGCCCCGGCCCGGCGGCCAAGTTAAAAAAATAAATAATCCCCGTTCAGTCTCAATGGCAGGGTGCGGGCCGGCCCGGCGGCGATTGCGGCGGGCAGCAGGCCTCTTGGACAGGTTGAGAGATATAAAAATAATAATTCCCGTGCAGTCTCAATGGCGGGGTGCGGGCCGGCCCGGCGGACGAGTGTGGCCGGGGAAGAGGCCTCTTGGCCGGGGTGAATATGTTGGAACGCGGCGCGCGTAAATAGAAGCGGCTGGAGGTACCGGGGGCGAAGCCCGCCCCGGCCCGGAGGCCGAGTTAAAAAAAATAATAATCCCCGTTCAGTCTCAATGGCGGGGTGCGGGCCGGCCCGGCGGCGAGTGCGGCGGGCAGCAGGCCTCTTGGACAGGTTGAGAGATAAAAAAATAATAATTCCCGTGCAGTCTCAATGGCGGGGTGCGGGCCGGGGAATAGGCCTCTTGGCCGGGGTGAATAGTGTTGGAACACGGCCCGCGGAAATAGTAGCGGCTGGAGGTACCGGGGGCGATGCCCGCCCCGGCCCGGCGGCCAAGTTAAAAAAATAAATAATCCCCGTTCAGTCTCAATGGCAGGGTGCGGGCCGGCCCGGCGGCGATTGCGGCGGGCAGCAGGCCTCTTGGACAGGTTGAGAGATAAAAAAATAATAATTCCCATGCAGTCTCAATGGCGGGGTGCGGGCCGGGGAATAGGCCTCTTGGCCGGGGTGAATAGTGTTGGAACACGGCCCGCGGAAATAGTAGCGGCTGGAGGTACCGGGGGCGATGCCCGCCCTGGCCCGGCGGCCAAGTTAAAAAAATAAATAATCCCCGTTCAGTTTCAATGGCAGGGTGCGGGCCGGCCCGGCGGCGATTGCGGCGGGCAGCAGGCCTCTTGGACAGGTTGAGAGATAAAAAAATAATAATTCCCGTTCAGTCTCAATGGCAGGGTGCGGGCCGGCCCGGCGGCAATTGCGGCGGGCAGCAGGCCTCTTGGACAGGTTGAGAGATAAAAAAATAATAATTCCCTTGCAGTCTCAATGGCGGGGTGCGGGCCGGGGAATAGGCCTCTTGGCCGGGGTGAATATGTTGGAACGCGGCGAGCGTAAATAGAAGCGGCTGGAGGTACCGGGGGCGAAGCCCGCCCCGGCCCGGAGGCCGAGTTAAAAAAAATAATAATCCCCGTTCAGTCTCAATGGCGGGGTGCGGGCCGGCCCGGCGGCGAGTGCGGCGGGCAGCAGGCCTCTTGGACAGGTTGAGAGATAAAAAAATAATAATTCCCGTGCAGTCTCAATGGCGGGGTGCGGGCCGGGGAATAGGCCTCTTGGCCGTGGTGAATATGTTGGAACGCGGCGCGCGTAAATAGAAGCGGCTGGAGGTACCGGGGGCGAAGCCCGCCCCGGCCCGGAGGCCGAGTTAAAAAAAATAATAATCCCCGTTCAATCTCAATGGCGGGGTGCGGGCCGGCCCGGCGGCGAGTGCGGCGGGCAGCAGGCCTCTTGGACAGGTTGAGAGATAAAAAAATAATAATTCCCGTGCAGTCTCAATGGCGGGGTGCGGGCCGGGGAATAGGCCTCTTGGCCGGGGTGAATAGTGTTGGAACACGGCCCGCGGAAATAGTAGCGGCTGGAGGTACCGGGGAGGATGCCCGCCCCGGGCCGGCGGCCAAGTTAAAAAAATAAATAATCCCCGTTCAGTCTCAATGGCAGGGTGCGGGCCGGCCCGGCGGCGAGTGCGGCGGGCAGCAGGCCTCTTGGACAGGTTGAGAGATAAAAAAATAATAATTCCCGTTCAGTCTCAATGGCAGGGTGCGGGCCGGCCCGGCGGCGATTGCGGCGGGCAGCAGGCCTCTTGGACAGGTTGAGAGATAAAAAAATAATAATTCCCATGCAGTCTCAATGGCGGGGTGCGGGCCGGGGAATAGGCCTCTTGGCCGGGGTGAATATGTTGGAACGCGGCGCGCGTAAATAGAAGCGGCTGGAGGTACCGGGGGCGAAGCCCGCCCCGGCCCGGAGGCCGAGTTAAAAAAAATAATAATCCCGTCCAGTCTCAATGGCGGGGTGCGGGCCGGCCCGGCGGCGAGTGCGGCGGGCAGCAGGCCTCTTGGACAGGTTGAGAGATAAAAAAATAATAATTCCCGTGCAGTCTCAATGGCGGGGTGCGGGCCGGGGAATAGGCCTCTTGGCCGGGGTGAATAGTGTTGGAACACGGCCCGCGGAAATAGTAGCGGCTGGAGGTACCGGGGGCGATGCCCGCCCCGGCCCGGCGGCCAAGTTAAAAAAATAAATAATCCCGTTCAGTCTCAATGGTAGGGTGCGGGCCGGCCCGGCGGCGATTGCGGCGGGCAGCAGGCCTCTTGGACAGGTTGAGAGATAAAAAAAATAATAATTCCCATGCAGTCTCAATGGCGGGGTGCGGGCCGGGGAATAGGCCTCTTGGCCGGGGTGAATATGTTGGAACGCGGCGCGCGTAAATAGAAGCGGCTGGAGGTACCGGGGGCGAAGCCCGCCCCGGCCCGGAGGCCGAGTTAAAAAAAAATAATAATCCCCGTTCAGTCTCAATGGCGGGGTGCGGGCCGGCCCGGCGGCGAGTGCGGCGGGCAGCAGGCCTCTTGGACAGGTTGAGAGATAAAAAAATAATAATTCCCGTGCAGTCTCAATGGCGGGGTGCGGGCCGGGGAATAGGCCTCTTGGCCGGGGTGAATATGTTGGAACGCGGCGCGCGTAAATAGAAGCGGCTGGAGGTACCGGGGGCGAAGCCCGCCCCGGCCCGGAGGCCGAGTTAAAAAAAATAATAATCCCCGTTCAGTCTCAATGGCGGGGTGCGGTCCGGCCCGGCGGCGAGTGCGGCGGGCAGCAGGCCTCTTGGACAGGTTGAGAGATAAAAAAATAATAATTCCCGTGCAGTCTCAATGGCGGGGTGCGGGCCGGGGAATAGGCCTCTTGGCCGGGGTGAATATGTTGGAACGCGGCGCACGTAAATAGAAGCGGCTGGAGGTACCGGGGGCGAAGCCCGCCCCGGCCCGGAGGCCGAGTTAAAAAAAATAATAATCCCCGTTCAGTCTCAATGGCGGGGTGCGGGCCGGCCCGGCGGCGAGTGCGGCGGGCAGCAGGCCTCTTGGACAGGTTGAGAGATAAAAAAATAATAATTCCCGTGCAGTCTCAATGGCGGGGTGCGGGCCGGGGAATAGGCCTCTTGGCCGGGGTGAATAGTGTTGGAACACGGCCCGCGGAAATAGTAGCGGCTGGAGGTACCGGGGGCGATGCCCGCCCCGGGCCGGCGGCCAAGTTAAAAAAATAAATAATCCCCGTTCAGTCTCAATGGCAGGGTGCGGGCCGGCCCGGCGGCGAGTGCGGCGGGCAGCAGGCCTCTTGGACAGGTTGAGAGATAAAAAAATAATAATTCCCGTTCAGTCTCAATGGCAGGGTGCGGGCCGGCCCGGCGGCGATTGCGGCGGGCAGCAGGCCTCTTGGACAGGTTGAGAGATAAAAAAATAATAATTCCCATGCAGTCTCAATGGCGGGGTGCGGGCCGGGGAATAGGCCTCTTGGCCGGGGTGAATATGTTGGAACGCGGCGCGCGTAAATAGAAGCGGCTGGAGGTACCGGGGGCGAAGCCCGCCCCGGCCCGGAGGCCCAGTTAAAAAAAATAATAATCCCCGTTCAGTCTCAATGGCGGGGTGCGGGCCGGCCCGGCGGCGAGTGCGCGGGCAGCAGGCCTCTTGGACAGGTTGAGAGATAAAAAAATAATAATTCCCGTGCAGTCTCAATGGCGGGGTGCGGGCCGGCCCGGCGGCGATTGCGGCGGGCAGCAGGCCTCTTGGACAGGTTGAGAGATAAAAAAATAATAATTCCCGTGCAGTCTCAATGGCGGGGTGCGGGCCGGGGAATAGGCCTCTTGGCCGGGGTGAATAGTGTTGGAACACGGCCCGCGGAAATAGTAGCGGCTGGAGGTACCGGGGGCGATGCCCGCCCCGGCCCGGCGGCCAAGTTAAAAAAATAAATAATCCCGTTCAGTCTCAATGGCAGGGTGCGGGCCGGCCCGGCGGCGATTGCGGCGGGCAGCAGGCCTCTTGGACAGGTTGAGAGATAAAAAAATAATAATTCCCATGCAGTCTCAATGGCGGGGTGCGGGCCGGGGAATAGGCCTCTTGGCCGAGGTGAATATGTTGGAACGCGGCGCGCGTAAATAGAAGCGGCTGGAGGTACCGGGGGCGAAGCCCGCCCCGGCCCGGAGGCCGAGTTAAAAAAAATAATAATCCCCGTTCAGTCTCAATGGCGGGGTGCGGGCCGGCCCGGCGGCGAGTGCGGCGGGCAGCAGGCCTCTTGGACAGGTTGAGAGATAAAAAAATAATAATTCCCGTGCAGTCTCAATGGCGGGGTGCGGGCCGGGGAATAGGCCTCTTGGCCGGGGTGAATATGTTGGAACGCGGCGCGCGTAAATAGAAGCGGCTGGAGGTACCGGGGGCGAAGCCCGCCCCGGCCCGGAGGCCGAGTTAAAAAAAATAATAATCCCCGTTCAGTCTCAATGGCGGGGTGCGGGCCGGCCCGGCGGCGAGTGCGGCGGGCAGCAGGCCTCTTGGACAGGTTGAGAGATAAAAAAATAATAATTCCCGTGCAGTCTCAATGGCGGGGTGCGGGCCGGGGAATAGGCCTCTTGGCCGGGGTGAATAGTGTTGGAACACGGCCCGCGGAAATAGTAGCGGCTGGAGGTACCGGGGGCGATGCCCGCCCCGGCCCGGCGGCCAAGTTAAAAAAATAAATAATCCCCGTTCAGTCTCAATGGCAGGGTGCGGGCCGGCCCGGCGGCGATTGCGGCGGGCAGCAGGCCTCTTGGACAGGTTGAGAGATAAAAAAATAATAATTCCCGTTCAGTCTCAATGGCAGGGTGCGGGCCGGCCCGGCGGCAATTGCGGCGGGCAGCAGGCCTCTTGGACAGGTTGAGAGATAAAAAAATAATAATTCCCATGCAGTCTCAATGGCGGGGTGCGGGCCGGGGAATAGGCCTCTTGGCCGGGGTGAATATGTTGGAACGCGGCGCGCGTAAATAGAAGCGGCTGGAGGTACCGGGGGCGAAGCCCGCCCCGGCCCGGAGGCCGAGTTAAAAAAAATAATAATCCCCATTCAGTCTCAATGGCGGGGTGCGGGCCGGCCCGGCGGCGAGTGCGGCGGGCAGCAGGCCTCTTGGACAGGTTGAGAGATAAAAAAATAATAATTCCCGTGCAGTCTCAATGGCGGGGTGCGGGCCGGGAAATAGGCCTCTTGGCCGGGGTGAATATGTTGGAACGCGGCGCGCGTAAATAGAAGCGGCTGGAGGTACCGGGGGCGAAGCCCGCCCCGGCCCGGAGGCCGAGTTAAAAAAAATAATAATCCCCGTTCAGTCTCAATGGCGGGGTGCGGGCCGGCCCGGCGGCGATTGCGGCGGGCAGCAGGCCTCTTGGACAGGTTGAGAGATAAAAAAATAATAATTCCCGTGCAGTCTCAATGGCGGGGTGCGGGCCGGGGAATAGGCCTCTTGGCCGGGGTGAATAGTGTTGGAACACGGCCCGCGGAAATAGTAGCGGCTGGAGGTACCGGGGGCGATGCCCGCCCCGGCCCGGCGGCCAAGTTAAAAAAATAAATAATCCCGTTCAGTCTCAATGGCAGGGTGCGGGCCGGCCCGGCGGCGATTGCGGCGGGCAGCAGGCCTCTTGGACAGGTTGAGAGATAAAAAAATAATAATTCCCGTGCAGTCTCAATTGCGGGGTGCGGGCCGGGGAATAGGCCTCTTGGCCGGGGTGAATATGTTGGAACGCGGCGCGCGTAAATAGAAGCGGCTGGAGGTACCGGGGGCGAAGCCCGCCCCGGCCCGGAGGCCGAGTTAAAAAAAATAATAATCCCCGTTCAGTCTCAATGGCGGGGTGCGGGCCGGCCCGGCGGCGAGTGCGGCGGGCAGCAGGCCTCTTGGACAGGTTGAGAGATAAAAAAATAATAATTCCCGTGCAGTCTCAATGGCGGGGTGCGGGCCGGGGAATAGGCCTCTTGGCCGGGGTGAATAGTGTTGGAACACGGCCCGCGGAAATAGTAGCGGCTGGAGGTACCGGGGGCGATGCCCGCCCGGGCCCGGCGGCCAAGTTAAAAAAATAAATAATCCCCGTTCAGTCTCAATGGCAGGGTGCGGGCCGGCCCGGCGGCGATTGCGGCGGGCAGCAGGCCTCTTGGACAGGTTGAGAGATAAAAAAAATAATAATTCCCGTTCAGTCTCAATGGCAGGGTGCGGGCCGGCCCGGCGGCAATTGCGGCGGGCAGCAGGCCTCTTGGACAGGTTGAGAGATAAAAAAATAATAATTCCCATGCAGTCTCAATGGCGGGGTGCGGGCCGGGGAATAGGCCTCTTGGCCGGGGTGAATATGTTGGAACGCGGCGCGCGTAAATAGAAGCGGCTGGAGGTACCGGGGGCGAAGCCCGCCCCGGCCCGGAGGCCGAGTTAAAAAAAATAATAATCCCCGTTCAGTCTCAATGGCGGGGTGCGGGCCGGCCCGGCGGCGAGTGCGGCGGGCAGCAGGCCTCTTGGACAGGTTGAGAGATAAAAAAATAATAATTCCCGTGCAGCCTCAATGGCGGGGTGCGGGCCGGGGAATAGGCCTCTTGGCCGGGGTGAATATGTTGGAACGCGGCGCGCGTAAATAGAAGCGGCTGGAGGTACCGGGGGCGAAGCCCGCCCCGGCCCGGAGGCCGAGTTAAAAAAAATAATAATCCCCGTTCAGTCTCAATGGCGGGGTGCGGGCCGGCCCGGCGGCGAGTGCGGCGGGCAGCAGGCCTCTTGGACAGGTTGAGAGATAAAAAAATAATAATTCCCGTGCAGTCTCAATGGCGGGGTGCGGGCCGGGGAATAGGCCTCTTGGCCGGGGTGAATAGTGTTGGAACACGGCCCGCGGAAATAGTAGCGGCTGGAGGTACCGGGGGCGATGCCCGCCCCGGCCCGGCGGCCAAGTTAAAAAAATAAATAATCCCCGTTCAGTCTCAATGGCAGGGTGCGGGCCGGCCCGGCGGCGATTGCGGCGGGCAGCAGGCCTCTTGGACAGGTTGAGAGATAAAAAAATAATAATTCCCGTTCAGTCTCAATGGCAGGGTGCGGGCCGGCCCGGCGGCAATTGCGGCGGGCAGCAGGCCTCTTGGACAGGTTGAGAGATAAAAAAATAATAATTCCCATGCAGTCTCAATGGCGGGGTGCGGGCCGGGGAATAGGCCTCTTGGCCGGGGTGAATATGTTGGAACGCGGCGCGCGTAAATAGAAGCGGCTGGAGGTACCGGGGGCGAAGCCCGCCCCGGCCCGGAGGCCGAGTTAAAAAAAATAATAATCCCCATTCAGTCTCAATGGCGGGGTGCGGGCCGGCCCGGCGGCGAGTGCGGCGGGCAGCAGGCCTCTTGGACAGGTTGAGAGATAAAAAAATAATAATTCCCGTGCAGTCTCAATGGCGGGGTGCGGGCCGGGAAATAGGCCTCTTGGCCGGGGTGAATATGTTGGAACGCGGCGCGCGTAAATAGAAGCGGCTGGAGGTACCGGGGGCGAAGCCCGCCCCGGCCCGGAGGCCGAGTTAAAAAAAATAATAATCCCCGTTCAGTCTCAATGGCGGGGTGCGGGCCGGCCCGGCGGCGATTGCGGCGGGCAGCAGGCCTCTTGGACAGGTTGAGAGATAAAAAAATAATAATTCCCGTGCAGTCTCAATGGCGGGGTGCGGGCCGGGGAATAGGCCTCTTGGCCGGGGTGAATAGTGTTGGAACACGGCCCGCGGAAATAGTAGCGGCTGGAGGTACCGGGGGCGATGCCCGCCCCGGCCCGGCGGCCAAGTTAAAAAAATAAATAATCCCGTTCAGTCTCAATGGCAGGGTGCGGGCCGGCCCGGCGGCGATTGCGGCGGGCAGCAGGCCTCTTGGACAGGTTGAGAGATAAAAAAATAATAATTCCCGTGCAGTCTCAATTGCGGGGTGCGGGCCGGGGAATAGGCCTCTTGGCCGGGGTGAATATGTTGGAACGCGGCGCGCGTAAATAGAAGCGGCTGGAGGTACCGGGGGCGAAGCCCGCCCCGGCCCGGAGGCCGAGTTAAAAAAAATAATAATCCCCGTTCAGTCTCAATGGCGGGGTGCGGGCCGGCCCGGCGGCGAGTGCGGCGGGCAGCAGGCCTCTTGGACAGGTTGAGAGATAAAAAAATAATAATTCCCGTGCAGTCTCAATGGCGGGGTGCGGGCCGGGGAATAGGCCTCTTGGCCGGGGTGAATAGTGTTGGAACACGGCCCGCGGAAATAGTAGCGGCTGGAGGTACCGGGGGCGATGCCCGCCCGGGCCCGGCGGCCAAGTTAAAAAAATAAATAATCCCCGTTCAGTCTCAATGGCAGGGTGCGGGCCGGCCCGGCGGCGATTGCGGCGGGCAGCAGGCCTCTTGGACAGGTTGAGAGATAAAAAAAATAATAATTCCCGTTCAGTCTCAATGGCAGGGTGCGGGCCGGCCCGGCGGCAATTGCGGCGGGCAGCAGGCCTCTTGGACAGGTTGAGAGATAAAAAAATAATAATTCCCATGCAGTCTCAATGGCGGGGTGCGGGCCGGGGAATAGGCCTCTTGGCCGGGGTGAATATGTTGGAACGCGGCGCGCGTAAATAGAAGCGGCTGGAGGTACCGGGGGCGAAGCCCGCCCCGGCCCGGAGGCCGAGTTAAAAAAAATAATAATCCCCGTTCAGTCTCAATGGCGGGGTGCGGGCCGGCCCGGCGGCGAGTGCGGCGGGCAGCAGGCCTCTTGGACAGGTTGAGAGATAAAAAAATAATAATTCCCGTGCAGCCTCAATGGCGGGGTGCGGGCCGGGGAATAGGCCTCTTGGCCGGGGTGAATATGTTGGAACGCGGCGCGCGTAAATAGAAGCGGCTGGAGGTACCGGGGGCGAAGCCCGCCCCGGCCCGGAGGCCGAGTTAAAAAAAATAATAATCCCCGTTCAGTCTCAATGGCGGGGTGCGGGCCGGCCCGGCGGCGAGTGCGGTGGGCAGCAGGCCTCTTGGACAGGTTGAGAGATAAAAAAATAATAATTCCCGTGCAGTCTCAATGGCGGGGTGCGGGCCGGGGAATAGGCCTCTTGGCCGGGGTGAATAGTGTTGGAACACGGCCCGCGGAAATAGTAGCGGCTGGAGGTACCGGGGGCGATGCCCGCCCCGGCCCGGCGGCCAAGTTAAAAAAATAAATAATCCCGTTCAGTCTCAATGGCAGGGTGCGGGCCGGCCCGGCGGCGATTGCGGCGGGCAGCAGGCCTCTTGGACAGGTTGAGAGATAAAAAAATAATAATTCCCATGCAGTCTCAATGGCGGGGTGCGGGCCGGGGAATAGGCCTCTTGGCCGGGGTGAATATGTTGGAACGCGGCGTGCGTAAATAGAAGCGGCTGGAGGTACCGGGGGCGAAGCCCGCCCCGGCCCGGAGGCCGAGTTAAAAAAAATAATAATCCCCGTTCAGTCTCAATGGCGGGGTGCGGGCCGGCCCGGCGGCGAGTGCGGCGGGCAGCAGGCCTCTTGGACAGGTTGAGAGATAAAAAAATAATAATTCCCGTGCAGTCTCAATGGCGGGGTGCGGGCCGGGGAATAGGCCTCTTGGCCGGGGTGAATATGTTGGAACGCGGCGCGCGTAAATAGAAGCGGCTGGAGGTACCGGGGGCGAAGCCCGCCCCGGCCCGGAGGCCGAGTTAAAAAAAATAATAATCCCCGTTCAGTCTCAATGGCGGGGTGCGGGCCGGCCCGGCGGCGAGTGCGGCGGGCAGCAGGCCTCTTGGACAGGTTGAGAGATAAAAAAATAATAATTCCCGTGCAGTCTCAATGGCGGGGTGCGGGCCGGGGAATAGGCCTCTTGGCCGGGGTGAATAGTGTTGGAACACGGCCCGCGGAAATAGTAGCGGCTGGAGGTACCGGGGGCGATGCCCGCCCCGGCCCGGCGGCCAAGTTAAAAAAATAAATAATCCCCGTTCAGTCTCAATGGCAGGGTGCGGGCCGGCCCGGCGGCGATTGCGGCGGGCAGCAGGCCTCTTGGACAGGTTGAGAGATAAAAAAATAATAATTCCCGTTCAGTCTCAATGGCAGGGTGCGGGCCGGCCCGGCGGCAATTGCGGCGGGCAGCAGGCCTCTTGGACAGGTTGAGAGATAAAAAAATAATAATTCCCATGCAGTCTCAATGGCGGGGTGCGGGCCGGGGAATAGGCCTCTTGGCCGGGGTGAATATGTTGGAACGCGGCGCGCGTAAATAGAAGCGGCTGGAGGTACCGGGGGCGAAGCCCGCCCCGGCCCGGAGGCCGAGTTAAAAAAAATAATAATCCCCATTCAGTCTCAATGGCGGGGTGCGGGCCGGCCCGGCGGCGAGTGCGGCGGGCAGCAGGCCTCTTGGACAGGTTGAGAGATAAAAAAATAATAATTCCCGTGCAGTCTCAATGGCGGGGTGCGGGCCGGGAAATAGGCCTCTTGGCCGGGGTGAATATGTTGGAACGCGGCGCGCGTAAATAGAAGCGGCTGGAGGTACCGGGGGCGAAGCCCGCCCCGGCCCGGAGGCCGAGTTAAAAAAAATAATAATCCCCGTTCAGTCTCAATGGCGGGGTGCGGGCCGGCCCGGCGGCGATTGCGGCGGGCAGCAGGCCTCTTGGACAGGTTGAGAGATAAAAAAATAATAATTCCCGTGCAGTCTCAATGGCGGGGTGCGGGCCGGGGAATAGGCCTCTTGGCCGGGGTGAATAGTGTTGGAACACGGCCCGCGGAAATAGTAGCGGCTGGAGGTACCGGGGGCGATGCCCGCCCCGGCCCGGCGGCCAAGTTAAAAAAATAAATAATCCCGTTCAGTCTCAATGGCAGGGTGCGGGCCGGCCCGGCGGCGATTGCGGCGGGCAGCAGGCCTCTTGGACAGGTTGAGAGATAAAAAAATAATAATTCCCGTGCAGTCTCAATTGCGGGGTGCGGGCCGGGGAATAGGCCTCTTGGCCGGGGTGAATATGTTGGAACGCGGCGCGCGTAAATAGAAGCGGCTGGAGGTACCGGGGGCGAAGCCCGCCCCGGCCCGGAGGCCGAGTTAAAAAAAATAATAATCCCCGTTCAGTCTCAATGGCGGGGTGCGGGCCGGCCCGGCGGCGAGTGCGGCGGGCAGCAGGCCTCTTGGACAGGTTGAGAGATAAAAAAATAATAATTCCCGTGCAGTCTCAATGGCGGGGTGCGGGCCGGGGAATAGGCCTCTTGGCCGGGGTGAATAGTGTTGGAACACGGCCCGCGGAAATAGTAGCGGCTGGAGGTACCGGGGGCGATGCCCGCCCGGGCCCGGCGGCCAAGTTAAAAAAATAAATAATCCCCGTTCAGTCTCAATGGCAGGGTGCGGGCCGGCCCGGCGGCGATTGCGGCGGGCAGCAGGCCTCTTGGACAGGTTGAGAGATAAAAAAAATAATAATTCCCGTTCAGTCTCAATGGCAGGGTGCGGGCCGGCCCGGCGGCAATTGCGGCGGGCAGCAGGCCTCTTGGACAGGTTGAGAGATAAAAAAATAATAATTCCCATGCAGTCTCAATGGCGGGGTGCGGGCCGGGGAATAGGCCTCTTGGCCGGGGTGAATATGTTGGAACGCGGCGCGCGTAAATAGAAGCGGCTGGAGGTACCGGGGGCGAAGCCCGCCCCGGCCCGGAGGCCGAGTTAAAAAAAATAATAATCCCCGTCCAGTCTCAATGGCGGGGTGCGGGCCGGCCCGGCGGCGAGTGCGGCGGGCAGCAGGCCTCTTGGACAGGTTGAGAGATAAAAAAATAATAATTCCCGTGCAGCCTCAATGGCGGGGTGCGGGCCGGGGAATAGGCCTCTTGGCCGGGGTGAATATGTTGGAACGCGGCGCGCGTAAATAGAAGCGGCTGGAGGTACCGGGGGCGAAGCCCGCCCCGGCCCGGAGGCCGAGTTAAAAAAAATAATAATCCCCGTTCAGTCTCAATGGCGGGGTGCGGGCCGGCCCGGCGGCGAGTGCGGTGGGCAGCAGGCCTCTTGGACAGGTTGAGAGATAAAAAAATAATAATTCCCGTGCAGTCTCAATGGCGGGGTGCGGGCCGGGGAATAGGCCTCTTGGCCGGGGTGAATAGTGTTGGAACACGGCCCGCGGAAATAGTAGCGGCTGGAGGTACCGGGGGCGATGCCCGCCCCGGCCCGGCGGCCAAGTTAAAAAAATAAATAATCCCGTTCAGTCTCAATGGCAGGGTGCGGGCCGGCCCGGCGGCGATTGCGGCGGGCAGCAGGCCTCTTGGACAGGTTGAGAGATAAAAAAATAATAATTCCCATGCAGTCTCAATGGCGGGGTGCGGGCCGGGGAATAGGCCTCTTGGCCGGGGTGAATATGTTGGAACGCGGCGTGCGTAAATAGAAGCGGCTGGAGGTACCGGGGGCGAAGCCCGCCCCGGCCCGGAGGCCGAGTTAAAAAAAATAATAATCCCCGTTCAGTCTCAATGGCGGGGTGCGGGCCGGCCCGGCGGCGAGTGCGGCGGGCAGCAGGCCTCTTGGACAGGTTGAGAGATAAAAAAATAATAATTCCCGTGCAGTCTCAATGGCGGGGTGCGGGCCGGGGAATAGGCCTCTTGGCCGGGGTGAATATGTTGGAACGCGGCGCGCGTAAATAGAAGCGGCTGGAGGTACCGGGGGCGAAGCCCGCCCCGGCCCGGAGGCCGAGTTAAAAAAAATAATAATCCCCGTTCAGTCTCAATGGCGGGGTGCGGGCCGGCCCGGCGGCGAGTGCGGCGGGCAGCAGGCCTCTTGGACAGGTTGAGAGATAAAAAAATAATAATTCCCGTGCAGTCTCAATGGCGGGGTGCGGGCCGGGGAATAGGCCTCTTGGCCGGGGTGAATAGTGTTGGAACACGGCCCGCGGAAATAGTAGCGGCTGGAGGTACCGGGGGCGATGCCCGCCCCGGCCCGGCGGCCAAGTTAAAAAAATAAATAATCCCCGTTCAGTCTCAATGGCAGGGTGCGGGCCGGCCCGGCGGCGATTGCGGCGGGCAGCAGGCCTCTTGGACAGGTTGAGAGATAAAAAAATAATAATTCCCGTTCAGTCTCAATGGCAGGGTGCGGGCCGGCCCGGCGGCAATTGCGGCGGGCAGCAGGCCTCTTGGACAGGTTGAGAGATAAAAAAATAATAATTCCCATGCAGTCTCAATGGCGGGGTGCGGGCCGGGGAATAGGCCTCTTGGCCGGGGTGAATATGTTGGAACGCGGCGCGCGTAAATAGAAGCGGCTGGAGGTACCGGGGGCGAAGCCCGCCCCGGCCCGGAGGCCGAGTTAAAAAAAATAATAATCCCCGTTCAGTCTCAATGGCGGGGTGCGGTTCGGCCCGGCGGCGAGTGCGGCGGGCAGCAGGCCTCTTGGACAGGTTGAGAGATAAAAAAATAATAATTCCCGTGCAGTCTCAATGGCGGGGTGCGGGCCGGGAAATAGGCCTCTTGGCCGGGGTGAATATGTTGGAACGCGGCGCGCGTAAATAGAAGCGGCTGGAGGTACCGGGGGCGAAGCCCGCCCCGGCCCGGAGGCCGAGTTAAAAAAAATAATAATCCCCGTTCAGTCTCAATGGCGGGGTGCGGGCCGGCCCGGCGGCGATTGCGGCGGGCAGCAGGCCTCTTGGACAGGTTGAGAGATAAAAAAATAATAATTCCCGTGCAGTCTCAATGGCGGGGTGCGGGCCGGGGAGTAGGCCTCTTGGCCGGGGTGAATAGTGTTGGAACACGGCCCGCGGAAATAGTAGCGGCTGGAGGTACCGGGGGCGATGCCCGCCCCGGCCCGGCGGCCAAGTTAAAAAAATAAATAATCCCGTTCAGTCTCAATGGCAGGGTGCGGGCCGGCCCGGCGGCGATTGCGGCGGGCAGCAGGCCTCTTGGACAGGTTGAGAGATAAAAAAATAATAATTCCCATGCAGTCTCAATGGCGGGGTGCGGGCCGGGGAATAGGCCTCTTGGCCGGGGTGAATATGTTGGAACGCGGCGCGCGTAAATAGAAGCGGCTGGAGGTACCGGGGGCGAAGCCCGCCCCGGCCCGGAGGCCGAGTTAAAAAAAATAATAATCCCCGTTCAGTCTCAATGGCGGGGTGCGGGCCGGCCCGGCGGCGAGTGCGGCGGGCAGCAGGCCTCTTGGACAGGTTGAGAGATAAAAAAATAATAATTCCCGTGCAGTCTCAATGGCGGGTGCGGGCCGGGGAATAGGCCTCTTGGCCGGGGTGAATATGTTGGAACGCGGCGCGCGTAAATAGAAGCGGCTGGAGCTACCGGGGGCGAAGCCCGCCCCGGCCCGGAGGCCGAGTTAAAAAAAATAATAATCCCCGTTCAGTCTCAATGGCGGGGTGCGGGCCGGCCCGGCGGCGAGTGCGGCGGGCAGCAGGCCTCTTGGACAGGTTGAGAGATAAAAAAATAATAATTCCCGTGCAGTCTCAATGGCGGGGTGCGGGCCGGGGAATAGGCCTCTTGGCCGGGGTGAATAGTGTTGGAACACGGCCCGCGGAAATAGTAGCGGCTGGAGGTACCGGGGGCGATGCCCGCCCGGGCCTGGCGGCCAAGTTAAAAAAATAAATAATCCCCGTTCAGTCTCAATGGCAGGGTGCGGGCCGGCCCGGCGGCGATTGCGGCGGGCAGCAGGCCTCTTGGACAGGTTGAGAGATAAAAAAATAATAATTCCCGTTCAGTCTCAATGGCAGGGTGCGGGCCGGCCCGGCGGCAATTGCGGCGGGCAGCAGGCCTCTTGGACAGGTTGAGAGATAAAAAAATAATAATTCCCATGCAGTCTCAATGGCGGGGTGCGGGCCGGGGAATAGGCCTCTTGGCCGGGGTGAATATGTTGGAACGCGGCGCGCGTAAATAGAAGCGGCTGGAGGTACCGGGGGCGAAGCCCGCCCCGGCCCGGAGGCCGAGTTAAAAAAAATAATAATCCCCGTTCAGTCTCAATGGCGGGGTGCGGGCCGGCCCGGCGGCGAGTGCGGCGGGCAGCAGGCCTCTTGGACAGGTTGAGAGATAAAAAAATAATAATTCCCGTGCAGTCTCAATGGCGGGGTGCGGGCCGGGGAATAGGCCTCTTGGCCGGGGTGAATATGTTGGAACGCGGCGCGCGTAAATAGAAGCGGCTGGAGGTACCGGGGGCGAAGCCCGCCCCGGCCCGGAGGCCGAGTTAAAAAAAATAATAATCCCCGTTCAGTCTCAATGGCGGGGTGCGGGCCGGCCCGGCGGCGATTGCGGCGGGCAGCAGGCCTCTTGGACAGGTTGACAGATTAAAAAATAATAATTCCCGTGCAGTCTCAATGGCGGGGTGCGGGCCGGGGAATAGGCCTCTTGGCCGGGGTGAATAGTGTTGGAACACGGCCCGCGGAAATAGTAGCGGCTGGAGGTACCGGGGGCGATGCCCGCCCCGGCCCGGCGGCCAAGTTAAAAAAATAAATAATCCCGTTCAGTCTCAATGGCAGGGTGCGGGCCGGCCCGGCGGCGATTGCGGCGGGCAGCAGGCCTCTTGGACAGGTTGAGAGATAAAAAAAATAATAATTCCCATGCAGTCTCAATGGCGGGGTGCGGGCCGGGGAATAGGCCTCTTGGCCGGGGTGAATATGTTGGAACGCGGCGCGCGTAAATAGAAGCGGCTGGAGGTACCGGGGGCGAAGCCCGCCCCGGCCCGGAGGCCGAGTTAAAAAAAATAATAATCCCCGTTCAGTCTCAATGGCGGGGTGCGGGCCGGCCCGGCGGCGAGTGCGGCGGGCAGCAGGCCTCTTGGACAGGTTGAGAGATAAAAAAATAATAATTCCCGTGCAGTCTCAATGGCGGGGTGCGGGCCGGGGAATAGGCCTCTTGGCCGGGGTGAATAGTGTTGGAACACGGCCCGCGGAAATAGTAGCGGCTGGAGGTACCGGGGGCGATGCCCGCCCGGGCCCGGCGGCCAAGTTAAAAAAATAAATAATCCCCGTTCAGTCTCAATGGCAGGGTGCGGGCCGGCCCGGCGGCGATTGCGGCGGGCAGCAGGCCTCTTGGACAGGTTGAGAGATAAAAAAATAATAATTCCCGTTCAGTCTCAATGGCAGGGTGCGGGCCGGCCCGGCGGCAATTGCGGCGGGCAGCAGGCCTCTTGGACAGGTTGAGAGATAAAAAAATAATAATTCCCATGCAGTCTCAATGGCGGGGTGCGGGCCGGGGAATAGGCCTCTTGGCCGGGGTGAATATGTTGGAACGCGGCGCGCGTAAATAGAAGCGGCTGGAGGTACCGGGGGCGAAGCCCGCCCCGGCCCGGAGGCCGAGTTAAAAAAAATAATAATCCCCGTTCAGTCTCAATGGCGGGGTGCGGGCCGGCCCGGCGGCGAGTGCGGCGGGCAGCAGGCCTCTTGGACAGGTTGAGAGATAAAAAAATAATAATTCCCGTGCAGTCTCAATGGCGGGGTGCGGGCCGGGGAATAGGCCTCTAGGCCGGGGTGAATATTTTGGAACGCGGCGTGCGTAAATAGAAGCGGCTGGAGGTACCGGGGGCGAAGCCCGCCCCGGCCCGGAGGCCGAGTTAAAAAAAATAATAATCCCCGTTCAGTCTCAATGGCGGGGTGCGGGCCGGCCCGGCGGCGATTGCGGCGGGCAGCAGGCCTCTTGGACAGGTTGACAGATTAAAAAATAATAATTCCCGTGCAGTCTCAATGGCGGGGTGCGGGCCGGGGAATAGGCCTCTTGGCCGGGGTGAATAGTGTTGGAACACGGCCCGCGGAAATAGTAGCGGCTGGAGGGACCGGGGGCGATGCCCGCCCCGGCCCGGCGGCCAAGTTAAAAAAATAAATAATCCCGTTCAGTCTCAATGGCAGGGTGCGGGCCGGCCCGGCGGCGATTGCGGCGGGCAGCAGGCCTCTTGGACAGGTTGAGAGATAAAAAAATAATAATTCCCATGCAGTCTCAATGGCGGGGTGCGGGCCGGGGAATAGGCCTCTTGGCCGGGGTGAATATGTTGGAACGCGGCGCGCGTAAATAGAAGCGGCTGGAGGTACCGGGGGCGAAGCCCGCCCCGGCCCGGAGGCCGAGTTAAAAAAAATAATAATCCCCGTTCAGTCTCAATGGCGGGGTGCGGGCCGGCCCGGCGGCGAGTGCGGCGGGCAGCAGGCCTCTTGGACAGGTTGAGAGATAAAAAAATAATAATTCCCGTGCAGTCTCAATGGCGGGGTGCGGGCCGGGGAATAGGCCTCTTGGCCGGGGTGAATATGTTGGAACGCGGCGCGCGTAAATAGAAGCGGCTGGAGGTACCGGGGGCGAAGCCCGCCCCGGCCCGGAGGCCGAGTTAAAAAAAATAATAATCCCCGTTCAGTCTCAATGGCGGGGTGCGGGCCGGCCCGGCGGCGAGTGCGGCGGGCAGCAGGCCTCTTGGACAGGTTGAGAGATAAAAAAATAATAATTCCCGTGCAGTCTCAATGGCGGGGTGCGGGCCGGGGAATAGGCCTCTTGGCCGGGGTGAATAGTGTTGGAACACGGCCCGCGGAAATAGTAGCGGCTGGAGGTACCGGGGGCGATGCCCGCCCGGGCCCGGCGGCCAAGTTAAAAAAATAAATAATCCCCGTTCAGTCTCAATGGCAGGGTGCGGGCCGGCCCGGCGGCGATTGCGGCGGGCAGCAGGCCTCTTGGACAGGTTGAGAGATAAAATAATAATAATTCCCGTTCAGTCTCAATGGCAGGGTGCGGGCCGGCCCGGCGGCAATTGCGGCGGGCAGCAGGCCTCTTGGACAGGTTGAGAGATAAAAAAATAATAATTCCCATGCAGTCTCAATGGCGGGGTGCGGGCCGGGGAATAGGCCTCTTGGCCGGGGTGAATATGTTGGAACGCGGCGCGCGTAAATAGAAGCGGCTGGAGGTACCGGGGGCGAAGCCCGCCCCGGCCCGGAGGCCGAGTTAAAAAAAATAATAATCCCCGTTCAGTCTCAATGACGGGGTGCGGGCCGGCCCGGCGGCGAGTGCGGCGGGCAGCAGGCCTCTTGGACAGGTTGAGAGATAAAAAAATAATAATTCCCGTGCAGTCTCAATGGCGGGGTGCGGGCCGGGGAATAGGCCTCTTGGCCGGGGTGAATATGTTGGAACGCGGCGCGCGTAAATAGAAGCGGCTGGAGGTACCGGGGGCGAAGCCCGCCCCGGCCCGGAGGCCGAGTTAAAAAAAATAATAATCCCCGTTCAGTCTCAATGGCGGGGTGCGGGCCGGCCCGGCGGCGATTGCGGCGGGCAGCAGGCCTCTTGGACAGGTTGAGAGATAAAAAAATAATAATTCCCATGCAGTCTCAATGGCGGGGTGCGGGCCGGGGAATAGGCCTCTTGGCCGGGGTGAATATGTTGGAACGCGGCGCGCGTAAATAGAAGCGGCTGGAGGTACCGGGGGCGAAGCCCGCCCCGGCCCGGAGGCCGAGTTAAAAAAAATAATAATCCCCGTTCAGTCTCAATGGCGGGGTGCGGGCCGGCCCGGCGGCGAGTGCGGCGGGCAGCAGGCCTCTTGGACAGGTTGAGAGATAAAAAAATAATAATTCCCGTGCAGTCTCAATGGCGGGGTGCGGGCCGGGGAATAGGCCTCTTGGCCGGGGTGAATATGTTGGAACGCGGCGCGCGTAAATAGAAGCGGCTGGAGGTACCGGGGGCGAAGCCCGCCCCGGCCCGGAGGCCGAGTTAAAAAAAATAATAATCCCCGTTCAGTCTCAATGGCGGGGTGCGGGCCGGCCCGGCGGCGATTGCGGCGGGCAGCAGGCCTCTTGGACAGGTTGACAGATAAAAAAATAATAATTCCCGTGCAGTCTCAATGGCGGGGTGCGGGCCGGGGAATAGGCCTCTTGGCCGGGGTGAATAGTGTTGGAACACGGCCCGCGGAAATAGTAGCGGCTGGAGGTACCGGGGGCGATGCCCGCCCGGGCCCGGCGGCCAAGTTAAAAAAATAAATAATCCCCGTTCAGTCTCAATGGCAGGGTGCGGGCCGGCCCGGCGGCGATTGCGGCGGGCAGCAGGCCTCTTGGACAGGTTGAGAGATAAAAAAATAATAATTCCCGTTCAGTCTCAATGGCAGGGTGCGGGCCGGCCCGGCGGCAATTGCGGCGGGCAGCAGGCCTCTTGGACAGGTTGAGAGATAAAAAAATAATAATTCCCATGCAGTCTCAATGGCGGGGTGCGGGCCGGGGAATAGGCCTCTTGGCCGGGGTGAATATGTTGGAACGCGGCGCGCGTAAATAGAAGCGGCTGGAGGTATCGGGGGCGAAGCCCGCCCCGGCCCGGAGGCCGAGTTAAAAAAAATAATAATCCCCGTTCAGTCTCAATGGCGGGGTGCGGGCCGGCCCGGCGGCGAGTGCGGCGGGCAGCAGGCCTCTTGGACAGGTTGAGAGATAAAAAAATAATAATTCCCGTGCAGTCTCAATGGCGGGGTGCGCCGGGGAATAGGCCTCTTGGCCGGGGTGAATATGTTGGAACGCGGCGCGCGTAAATAGAAGCGGCTGGAGGTACCGGGGGCGAAGCCCGCCCCGGCCCGGAGGCCGAGTTAAAAAAAATAATAATCCCCGTTCAGTCTCAATGGCGGGGTGCGGGCCGGCCCGGCGGCGAGTGCGGTGGGCAGCAGGCCTCTTGGACAGGTTGAGAGATAAAAAAATAATAATTCCCGTGCAGTCTCAATGGCGGGGTGCGGGCCGGGGAATAGGCCTCTTGGCCGGGGTGAATAGTGTTGGAACACGGCCCGCGGAAATAGTAGCGGCTGGAGGTACCGGGGGCGATGCCCGCCCCGGCCCGGCGGCCAAATTAAAAAAATAAATAATCCCGTTCAGTCTCAATGGCAGGGTGCGGGCCGGCCCGGCGGCGATTGCGGCGGGCAGCAGGCCTCTTGGACAGGTTGAGAGATAAAAAAATAATAATTCCCATGCAGTCTCAATGGCGGGGTGCGGGCCGGGGAATAGGCCTCTTGGCCGGGGTGAATATGTTGGAACGCGGCGTGCGTAAATAGAAGCGGCTGGAGGTACCGGGGGCGAAGCCCGCCCCGGCCCGGAGGCCGAGTTAAAAAAAATAATAATCCCCGTTCAGTCTCAATGGCGGGGTGCGGGCCGGCCCGGCGGCGAGTGCGGCGGGCAGCAGGCCTCTTGGACAGGTTGAGAGATAAAAAAATAATAATTCCCGTGCAGTCTCAATGGCGGGGTGCGGGCCGGGGAATAGGCCTCTTGGCCGGGGTGAATATGTTGGAACGCGGCGCGCGTAAATAGAAGCGGCTGGAGGTACCGGGGGCGAAGCCCGCCCCGGCCCGGAGGCCGAGTTAAAAAAAATAATAATCCCCGTTCAGTCTCAATGGCGGGGTGCGGGCCGGCCCGGCGGCGAGTGCGGCGGGCAGCAGGCCTCTTGGACAGGTTGAGAGATAAAAAAATAATAATTCCCGTGCAGTCTCAATGGCGGGGTGCGGGCCGGGGAATAGGCCTCTTGGCCGGGGTGAATAGTGTTGGAACACGGCCCGCGGAAATAGTAGCGGCTGGAGGTACCGGGGGCGATGCCCGCCCCGGCCCGGCGGCCAAGTTAAAAAAATAAATAATCCCCGTTCAGTCTCAATGGCAGGGTGCGGGCCGGCCCGGCGGCGATTGCGGCGGGCAGCAGGCCTCTTGGACAGGTTGAGAGATAAAAAAATAATAATTCCCGTTCAGTCTCAATGGCAGGGTGCGGGCCGGCCCGGCGGCAATTGCGGCGGGCAGCAGGCCTCTTGGACAGGTTGAGAGATAAAAAAATAATAATTCCCATGCAGTCTCAATGGCGGGGTGCGGGCCGGGGAATAGGCCTCTTGGCCGGGGTGAATATGTTGGAACGCGGCGCGCGTAAATAGAAGCGGCTGGAGGTACCGGGGGCGAAGCCCGCCCCGGCCCGGAGGCCGAGTTAAAAAAAATAATAATCCCCGTTCAGTCTCAATGGCGGGGTGCGGGCCGGCCCGGCGGCGAGTGCGGCGGGCAGCAGGCCTCTTGGACAGGTTGAGAGATAAAAAAATAATAATTCCCGTGCAGTCTCAATGGCGGGGTGCGGGCCGGGAAATAGGCCTCTTGGCCGGGGTGAATATGTTGGAACGCGGCGCGCGTAAATAGAAGCGGCTGGAGGTACCGGGGGCGAAGCCCGCCCCGGCCCGGAGGCCGAGTTAAAAAAAATAATAATCCCCGTTCAGTCTCAATGGCGGGGTGCGGGCCGGCCCGGCGGCGATTGCGGCGGGCAGCAGGCCTCTTGGACAGGTTGAGAGATAAAAAAATAATAATTCCCGTGCAGTCTCAATGGCGGGGTGCGGGCCGGGGAGTAGGCCTCTTGGCCGGGGTGAATAGTGTTGGAACACGGCCCGCGGAAATAGTAGCGGCTGGAGGTACCGGGGGCGATGCCCGCCCCGGCCCGGCGGCCAAGTTAAAAAAATAAATAATCCCGTTCAGTCTCAATGGCAGGGTGCGGGCCGGCCCGGCGGCGATTGCGGCGGGCAGCAGGCCTCTTGGACAGGTTGAGAGATAAAAAAATAATAATTCCCATGCAGTCTCAATGGCGGGGTGCGGGCCGGGGAATAGGCCTCTTGGCCGGGGTGAATATGTTGGAACGCGGCGCGCGTAAATAGAAGCGGCTGGAGGTACCGGGGGCGAAGCCCGCCCCGGCCCGGAGGCCGAGTTAAAAAAAATAATAATCCCCGTTCAGTCTCAATGGCGGGGTGCGGGCCGGCCCGGCGGCGAGTGCGGCGGGCAGCAGGCCTCTTGGACAGGTTGAGAGATAAAAAAATAATAATTCCCGTGCAGTCTCAATGGCGGGGTGCGGGCCGGGGAATAGGCCTCTTGGCCGGGGTGAATATGTTGGAACGCGGCGCGCGTAAATAGAAGCGGCTGGAGCTACCGGGGGCGAAGCCCGCCCCGGCCCGGAGGCCGAGTTAAAAAAAATAATAATCCCCGTTCAGTCTCAATGGCGGGGTGCGGGCCGGCCCGGCGGCGAGTGCGGCGGGCAGCAGGCCTCTTGGACAGGTTGACAGATAAAAAAATAATAATTCCCGTGCAGTCTCAATGGCGGGGTGCGGGCCGGGGAATAGGCCTCTTGGCCGGGGTGAATAGTGTTGGAACACGGCCCGCGGAAATAGTAGCGGCTGGAGGTACCGGGGGCGATGCCCGCCCGGGCCCGGCGGCCAAGTTAAAAAAATAAATAATCCCCGTTCAGTCTCAATGGCAGGGTGCGGGCCGGCCCGGCGGCGATTGCGGCGGGCAGCAGGCCTCTTGGACAGGTTGAGAGATAAAAAAATAATAATTCCCGTTCAGTCTCAATGGCAGGGTGCGGGCCGGCCCGGCGGCAATTGCGGCGGGCAGCAGGCCTCTTGGACAGGTTGAGAGATAAAAAAATAATAATTCCCATGCAGTCTCAATGGCGGGGTGCGGGCCGGGGAATAGGCCTCTTGGCCGGGGTGAATATGTTGGAACGCGGCGCGCGTAAATAGAAGCGGCTGGAGGTACCGGGGGCGAAGCCCGCCCCGGCCCGGAGGCCGAGTTAAAAAAAATAATAATCCCCGTTCAGTCTCAATGGCGGGGTGCGGGCCGGCCCGGCGGCGAGTGCGGCGGGCAGCAGGCCTCTTGGACAGGTTGAGAGATAAAAAAATAATAATTCCCGTGCAGTCTCAATGGCGGGGTGCGGGCCGGGGAATAGGCCTCTTGGCCGGGGTGAATATGTTGGAACGCGGCGCGCGTAAATAGAAGCGGCTGGAGGTACCGGGGGCGAAGCCCGCCCCGGCCCGGAGGCCGAGTTAAAAAAAATAATAATCCCCGTTCAGTCTCAATGGCGGGGTGCGGGCCGGCCCGGCGGCGATTGCGGCGGGCAGCAGGCCTCTTGGACAGGTTGACAGATTAAAAAATAATAATTCCCGTGCAGTCTCAATGGCGGGGTGCGGGCCGGGGAATAGGCCTCTTGGCCGGGGTGAATAGTGTTGGAACACGGCCCGCGGAAATAGTAGCGGCTGGAGGTACCGGGGGCGATGCCCGCCCCGGCCCGGCGGCCAAGTTAAAAAAATAAATAATCCCGTTCAGTCTCAATGGCAGGGTGCGGGCCGGCCCGGCGGCGATTGCGGCGGGCAGCAGGCCTCTTGGACAGGTTGAGAGATAAAAAAATAATAATTCCCATGCAGTCTCAATGGCGGGGTGCGGGCCGGGGAATAGGCCTCTTGGCCGGGGTGAATATGTTGGAACGCGGCGCGCGTAAATAGAAGCGGCTGGAGGTACCGGGGGCGAAGCCCGCCCCGGCCCGGAGGCCGAGTTAAAAAAAATAATAATCCCCGTTCAGTCTCAATGGCGGGGTGCGGGCCGGCCCGGCGGCGAGTGCGGCGGGCAGCAGGCCTCTTGGACAGGTTGAGAGATAAAAAAATAATAATTCCCGTGCAGTCTCAATGGCGGGGTGCGGGCCGGGGAATAGGCCTCTTGGCCGGGGTGAATATGTTGGAACGCGGCGCGCGTAAATAGAAGCGGCTGGAGCTACCGGGGGCGAAGCCCGCCCCGGCCCGGAGGCCGAGTTAAAAAAAATAATAATCCCCGTTCAGTCTCAATGGCGGGGTGCGGGCCGGCCCGGCGGCGAGTGCGGCGGGCAGCAGGCCTCTTGGACAGGTTGAGAGATAAAAAAATAATAATTCCCGTGCAGTCTCAATGGCGGGGTGCGGGCCGGGGAATAGGCCTCTTGGCCGGGGTGAATAGTGTTGGAACACGGCCCGCGGAAATAGTAGCGGCTGGAGGTACCGGGGGCGATGCCCGCCCGGGCCCGGCGGCCAAGTTAAAAAAATAAATAATCCCCGTTCAGTCTCAATGGCAGGGTGCGGGCCGGCCCGGCGGCGATTGCGGCGGGCAGCAGGCCTCTTGGACAGGTTGAGAGATAAAAAAATAATAATTCCCGTTCAGTCTCAATGGCAGGGTGCGGGCCGGCCCGGCGGCAATTGCGGCGGGCAGCAGGCCTCTTGGACAGGTTGAGAGATAAAAAAATAATAATTCCCATGCAGTCTCAATGGCGGGGTGCGGGCCGGGGAATAGGCCTCTTGGCCGGGGTGAATATGTTGGAACGCGGCGCGCGTAAATAGAAGCGGCTGGAGGTACCGGGGGCGAAGCCCGCCCCGGCCCGGAGGCCGAGTTAAAAAAAATAATAATCCCCGTTCAGTCTCAATGACGGGGTGCGGGCCGGCCCGGCGGCGAGTGCGGCGGGCAGCAGGCCTCTTGGACAGGTTGAGAGATAAAAAAATAATAATTCCCGTGCAGTCTCAATGGCGGGGTGCGGGCCGGGGAATAGGCCTCTTGGCCGGGGTGAATATGTTGGAACGCGGCGCGCGTAAATAGAAGCGGCTGGAGGTACCGGGGGCGAAGCCCGCCCCGGCCCGGAGGCCGAGTTAAAAAAAATAATAATCCCCGTTCAGTCTCAATGGCGGGGTGCGGGCCGGCCCGGCGGCGATTGCGGCGGGCAGCAGGCCTCTTGGACAGGTTGAGAGATAAAAAAATAATAATTCCCATGCAGTCTCAATGGCGGGGTGCGGGCCGGGGAATAGGCCTCTTGGCCGGGGTGAATATGTTGGAACGCGGCGCGCGTAAATAGAAGCGGCTGGAGGTACCGGGGGCGAAGCCCGCCCCGGCCCGGAGGCCGAGTTAAAAAAAATAATAATCCCCGTTCAGTCTCAATGGCGGGGTGCGGGCCGGCCCGGCGGCGAGTGCGGCGGGCAGCAGGCCTCTTGGACAGGTTGAGAGATAAAAAAATAATAATTCCCGTGCAGTCTCAATGGCGGGGTGCGGGCCGGGGAATAGGCCTCTTGGCCGGGGTGAATATGTTGGAACGCGGCGCGCGTAAATAGAAGCGGCTGGAGGTACCGGGGGCGAAGCCCGCCCCGGCCCGGAGGCCGAGTTAAAAAAAATAATAATCCCCGTTCAGTCTCAATGGCGGCGTGCGGGCCGGCCCGGCGGCGATTGCGGCGGGCAGCAGGCCTCTTGGACAGGTTGACAGATAAAAAAATAATAATTCCCGTGCAGTCTCAATGGCGGGGTGCGGGCCGGGGAATAGGCCTCTTGGCCGGGGTGAATAGTGTTGGAACACGGCCCGCGGAAATAGTAGCGGCTGGAGGTACCGGGGGCGATGCCCGCCCCGGCCCGGCGGCCAAGTTAAAAAAATAAATAATCCCGTTCAGTCTCAATGGCAGGGTGCGGGCCGGCCCGGCGGCGATTGCGGCGGGCAGCAGGCCTCTTGGACAGGTTGAGAGATAAAAAAATAATAATTCCCATGCAGTCTCAATGGCGGGGTGCGGGCCGGGGAATAGGCCTCTTGGCCGGGGTGAATATGTTGGAACGCGGCGCGCGTAAATAGAAGCGGCTGGAGGTACCGGGGGCGAAGCCCGCCCCGGCCCGGAGGCCGAGTTAAAAAAAATAATAATCCCCGTTCAGTCTCAATGGCGGGGTGCGGGCCGGCCCGGCGGCGAGTGCGGCGGGCAGCAGGCCTCTTGGACAGGTTGAGAGATAAAAAAATAATAATTCCCGTGCAGTCTCAATGGCGGGGTGCGGGCCGGGGAATAGGCCTCTTGGCCGGGGTGAATATGTTGGAACGCGGCGCGCGTAAATAGAAGCGGCTGGAGGTACCGGGGGCGAAGCCCGCCCCGGCCCGGAGGCCGAGTTAAAAAAAATAATAATCCCCGTTCAGTCTCAATGGCGGGGTGCGGGCCGGCCCGGCGGCGAGTGCGGCGGGCAGCAGGCCTCTTGGACAGGTTGAGAGATAAAAAAATAATAATTCCCGTGCAGTCTCAATGGCGGGGTGCGGGCCGGGGAATAGGCCTCTTGGCCGGGGTGAATAGTGTTGGAACACGGCCCGCGGAAATAGTAGCGGCTGGAGGTACCGGGGGCGATGCCCGCCCGGGCCCGGCGGCCAAGTTAAAAAAATAAATAATCCCCGTTCAGTCTCAATGGCAGGGTGCGGGCCGGCCCGGCGGCGATTGCGGCGGGCAGCAGGCCTCTTGGACAGGTTGAGAGATAAAAAAATAATAATTCCCGTGCAGTCTCAATGGCGGGGTGCGGGCCGGGGAATAGGCCTCTTGGCCGGGGTGAATAGTGTTGGAACACGGCCCGCGGAAATAGTAGCGGCTGGAGGTACCGGGGAGGATGCCCGCCCCGGGCCGGCGGCCAAGTTAAAAAAATAAATAATCCCCGTTCAATCTCAATGGCAGGGTGCGGGCCGGCCCGGCGGCGAGTGCGGCGGGCAGCAGGCCTCTTGGACAGGTTGAGAGATAAAAAAATAATAATTCCCGTTCAGTCTCAATGGCAGGGTGCGGGCCGGCCCGGCGGCGATTGCGGCGGGCAGCAGGCCTCTTGGACAGGTTGAGAGATAAAAAAATAATAATTCCCATGCAGTCTCAATGGCGGGGTGCGGGCCGGGGAATAGGCCTCTTGGCCGGGGTGAATATGTTGGAACGCGGCGCGCGTAAATAGAAGCGGCTGGAGGTACCGGGGGCGAAGCCCGCCCCGGCCCGGAGGCCGAGTTAAAAAAAATAATAATCCCCGTTCAGTCTCAATGGCGGGGTGCGGGCCGGCCCGGCGGCGAGTGCGGCGGGCAGCAGGCCTCTTGGACAGGTTGAGAGATAAAAAAATAATAATTCCCGTGCAGTCTCAATGGCGGGGTGCGGGCCGGGGAATAGGCCTCTTGGCCGGGGTGAATAGTGTTGGAACACGGCCCGCGGGAATAGTAGCGGCTGGAGGTACCGGGGGCGATGCCCGCCCCGGCCCGGCGGCCAAGTTAAAAAAATAAATAATCCCCGTTCAGTCTCAATGGCAGGGTGCGGGCCGGCCCGGCGGCGATTGCGGCGGGCAGCAGGCCTCTTGGACAGGTTGAGAGATAAAAAAATAATAATTCCCGTGCAGTCTCAATGGCGGGGTGCGGGCCGGGGAATAGGCCTCTTGGCCGGGGTGAATAGTGTTGGAACACGGCCCGCGGAAATAGTAGCGGCTGGAGGTACCGGGGGCGATGCCCGCCCCGGGCCGGCGGCCAAGTTAAAAAAATAAATAATCCCCGTTCAGTCTCAATGGCAGGGTGCGGGCCGGCCCGGCGGCGAGTGCGGCGGGCAGCAGGCCTCTTGGACAGGTTGAGAGATAAAAAAATAATAATTCCCGTTCAGTCTCAATGGCAGGGTGCGGGCCGGCCCGGCGGCGATTGCGGCGGGCAGCAGGCCTCTTGGACAGGTTGAGAGATAAAAAAATAATAATTCCCATGCAGTCTCAATGGCGGGGTGCGGGCCGGGGAATAGGCCTCTTGGCCGGGGTGAATATGTTGGAACGCGGCGCGCGTAAATAGAAGCGGCTGGAGGTACCGGGGGCGAAGCCCGCCCCGGCCCGGAGGCCCAGTTAAAAAAAATAATAATCCCCGTTCAGTCTCAATGGCGGGGTGCGGGCCGGCCAGGCGGCGAGTGCGGCGGGCAGCAGGCCTCTTGGACAGGTTGAGAGATAAAAAAATAATAATTCCCATGCAGTCTCAATGGCGGGGTGCGGGCCGGGGAATAGGCCTCTTGGCCGGGGTGAATATGTTGGAACGCGGCGCGCGTAAATAGAAGCGGCTGGAGGTACCGGGGGCGAAGCCCGCCCTGGCCCGGAGGCCGAGTTAAAAAAAATAATAATCCCCGTTCAGTCTCAATGGCGGGGTGCGGGCCGGCCCGGCGGCGAGTGCGGCGGGCAGCAGGCCTCTTGGACAGGTTGAGAGATAAAAAAATAATAATTCCCATGCAGTCTCAATGGCGGGGTGCGGGCCGGGGAATAGGCCTCTTGGCCGGGGTGAATAGTGTTGGAACACGGCCCGCGGAAATAGTAGCGGCTGGAGGTACCGGGGGCGATGCCCGCCCCGGCCCGGCGGCCAAGTTAAAAAAATAAATAATCCCCGTTCAGTCTCAATGGCAGGGTGCGGGCCGGCCCGGCGGCGAGTGCGGCGGGCAGCAGGCCTCTTGGACAGGTTGAGAGATAAAAAAATAATAATCCCCGTTCAGTCTCAATGGCGGGGTGCGGGCCGGGGAATAGGCCTCTTGGCCGGGGTGCATATGTTGGAACGCTTCGCGCGTAAATAGAAGCGGCTGGAGGTACCGGGGGCGAAGCCCGCCCCGGCCCGGAGGCCGAGTTAAAAAAAATAATAATCCCCGTTCAGTCTCAATGGCGGGGTGCGGGCCGGCCCGGAGGCGAGTGCGGCGGGCAGCAGGCCTCTTGGACAGGTTGAGAGATAAAAAAATAATAATTCCCGTGCAGTCTCAATGGCGGGGTGCGGGCCGGGGAATAGGCCTCTTGGCCGGGGTGAATAGTGTTGGAACACGGCCCGCGGGAATAGTAGCGGCTGGAGGTACCGGGGGCGATGCCCGCCCCGGCCCGGCGGCCAAGTTAAAAAAATAAATAATCCCCTTTCATTCTCAATGGCAGGGTGCGGGCCGGCCCGGCGGCGATTGCGGCGGGCAGCAGGCCTCTTGGACAGGTTGAGAGATAAAAAAATAATAATTCCCGTGCAGTCTCAATGGCGGGGTGCGGGCCGGGGAATAGGCCTCTTGGCCGGGGTGAATAGTGTTGGAACACGGCCCGCGGAAATAGTAGCGGCTGGAGGTACCGGGGGCGATGCCCGCCCCGGGCCGGCGGCCAAGTTAAAAAAATAAATAATCCCCGTTCAGTCTCAATGGCAGGGTGCGGGCCGGCCCGGCGGCGAGTGCGGCGGGCAGCAGGCCTCTTGGACAGGTTGAGAGATAAAAAAATAATAATTCCCGTTCAGTCTCAATGGCAGGGTGCGGGCCGGCCCGGCGGTGATTGCGGCGGGCAGCAGGCCTCTTGGACAGGTTGAGAGATAAAAAAATAATAATTCCCATGCAGTCTCAATGGCGGGGTGCAGGCCGGGGAATAGGCCTCTTGGCCGGGGTGAATATGTTGGAACGCGGCGCGCGTAAATAGAAGCGGCTGGAGGTACCGGGGGCGAAGCCCGCCCCGGCCCGGAGGCCCAGTTAAAAAAAATAATAATCCCCGTTCAGTCTCAATGGCGGGGTGCGGCCGGCCCGGCGGCGAGTGCGGCGGGCAGCAGGCCTCTTGGACAGGTTGAGAGATAAAAAAATAATAATTCCCGTGCAGTCTCAATGGCGGGGTGCGGGCCGGGGAATAGGCCTCTTGGCCGGGGTGAATAGTGTTGGAACACGGCCCGCGGGAATAGTAGCGGCTGGAGGTACCGGGGGCGATGCCCGCCCCGGCCCGGCGGCCAAGTTAAAAAAATAAATAATCCCCGTTCAGTCTCAATGGCAGGGTGCGGGCCGGCCCGGCGGCGATTGCGGCGGGTGGCAGGCCTCTTGGACAGGTTGAGAGATAAAAAAATAATAATTCCCGTGCAGTCTCAATGGCGGGGTGCGGGCCGGGGAATAGGCCTCTTGGCCGGGGTGAATATGTTGGAACGCGGCGCGCGTAAATAGAAGCGGCTGGAGGTACCGGGGGCGAAGCCCGCCCCGGCCCGGAGGCCGAGTTAAAAAAAATAATAATCCCCGTTCAGTCTCAATGGCGGGTGCGGGCCGGCCCGGCGGCGAGTGCGGCGGGCAGCAGGCCTCTTGGACAGGTTGAGAGATAAAAAAATAATAATTCCCGTGCAGTCTCAATGGCGGTGTGCGGGCCGGGGAATAGGCCTCTTGGCCGGGGTGAATAGTGTTGGAACACGGCCCGCGGAAATAGTAGCGGCTGGAGGTACGGGGGCGATGCCCGCCCCGGGCCGGCGGCCAAGTTAAAAAAATAAATAATCCCCGTTCAGTCTCAATGGCAGGGTGCGGGCCGGCCCGGCGGCGATTGCGGCGGGCAGCAGGCCTCTTGGACAGGTTGAGAGATATAAAAATAATAATTCCCGTGCAGTCTCAATGGCGGGGTGCGGGCCGGCCCGGCGGACGAGTGTGGCCGGGGAAGAGGCCTCTTGGCCGGGGTGAATATGTTGGAACGCGGCGCGCGTAAATAGAAGCGGCTGGAGGTACCGGGGGCGAAGCCCGCCCCGGCCCGGAGGCCGAGTTAAAAAAAATAATAATCCCGTTCAGTCTCAATGGCGGGGTGCGGGCCGGCCCGGCGGCGAGTGCGGCGGGCAGCAGGCCTCTTGGACAGGTTGAGAGATAAAAAAATAATAATTCCCGTGCAGTCTCAACGGCGGGGTGCGGGCCGGCCCGGCGGACGAGTGTGGCCGGGGAAGAAGGGGTGAATATGTTGGAACGCGGCGCGCGTAAATAGAAGCGGCTGGAGGTACCGGGGGAGAAGCCCGCCCCGGCCCGGAGGCCGAGTTAAAAAAAATAATAATCCCCGTTCAGTCTCAATGGCGGGGTGCGGGCCGGCCCGGCGGCGAGTGCGGCGGGCAGCAGGCCTCTTGGACAGGTTGAGAGATAAAAAAATAATAATTCCCGTGCAGTCTCAATGGCGGGGTGCGGGCCGGCCCGGCGGACGAGTGTGGCCGGGGAAGAGGCCTCTTGGCCGGGGTGAATATGTTGGAACGCGGCGCGCGTAAATAGAAGCGGCTGGAGGTACCGGGGGCGAAGCCCGCCCCGGCCCGGAGGCCGAGTTAAAAAAAATAATAATCCCCGTTCAGTCTCAATGGCGGGGTGCGGGCCGGCCCGGCGGCGAGTGCGGCGGGCAGCAGGCCTCTTGGACAGGTTGAGAGATAAAAAAATAATAATTCCCGTGCAGTCTCAATGGCGGGGTGCGGGCCGGGGAATAGGCCTCTTGGCCGGGGTGAATAGTGTTGGAACACGGCCCGCGGAAATAGTAGCGGCTGGAGGTACCGGGGGCGATGCCCGCCCCGGCCCGGCGGCCAAGTTAAAAAAATAAATAATCCCGTTCAGTCTCAATGGCAGGGTGCGGGCCGGCCCGGCGGCGATTGCGGCGGGCAGCAGGCCTCTTGGACAGGTTGAGAGATAAAAAAATAATAATTCCCATGCAGTCTCAATGGCGGGGTGCGGGCCGGTGAATAGGCCTCTTGGCCGGGGTGAATATGTTGGAACGCGGCGCGCGTAAATAGAAGCGGCTGGAGGTACCGGGGGCGAAGCCCGCCCCGGCCCGGAGGCCGAGTTAAAAAAAATAATAATCCCCGTTCAGTCTCAATGGCGGGGTGCGGGCCGGCCCGGCGGCGAGTGCGGCGGGCAGCAGGCCTCTTGGACAGGTTGAGAGATAAAAAAATAATAATTCCCGTGCAGTCTCAATGGCGGGGTGCGGGCCGGGGAATAGGCCTCTTGGCCGGGGTGAATAGTGTTGGAACACGGCCCGCGGAAATAGTAGCGGCTGGAGGTACCGGGGGCGATGCCCGCCCTGGCCCAGCGGCCAAGTTAAAAAAATAAATAATCCCGTTCAGTCTCAATGGCAGGGTGCGGGCCGGCCCGGCGGCGATTGCGGCGGGCAGCAGGCCTCTTGGACAGGTTGAGAGATAAAAAAATAATAATTCCCATGCAGTCTCAATGGCGGGGTGCGGGCCGGGGAATAGGCCTCTTGGCCGGGGTGAATAGTGTTGGAACACGGCCCGCGGAAATAGTAGCGGCTGGAGGTACCGGGGGCGATGCCCGCCCCGGCCCGGCGGCCAAGTTAAAAAAATAAATAATCCCCGTTCAGTCTCAATGGCAGGGTGCGGGCCGGCCCGGCGGCGAGTGCGGCGGGCAGCAGGCCTCTTGGACAGGTTGAGAGATAAAAAAATAATAATTCCCGTTCAGTCTCAATGGCAGGGTGCGGGCCGGCCCGGCGGCAATTGCGGCGGGCAGCAGGCCTCTTGGACAGGTTGAGAGATAAAAAAATAATAATTCCCATGCAGTCTCAATGGCAGGGTGCGGGCCGGGGAATAGGCCTCTTGGCCGGGGTGAATATGTTGGAACGCGGCGCGCGTAAATAGAAGCGGCTGGAGGTACCGGGGGCGCAGCCCGCCCCGGCCCGGAGGCCGAGTTAAAAAAAATAATAATCCCCGTTCAGTCTCAATGGCGGGGTGCGGGCGGGCCCGGCGGCGAGTGCGGCGGGCAGCAGGCCTCTTGGACAGGTTGAGAGATAAAAAAATAATAATTCCCGTGCAGTCTCAATGGCGGGGTGCGGGCCGGGGAATAGGCCTCTTGGCCGGGGTGAATAGTGTTGGAACACGGCCCGCGGAAATAGTAGCGGCTGGAGGTACCGGGGGCGATGCCCGCCCCGGCCCGGCGGCCAAGTTAAAAAAATAAATAATCCCGTTCAGTCTCAATGGCAGGGTGCGGGCCGGCCCGGCGGCGATTGCGGCGGGCAGCAGGCCTCTTGGACAGGTTGAGAGATAAAAAAATAATAATTCCCATGCAGTCTCAATGGCGGGGTGCGGGCCGGTGAATAGGCCTCTTGGCCGGGGTGAATATGTTGGAACGCGGCGCGCGTAAATAGAAGCGGCTGGAGGTACCGGGGGCGAAGCCCGCCCCGGCCCGGAGGCCGAGTTAAAAAAAATAATAATCCCCGTTCAGTCTCAATGGCGGGGTGCGGGCCGGCCCGGCGGCGAGTGCGGCGGGCAGCAGGCCTCTTGGACAGGTTGAGAGATAAAAAAATAATAATTCCCGTGCAGTCTCAATGGCGGGGTGCGGGCCGGGGAATAGGCCTCTTGGCCGGGGTGAATAGTGTTGGAACACGGCCCGCGGAAATAGTAGCGGCTGGAGGTACCGGGGGCGATGCCCGCCCCGGCCCAGCGGCCAAGTTAAAAAAATAAATAATCCCGTTCAGTCTCAATGGCAGGGTGCGGGCCGGCCCGGCGGCGATTGCGGCGGGCAGCAGGCCTCTTGGACAGGTTGAGAGATAAAAAAATAATAATTCCCATGCAGTCTCAATGGCGGGGTGCGGGCCGGGGAATAGGCCTCTTGGCCGGGGTGAATAGTGTTGGAACACGGCCCGCGGAAATAGTAGCGGCTGGAGGTACCGGGGGCGATGCCCGCCCCGGCGCGGCGGCCAAGTTAAAAAAATAAATAATCCCCGTTCAGTCTCAATGGCAGGGTGCGGGCCGGCCCGGCGGCGAGTGCGGCGGGCAGCAGGCCTCTTGGACAGGTTGAGAGATAAAAAAATAATAATTCCCGTTCAGTCTCAATGGCAGGGTGCGGGCCGGCCCAGCGGCAATTGCGGCGGGCAGCAGGCCTCTTGGACAGGTTGAGAGATAAAAAAATAATAATTCCCATGCAGTCTCAATGGCGGGGTGCGGGCCGGGGAATAGGCCTCTTGGCCGGGGTGAATATGTTGGAACGCGGCGCGCGTAAATAGAAGCGGCTGGAGGTACCGGGGGCGCAGCCCGCCCCGGCCCGGAGGCCGAGTTAAAAAAAATAATAATCCCCGTTCAGTCTCAATGGCGGGGTGCGGGCGGGCCCGGCGGCGAGTGCGGCGGGCAGCAGGCCTCTTGGACAGGTTGAGAGATAAAAAAATAATAATTCCCGTGCAGTCTCAATGGCGGGGTGCGGGCCGGGGAATAGGCCTCTTGGCCGGGGTGAATATGTTGGAACGCGGCGCGCGTAAATAGAAGCGGCTGGAGGTACCGGGGGCGAAGCCCGCCCCGGCCCGGAGGCCGAGTTAAAAATAATAATAATCCCCGTTCAGTCTCAATGGCGGGGTGCGGGCCGGCCCGGCGGCGAGTGCGGCGGGCAGCAGGCCTCTTGGACAGGTTGAGAGATAAAAAAATAATAATTCCCGTGCAGTCTCAATGGCGGGGTGCGGGCCGGGGAATAGGCCTCTTGGCCGGGGTGAATAGTGTTGGAACACGGCCCGCGGAAATAGTAGCGGCTGGAGGTACCGGGGGCGATGCCCGCCCCGGCCCGGCGGCCAAGTTAAAAAAATAAATAATCCCGTTCAGTCTCAATGGCAGGGTGCGGGCCGGCCCGGCGGCGATTGCGGCGGGCAGCAGGCCTCTTGGACAGGTTGAGAGATAAAAAAATAATAATTCCCATGCAGTCTCAATGGCGGGGTGCGGGCCGGGGAATAGGCCTCTTGGCCGGGGTGAATATGTTGGAACGCGGCGCGCATAAATAGAAGCGGCTGGAGGTACCGGGGGCGAAGCCCGCCCCGGCCCGGAGGCCGAGTTAAAAAAAATAATAATCCCCGTTCAGTCTCAATGGCGGGGTGCGGGCCGGCCCGGCGGCGAGTGCGGCGGGCAGCAGGCCTCTTGGACAGGTTGAGAGATAAAAAAATAATAATTCCCGTGCAGTCTCAATGGCGGGGTGCGGGCCGGGGAATAGGCCTCTTGGCCGGGGTGAATAGTGTTGGAACACGGCCCGCGGAAATAGTAGCGGCTGGAGGTACCGGGGGCGATGTCCGCCCCGGCCCGGCGGCCAAGTTAAAAAAAAAAAAAAATCCCCGTTCAGTCTCAATGGCAGGGTGCGGGCCGGCCCGGCGGCGATTGCGGCGGGCAGCAGGCCTCTTGGACAGGTTGAGAGATAAAAAAATAATAATTCCCATGCAGTCTCAATGGCGGGGTGCGGGCCGGGGAATAGGCCTCTTGGCCGGGGTGAATAGTGTTGGAACACGGCCCGCGGAAATAGTAGCGGCTGGAGGTACCGGGGGCGATGCCCGCCCCGGGCCGGCGGCCAAGTTAAAAAAATAAATAATCCCCGTTCAGTCTCAATGGCAGGGTGCGGGCCGGCCCGGCGGCGATTGCGGCGGGCAGCAGGCCTCTTGGACAGGTTGAGAGATATAAAAATAATAATTCCCGTGCAGTCTCAACGGCGGGGTGCGGGCCGGCCCGGCGGACGAGTGTGGCCGGGGAATAGGCCTCTTGGCCGGGGTGAATATGTTGGAACGCGGCGCGCGTAAATAGAAGCGGCTGGAGGTACCGGGGGCGAAGCCCGCCCCGGCCCGGCGGCCAAGTTAAAAAAATAAATAATCCCCGTTCAGTCTCAATGGCAGGGTGCGGGCCGGCCCGGCGGCGATTGCGGCGGGCAGCAGGCCTCTTGGACAGGTTGAGAGATAAAAAAATAATAATTCCCGTTCAGTCTCAATGGCAGGGTGCGGGCCGGCCCGGCGGCAATTGCGGCGGGCAGCAGGCCTCTTGGACAGGTTGAGAGATAAAAAAATAATAATTCCCTTGCAGTCTCAATGGCGGGGTGCGGGCCGGGAAATAGGCCTCTTGGCCGGGGTGAATATGTTGGAACGCAGCGCGCGTAAATAGAAGCGGCTGGAGGTACCGGTGGCTAAGCCCGCCCCGGCCCGGAGGCCGAGTTAAAAAAAATAATAATCCCCGTTCAGTCTCAATGGCGGGGTGCGGGCCGGCCCGGCGGCGAGTGCGGCGGGCAGCAGGCCTCTTGGACAGGTTGAGAGATAAAAAAATAATAATTCCCGTGCAGTCTCAATGGCGGGGTGCGGGCCGGGGAATAGGCCTCTTGGCCGGGGTGAATATGTTGGAACGCGGCGCGCGTAAATAGAAGCGGCTGGAGGTACCGGGGGCGAAGCCCGCCCCGGCCCGGAGGCCGAGTTAAAAAAAATAATAATCCCCGTTCAGTCTCAATGGCGGGGTGCGGGCCGGCCCGGCGGCGAGTGCGGCGGGCAGCAGGCCTCTTGGACAGGTTGAGAGATAAAAAAATAATAATTCCCGTGCAGTCTCAATGGCGGGGTGCGGGCCGGGGAATAGGCCTCTTGGCCGGGGTGAATAGTGTTGGAACACGGCCCGCGGAAATAGTAGCGGCTGGAGGTACCGGGGGCGATGCCCGCCCCGGCCCGGCGGCCAAGTTAAAAAAATAAATAATCCCGTTCAGTCTCAATGGCAGGGTGCGGGCCGGCCCGGCGGCGATTGCGGCGGGCAGCAGGCCTCTTGGACAGGTTGAGAGATAAAAAAATAATAATTCCCATGCAGTCTCAATGGCGGGGTGCGGGCCGGGGAATAGGCCTCTTGGCCGGGGTGAATATGTTGGAACGCGGCGCGCGTAAATAGAAGCGGCTGGAGGTACCGGGGGCGAAGCCCGCCCCGGCCCGGAGGCCGAGTTAAAAAAAATAATAATCCCCGTTCAGTCTCAATGGCGGGGTGCGGGCCGGCCCGGCGGCGAGTGCGGCGGGCAGCAGGCCTCTTGGACAGGTTGAGAGATAAAAAAATAATAATTCCCGTGCAGTCTCAATGGCGGGGTGCGGGCCGGGGAATAGGCCTCTTGGCCGGGGTGAATAGTGTTGGAACACGGCCCGCGGAAATAGTAGCGGCTGGAGGTACCGGGGGCGATGCCCGCCCCGGCCCGGCGGCCAAGTTAAAAAAATAAATAATCCCCGTTCAGTCTCAATGGCAGGGTGCGGGCCGGCCCGGCGGCGATTGCGGCGGGCAGCAGGCCTCTTGGACAGGTTGAGAGATAAAAAAATAATAATTCCCGTGCAGTCTCAATGGCGGGGTGCGGGCCGGGGAATAGGCCTCTTGGCCGGGGTGAATAGTGTTGGAACACGGCCCGCGGAAATAGTAGCGGCTGGAGGTACCGGGGGCGATGCCCGCCCCGGGCCGGCGGCCAAGTTAAAAAAATAAATAATCCCCGTTCAGTCTCAATGGCAGGGTGCGGGCCGGCCCGGCGGCGAGTGCGGCGGGCAGCAGGCCTCTTGGACAGGTTGAGAGATAAAAAAATAATAATTCCCGTTCAGTCTCAATGGCAGGGTGCGGGCCGGCCCGGCGGCGATTGCGGCGGGCAGCAGGCCTCTTGGACAGGTTGAGAGATAAAAAAATAATAATTCCCATGCAGTCTCAATGGCGGGGTGCGGGCCGGGGAATAGGCCTCTTGGCCGGGGTGAATATGTTGGAACGCGGCGCGCGTAAATAGAAGCGGCTGGAGGTACCGGGGGCGAAGCCCGCCCCGGCCCGGAGGCCCAGTTAAAAAAAATAATAATCCCCGTTCAGTCTCAATGGCGGGGTGCGGGCCGGCCCGGCGGCGAGTGCGGCGGGCAGCAGGCCTCTTGGACAGGTTGAGAGATAAAAAAATAATAATTCCCGTGCAGTCTCAATGGCGGGGTGCGGACCGGGGAATAGGCCTCTTGGCCGGGGTGAATATGTTGGAACGCGGCGCGCGTAAATAGAAGCGGCTGGAGGTACCGGGGGCGAAGCCCGCCCCGGCCCGGAGGCCGAGTTAAAAAAAATAATAATCCCCGTTCAGTCTCAATGGCGGGGTGCGGGCCGGCCCGGCGGCGAGTGCGGCGGGCAGCAGGCCTCTTGGACAGGTTGAGAGATAAAAAAATAATAATTCCCGTGCAGTCTCAATGGCGGGGTGCGGGCCGGGGAATAGGCCTCTTGGCCGGGGTGAATAGTGTTGGAACACGGCCCGCGGAAATAGTAGCGGCTGGAGGTACCGGGGGCGATGCCCGCCCCGGCCCGGCGGCCAAGTTAAAAAAATAAATAATCCCGTTCAGTCTCAATGGCAGGGTGCGGGCCGGCCCGGCGGCGATTGCGGCGGGCAGCAGGCCTCTTGGACAGGTTGAGAGATAAAAAAATAATAATTCCCATGCAGTCTCAATGGCGGGGTGCGGGCCGGGGAATAGGCCTCTTGGCCGGGGTGAATATGTTGGAACGCGGCGCGCGTAAATAGAAGCGGCTGGAGGTACCGGGGGCGAAGCCCGCCCCGGCCCGGAGGCCGAGTTAAAAAAAATAATAATCCCCGTTCAGTCTCAATGGCGGGGTGCGGGCCGGCCCGGCGGCGAGTGCGGCGGGCAGCAGGCCTCTTGGACAGGTTGAGAGATAAAAAAATAATAATTCCCGTGCAGTCTCAATGGCGGGGTGCGGGCCGGGGAATAGGCCTCTTGGCCGGGGTGAATAGTGTTGGAACACGGCCCGCGGAAATAGTAGCGGCTGGAGGTACCGGGGGCGATGCCCGCCCCGGCCCGGCGGCCAAGTTAAAAAAATAAATAATCCCCGTTCAGTCTCAATGGCAGGGTGCGGGCCGGGCCGGCGGCGATTGCGGCGGGCAGCAGGCCTCTTGGACAGGTTGAGAGATAAAAAAATAATAATTCCCGTGCAGTCTCAATGGCGGGGTGCGGGCCGGGGAATAGGCCTCTTGGCCGGGGTGAATAGTGTTGGAACACGGCCCGCGGAAATAGTAGCGGCTGGAGGTACCGGGGGCGATGCCCGCCCCGGGCCGGCGGCCAAGTTAAAAAAATAAATAATCCCCGTTCAGTCTCAATGGCAGGGTGCGGGCCGGCCCGGCGGCGAGTGCGGCGGGCAGCAGGCCTCTTGGACAGGTTGAGAGATAAAAAAATAATAATTCCCGTTCAGTCTCAATGGCAGGGTGCGGGCCGGCCCGGCGGCGATTGCGGCGGGCAGCAGGCCTCTTGGACAGGTTGAGAGATAAAAAAATAATAATTCCCATGCAGTCTCAATGGCGGGGTGCGGGCCGGGGAATAGGCCTCTTGGCCGGGGTGAATATGTTGGAACGCGGCGCGCGTAAATAGAAGCGGCTGGAGGTACCGGGGGCGAAGCCCGCCCCGGCCCGGAGGCCCAGTTAAAAAAAATAATAATCCCCGTTCAGTCTCAATGGCGGGGTGCGGGCCGGCCCGGCGGCGAGTGCGGCGGGCAGCAGGCCTCTTGGACAGGTTGAGAGATAAAAAAATAATAATTCCCGTGCAGTCTCAATGGCGGGGTGCGGACCGGGGAATAGGCCTCTTGGCCGGGGTGAATATGTTGGAACGCGGCGCGCGTAAATAGAAGCGGCTGGAGGTACCGGGGGCGAAGCCCGCCCCGGCCCGGAGGCCGAGTTAAAAAAAAAAATAATCCCCGTTCAGTCTCAATGGCGGGGTGCGGGCCGGCCCGGCGGCGAGTGCGGCGGGCAGCAGGCCTCTTGGACAGGTTGAGAGATAAAAAAATAATAATTCCCGTGCAGTCTCAATGGCGGGGTGCGGGCCGGGGAATAGGCCTCTTGGCCGGGGTGAATAGTGTTGGAACACGGCCCGCGGAAATAGTAGCGGCTGGAGGTACCGGGGGCGATGCCCGCCCCGGCCCGGCGGCCAAGTTAAAAAAATAAATAATCCCGTTCAGTCTCAATGGCAGGGTGCGGGCCGGCCCGGCGGCGATTGCGGCGGGCAGCAGGCCTCTTGGACAGGTTGAGAGATAAACAAATAATAATTCCCATGCAGTCTCAATGGCGGGGTGCGGGCCGGGGAATAGGCCTCTTGGCCGGGGTGAATATGTTGGAACGCGGCGCGCGTAAATAGAAGCGGCTGGAGGTACCGGGGGCGAAGCCCGCCCCGGCCCGGAGGCCGAGTTAAAAAAAATAATAATCCCCGTTCAGTCTCAATGGCGGGGTGCGGGCCGGCCCGGCGGCGAGTGCGGCGGGCAGCAGGCCTCTTGGACAGGTTGAGAGATAAAAAAATAATAATTCCCGTGCAGTCTCAATGGCGGGGTGCGGGCCGGGGAATAGGCCTCTTGGCCGGGGTGAATAGTGTTGGAACACGGCCCGCGGAAATAGTAGCGGCTGGAGGTACCGGGGGCGATGCCCGCCCCGGCCCGGCGGCCAAGTTAAAAAAATAAATAATCCCGTTCAGTCTCAATGGCAGGGTGCGGGCCGGCCCGGCGGCGATTGCGGCGGGCAGCAGGCCTCTTGGACAGGTTGAGAGATAAAAAAATAATAATTCCCATGCAGTCTCAATGGCGGGGTGCGGGCCGGGGAATAGGCCTCTTGGCCGGGGTGAATAGTGTTGGAACACGGCCCGCGGAAATAGTAGCGGCTGGAGGTACCGGGGGCGATGCCCGCCCCGGGCCGGCGGCCAAGTTAAAAAAATAAATAATCCCCGTTCAGTCTCAATGGCAGGGTGCGGGCCGGCCCGGCGGCGAGTGCGGCGGGCAGCAGGCCTCTTGGACAGGTGGAGAGATAAAAAAATAATAATTCCCGTTCAGTCTCAATGGCAGGGTGCGGGCCGGCCCGGCGGCGATTGCGGCGGGCAGCAGGCCTCTTGGACAGGTTGAGAGATAAAAAAATAATAATTCCCATGCAGTCTCAATGGCGGGGTGCGGGCCGGGGAATAGGCCTCTTGGCCGGGGTGAATATGTTGGAACGCGGCGCGCGTAAATAGAAGCGGCTGGAGGTACCGGGGGCGAAGCCCGCCCCGGCCCGGAGGCCCAGTTAAAAAAAATAATAATCCCCGTTCAGTCTCAATGGCGGGGTGCGGGCCGGCCCGGCGGCGAGTGCGGCGGGCAGCAGGCCTCTTGGACAGGTTGAGAGATAAAAAAATAATAATTCCCGTGCAGTCTCAATGGCGGGGTGCGGACCGGGGAATAGGCCTCTTGGCCGGGGTGAATATGTTGGAACGCGGCGCGCGTAAATAGAAGCGGCTGGAGGTACCGGGGGCGAAGCCCGCCCCGGCCCGGAGGCCGAGTTAAAAAAAATAATAATCCCCGTTCAGTCTCAATGGCGGGGTGCGGGCCGGCCCGGCGGCGAGTGCGGCGGGCAGCAGGCCTCTTGGACAGGTTGAGAGATAAAAAAATAATAATTCCCGTGCAGTCTCAATGGCGGGGTGCGGGCCGGGGAATAGGCCTCTTGGCCGGGGTGAATAGTGTTGGAACACGGCCCGCGGAAATAGTAGCGGCTGGAGGTACCGGGGGCGATGCCCGCCCCGGGCCGGCGGCCAAGTTAAAAAAATAAATAATCCCCGTTCAGTCTCAATGGCAGGGTGCGGGCCGGCCCGGCGGCGATTGCGGCGGGCAGCAGGCCTCTTGGACAGGTTGAGAGATATAAAAATAATAATTCCCGTGCAGTCTCAATGGCGGGGTGCGGGCCGGCCCGGCGGACGAGTGTGGCCGGGGAAGAGGCCTCTTGGCCGGGGTGAATATGTTGGAACGCGGCGCGCGTAAATAGAAGCGGCTGGAGGTACCGGGGGCGAAGCCCGCCCCGGCCCGGAGGCCGAGTTAAAAAAAATAATAATCCCGTTCAGTCTCAATGGCGGGGTGCGGGCCGGCCCGGCGGCGAGTGCGGCGGGCAGCAGGCCTCTTGGACAGGTTGAGAGATAAAAAAATAATAATTCCCGTGCAGTCTCAACGGCGGGGTGCGGGCCGGCCCGGCGGACGAGTGTGGACGGGGAAGAGGCCTCTTGGCCGGGGTGAATATGTTGGAACGCGGCGCGCGTAAATAGAAGCGGCTGGAGGTACCGGGGGCGAAGCCCGCCCCGGCCCGGAGGCCGAGTTAAAAAAAATAATAATCCCCGTTCAGTCTCAATGGCGGGGTGCGGGCCGGCCCGGCGGCGAGTGCGGCGGGCAGCAGGCCTCTTGGACAGGTTGAGAGATAAAAAAATAATAATTCCCGTGCAGTCTCAATGGCGGGGTGCGGGCCGGCCCGGCGGACGAGTGTGGCCGGGGAAGAGGCCTCTTGGCCGGGGTGAATATGTTGGAACGCGGCGCGCGTAAATAGAAGCGGCTGGAGGTACCGGGGGCGAAGCCCGCCCCGGCCCGGAGGCCGAATTAAAAAAAATAATAATCCCCGTTCAGTCTCAATGGCGGGGTGCGGGCCGGCCCGGCGGCGAGTGCGGCGGGCAGCAGGCCTCTTGGACAGGTTGAGAGATAAAAAAATAATAATTCCCGTGCAGTCTCAATGGCGGGGTGCGGGCCGGGGAATAGGCCTCTTGGCCGGGGTGAATAGTGTTGGAACACGGCCCGCGGAAATAGTAGCGGCTGGAGGTACCGGGGGCGATGCCCGCCCCGGCCCGGCGGCCAAGTTAAAAAAATAAATAATCCCGTTCAGTCTCAATGGCAGGGTGCGGGCCGGCCCGGCGGCGATTGCGGCGGGCAGCAGGCCTCTTGGACAGGTTGAGAGATAAACAAATAATAATTCCCATGCAGTCTCAATGGCGGGGTGCGGGCCGGGGAATAGGCCTCTTGGCCGGGGTGAATATGTTGGAACGCGGCGCGCGTAAATAGAAGCGGCTGGAGGTACCGGGGGCGAAGCCCGCCCCGGCCCGGAGGCCGAGTTAAAAAAAATAATAATCCCCGTTCAGTCTCAATGGCGGGGTGCGGGCCGGCCCGGCGGCGAGTGCGGCGGGCAGCAGGCCTCTTGGACAGGTTGAGAGATAAAAAAATAATAATTCCCGTGCAGTCTCAATGGCGGGGTGCGGGCCGGGGAATAGGCCTCTTGGCCGGGGTGAATAGTGTTGGAACACGGCCCGCGGAAATAGTAGCGGCTGGAGGTACCGGGGGCGATGCCCGCCCCGGCCCGGCGGCCAAGTTAAAAAAATAAATAATCCCGTTCAGTCTCAATGGCAGGGTGCGGGCCGGCCCGGCGGCGATTGCGGCGGGCAGCAGGCCTCTTGGACAGGTTGAGAGATAAAAAAATAATAATTCCCATGCAGTCTCAATGGCGGGGTGCGGGCCGGGGAATAGGCCTCTTGGCCGGGGTGAATAGTGTTGGAACACGGCCCGCGGAAATAGTAGCGGCTGGAGGTACCGGGGGCGATGCCCGCCCCGGCCCGGCGGCCAAGTTAAAAAAATAAATAATCCCCGTTCAGTCTCAATGGCAGGGTGCGGGCCGGCCCGGCGGCGAGTGCGGCGGGCAGCAGGCCTCTTGGACAGGTTGAGAGATAAAAAAATAATAATTCCCGTTCAGTCTCAATGGCAGGGTGCGGGCCGGCCCGGCGGCAATTGCGGCGGGCAGCAGGCCTCTTGGACAGGTTGAGAGATAAAAAAATAATAATTCCCATGCAGTCTCAATGGCGGGGTGCGGGCCGGGGAATAGGCCTCTTGGCCGGGGTGAATATGTTGGAACGCGGCGCGCGTAAATAGAAGCGGCTGGAGGTACCGGGGGCGAAGCCCGCCCCGGCCCGCAGGCCGAGTTAAAAAAAAAAATAATCCCCGTTCAGTCTCAATGGCGGGGTGCGGGCCGGCCCGGCGGCGAGTGCGGCGGGCAGCAGGCCTCTTGGACAGGTTGAGAGATAAAAAAATAATAATTCCCGTGCAGTCTCAATGGCGGGGTGCGGGCCGGGGAATAGGCCTCTTGGCCGGGGTGAATAGTGTTGGAACACGGCCCGCGGAAATAGTAGCGGCTGGAGGTACCGGGGGCGATGCCCGCCCCGGCCCGGCGGCCAAGTTAAAAAAATAAATAATCCCGTTCAGTCTCAATGGCAGGGTGCGGGCCGGCCCGGCGGCGATTGCGGCGGGCAGCAGGCCTCTTGGACAGGTTGAGAGATAAAAAAATAATAATTCCCATGCAGTCTCAATGGCGGGGTGCGGGCCGGGGAATAGGCCTCTTGGCCGGGGTGAATATGTTGGAACGCGGCGCGCATAAATAGAAGCGGCTGGAGGTACCGGGGGCGAAGCCCGCCCCGGCCCGGAGGCCGAGTTAAAAAAAATAATAATCCCCGTTCAGTCTCAATGGCGGGGTGCGGGGCGGCCCGGCGGCGAGTGCGGCGGGCAGCAGGCCTCTTGGACAGGTTGAGAGATAAAAAAATAATAATTCCCGTGCAGTCTCAATGGCGGGGTGCGGGCCGGGGAATAGGCCTCTTGGCCGGGGTGAATAGTGTTGGAACACGGCCCGCGGAAATAGTAGCGGCTGGAGGTACCGGGGGCGATGCCCACCCCGGCCCGGCGGCCAAGTTAAAAAAAAAAAAAAATCCCCCTTCAGTCTCAATGGCAGGGTGCGGGCCGGCCCGGCGGCGATTGCGGCGGGCAGCAGGCCTCTTGGACAGGTTGAGAGATAAAAAAATAATAATTCCCATGCAGTTTCAATGGCGGGGTGCGGGCCGGGGAATAGGCCTCTTGGCCGGGGTGAATAGTGTTGGAACACGGCCCGCGGAAATAGTAGCGGCTGGAGGTACCGGGGGCGATGCCCGTCCCGGGCCGGCGGCCAAGTTAAAAAAATAAATAATCCCCGTTCAGTCTCAATGGCAGGGTGCGGGCCGGCCCGGCGGCGATTGCGGCGGGCAGCAGGCCTCTTGGACAGGTTGAGAGATAAAAAAATAATAATTCCCGTGCAGTCTCAATGGCGGGGTGCGGGCCGGCCCGGCGGACGAGTGTGGCCGGGGAAGAGGCCTCTTTGCCGGGGTGAATATGTTGGAACGCGGCGCGCGTAAATAGAAGCGGCTGGAGGTACCGGGGGCGAAGCCCGCCCCGGGCCGGCGGCCAAGTTAAAAAAATAAATAATCCCCGTTCAGTCTCAATGGCAGGGTGCGGGCCGGCCCGGCGGCGATTGCGGCGGGCAGCAGGCCTCTTGGACAGGTTGAGAGATAAAAAAATAATAATTCCCGTGCAGTCTCAATGGCGGGGTGCGGGCCGGGGAATAGGCCTCTTGGCCGGGGTGAATATGTTGGAACGCGGCGCGCGTAAATAGAAGCGGCTGGAGGTACCGGGGGCGAAGCCCGCCCCGGCCCGGAGGCCGAGTTAAAAAAAATAATAATCCCCGTTCAGTCTCAATGGCGGGGTGCGGGCCGGCCCGGCGGCGAGTGCGGCGGGCAGCAGGCCTCTTGGACAGGTTGAGAGATAAAAAAATAATAATTCCCGTGCAGTCTCAATGGCGGGGTGCGGGCCGGGGAATAGGCCTCTTGGCCGGGGTGAATATGTTGGAACGCGGCGCGCGTAAATAGAAGCGGCTGGAGGTACCGGGGGGCGAAGCCCGCCCCGGCCCGGAGGCCGAGTTAAAAAAAATAATAATCCCCGTTCAGTCTCAATGGCGGGGTGCGGGCCGGCCCGGCGGCGAGTGCGGCGGGCAGCAGGCCTCTTGGACAGGTTGAGAGATAAAAAAATAATAATTCCCGTGCAGTCTCAATGGCGGGGTGCGGGCCGGGGAATAGGCCTCTTGGCCGGGGTGAATAGTGTTGGAACACGGCCCGCGGAAATAGTAGCGGCTGGAGGTACCGGGGGCGATGCCCGCCCCGGCCCGGCGGCCAAGTTAAAAAAATAAATAATCCCGTTCAGTCTCAATGGCAGGGTGCGGGCCGGCCCGGCGGCGATTGCGGCGGGCAGCAGGCCTCTTGGACAGGTTGAGAGATAAAAAAATAATAATTCCCATGCAGTCTCAATGGCGGGGTGCGGGCCGGGGAATAGGCCTCTTGGCCGGGGTGAATATGTTGGAACGCGGCGCGCGTAAATAGAAGCGGCTGGAGGTACCGGGGGCGATGCCCGCCCGGGCCGGCGGCCAAGTTAAAAAAATAAATAATCCCCGTTCAGTCTCAATGGCAGGGTGCGGGCCGGCCCGGCGGCGATTGCGGCGGGCAGCAGGCCTCTTGGACAGGTTGAGAGATATAAAAATAATAATTCCCGTGCAGTCTCAACGGCGGGGTGCGGGCCGGCCCGGCGGACGAGTGTGGCCGGGGAATAGGCCTCTTGGCCGGGGTGAATATGTTGGAACGCGGCGCGCGTAAATAGAAGCGGCTGGTGGTACCGGGGGCGAAACCCGCCCCGGCCCGGAGGCCGAGTTAAAAAAAATAATAATCCCCGTTCAGTCTCAATGGCGGGGTGCGGGCCGGCCCGGCAGCGAGTGCGGCGGGCAGCAGGCCTCTTGGACAGGTTGAGAGATAAAAAAATAATAATTCCCGTGCAGTCTCAATGGCGGGGTGCGGGCCGGGGAATAGGCCTCTTGGCCGGGGTGAATAGTGTTGGAACACGGCCCGCGGAAATAGTAGCGGCTGGAGGTACCGGGGGCGATGCCCGCCCTGGCCCGGCGGCCAAGTTAAAAAAATAAATAATCCCCGTTCAGTCTCAATGGCAGGGTGCGGGCCGGCCCGGCGGCGATTGCGGCGGGCAGCAGGCCTCTTGGACAGGTTGAGAGATAAAAAAATAATAATTCCCGTTCAGTCTCAATGGCAGGGTGCGGGCCGGCCCGGCGGCAATTGCGGCGGGCAGCAGGCCTCTTGGACAGGTTGAGAGATAAAAAAATAATAATTCCCTTGCAGTCTCAATGGCGGGGTGCGGGCCGGGGAATAGGCCTCTTGGCCGGGGTGAATATGTTGGAACGCGGCGCGCGTAAATAGAAGCGGCTGGAGGTACCGGGGGCGAAGCCCGCCCCGGCCCGGAGGCCGAGTTAAAAAAAATAATAATCCCCGTTCAGTCTCAATGGCGGGGTGCGGGCCGGCCCGGCGGCGAGTGCGGCGGGCAGCAGGCCTCTTGGACAGGTTGAGAGATAAAAAAATAATAATTCCCGTGCAGTCTCAATGGTGGGGTGCGGGCCGGGGAATAGGCCTCTTGGCCGGGGTGAATATGTTGGAACGCGGCGCGCGTAAATAGAAGCGGCTGGAGGTACCGGGGGCGAAGCCCGCCCCGGCCCGGAGGCCGAGTTAAAAAAAAAAAAAATCCCCGTTCAGTCTCAATGGCGGGGTGCGGGCCGGCCCGGCGGCGAGTGCGGCGGGCAGCAGGCCTCTTGGACAGGTTGAGAGATAAAAAAATAATAATTCCCGTGCAGTCTCAATGGCGGGGTGCGGGCCGGGGAATAGGCCTCTTGGCCGGGGTGAATATGTTGGAACGCGGCGCGCGTAAATAGAAGCGGCTGGAGGTACCGGGGGCGAAGCCCGCCCCGGCCCGGAGGCCGAGTTAAAAAAAATAATAATCCCCGTTCAGTCTCAATGGCGGGGTGCGGGCCGGCCCGGCGGCGAGTGCGGCGGGCAGCAGGCCTCTTGGACAGGTTGAGAGATAAAAAAATAATAATTCCCGTGCAGTCTCAATGGCGGGGTGCGGGCCGGGGAATAGGCCTCTTGGCCGGGGTGAATAGTGTTGGAACACGGCCCGCGGAAATAGTAGCGGCTGGAGGTACCGGGGGCGATGCCCGCCCTGGCCCGGCGGCCAAGTTAAAAAAATAAATAATCCCCGTTCAGTCTCAATGGCAGGGTGCGGGCCGGCCCGGTGGCGATTGCGGCGGGCAGCAGGCCTCTTGGACAGGTTGAGAGATAAAAAAATAATAATTCCCGTTCAGTCTCAATGGCAGGGTGCGGGCCGGCCCGGCGGCAATTGCGGCGGGCAGCAGGCCTCTTGGACAGGTTGAGAGATAAAAAAATAATAATTCCCATGCAGTCTCAATGGCGGGGTGCGGGCCGGGGAATAGGCCTCTTGGCCGGGGTGAATATGTTGGAACGCGGCGCGCGTAAATAGAAGCGGCTGGAGGTACCGGGGGCGAAGCCCGCCCCGGCCCGGAGGCCGAGTTAAAAAAAATAATAATCCCCGTTCAGTCTCAATGGCGGGGTGCGGGCCGGCCCGGCGGCGAGTGCGGCGGGCAGCAGGCCTCTTGGACAGGTTGAGAGATAAAAAAATAATAATTCCCGTGCAGTCTCAATGGCGGGGTGCGGGCCGGGGAATAGGACTCTTGGCCGGGGTGAATAGTGTTGGAACACGGCCCGCGGAAATAGTAGCGGCTGGAGGTACCGGGGGCGATGCCCGCCCCGGCCCGGCGGCCAAGTTAAAAAAATAAATAATCCCCGTTCAGTCTCAATGGCAGGGTGCGGGCCGGCCCGGCGGCGATTGCGGCGGGCAGCAGGCCTCTTGGACAGGTTGAGAGATAAAAAAATAATAATTCCCGTGCAGTCTCAATGGCGGGGTGCGGGCCGGGGAATAGGCCTCTTGGCCGGGGTGAATAGTGTTGGAACACGGCCCGCGGAAATAGTAGCGGCTGGAGGTACCGGGGGCGATGCCCGCCCCGGGCCGGCGGCCAAGTTAAAAAAATAAATAATCCCCGTTCAGTCTCAATGGCAGGGTGCGGGCCGGCCCGGCGGCGAGTGCGGCGGGCAGCAGGCCTCTTGGACAGGTTGAGAGATAAAAAAATAATAATTCCCGTTCAGTCTCAATGGCAGGGTGCGGGCCGGCCCGGCGGCGATTGCGGCGGGCAGCAGGCCTCTTGGACAGGTTGAGAGATAAAAAAATAATAATTCCCATGCAGTCTCAATGGCGGGGTGCGGGCCGGGGAATAGGCCTCTTGGCCGGGGTGAATATGTTGGAACGCGGCGCGCGTAAATAGAAGCGGCTGGAGGTACCGGGGGCGAAGCCCGCCCCGGCCCGGAGGCCCAGTTAAAAAAAATAATAATCCCCGTTCAGTCTCAATGGCGGGGTGCGGGCCGGCCCGGCGGCGAGTGCGGCGGGCAGCAGGCCTCTTGGACAGGTTGAGAGATAAAAAAATAATAATTCCCGTGCAGTCTCAATGGCGGGGTGCGGACCGGGGAATAGGCCTCTTGGCCGGGGTGAATATGTTGGAACGCGGCGCGCGTAAATAGAAGCGGCTGGAGGTACCGGGGGCGAAGCCCGCCCCGGCCCGGAGGCCGAGTTAAAAAAAATAATAATCCCCGTTCAGTCTCAATGGCGGGGTGCGGGCCGGCCCGGCGGCGAGTGCGGCGGGCAGCAGGCCTCTTGGACAGGTTGAGAGATAAAAAAATAATAATTCCCGTGCAGTCTCAATGGCGGGGTGCGGGCCGGGGAATAGGCCTCTTGGCCGGGGTGAATAGTGTTGGAACACGGCCCGCGGAAATAGTAGCGGCTGGAGGTACCGGGGGCGATGCCCGCCCCGGGCCGGCGGCCAAGTTAAAAAAATAAATAATCCCCGTTCAGTCTCAATGGCAGGGTGCGGGCCGGCCCGGCGGCGATTGCGGCGGGCAGCAGGCCTCTTGGACAGGTTGAGAGATATAAAAATAATAATTCCCGTGCAGTCTCAATGGCGGGGTGCGGGCCGGCCCGGCGGACGAGTGTGGCCGGGGAAGAGGCCTCTTGGCCGGGGTGAATATGTTGGAACGCGGCGCGCGTAAATAGAAGCGGCTGGAGGTACCGGGGGCGAAGCCCGCCCCGGCCCGGAGGCCGAGTTAAAAAAAATAATAATCCCGTTCAGTCTCAATGGCGGGGTGCGGGCCGGCCCGGCGGCGAGTGCGGCGGGCAGCAGGCCTCTTGGACAGGTTGAGAGATAAAAAAATAATAATTCCCGTGCAGTCTCAACGGCGGGGTGCGGGCCGGCCCGGCGGACGAGTGTGGACGGGGAAGAGGCCTCTTGGCCGGGGTGAATATGTTGGAACGCAGCGCGCGTAAATAGAAGCGGCTGGAGGTACCGGGGGCGAAGCCCGCCCCGGCCCGGAGGCCGAGTTAAAAAAAATAATAATCCCCGTTCAGTCTCAATGGCGGGGTGCGGGCCGGCCCGGCGGCGAGTGCGGCGGGCAGCAGGCCTCTTGGACAGGTTGAGAGATAAAAAAATAATAATTCCCGTGCAGTCTCAATGGCGGGGTGCGGGCCGGCCCGGCGGACGAGTGTGGCCGGGGAAGAGGCCTCTTGGCCGGGGTGAATATGTTGGAACGCGGCGCGCGTAAATAGAAGCGGCTGGAGGTACCGGGGGCGAAGCCCGCCCCGGCCCGGAGGCCGAATTAAAAAAAATAATAATCCCCGTTCAGTCTCAATGGCGGGGTGCGGGCCGGCCCGGCGGCGAGTGCGGCGGGCAGCAGGCCTCTTGGACAGGTTGAGAGATAAAAAAATAATAATTCCCGTGCAGTCTCAATGGCGGGGTGCGGGCCGGGGAATAGGCCTCTTGGCCGGGGTGAATAGTGTTGGAACACGGCCCGCGGAAATAGTAGCGGCTGGAGGTACCGGGGGCGATGCCCGCCCCGGCCCGGCGGCCAAGTTAAAAAAATAAATAATCCCGTTCAGTCTCAATGGCAGGGTGCGGGCCGGCCCGGCGGCGATTGCGGCGGGCAGCAGGCCTCTTGGACAGGTTGAGAGATAAACAAATAATAATTCCCATGCAGTCTCAATGGCGGGGTGCGGGCCGGGGAATAGGCCTCTTGGCCGGGGTGAATATGTTGGAACGCGGCGCGCGTAAATAGAAGCGGCTGGAGGTACCGGGGGCGAAGCCCGCCCCGGCCCGGAGGCCGAGTTAAAAAAAATAATAATCCCCGTTCAGTCTCAATGGCGGGGTGCGGGCCGGCCCGGCGGCGAGTGCGGCGGGCAGCAGGCCTCTTGGACAGGTTGAGAGATAAAAAAATAATAATTCCCGTGCAGTCTCAATGGCGGGGTGCGGGCCGGGGAATAGGCCTCTTGGCCGGGGTGAATAGTGTTGGAACACGGCCCGCGGAAATAGTAGCGGCTGGAGGTACCGGGGGCGATGCCCGCCCCGGCCCGGCGGCCAAGTTAAAAAAATAAATAATCCCGTTCAGTCTCAATGGCAGGGTGCGGGCCGGCCCGGCGGCGATTGCGGCGGGCAGCAGGCCTCTTGGACAGGTTGAGAGATAAAAAAATAATAATTCCCATGCAGTCTCAATGGCGGGGTGCGGGCCGGGGAATAGGCCTCTTGGGGTGAATAGTGTTGGAACACGGCCCGCGGAAATAGTAGCGGCTGGAGGTACCGGGGGCGATGCCCGCCCCGGCCCGGCGGCCAAGTTAAAAAAATAAATAATCCCCGTTCAGTCTCAATGGCAGGGTGCGGGCCGGCCCGGCGGCGAGTGCGGCGGGCAGCAGGCCTCTTGGACAGGTTGAGAGATAAAAAAATAATAATTCCCGTTCAGTCTCAATGGCAGGGTGCGGGCCGGCCCGGCGGCAATTGCGGCGGGCAGCAGGCCTCTTGGACAGGTTGAGAGATAAAAAAATAATAATTCCCATGCAGTCTCAATGGCGGGGTGCGGGCCGGGGAATAGGCCTCTTGGCCGGGGTGAATATGTTGGAACGCGGCGCGCGTAAATAGAAGCGGCTGGAGGTACCGGGGGCGAAGCCCGCCCCGGCCCGGAGGCCGAGTTAAAAAAAAAAATAATCCCCGTTCAGTCTCAATGGCGGGGTGCGGGCCGGCCCGGCAACGAGTGCGGCGGGCAGCAGGCCTCTTGGACAGGTTGAGAGATAAAAAAATAATAATTCCCGTGCAGTCTCAATGGCGGGGTGCGGGCCGGGGAATAGGCCTCTTGGCCGGGGTGAATAGTGTTGGAACACGGCCCGCGGAAATAGTAGCGGCTGGAGGTACCGGGGGCGATGCCCGCCCCGGCCCGGCGGCCAAGTTAAAAAAATAAATAATCCCGTTCAGTCTCAATGGCAGGGTGCGGGCCGGCCCGGCGGCGATTGCGGCGGGCAGCAGGCCTCTTGGACAGGTTGAGAGATAAAAAAATAATAATTCCCATGCAGTCTCAATGGCGGGGTGCGGGCCGGGTAATAGGCCTCTTGGCCGGGGTGAATATGTTGGAACGCGGCGCGCATAAATAGAAGCGGCTGGAGGTAACGGGGGCGAAGCCCGCCCCGGCCCGGAGGCCGAGTTAAAAAAAATAATAATCCCCGTTCAGTCTCAATGGCGGGGTGCGGGCCGGCCCGGCGGCGAGTGCGGCGGGCAGCAGGCCTCTTGGACAGGTTGAGAGATAAAAAAATAATAATTCCCGTGCAGTCTCAATGGCGGGGTGCGGGCCGGGGAATAGGCCTCTTGGCCGGGGTGAATAGTGTTGGAACACGGCCCGCGGAAATAGTAGCGGCTGGAGGTACCGGGGGCGATGCCCACCCCGGCCCGGCGGCCAAGTTAAAAAAAAAAAAAATCCCCCTTCAGTCTCAATGGCAGGGTGCGGGCCGGCCCGGCGGCGATTGCGGCGGGCAGCAGGCCTCTTGGACAGGTTGAGAGATAAAAAAATAATAATTCCCATGCAGTTTCAATGGCGGGGTGCGGGCCGGGGAATAGGCCTCTTGGCCGGGGTGAATAGTGTTGGAACACGGCCCGCGGAAATAGTAGCGGCTGGAGGTACCGGGGGCGATGCCCGTCCCGGGCCGGCGGCCAAGTTAAAAAAATAAATAATCCCCGTTCAGTCTCAAGGGCAGGGTGCGGGCCGGCCCGGCGGCGATTGCGGCGGGCAGCAGGCCTCTTGGACAGGTTGAGAGATAAAAAAATAATAATTCCCGTGCAGTCTCAATGGCGGGGTGCGGGCCGGCCCGGCGGACGAGTGTGGCCGGGGAAGAGGCCTCTTTGCCGGGGTGAATATGTTGGAACGCGGCGCGCGTAAATAGAAGCGGCTGGAGGTACCGGGGGCGAAGCCCGCCCCGGCCCGGAGGCCGAGTTAAAAAAAATAATAATCCCCGTTCAGTCTCAATGGCGGGGTGCGGGCCGGCCCGGCGGCGAGTGCGGCGGGCAGCAGGCCTCTTGGACAGGTTGAGAGATAAAAAAATAATAATTCCCGTGCAGTCTCAATGGCGGGGTGCGGGCCGGCCCGGCGGACGAGTGTGGCCGGGGAAGAGGCCTCTTGGCCGGGGTGAATATGTTGGAACGCGGCGCGCGTAAATAGAAGCGGCTGGAGGTACCGGGGGCGAAGCCCGCCCCGGCCCGGCGGCCGAGTTAAAAAAAATAATAATCCCCGTACAGTCTCAATGGCGGGGTGCGGGCCGGCCCGGCGGCGAGTGCGGCGGGCAGCAGGCCTCTTGGACAGGTTGAGAGATAAAAAAATAATAATTCCCGTGCAGTCTCAATGGCGGGGTGCGGGCCGGGGAATAGGCCTCTTGGCCGGGGTGAATAGTGTTGGAACACGGCCCGCGGAAATAGTAGCGGCTGGAGGTACCGGGGGCGATGCCCGCCCCGGCCCGGCGGCCAAGTTAAAAAAATAAATAATCCCCGTTCAGTCTCAATGGCAGGGTGCGGGCCGGCCCGGCGGCGATTGCGGCGGGCAGCAGGCCTCTTGGACAGGTTGAGAGATAAAAAAATAATAATTCCCATGCAGTCTCAATGGCGGGGTGCGGGCCGGGGAATAGGCCTCTTGGCCGGGGTGAATAGTGTTGGAACACGGCCCGCGGAAATAGTAGCGGCTGGAGGTACCGGGGGCGATGCCCGCCCCGGGCCGGCGGCCAAGTTAAAAAAATAAATAATCCCCGTTCAGTCTCAATGGCAGGGTGCGGGCCGGCCCGGCGGCGATTGCGGCGGGCAGCAGGCCTCTTGGACAGGTTGAGAGATATAAAAATAATAATTCCCGTGCAGTCTCAACGGCGGGGTGCGGGCCGGCCCGGCGGACGAGTGTGGCCGGGGAATAGGCCTCTTGGCCGGGGTGAATATGTTGGAACGCGGCGCGCGTAAATAGAAGCGGCTGGAGGTACCGGGGGCGAAGCCCGCCCCGGCCCGGAGGCCGAGTTAAAAAAAATAATAATCCCCGTTCAGTCTCAATGGCGGGGTGCGGGCCGGCCCGGCAGCGAGTGCGGCGGGCAGCAGGCCTCTTGGACAGGTTGAGAGATAAAAAAATAATAATTCCCGTGCAGTCTCAATGGCGGGGTGCGGGCCGGGGAATAGGCCTCTTGGCCGGGGTGAATAGTGTTGGAACACGGCCCGCGGAAATAGTAGCGGCTGGAGGTACCGGGGGCGATGCCCGCCCTGGCCCGGCGGCCAAGTTAAAAAAATAAATAATCCCCGTTCAGTCTCAATGGCAGGGTGCGGGCCGGCCCGGCGGCGATTGCGGCGGGCAGCAGGCCTCTTGGACAGGTTGAGAGATAAAAAAATAATAATTCCCGTTCAGTCTCAATGGCAGGGTGCGGGCCGGCCCGGCGGCAATTGCGGCGGGCAGCAGGCCTCTTGGACAGGTTGAGAGATAAAAAAATAATAATTCCCTTGCAGTCTCAATGGCGGGGTGCGGGCCGGGGAATAGGCCTCTTGGCCGGGGTGAATATGTTGGAACGCGGCGCGCGTAAATAGAAGCGGCTGGAGGTACCGGGGGCGAAGCCCGCCCCGGCCCGGAGGCCGAGTTAAAAAAAATAATAATCCCCGTTCAGTCTCAATGGCGGGGTGCGGGCCGGCCCGGCGGCGAGTGCGGCGGGCAGCAGGCCTCTTGGACAGGTTGAGAGATAAAAAAATAATAATTCCCGTGCAGTCTCAATGGCGGGGTGCGGGCCGGGGAATAGGCCTCTTGGCCGGGGTGAATATGTTGGAACGCGGCGCGCGTAAATAGAAGCGGCTGGAGGTACCGGGGGCGAAGCCCGCCCCGGCCCGGAGGCCGAGTTAAAAAAAATAATAATCCCCGTTCATTCTCAATGGCGGGGTGCGGGCCGGCCCGGCGGCGAGTGCGGCGGGCAGCAGGCCTCTTGGACAGGTTGAGAGATAAAAAAATAATAATTCCCGTGCAGTCTCAATGGCGGGGTGCGGGCCGGGGAATAGGCCTCTTGGCCGGGGTGAATATGTTGGAACGCGGCGCGCGTAAATAGAAGCGGCTGGAGGTACCGGGGGCGAAGCCCGCCCCGGCCCGGAGGCCGAGTTAAAAAAAATAATAATCCCCGTTCAGTCTCAATGGCGGGGTGCGGGCCGGCCCGGCGGCGAGTGCGGCGGGCAGCAGGCCTCTTGGACAGGTTGAGAGATAAAAAAATAATAATTCCCGTGCAGTCTCAATGGCGGGGTGCGGGCCGGGGAATAGGCCTCTTGGCCGGGGTGAATAGTGTTGGAACACGGCCCGCGGAAATAGTAGCGGCTGGAGGTACCGGGGGCGATGCCCGCCCCGGCCCGGCGGCCAAGTTAAAAAAATAAATAATCCCGTTCAGTCTCAATGGCAGGGTGCGGGCCGGCCCGGCGGCGAGTGCGGCGGGCAGCAGGCCTCTTGGACAGGTTGAGAGATAAAAAAATAATAATTCCCATGCAGTCTCAATGGCGGGGTGCGGGCCGGGGAATAGGCCTCTTGGCCGGGGTGAATATGTTGGAACGCGGCGCGCGTAAATAGAAGCGGCTGGAGGTACCGGGGGCGAAGCCCGCCCCGGCCCGGAGGCCGAGTTAAAAAAAAAAAAAATCCCCGTTCAGTCTCAATGGCGGGGTGCGGGCCGGCCCGGCAGCGAGTGCGGCGGGCAGCAGGCCTCTTGGACAGGTTGAGAGATAAAAAAATAATAATTCCCGTGCAGTCTCAATGGCGGGGTGCGGGCCGGGGAATAGGCCTCTTGGCCGGGGTGAATAGTGTTGGAACACGGCCCGCGGAAATAGTAGCGGCTGGAGGTACCGGGGGCGATGCCCGCCCTGGCCCGGCGGCCAAGTTAAAAAAATAAATAATCCCCGTTCAGTCTCAATGGCAGGGTGCGGGCCGGCCCGGTGGCGATTGCGGCGGGCAGCAGGCCTCTTGGACAGGTTGAGAGATAAAAAAATAATAATTCCCGTTCAGTCTCAATGGCAGGGTGCGGGCCGGCCCGGCGGCAATTGCGGCGGGCAGCAGGCCTCTTGGACAGGTTGAGAGATAAAAAAATAATAATTCCCTTGCAGTCTCAATGGCGGGGTGCGGGCCGGGGAATAGGCCTCTTGGCCGGGGTGAATATGTTGGAACGCGGCGCGCGTAAATAGAAGCGGCTGGAGGTACCGGGGGCGAAGCCCGCCCCGGCCCGGAGGCCGAGTTAAAAAAAATAATAATCCCCGTTCAGTCTCAATGGCGGGGTGCGGGCCGGCCCGGCGGCGAGTGCGGCGGGCAGCAGGCCTCTTGGACAGGTTGAGAGATAAAAAAATAATAATTCCCGTGCAGTCTCAATGGCGGGGTGCGGGCCGGGGAATAGGCCTCTTGGCCGGGGTGAATATGTTGGAACGCGGCGCGCGTAAATAGAAGCGGCTGGAGGTACCGGGGGCGAAGCCCGCCCCGGCCCGGAGGCCGAGTTAAAAAAAATAATAATCCCCGTTCAGTCTCAATGGCGGGGTGCGGGCCGGCCCGGCGGCGAGTGCGGCGGGCAGCAGGCCTCTTGGACAGGTTGAGAGATAAAAAAATAATAATTCCCGTGCAGTCTCAATGGCAGGGTGCGGGCCGGGGAATAGGCCTCTTGGCCGGGGTGAATAGTGTTGGAACACGGCCCGCGGAAATAGTAGCGGCTGGAGGTACCGGGGGCGATGCCCGCCCCGGCCCGGCGGCCAAGTTAAAAAAATAAATAATCCCGTTCAGTCTCAATGGCAGGGTGCGGGCCGGCCCGGCGGCGATTGCGGCGGGCAGCAGGCCTCTTGGACAGGTTGAGAGATAAAAAAATAATAATTCCCGTTCAGTCTCAATGGCAGGGTGCGGGCCGGCCCGGCGGCAATTGCGGCGGGCAGCAGGCCTCTTGGACAGGTTGAGAGATAAAAAAATAATAATTCCCTTGCAGTCTCAATGGCGGGGTGCGGGCCGGGGAATAGGCCTCTTGGCCGGGGTGAATATGTTGGAACGCGGCGCGCGTAAATAGAAGCGGCTGGAGGTACCGGGGGCGAAGCCCGCCCCGGCCCGGAGGCCGAGTTAAAAAAAATAATAATCCCCGTTCAGTCTCAATGGCGGGGTGCGGGCCGGCCCGGCGGCGAGTGCGGCGGGCAGCAGGCCTCTTGGACAGGTTGAGAGATAAAAAAATAATAATTCCCGTGCAGTCTCAATGGCGGGGTGCGGGCCGGGGAATAGGCCACTTGGCCGGGGTGAATATGTTGGAACGCGGCGCGCGTAAATAGAAGCGGCTGGAGGTACCGGGGGCGAAGCCCGCCCCGGCCCGGAGGCCGAGTTAAAAAAAAAAAAAATCCCCGTTCAGTCTCAATGGCGGGGTGCGGGCCGGCCCGGCGGCGAGTGCGGCGGGCAGCAGGCCTCTTGGACAGGTTGAGAGATAAAAAAATAATAATTCCCGTGCAGTCTCAATGGCGGGGTGCGGGCCGGGGAATAGGCCTCTTGGCCGGGGTGAATAGTGTTGGAACACGGCCCGCGGAAATAGTAGCGGCTGGAGGTACCGGGGGCGATGCCCGCCCCGGCCCGGCGGCCAAGTTAAAAAAATAAATAATCCCGTTCAGTCTCAATGGCAGGGTGCGGGCCGGCCCGGCGGCGATTGCGGCGGGCAGCAGGCCTCTTGGACAGGTTGAGAGATAAAAAAATACTAATTCCCATGCAGTCTCAATGGCAGGGTGCGGGCCGGGGAATAGGCCTCTTGGCCGGGGTGAATATGTTGGAACGCGGCGCGCGTAAATAGAAGCGGCTGGAGGTACCGGGGGCGAATTCCGCCCCGGCCCGGAGGCCGAGTTAAAAAAAATAATAATCCCGTTCAGTCTCAATGGCGGGGTGCGGGCCGGCCCGGCGGCGAGTGCGGCGGGCAGCAGACCTCTTGGACAGGTTGAGAGATAAAAAAATAATAATTCCCGTGCAGTCTCAATGGCGGGGTGCGGGCCGGGGAATAGGCCTCTTGGCCGGGGTGAATATGTTGGAACGCGGCGCGCGTAAATAGAAGCGGCTGGAGGTACCGGGGGCGAAGCCCGCCCCGGCCCGGAGGCCGAGTTAAAAAAAATAATAATCCCGTTCAGTCTCAATGGCGGGGTGCGGGCCGGCCCGGCGGCGAGTGCGGCGGGCAGCAGGCCTCTTGGACAGGTTGAGAGATAAAAAAATAATAATTCCCGTGCAGTCTCAACGGCGGGGTGCGGGCCGGCCCGGCGGACGAGTGTGGCCGGGGAAGAGGCCTCTTGGCCGGGGTGAATATGTTGGAACGCGGCGCGCGTAAATAGAAGCGGCTGGAGGTACCGGGGGCGAAGCCCGCCCCGGCCCGGAGGCCGAGTTAAAAAAAAAAATAATCCCCGTTCAGTCTCAATGGCGGGGTGCGGGCCGGCCCGGCGGCGAGTGCGGCGGGCAGCAGGCCTCTTGGACAGGTTGAGAGATAAAAAAATAATAATTCCCGTGCAGTCTCAATGGCGGGGTGCGGGCCGGGGAATAGGCCTCTTGGCCGGGGTGAATAGTGTTGGAACACGGCCCGCGGAAATAGTAGCGGCTGGAGGTACCGGGGGCGATGCCCGCCCCGGCCCGGCGGCCAAGTTAAAAAAATAAATAATCCCGTTCAGTCTCAATGGCGGGGTGCGGGCCGGCCCGGCGGCGAGTGCGGCGGGCAGCAGGCCTCTTGGACAGGTTGAGAGATAAAAAAATAATAATTCCCGTGCAGTCTCAATGGCGGGGTGCGGGCCGGGGAATAGGCCTCTTGGCCGGGGTGAATAGTGTTGGAACACGGCCCGCGGAAATAGTAGCGGCTGGAGGTACCGGGGGCGATGCCCGCCCCGGCCCGGCGGCCAAGTTAAAAAAATAAATAATCCCGTTCAGTCTCAATGGCAGGGTGCGGGCCGGCCCGGCGGCGATTGCGGCGGGCAGCAGGCCTCTTGGACAGGTTGAGAGATAAAAAAATAATAATTCCCATGCAGTCTCAATGGCGGGGTGCGGGCCGGGGAATAGGCCTCTTGGCCGGGGTGAATATGTTGGAACGCGGCGCGCATAAATAGAAGCGGCTGGAGGTAACGGGGGCGAAGCCCGCCCCGGCCCGGAGGCCGAGTTAAAAAAAATAATAATCCCCGTTCAGTCTCAATGGCGGGGTGCGGGCCGGCCCGGCGGCGAGTGCGGCGGGCAGCAGGCCTCTTGGACAGGTTGAGAGATAAAAAAATAATAATTCCCGTGCAGTCTCAATGGCGGGGTGCGGGCCGGGGAATAGGCCTCTTGGCCGGGGTGAATAGTGTTGGAACACGGCCCGCGGAAATAGTAGCGGCTGGAGGTACCGGGGGCGATGCCCACCCCGGCCCGGCGGCCAAGTTAAAAAAAAAAAAAATCCCCCTTCAGTCTCAATGGCAGGGTGCGGGCCGGCCCGGCGGCGATTGCGGCGGGCAGCAGGCCTCTTGGACAGGTTGAGAGATAAAAAAATAATAATTCCCATGCAGTTTCAATGGCGGGGTGCGGGCCGGGGAATAGGCCTCTTGGCCGGGGTGAATAGTGTTGGAACACGGCCCGCGGAAATAGTATTCGGCTGGAGGTACCGGGGGCGATGCCCGTCCCGGGCCGGCGGCCAAGTTAAAAAAATAAATAATCCCCGTTCAGTCTCAAGGGCAGGGTGCGGGCCGGCCCGGCGGCGATTGCGGCGGGCAGCAGGCCTCTTGGACAGGTTGAGAGATAAAAAAATAATAATTCCCGTGCAGTCTCAATGGCGGGGTGCGGGCCGGCCCGGCGGACGAGTGTGGCCGGGGAAGAGGCCTCTTTGCCGGGGTGAATATGTTGGAACGCGGCGCGCGTAAATAGAAGCGGCTGGAGGTACCGGGGGCGAAGCCCGCCCCGGCCCGGAGGCCGAGTTAAAAAAAATAATAATCCCCGTTCAGTCTCAATGGCGGGGTGCGGGCCGGCCCGGCGGCGAGTGCGGCGGGCAGCAGGCCTCTTGGACAGGTTGAGAGATAAAAAAATAATAATTCCCGTGCAGTCTCAATGGCGGGGTGCGGGCCGGCCCGGCGGACGAGTGTGGCCGGGGAAGAGGCCTCTTGGCCGGGGTGAATATGTTGGAACGCGGCGCGCGTAAATAGAAGCGGCTGGAGGTACCGGGGGCGAAGCCCGCCCCGGCCCGGCGGCCGAGTTAAAAAAAATAATAATCCCCGTACAGTCTCAATGGCGGGGTGCGGGCCGGCCCGGCGGCGAGTGCGGCGGGCAGCAGGCCTCTTGGACAGGTTGAGAGATAAAAAAATAATAATTCCCGTGCAGTCTCAATGGCGGGGTGCGGGCCGGGGAATAGGCCTCTTGGCCGGGGTGAATAGTGTTGGAACACGGCCCGCGGAAATAGTAGCGGCTGGAGGTACCGGGGGCGATGCCCGCCCCGGCCCGGCGGCCAAGTTAAAAAAATAAATAATCCCCGTTCAGTCTCAATGGCAGGGTGCGGGCCGGCCCGGCGGCGATTGCGGCGGGCAGCAGGCCTCTTGGACAGGTTGAGAGATAAAAAAATAATAATTCCCATGCAGTCTCAATGGCGGGGTGCGGGCCGGGGAATAGGCCTCTTGGCCGGGGTGAATAGTGTTGGAACACGGCCCGCGGAAATAGTAGCGGCTGGAGGTACCGGGGGCGATGCCCGTCCCGGGCCGGCGGCCAAGTTAAAAAAATAAATAATCCCCGTTCAGTCTCAAGGGCAGGGTGCGGGCCGGCCCGGCGGCGATTGCGGCGGGCAGCAGGCCTCTTGGACAGGTTGAGAGATAAAAAAATAATAATTCCCGTGCAGTCTCAATGGCGGGGTGCGGGCCGGCCCGGCGGACGAGTGTGGCCGGGGAAGAGGCCTCTTTGCCGGGGTGAATATGTTGGAACGCGGCGCGCGTAAATAGAAGCGGCTGGAGGTACCGGGGGCGAAGCCCGCCCCGGCCCGGAGGCCGAGTTAAAAAAAATAATAATCCCCGTTCAGTCTCAATGGCGGGGTGCGGGCCGGCCCGGCGGCGAGTGCGGCGGGCAGCAGGCCTCTTGGACAGGTTGAGAGATAAAAAAATAATAATTCCCGTGCAGTCTCAATGGCGGGGTGCGGGCCGGCCCGGCGGACGAGTGTGGCCGGGGAAGAGGCCTCTTGGCCGGGGTGAATATGTTGGAACGCGGCGCGCGTAAATAGAAGCGGCTGGAGGTACCGGGGGCGAAGCCCGCCCCGGCCCGGCGGCCGAGTTAAAAAAAATAATAATCCCCGTACAGTCTCAATGGCGGGGTGCGGGCCGGCCCGGCGGCGAGTGCGGCGGGCAGCAGGCCTCTTGGACAGGTTGAGAGATAAAAAAATAATAATTCCCGTGCAGTCTCAATGGCGGGGTGCGGGCCGGGGAATAGGCCTCTTGGCCGGGGTGAATAGTGTTGGAACACGGCCCGCGGAAATAGTAGCGGCTGGAGGTACCGGGGGCGATGCCCGCCCCGGCCCGGCGGCCAAGTTAAAAAAATAAATAATCCCCGTTCAGTCTCAATGGCAGGGTGCGGGCCGGCCCGGCGGCGATTGCGGCGGGCAGCAGGCCTCTTGGACAGGTTGAGAGATAAAAAAATAATAATTCCCGTGCAGTCTCAACGGCGGGGTGCGGGCCGGCCCGGCGGACGAGTGTGGCCGGGGAATAGGCCTCTTGGCCGGGGTGAATATGTTGGAACGCGGCGCGCGTAAATAGAAGCGGCTGGAGGTACCGGGGGCGAAGCCCGCCCCGGCCCGGAGGCCGAGTTAAAAAAAATAATAATCCCCGTTCAGTCTCAATGGCGGGGTGCGGGCCGGCCCGGCAGCGAGTGCGGCGGGCAGCAGGCCTCTTGGACAGGTTGAGAGATAAAAAAATAATAATTCCCGTGCAGTCTCAATGGCGGGGTGCGGGCCGGGGAATAGGCCTCTTGGCCGGGGTGAATAGTGTTGGAACACGGCCCGCGGAAATAGTAGCGGCTGGAGGTACCGGGGGCGATGCCCGCCCTGGCCCGGCGGCCAAGTTAAAAAAATAAATAATCCCCGTTCAGTCTCAATGGCAGGGTGCGGGCCGGCCCGGCGGCGATTGCGGCGGGCAGCAGGCCTCTTGGACAGGTTGAGAGATAAAAAAATAATAATTCCCGTTCAGTCTCAATGGCAGGGTGCGGGCCGGCCCGGCGGCAATTGCGGCGGGCAGCAGGCCTCTTGGACAGGTTGAGAGATAAAAAAATAATAATTCCCTTGCAGTCTCAATGGCGGGGTGCGGGCCGGGGAATAGGCCTCTTGGCCGGGGTGAATATGTTGGAACGCGGCGCGCGTAAATAGAAGCGGCTGGAGGTACCGGGGGCGAAGCCCGCCCCGGCCCGGAGGCCGAGTTAAAAAAAATAATAATCCCCGTTCAGTCTCAATGGCGGGGTGCGGGCCGGCCCGTCGGCGAGTGCGGCGGGCAGCAGGCCTCTTGGACAGGTTGAGAGATAAAAAAATAATAATTCCCGTGCAGTCTCAATGGCGGGGTGCGGGCCGGGGAATAGGCCTCTTGGCCGGGGTGAATATGTTGGAACGCGGCGCGCGTAAATAGAAGCGGCTGGAGGTACCGGGGGCGAAGCCCGCCCCGGCCCGGAGGCCGAGTTAAAAAAAATAATAATCCCCGTTCAGTCTCAATGGCGGGGTGCGGGCCGGCCCGGCGGCGAGTGCGGCGGGCAGCAGGCCTCTTGGACAGGTTGAGAGATAAAAAAATAATAATTCCCGTGCAGTCTCAATGGCGGGGTGCGGGCCGTGGAATAGGCCTCTTGGCCGGGGTGAATATGTTGGAACGCGGCGCGCGTAAATAGAAGCGGCTGGAGGTACCGGGGGGCGAAGCCCGCCCCGGCCCGGAGGCCGAGTTAAAAAAAATAATAATCCCCGTTCAGTCTCAATGGCGGGGTGCGGGCCGGCCCGGCGGCGAGTGCGGCGGGCAGCAGGCCTCTTGGACAGGTTGAGAGATAAAAAAATAATAATTCCCGTGCAGTCTCAATGGCGGGGTGCGGGCCGGGGAATAGGCCTCTTGGCCGGGGTGAATAGTGTTGGAACACGGCCCGCGGAAATAGTAGCGGCTGGAGGTACCGGGGGCGATGCCCGCCCCGGCCCGGCGGCCAAGTTAAAAAAATAAATAATCCCGTTCAGTCTCAATGGCAGGGTGCGGGCCGGCCCGGCGGCGATTGCGGCGGGCAGCAGGCCTCTTGGACAGGTTGAGAGATAAAAAAATAATAATTCCCATGCAGTCTCAATGGCGGGGTGCGGGCCGGGGAATAGGCCTCTTGGCCGGGGTGAATATGTTGGAACGCGGCGCGCGTAAATAGAAGCGGCTGGAGGTACCGGGGGCGATGCCCGCCCCGGGCCGGCGGCCAAGTTAAAAAAATAAATAATCCCCGTTCAGTCTCAATGGCAGGGTGCGGGCCGGCCCGGCGGCGATTGCGGCGGGCAGCAGGCCTCTTGGACAGGTTGAGAGATATAAAAATAATAATTCCCGTGCAGTCTCAACGGCGGGGTGCGGGCCGGCCCGGCGGACGAGTGTGGCCGGGGAATAGGCCGCTTGGCCGGGGTGAATATGTTGGAACGCGGCGCGCGTAAATAGAAGCGGCTGGAGGTACCGGGGGCGAAGCCCGCCCCGGCCCGGAGGCCGAGTTAAAAAAAATAATAATCCCCGTTCAGTCTCAATGGCGGGGTGCGGGCCGGCCCGGCAGCGAGTGCGGCGGGCAGCAGGCCTCTTGGACAGGTTGAGAGATAAAAAAATAATAATTCCCGTGCAGTCTCAATGGCGGGGTGCGGGCCGGGGAATAGGCCTCTTGGCCGGGGTGAATAGTGTTGGAACACGGCCCGCGGAAATAGTAGCGGCTGGAGGTACCGGGGGCGATGCCCGCCCTGGCCCGGCGGCCAAGTTAAAAAAATAAATAATCCCCGTTCAGTCTCAATGGCAGGGTGCGGGCCGGCCCGGCGGCGATTGCGGCGGGCAGCAGGCCTCTTGGACAGGTTGAGAGATAAAAAAATAATAATTCCCGTTCAGTCTCAATGGCAGGGTGCGGGCCGGCCCGGCGGCAATTGCGGCGGGCAGCAGGCCTCTTGGACAGGTTGAGAGATAAAAAAATAATAATTCCCTTGCAGTCTCAATGGCGGGGTGCGGGCCGGGGAATAGGCCTCTTGGCCGGGGTGAATATGTTGGAACGCGGCGCGCGTAAATAGAAGCGGCTGGAGGTACCGGGGGCGAAGCCCGCCCCGGCCCGGAGGCCGAGTTAAAAAAAATAATAATCCCCGTTCAGTCTCAATGGCGGGGTGCGGGCCGGCCCGGCGGCGAGTGCGGCGGGCAGCAGGCCTCTTGGACAGGTTGAGAGATAAAAAAATAATAATTCCCGTGCAGTCTCAATGGCGGGGTGCGGGCCGGGGAATAGGCCTCTTGGCCGGGGTGAATATGTTGGAACGCGGCGCGCGTAAATAGAAGCGGCTGGAGGTACCGGGGGCGAAGCCCGCCCCGGCCCGGAGGCCGAGTTAAAAAAAATAATAATCCCCGTTCATTCTCAATGGCGGGGTGCGGGCCGGCCCGGCGGCGAGTGCGGCGGGCAGCAGGCCTCTTGGACAGGTTGAGAGATAAAAAAATAATAATTCCCGTGCAGTCTCAATGGCGGGGTGCGGGCCGGGGAATAGGCCTCTTGGCCGGGGTGAATATGTTGGAACGCGGCGCGCGTAAATAGAAGCGGCTGGAGGTACCGGGGGCGAAGCCCGCCCCGGCCCGGAGGCCGAGTTAAAAAAAATAATAATCCCCGTTCAGTCTCAATGGCGGGGTGCGGGCCGGCCCGGCGGCGAGTGCGGCGGGCAGCAGGCCTCTTGGACAGGTTGAGAGATAAAAAAATAATAATTCCCGTGCAGTCTCAATGGCGGGGTGCGGGCCGGGGAATAGGCCTCTTGGCCGGGGTGAATAGTGTTGGAACACGGCCCGCGGAAATAGTAGCGGCTGGAGGTACCGGGGGCGATGCCCGCCCCGGCCCGGCGGCCAAGTTAAAAAAATAAATAATCCCGTTCAGTCTCAATGGCAGGGTGCGGGCCGGCCCGGCGGCGAGTGCGGCGGGCAGCAGGCCTCTTGGACAGGTTGAGAGATAAAAAAATAATAATTCCCATGCAGTCTCAATGGCGGGGTGCGGGCCGGGGAATAGGCCTCTTGGCCGGGGTGAATATGTTGGAACGCGGCGCGCGTAAATAGAAGCGGCTGGAGGTACCGGGGGCGAAGCCCGCCCCGGCCCGGAGGCCGAGTTAAAAAAAAAAATAATCCCCGTTCAGTCTCAATGGCGGGGTGCGGGCCGGCCCGGCAGCGAGTGCGGCGGGCAGCAGGCCTCTTGGACAGGTTGAGAGATAAAAAAATAATAATTCCCGTGCAGTCTCAATGGCGGGGTGCGGGCCGGGGAATAGGCCTCTTGGCCGGGGTGAATAGTGTTGGAACACGGCCCGCGGAAATAGTAGCGGCTGGAGGTACCGGGGGCGATGCCCGCCCTGGCCCGGCGGCCAAGTTAAAAAAATAAATAATCCCCGTTCAGTCTCAATGGCAGGGTGCGGGCCGGCCCGGTGGCGATTGCGGCGGGCAGCAGGCCTCTTGGACAGGTTGAGAGATAAAAAAATAATAATTCCCGTTCAGTCTCAATGGCAGGGTGCGGGCCGGCCCGGCGGCAATTGCGGCGGGCAGCAGGCCTCTTGGACAGGTTGAGAGATAAAAAAATAATAATTCCCTTGCAGTCTCAATGGCGGGGTGCGGGCCGGGGAATAGGCCTCTTGGCCGGGGTGAATATGTTGGAACGCGGCGCGCGTAAATAGAAGCGGCTGGAGGTACCGGGGGCGAAGCCCGCCCCGGCCCGGAGGCCGAGTTAAAAAAAATAATAATCCCCGTTCAGTCTCAATGGCGGGGTGCGGGCCGGCCCGGCGGCGAGTGCGGCGGGCAGCAGGCCTCTTGGACAGGTTGAGAGATAAAAAAATAATAATTCCCGTGCAGTCTCAATGGCGGGGTGCGGGCCGGGGAATAGGCCTCTTGGCCGGGGTGAATATGTTGGAACGCGGCGCGCGTAAATAGAAGCGGCTGGAGGTACCGGGGGCGAAGCCCGCCCCGGCCCGGAGGCCGAGTTAAAAAAAATAATAATCCCCGTTCAGTCTCAATGGCGGGGTGCGGGCCGGCCCGGCGGCGAGTGCGGCGGGCAGCAGGCCTCTTGGACAGGTTGAGAGATAAAAAAATAATAATTCCCGTGCAGTCTCAATGGCGGGGTGCGGGCCAGGGAATAGGCCTCTTGGCCGGGGTGAATAGTGTTGGAACACGGCCCGCGGAAATAGTAGCGGCTGGAGGTACCGGGGGCGATGCCCGCCCCGGCCCGGCGGCCAAGTTAAAAAAATAAATAATCCCGTTCAGTCTCAATGGCAGGGTGCGGGCCGGCCCGGCGGCGATTGCGGCGGGCAGCAGGCCTCTTGGACAGGTTGAGAGATAAAAAAATAATAATTCCCATGCAGTCTCAATGGCGGGGTGCGGGCCGGGGAATAGGCCTCTTGGCCGGGGTGAATATGTTGGAACGCGGCGCGCGTAAATAGAAGCGGCTGGAGGTACCGGGGGCGAAGCCCGCCCCGGCCCGGAGGCCGAGTTAAAAAAAATAATAATCCCCGTTCAGTCTCAATGGCGGGGTGCGGGCCGGCCCGGCAGCGAGTGCGGCGGGCAGCAGGCCTCTTGGACAGGTTGAGAGATAAAAAAATAATAATTCCCGTGCAGTCTCAATGGCGGGGTGCGGGCCGGGGAATAGGCCTCTTGGCCGGGGTGAATAGTGTTGGAACACGGCCCGCGGAAATAGTAGCGGCTGGAGGTACCGGGGGCGATGCCCGCCCTGGCCCGGCGGCCAAGTTAAAAAAATAAATAATCCCCGTTCAGTCTCAATGGCAGGGTGCGGGCCGGCCCGGCGGCGATTGCGGCGGGCAGCAGGCCTCTTGGACAGGTTGAGAGATAAAAAAATAATAATTCCCGTTCAGTCTCAATGGCAGGGTGCGGGCCGGCCCGGCGGCAATTGCGGCGGGCAGCAGGCCTCTTGGACAGGTTGAGAGATAAAAAAATAATAATTCCCTTGCAGTCTCAATGGCGGGGTGCGGGCCGGGGAATAGGCCTCTTGGCCGGGGTGAATATGTTGGAACGCGGCGCGCGTAAATAGAAGCGGCTGGAGGTACCGGGGGCGAAGCCCGCCCCGGCCCGGAGGCCGAGTTAAAAAAAATAATAATCCCCGTTCAGTCTCAATGGCGGGGTGCGGGCCGGCCCGGCGGCGAGTGCGGCGGGCAGCAGGCCTCTTGGACAGGTTGAGAGATAAAAAAATAATAATTCCCGTGCAGTCTCAATGGCGGGGTGCGGGCCGGGGAATAGGCCTCTTGGCCGGGGTGAATATGTTGGAACGCGGCGCGCGTAAATAGAAGCGGCTGGAGGTACCGGGGGCGAAGCCCGCCCCGGCCCGGAGGCCGAGTTAAAAAAAATAATAATCCCCGTTCAGTCTCAATGGCGGGGTGCGGGCCGGCCCGGCGGCGAGTGCGGCGGGCAGCAGGCCTCTTGGACAGGTTGAGAGATAAAAAAATAATAATTCCCGTGCAGTCTCAATGGCGGGGTGCGGGCCGGGGAATAGGCCTCTTGGCCGGGGTGAATAGTGTTGGAACACGGCCCGCGGAAATAGTAGCGGCTGGAGGTACCGGGGGCGATGCCCGCCCCGGCCCGGCGGCCAAGTTAAAAAAATAAATAATCCCGTTCAGTCTCAATGGCAGGGTGCGGGCCGGCCCGGCGGCGATTGCGGCGGGCAGCAGGCCTCTTGGACAGGTTGAGAGATAAAAAAATACTAATTCCCATGCAGTCTCAATGGCAGGGTGCGGGCCGGGGAATAGGCCTCTTGGCCGGGGTGAATATGTTGGAACGCGGCGCGCGTAAATAGAAGCGGCTGGAGGTACCGGGGGCGAATTCCGCCCCGGCCCGGAGGCCGAGTTAAAAAAAATAATAATCCCGTTCAGTCTCAATGGCGGGGTGCGGGCCGGCCCGGCGGCGAGTGCGGCGGGCAGCAGACCTCTTGGACAGGTTGAGAGATAAAAAAATAATAATTCCCGTGCAGTCTCAATGGCGGGGTGCGGGCCGGGGAATAGGCCTCTTGGCCGGGGTGAATATGTTGGAACGCGGCGCGCGTAAATAGAAGCGGCTGGAGGTACCGGGGGCGAAGCCCGCCCCGGCCCGGAGGCCGAGTTAAAAAAAATAATAATCCCGTTCAGTCTCAATGGCGGGGTGCGGGCCGGCCCGGCGGCGAGTGCGGCGGGCAGCAGGCCTCTTGGACAGGTTGAGAGATAAAAAAATAATAATTCCCGTGCAGTCTCAACGGCGGGGTGCGGGCCGGCCCGGCGGACGAGTGTGGCCGGGGAAGAGGCCTCTTGGCCGGGGTGAATATGTTGGAACGCGGCGCGCGTAAATAGAAGCGGCTGGAGGTACCGGGGGCGAAGCCCGCCCCGGCCCGGAGGCCCAATTAAAAAAAATAATAATCCCCGTTCAGTCTCAATGGCGGGGTGCGGGCCGGCCCGGCGGCGAGTGCGGCGGGCAGCAGGCCTCTTGGACAGGTTGAGAGATAAAAAAATAATAATTCCCGTGCAGTCTCAATGGCGGGGTGCGGGCCGGCCCGGCGGACGAGTGTGGCCGGGGAAGAGGCCTCTTGGCCGGGGTGAATATGTTGGAACGCGGCGCGCGTAAATAGAAGCGGCTGGAGGTACCGGGGGCGAAGCCCGCCCCGGCCCGGAGGCCGAGTTAAAAAAAATAATAATCCCCGTTCAGTCTCAATGGCGGGGTGCGGGCCGGCCCGGCGGCGAGTGCGGCGGGCAGCAGGCCTCTTGGACAGGTTGAGAGATAAAAAAATAATAATTCCCGTGCAGTCTCAATGGCGGGGTGCGGGCCGGGGAATAGGCCTCTTGGCCGGGGTGAATAGTGTTGGAACACGGCCCGCGGAAATAGTAGCGGCTGGAGGTACCGGGGGCGATGCCCGCCCCGGCCCGGCGGCCAAGTTAAAAAAATAAATAATCCCGTTCAGTCTCAATGGCAGGGTGCGGGCCGGCCCGGCGGCGATTGCGGCGGGCAGCAGGCCTCTTGGACAGGTTGAGAGATAAAAAAATAATAATTCCCATGCAGTCTCAATGGCGGGGTGCGGGCCGGGGAATAGGCCTCTTGGCCGGGGTGAATATGTTGGAACGCGGCGCGCGTAAATAGAAGCGGCTGGAGGTACCGGGGGCGAAGCCCGCCCCGGCCCGGAGGCCGAGTTAAAAAAAATAATAATCCCCGTTCAGTCTCAATGGCGGGGTGCGGGCCGGCCCGGCGGCGAGTGCGGCGGGCAGCAGGCCTCTTGGACAGGTTGAGAGATAAAAAAATAATAATTCCCGTGCAGTCTCAATGGCGGGGTGCGGGCCGGGGAATAGGCCTCTTGGCCGGGGTGAATAGTGTTGGAACACGGCCCGCGGAAATAGTAGCGGCTGGAGGTACCGGGGGCGATGCCCGCCCCGGCCCGGCGGCCAAGTTAAAAAAATAAATAATCCCGTTCAGTCTCAATGGCAGGGTGCGGGCCGGCCCGGCGGCGATTGCGGCGGGCAGCAGGCCTCTTGGACAGGTTGAGAGATAAAAAAATAATAATTCCCATGCAGTCTCAATGGCGGGGTGCGGGCCGGGGAATAGGCCTCTTGGCCGGGGTGAATATGTTGGAACGCGGCGCGCGTAAATAGAAGCGGCTGGAGGTACCGGGGGCGAAGCCCGCCCCGGCCCGGAGGCCGAGTTAAAAAAAATAATAATCCCCGTTCAGTCTCAATGGCGGGGTGCGGGCCGGCCCGGCGGCGAGTGCGGCGGGCAGCAGGCCTCTTGGACAGGTTGAGAGATAAAAAAATAATAATTCCCGTGCAGTCTCAATGGCGGGGTGCGGGCCGGGGAATAGGCCTCTTGGCCGGGGTGAATAGTGTTGGAACACGGCCCGCGGAAATAGTAGCGGCTGGAGGTACCGGGGGCGATGCCCGCCCCGGCCCGGCGGCCAACTTAAAAAAATAAATAATCCCGTTCAGTCTCAATGGCAGGGTGCGGGCCGGCCCGGCGGCGATTGCGGCGGGCAGCAGGCCTCTTGGACAGGTTGAGAGATAAAAAAATAATAATTCCCATGCAGTCTCAATGGCGGGGTGCGGGCCGGGGAATAGGCCTCTTGGCCGGGGTGAATAGTGTTGGAACACGGCCCGCGGAAATAGTAGCGGCTGGAGGTACCGGGGGCGATGCCCGCCCCGGCCCGGCGGCCAAGTTAAAAAAATAAATAATCCCCGTTCAGTCTCAATGGCAGGGTGCGGGCCGGCCCGGCGGCGAGTGCGGCGGGCAGCAGGCCTCTTGGACAGGTTGAGAGATAAAAAAATAATAATTCCCGTTCAGTCTCAATGGCAGGGTGCGGGCCGGCCCGGCGGCAATTGCGGCGGGCAGCAGGCCTCTTGGACAGGTTGAGAGATAAAAAAATAATAATTCCCATGCAGTCTCAATGGCGGGGTGCGGGCCGGGGAATAGGCCTCTTGGCCGGGGTGAATATGTTGGAACGCGGCGCGCGTAAATAGAAGCGGCTGGAGGTACCGGGGGCGAAGCCCGCCCCGGCCCGGAGGCCGAGTTAAAAAAAATAATAATCCCCGTTCAGTCTCAATGGCGGGGTGCGGGCCGGCCCGGCGGCGAGTGCGGCGGGCAGCAGGCCTCTTGGACAGGTTGAGAGATAAAAAAATAATAATTCCCGTGCAGTCTCAATGGCGGGGTGCGGGCCGGGGAATAGGCCTCTTGGCCGGGGTGAATATGTTGGAACGCGGCGCGCGTAAATAGAAGCGGCTGGAGGTACCGGGGGCGAAGCCCGCCCCGGCCCGGAGGCCGAGTTAAAAAAAATAATAATCCCCGTTCAGTCTCAATGGCGGGGTGCGGGCCGGCCCGGCGGCGAGTGCGGCGGGCAGCAGGCCTCTTGGACAGGTTGAGAGATAAAAAAATAATAATTCCCATGCAGTTTCAATGGCGGGGTGCGGGCCGGGGAATAGGCCTCTTGGCCGGGGTGAATAGTGTTGGAACACGGCCCGCGGAAATAGTAGCGGCTGGAGGTACCGGGGGCGATGCCCGCCCCGGCCCGGCGGCCAAGTTAAAAAAAAAAAAAATCCCCGTTCAGTCTCAATGGCAGGGTGCGGGCCGGCCCGGCGGCGATTGCGGCGGGCAGCAGGCCTCTTGGACAGGTTGAGAGATAAAAAAATAATAATTCCCATGCAGTTTCAATGGCGGGGTGCGGGCCGAGGAATAGGCCTCTTGGCCGGGGTGAATAGTGTTGGAACACGGCCCGCGGAAATAGTAGCGGCTGGAGGTACCGGGGGCGATGCCCGTCCCGGGCCGGCGGCCAAGTTAAAAAAATAAATAATCCCCGTTCAGTCTCAATGGCAGGGTGCGGGCCGGCCCGGCGGCGATTGCGGCGGGCAGCAGGCCTCTTGGACAGGTTGAGAGATAAAAAAATAATAATTCCCGTGCAGTCTCAATGGCGGGGTGCGGGCCGGCCCGGCGGACGAGTGTGGCCGGGGAAGAGGCCTCTTTGCCGGGGTGAATATGTTGGAACGCGGCGCGCGTAAATAGAAGCGGCTGGAGGTACCGGGGGCGAAGCCCGCCCCGGCCCGGAGGCCGAGTTAAAAAAAAAAATAATCCCCGTTCAGTCTCAATGGCGGGGTGCGGGCCGGCCCGGCGGCGAGTGCGGCGGGCAGCAGGCCTCTTGGACAGGTTGAGAGATAAAAAAATAATAATTCCCGTGCAGTCTCAATGGCGGGGTGCGGGCCGGCCCGGCGGACGAGTGTGGCCGGGGAAGAGGCCTCTTGGCCGGGGTGAATATGTTGGAACGCGGCGCGCGTAAATAGAAGCGGCTGGAGGTACCGGGGGCGAAGCCCGCCCCGGCCCGGCGGCCGAGTTAAAAAAAATAATAATCCCCGTACAGTCTCAATGGCGGGGTGCGGGCCGGCCCGGCGGCGAGTGCGGCGGGCAGCAGGCCTCTTGGACAGGTTGAGAGATAAAAAAATAATAATTCCCGTGCAGTCTCAATGGCGGGGTGCGGGCCGGGGAATAGGCCTCTTGGCCGGGGTGAATAGTGTTGGAACACGGCCCGCGGAAATAGTAGCGGCTGGAGGTACCGGGGGCGATGCCCGCCCCGGCCCGGCGGCCAAGTTAAAAAAATAAATAATCCCCGTTCAGTCTCAATGGCAGGGTGCGGGCCGGCCCGGCGGCGATTGCGGCGGGCAGCAGGCCTCTTGGACAGGTTGAGAGATAAAAAAAAAAATAATTCCCCTGTAGTCTCAATGGCGGGGTGCGGGCCGGCCCGGCGGACGAGTGTGGCCGGGGAAGAGGCCTCTTGGCCGGGGTGAATATGTTGGAACGCGGCGCGCGTAAATAGAAGCGGCTGGAGGTACCGGGGTCGAAGCCTGCCCCGGCCCGGAGGCCGAGTTAAAAAAAATAATAATCCCCGTTCAGTCTCAATGGCGGGGTGCGGGCCGGCCCGGCGGCGAGTGCGGCGGGCAGCAGGCCTCTTGGACAGGTTGAGAGATAAAAAAATAATAATTCCCGTGCAGTCTCAATGGCGGGGTGCGGGCCGAGGAATAGGCCTCTTTGCCGGGGTGAATAGTGTTGGAACACGGCCCGCGGAAATAGTAGCGGCTGGAGGTACCGGGGGCGATGCCCGCCCCGGCCCGGCGGCCAAGTTAAAAAAATAAATAATCCCGTTCAGTCTCAATGGCAGGGTGCGGGCCGGCCCGGCGGCGATTGCGGCGGGCAGCAGGCCTCTTGGACAGGTTGAGAGATAAAAAAATAATAATTCCCATGCAGTCTCAATGGCGGGGTGCGGGCCGGGGAATAGGCCTCTTGGCCGGGGTGAATATGTTGGAACGCGGCGCGCGTAAATAGAAGCGGCTGGAGGTACCGGGGGCGAAGCCCGCCCCGGCCCGGAGGCCGAGATAAAAAAAATAATAATCCCCGTTCAGTCTCAATGGCGGGGTGCGGGCCGGCCCGGCAGCGAGTGCGGCGGGCAGCAGGCCTCTTGGACAGGTTGAGAGATAAAAAAATAATAATTCCCGTGCAGTCTCAATGGCGGGGTGCGGGCCGGGGAATTGGCCTCTTGGCCGGGGTGAATAGTGTTGGAACACGGCCCGCGGAAATAGTAGCGGCTGGAGGTACCGGGGGCGATGCCCGCCCTGGCCCGGCGGCCAAGTTAAAAAAATAAATAATCCCCGTTCAGTCTCAATGGCAGGGTGCGGGCCGGCCCGGCGGCGATTGCGGCGGGCAGCAGGCCTCTTGGACAGGTTGAGAGATAAAAAAATAATAATTCCCGTTCAGTCTCAATGGCAGGGTGCGGGCCGGCCCGGCGGCAATTGCGGCGGGCAGCAGGCCTCTTGGACAGGTTGAGAGATAAAAAAAAAATAATTCCCTTGCAGTCTCAATGGCGGGGTGCGGGCCGGGGAATAGGCCTCTTGGCCGGGGTGAATAGTGTTGGAACACGGCCCGCGGAAATAGTAGCGGCTGGAGGTACCGGGGGCGATGCCCGCCCTGGCCCGGCGGCCAAGTTAAAAAAATAAATAATCCCCGTTCAGTCTCAATGGCAGGGTGCGGGCCGGCCCGGCGGCGATTGCGGCGGGCAGCAGGCCTCTTGGACAGGTTGAGAGATAAAAAAATAATAATTCCCGTTCAGTCTCAATGGCAGGGTGCGGGCCGGCCCGGCGGCAATTGCGGCGGGCAGCAGGCCTCTTGGACAGGTTGAGAGATAAAAAAATAATAATTCCCTTGCAGTCTCAATGGCGGGGTGCGGGCCGGGGAATAGGCCTCTTGGCCGGGGTGAATATGTTGGAACGCGGCGCGCGTAAATAGAAGCGGCTGGAGGTACCGGGGGCGAAGCCCGCCCCGGCCCGGAGGCCGAGTTAAAAAAAATAATAATCCCCGTTCAGTCTCAATGGCGGGGTGCGGGCCGGCCCGGCGGCGAGTGCGGCGGGCAGCAGGCCTCTTGGACAGGTTGAGAGATAAAAAAATAATAATTCCCGTGCAGTCTCAATGGCGGGGTGCGGGCCGGGGAGCGGGGGCAGCAGGCCTCTTGGACAGGTTGAGAGATAAAAAAATAATAATTCCCGTGCAGTCTCAATGGCGGGGTGCGGGCCGGGGAATAGGCCTCTTGGCCGGGGTGAATATGTTGGAACGCGGCGCGCGTAAATAGAAGCGGCTGGAGGTACCGGGGGCGAAGCCCGCCCCGGCCCGGAGGCCGAGTTAAAAAAAATAATAATCCCCGTTCAGTCTCAATGGCGGGGTGCGGGCCGGCCCGGCGGCGAGTGCGGCGGGCAGCAGGCCTCTTGGACAGGTTGAGAGATAAAAAAATAATAATTCCCGTGCAGTCTCAATGGCGGGGTGCGGGCCGGCCCGGCGGACGAGTGTGGCCGGGGAAGAGGCCTCTTGGCCGGGGTGAATATGTTGGAACACGGCGCGCGTAAATAGAAGCGGCTGGAGGTACCGGGGGCGAAGCCCGCCCCGGCCCGGAGGCCGAGTTAAAAAAAATAATAATCCCCGTTCAGTCTCAATGGCGGGGTGCGGGCCGGCCCGGCGGCGATTGCGGCGGGCAGCAGGCCTCTTGGACAGGTTGAGAGATAAAAAAATAATAATTCCCATGCAGTCTCAATGGCGGGGTGCGGGCCGGGGAATAGGCCTCTTGGCCGGGGTGAATATGTTGGAACGCGGCGCGCGTAAATAGAAGCGGCTGGAGGTACCGGGGGCGAAGCCCGCCCCGGCCCGGAGGCCGAGTTAAAAAAAATAATAATCCCCGTTCAGTCTCAATGGCGGGGTGCGGGCCGGCCCGGCAGCGAGTGCGGCGGGCAGCAGGCCTCTTGGACAGGTTGAGAGATAAAAAAATAATAATTCCCGTGCAGTCTCAATGGCGGGGTGCGAGCCGGGGAATAGGCCTCTTGGCCGGGGTGAATAGTGTTGGAACACGGCCCGCGGAAATAGTAGCGGCTGGAGGTACCGGGGGCGATGCCCGCCCTGGCCCGGCGGCCAAGTTAAAAAAATAAATAATCCCCGTTCAGTCTCAATGGCAGGGTGCGGGCCGGCCCGGCGGCGATTGCGGCGGGCAGCAGGCCTCTTGGACAGGTTGAGAGATAAAAAAATAATAATTCCCGTTCAGTCTCAATGGCAGGGTGCGGGCCGGCCCGGCGGCAATTGCGGCGGGCAGCAGGCCTCTTGGACAGGTTGAGAGATAAAAAAATAATAATTCCCTTGCAGTCTCAATGGCGGGGTGCGGGCCGGGGAATAGGCCTCTTGGCCGGGGTGAATATGTTGGAACGCGGCGCGCGTAAATAGAAGCGGCTGGAGGTACCGGGGGCGAAGCCCGCCCCGGCCCGGAGGCCGAGTTAAAAAAAATAATAATCCCCGTTCAGTCTCAATGGCGGGGTGCGGGCCGGCCCGGCGGCGAGTGCGGCGGGCAGCAGGCCTCTTGGACAGGTTGAGAGATAAAAAAATAATAATTCCCGTGCAGTCTCAATGGCGGGGTGCGGGCCGGGGAATAGGCCTCTTGGCCGGGGTGAATATGTTGGAACGCGGCGCGCGTAAATAGAAGCGGCTGGAGGTACCGGGGGCGAAGCCCGCCCCGGCCCGGAGGCCGAGTTAAAAAAAATAATAATCCCCGTTCAGTCTCAATGGCGGGGTGCGGGCCGGCCCGGCGGCGAGTGCGGCGGGCAGCAGGCCTATTGGACAGGTTGAGAGATAAAAAAATAATAATTCCCGTGCAGTCTCAATGGCGGGGTGCGGGCCGGGGAATAGGCCTCTTGGCCGGGGTGAATAGTGTTGGAACACGGCCCGCGGAAATAGTAGCGGCTGGAGGTACCGGGGGCGATGCCCGCCCCGGCCCGGCGGCCAAGTTAAAAAAATAAATAATCCCGTTCAGTCTCAATGGCAGGGTGCGGGCCGGCCCGGCGGCGATTGCGGCGGGCAGCAGGCCTCTTGGACAGGTTGAGAGATAAAAAAATAATAATTCCCATGCAGTCTCAATGGCGGGGTGCGGGCCGGGGAATAGGCCTCTTGGCCGGGGTGAATATGTTGGAACGCGGCGCGCGTAAATAGAAGCGGCTGGAGGTACCGGGGGCGAAGCCCGCCCCGGCCCGGAGGCCGAGTTAAAAAAAATAATAATCCCCGTTCAGTCTCAATGGCGGGGTGCGGGCCGGCCCGGCGGCGAGTGCGGCGGGCAGCAGGCCTATTGGACAGGTTGAGAGATAAAAAAATAATAATTCCCGTGCAGTCTCAATGGCGGGGTGCGGGCCGGGGAATAGGCCTCTTGGCCGGGGTGAATAGTGTTGGAACACGGCCCGCGGAAATAGTAGCGGCTGGAGGTACCGGGGGCGATGCCCGCCCCGGCCCGGCGGCCAAGTTAAAAAAATAAATAATCCCGTTCAGTCTCAATGGCAGGGTGCGGGCCGGCCCGGCGGCGATTGCGGCGGGCAGCAGGCCTCTTGGACAGGTTGAGAGATAAAAAAATAATAATTCCCATGCAGTCTCAATGGCGGGGTGCGGGCCGGGGAATAGGCCTCTTGGCCGGGGTGAATATGTTGGAACGCGGCGCGCGTAAATAGAAGCGGCTGGAGGTACCGGGGGCGAAGCCCGCCCCGGCCCGGAGGCCGAGTTAAAAAAAATAATAATCCCCGTTCAGTCTCAATGGCGGGGTGCGGGCCGGCCCGGCGGCGAGTGCGGCGGGCAGCAGGCCTCTTGGACAGGTTGAGAGATAAAAAAATAATAATTCCCGTGCAGTCTCAATGGCGGGGTGCGGGCCGGGGAATAGGCCTCTTGGCCGGGGTGAATAGTGTTGGAACACGGCCCGCGGAAATAGTAGCGGCTGGAGGTACCGGGGGCGATGCCCGCCCCGGCCCGGCGGCCAAGTTAAAAAAATAAATAATCCCGTTCAGTCTCAATGGCAGGGTGCGGGCCGGCCCGGCGGCGATTGCGGCGGGCAGCAGGCCTCTTGGACAGGTTGAGAGATAAAAAAATAATAATTCCCATGCAGTCTCAATGGCGGGGTGCGGGCCGGGGAATAGGCCTCTTGGCCGGGGTGAATATGTTGGAACGCGGCGCGCGTAAATAGAAGCGGCTGGAGGTACCGGGGGCGAAGCCCGCCCCGGCCCGGAGGCCGAGTTAAAAAAAATAATAATCCCCGTTCAGTCTCAATGGCGGGGTGCGGGCCGGCCCGGCGGCGAGTGCGGCGGGCAGCAGGCCTCTTGGACAGGTTGAGAGATAAAAAAATAATAATTCCCGTGCAGTCTCAATGGCGGGGTGCGGGCCGGGGAATAGGCCTCTTGGCCGGGGTGAATAGTGTTGGAACACGGCCCGCGGAAATAGTAGCGGCTGGAGGTACCGGGGGCGATGCCCGCCCCGGCCCGGCGGCCAAGTTAAAAAAATAAATAATCCCGTTCAGTCTCAATGGCAGGGTGCGGGCCGGCCCGGCGGCGATTGCGGCGGGCAGCAGGCCTCTTGGACAGGTTGAGAGATAAAAAAATAATAATTCCCATGCAGTCTCAATGGCGGGGTGCGGGCCGGGGAATAGGCCTCTTGGCCGGGGTGAATAGTGTTGGAACACGGCCCGCGGAAATAGTAGCGGCTGGAGGTACCGGGGGCGATGCCCGCCCCGGCCCGGCGGCCAAGTTAAAAAAATAAATAATCCCCGTTCAGTCTCAATGGCAGGGTGCGGGCCGGCCCGGCGGCGAGTGCGGCGGGCAGCAGGCCTCTTGGACAGGTTGAGAGATAAAAAAATAATAATTCCCGTTCAGTCTCAATGGCAGGGTGCGGGCCGGCCCGGCGGCAATTGCGGCGGGCAGCAGGCCTCTTGGACAGGTTGAGAGATAAAAAAATAATAATTCCCATGCAGTCTCAATGGCGGGGTGCGGGCCGGGGAATAGGCCTCTTGGCCGGGGTGAATATGTTGGAACGCGGCGCGCGTAAATAGAAGCGGCTGGAGGTACCGGGGGCGAAGCCCGCCCCGGCCCGGAGGCCGAGTTAAAAAAAATAATAATTCCCGTGCAGTCTCAATGGCGGGGTGCGGGCCGGGGAATAGGCCTCTTGGCCGGGGTGAATATGTTGGAACGCGGCGCGCGTAAATAGAAGCGGCTGGAGGTACCGGGGGCGAAGCCCGCCCCGGCCCGGAGGCCGAGTTAAAAAAAATAATAATCCCCGTTCAGTCTCAATGGCGGGGTGCGGGCCGGCCCGGCGGCGAGTGCGGCGGGCAGCAGGCCTCTTGGACAGGTTGAGAGATAAAAAAATAATAATTCCCATGCAGTTTCAATGGCGGGGTGCGGGCCGGGGAATAGGCCTCTTGGCCGGGGTGAATAGTGTTGGAACACGGCCCGCGGAAATAGTAGCGGCTGGAGGTACCGGGGGCGATGCCCGCCCCGGCCCGGCGGCCAAGTTAAAAAAAAAAAAAATCCCCGTTCAGTCTCAATGGCAGGGTGCGGGCCGGCCCGGCGGCGATTGCGGCGGGCAGCAGGCCTCTTGGACAGGTTGAGAGATAAAAAAATAATAATTCCCATGCAGTTTCAATGGCGGGGTGCGGGCCGGGGAATAGGCCTCTTGGCCGGGGTGAATAGTGTTGGAACACGGCCCGCGGAAATAGTAGCGGCTGGAGGTACCGGGGGCGATGCCCGTCCCGGGCCGGCGGCCAAGTTAAAAAAATAAATAATCCCCGTTCAGTCTCAATGGCAGGGTGCGGGCCGGCCCGGCGGCGATTGCGGCGGGCAGCAGGCCTCTTGGACAGGTTGAGAGATAAAAAAATAATAATTCCCGTGCAGTCTCAATGGCGGGGTGCGGGCCGGCCCGGCGGACGAGTGTGGCCGGGGAAGAGGCCTCTTTGCCGGGGTGAATATGTTGGAACGCGGCGCGCGTAAATAGTAGCGGCTGGAGGTACCGGGGGCGAAGCCCGCCCCGGCCCGGAGGCCGAGTTAAAAAAAATAATAATCCCCGTTCAGTCTCAATGGCGGGGTGCGGGCCGGCCCGGCGGCGAGTGCGGCGGGCAGCAGGCCTCTTGGACAGGTTGAGAGATAAAAAAATAATAATTCCCGTGCAGTCTCAATGGCGGGGTGCGGGCCGGCCCGGCGGACGAGTGTGGCCGGGGAAGAGGCCTCTTGGCCGGGGTGAATATGTTGGAACGCGGCGCGCGTAAATAGAAGCGGCTGGAGGTACCGGGGGCGAAGCCCGCCCCGGCCCGGCGGCCGAGTTAAAAAAAATAATAATCCCCGTACAGTCTCAATGGCGGGGTGCGGGCCGGCCCGGCGGCGAGTGCGGCGGGCAGCAGGCCTCTTGGACAGGTTGAGAGATAAAAAAATAATAATTCCCGTGCAGTCTCAATGGCGGGGTGCGGGCCGGGGAATAGGCCTCTTGGCCGGGGTGAATAGTGTTGGAACACGGCCCGCGGAAATAGTAGCGGCTGGAGGTACCGGGGGCGATGCCCGCCCCGGCCCGGCGGCCAAGTTAAAAAAATAAATAATCCCCGTTCAGTCTCAATGGCAGGGTGCGGGCCGGCCCGGCGGCGATTGCGGCGGGCAGCAGGCCTCTTGGACAGGTTGAGAGATAAAAAAATAAATAATTCCCGTGTAGTCTCAATGGCGGGGTGCGGGCCGGCCCGGCGGACGAGTGTGGCCGGGGAAGAGGCCTCTTGGCCGGGGTGAATATGTTGGAACGCGGCGCGCGTAAATAGAAGCGGCTGGAGGTACCGGGGTCGAAGCCTGCCCCGGCCCGTAGGCCGAGTTAAAAAAAATAATAATCCCCGTTCAGTCTCAATGGCGGGGTGCGGGCCGGCCCGGCGGCGAGTGCGGCGGGCAGCAGGCCTCTTGGACAGGTTGAGAGATAAAAAAATAATAATTCCCGTGCAGTCTCAATGGCGGGGTGCGGGCCGGGGAATAGGTCTCTTGGCCGGGGTGAATAGTGTTGGAACACGGCCCGCGGAAATAGTAGCGGCTGGAGGTACCGGGGGCGATGCCCGCCCCGGCCCGGCGGCCAAGTTAAAAAAAATAATAATCCCCGTTCAGTCTCAATGGCGGGGTGCGGGCCGGCCCGGCGGCGAGTGCGGCGGGCAGCAGGCCTCTTGGACAGGTTGAGAGATAAAAAAATAATAATTCCCGTGCAGTCTCAATGGCGGGGTGCGGGCCGGGGAATAGGTCTCTTGGCCGGGGTGAATAGTGTTGGAACACGGCCCGCGGAAATAGTAGCGGCTGGAGGTACCGGGGGCGATGCCCGCCCCGGCCCGGCGGCCAAGTTAAAAAAATAAATAATCCCGTTCAGTCTCAATGGCAGGGTGCGGGCCGGCCCGGCGGCGATTGCGGCGGGCAGCAGGCCTCTTGGACAGGTTGAGAGATAAAAAAATAATAATTCCCATGCAGTCTCAATGGCGGGGTGCGGGCCGGGGAATAGGCCTCTTGGCCGGGGTGAATATGTTGGAACGCGGCGCGCGTAAATAGAAGCGGCTGGAGGTACCGGGGGCGAAGCCCGCCCCGGCCCGGCGGCCAAGTTAAAAAAAAAAAAAATCCCCGTTCAGTCTCAATGGCAGGGTGCGGGCCGGCCCGGCGGCGATTGCGGCGGGCAGCAGGCCTCTTGGACAGGTTGAGAGATAAAAAAATAATAATTCCCATGCAGTTTCAATGGCGGGGTGCGGGCCGGGGAATAGGCCTCTTGGCCGGGGTGAATATGTTGGAACGCGGCCCGCGGAAATAGTAGCGGCTGGAGGTACCGGGGGCGATGCCCGTCCCGGGCCGGCGGCCAAGTTAAAAAAATAAATAATCCCCGTTCAGTCTCAATGGCAGGGTGCGGGCCGGCCCGGCGGCGATTGCGGCGGGCAGCAGGCCTCTTGGACAGGTTGAGAGATAAAAAAATAATAATTCCCGTGCAGTCTCAATGGCGGGGTGCGGGCCGGGGAATTGGCCTCTTGGCCGGGGTGAATAGTGTTAAAAAAGTTAAAAAGTTAAAAAAATAAATAATCCCCGTTCAGTCTCAATGGCAGGGTGCGGGCCGGCCCGGCGGCGATTGCGGCGGGCAGCAGGCCTCTTGGACAGGTTGAGAGATAAAAAAATAATAATTCCCGTTCAGTCTCAATGGCAGGGTGCGGGCCGGCCCGGCGGCAATTGCGGCGGGCAGCAGGCCTCTTGGACAGGTTGAGAGATAAAAAAATAATAATTCCCTTGCAGTCTCAATGGCGGGGTGCGGGCCGGGGAATAGGCCTCTTGGCCGGGGTGAATAGTGTTGGAACACGGCCCGCGGAAATAGTAGCGGCTGGAGGTACCGGGGGCGATGCCCGCCCTGGCCCGGCGGCCAAGTTAAAAAAATAAATAATCCCCGTTCAGTCTCAATGGCAGGGTGCGGGCCGGCCCGGCGGCGATTGCGGCGGGCAGCAGGCCTCTTGGACAGGTTGAGAGATAAAAAAATAATAATTCCCGTTCAGTCTCAATGGCAGGGTGCGGGCCGGCCCGGCGGCAATTGCGGCGGGCAGCAGGCCTCTTGGACAGGTTGAGAGATAAAAAAATAATAATTCCCTTGCAGTCTCAATGGCGGGGTGCGGGCCGGGGAATAGGCCTCTTGGCCGGGGTGAATATGTTGGAACGCGGCGCGCGTAAATAGAAGCGGCTGGAGGTACCGGGGGCGAAGCCCGCCCCGGCCCGGAGGCCGAGTTAAAAAAAATAATAATCCCCGTTCAGTCTCAATGGCGGGGTGCGGGCCGGCCCGGCGGCGAGTGCGGCGGGCAGCAGGCCTCTTGGACAGGTTGAGAGATAAAAAAATAATAATTCCCGTGCAGTCTCAATGGCGGGGTGCGGGCCGGGGAGCGGCGGGCAGCAGGCCTCTTGGACAGGTTGAGAGATAAAAAAATAATAATTCCCGTGCAGTCTCAATGGCGGGGTGCGGGCCGGGGAATAGGCCTCTTGGCCGGGGTGAATATGTTGGAACGCGGCGCGCGTAAATAGAAGCGGCTGGAGGTACCGGGGGCGAAGCCCGCCCCGGCCCGGAGGCCGAGTTAAAAAAAATAATAATCCCCGTTCAGTCTCAATGGCGGGGTGCGGGCCGGCCCGGCGGCGAGTGCGGCGGGCAGCAGGCCTCTTGGACAGGTTGAGAGATAAAAAAATAATAATTCCCGTGCAGTCTCAATGGCGGGGTGCGGGCCGGCCCGGCGGACGAGTGTGGCCGGGGAAGAGGCCTCTTGGCCGGGGTGAATATGTTGGAACACGGCGCGCGTAAATAGAAGCGGCTGGAGGTACCGGGGGCGAAGCCCGCCCCGGCCCGGAGGCCGAGTTAAAAAAAATAATAATCCCCGTTCAGTCTCAATGGCGGGGTGCGGGCCGGCCCGGCGGCGATTGCGGCGGGCAGCAGGCCTCTTGGACAGGTTGAGAGATAAAAAAATAATAATTCCCATGCAGTCTTAATGGCGGGGTGCGGGCCGGGGAATAGGCCTCTTGGCCGGGGTGAATATGTTGGAACGCGGCGCGCGTAAATAGAAGCGGCTGGAGGTACCGGGGGCGAAGCCCGCCCCGGCCCGGAGGCCGAGTTAAAAAAAATAATAATCCCCGTTCAGTCTCAATGGCGGGGTGCGGGCCGGCCCGGCAGCGAGTGCGGCGGGCAGCAGGCCTCTTGGACAGGTTGAGAGATAAAAAAATAATAATTCCCGTGCAGTCTCAATGGCGGGGTGCGGGCCGGGGAATAGGCCTCTTGGCCTGGGTGAATAGTGTTGGAACACGGCCCGCGGAAATAGTAGCGGCTGGAGGTACCGGGGGCGATGCCCGCCCTGGCCCGGCGGCCAAGTTAAAAAAATAAATAATCCCCGTTCAGTCTCAATGGCAGGGTGCGGGCCGGCCCGGCGGCGATTGCGGCGGGCAGCAGGCCTCTTGGACAGGTTGAGAGATAAAAAAATAATAATTCCCGTTCAGTCTCAATGGCAGGGTGCGGGCCGGCCCGGCGGCAATTGCGGCGGGCAGCAGGCCTCTTGGACAGGTTGAGAGATAAAAAAATAATAATTCCCTTGCAGTCTCAATGGCGGGGTGCGGGCCGGGGAATAGGCCTCTTGGCCGGGGTGAATATGTTGGAACGCGGCGCGCGTAAATAGAAGCGGCTGGAGGTACCGGGGGCGAAGCCCGCCCCGGCCCGGAGGCCGAGTTAAAAAAAATAATAATCCCCGTTCAGTCTCAATGGCGGGGTGCGGGCCGGCCCGGCGGCGAGTGCGGCGGGCAGCAGGCCTCTTGGACAGGTTGAGAGATAAAAAAATAATAATTCCCGTGCAGTCTCAATGGCGGGGTGCGGGCCGGGGAGCGGCGGGCAGCAGGCCTCTTGGACAGGTTGAGAGATAAAAAAATAATAATTCCCGTGCAGTCTCAATGGCGGGGTGCGGGCCGGGGAATAGGCCTCTTGGCCGGGGTGAATATGTTGGAACGCGGCGCGCGTAAATAGAAGCGGCTGGAGGTACCGGGGGCGAAGCCCGCCCCGGCCCGGAGGCCGAGTTAAAAAAAATAATAATCCCCGTTCAGTCTCAATGGCGGGGTGCGGGCCGGCCCGGCGGCGAGTGCGGCGGGCAGCAGGCCTCTTGGACAGGTTGAGAGATAAAAAAATAATAATTCCCGTGCAGTCTCAATGGCGGGGTGCGGGCCGGCCCGGCGGACGAGTGTGGCCGGGGAAGAGGCCTCTTGGCCGGGGTGAATATGTTGGAACACGGCGCGCGTAAATAGAAGCGGCTGGAGGTACCGGGGGCGAAGCCCGCCCCGGCCCGGAGGCCGAGTTAAAAAAAATAATAATCCCCGTTCAGTCTCAATGGCGGGGTGCGGGCCGGCCCGGCGGCGATTGCGGCGGGCAGCAGGCCTCTTGGACAGGTTGAGAGATAAAAAAATAATAATTCCCATGCAGTCTCAATGGCGGGGTGCGGGCCGGGGAATAGGCCTCTTGGCCGGGGTGAATATGTTGGAACGCGGCGCGCGTAAATAGAAGCGGCTGGAGGTACCGGGGGCGAAGCCCGCCCCGGCCCGGAGGCCGAGTTAAAAAAAATAATAATCCCCGTTCAGTCTCAATGGCGGGGTGCGGGCCGGCCCGGCAGCGAGTGCGGCGGGCAGCAGGCCTCTTGGACAGGTTGAGAGATAAAAAAATAATAATTCCCGTGCAGTCTCAATGGCGGGGTGCGGGCCGGGGAATAGGCCTCTTGGCCGGGGTGAATAGTGTTGGAACACGGCCCGCGGAAATAGTAGCGGCTGGAGGTACCGGGGGCGATGCCCGCCCTGGCCCGGCGGCCAAGTTAAAAAAATAAATAATCCCCGTTCAGTCTCAATGGCAGGGTGCGGGCCGGCCCGGCGGCGATTGCGGCGGGCAGCAGGCCTCTTGGACAGGTTGAGAGATAAAAAAATAATAATTCCCGTTCAGTCTCAATGGCAGGGTGCGGGCCGGCCCGGCGGCAATTGCGGCGGGCAGCAGGCCTCTTGGACAGGTTGAGAGATAAAAAAATAATAATTCCCTTGCAGTCTCAATGGCGGGGTGCGGGCCGGGGAATAGGCCTCTTGGCCGGGGTGAATATGTTGGAACGCGGCGCGCGTAAATAGAAGCGGCTGGAGGTACCGGGGGCGAAGCCCGCCCCGGCCCGGAGGCCGAGTTAAAAAAAATAATAATCCCCGTTCAGTCTCAATGGCGGGGTGCGGGCCGGCCCGGCGGCGAGTGCGGCGGGCAGCAGGCCTCTTGGACAGGTTGAGAGATAAAAAAATAATAATTCCCGTGCAGTCTCAATGGCGGGGTGCGGGCCGGGGAATAGGCCTCTTGGCCGGGGTGAATATGTTGGAACGCGGCGCGCGTAAATAGAAGCGGCTGGAGGTACCGGGGGCGAAGCCCGCCCCGGCCCGGAGGCCGAGTTAAAAAAAAAAATAATCCCCGTTCAGTCTCAATGGCGGGGTGCGGGCCGGCCCGGCGGCGAGTGCGGCGGGCAGCAGGCCTCTTGGAAAGGTTGAGAGATAAAAAAATAATAATTCCCGTGCAGTCTCAATGGCGGGGTGCGGGCCGGTGAATAGGCCTCTTGGCCGGGGTGAATAGTGTTGGAACACGGCCCGCGGAAATAGTAGCGGCTGGAGGTACCGGGGGCGATGCCCGCCCTGGCCCGGCGGCCAAGTTAAAAAAATAAATAATCCCGTTCAGTCTCAATGGCAGGGTGCGGGCCGGCCCGGCGGCGATTGCGGCGGGCAGCAGGCCTCTTGGACAGGTTGAGAGATAAAAAAATAATAATTCCCATGCAGTCTCAATGGCGGGGTGCGGGCCGGGGAATAGGCCTCTTGGCCGGGGTGAATATGTTGGAACGCGGCGCGCGTAAATAGAAGCGGCTGGAGGTACCGGGGGCGAAGCCCGCCCCGGCCCGGAGGCAGAGTTAAAAAAAATAATAATCCCCGTTCAGTCTCAATGGCGGGGTGCGGGCCGGCCCGGCGGCGAGTGCGGCGGGCAGCAGGCCTCTTGGACAGGTTGAGAGATAAAAAAATAATAATTCCCGTGCAGTCTCAATGGCGTGGTGCGGGCCGGGGAATAGGCCTCTTGGCCGGGGTGAATATGTTGGAACGCGGCGCGCGTAAATAGAAGCGGCTGGAGGTACCGGGGGCGAAGCCCGCCCCGGCCGGAGGCCGAGTTAAAAAAAATAATAATCCCGTTCAGTCTCAATGGCGGGGTGCGGTCCGGCCCGGCGGCGAGTGCGGCGGGCAGCAGGCCTCTTGGACAGGTTGAGAGATAAAAAAATAATAATTCCCGTGCAGTCTCAACGGCGGGGTGCGGGCCGGCCCGGCGGACGAGTGTGGCCGGGGAAGAGGCCTCTTGGCCGGGGTGAATATGTTGGAACGCGGCGCGCGTAAATAGAAGCGGCTGGAGGTACCGGGGGCGAAGCCCGCCCCGGCCCGGAGGCCGAGTTAAAAAAAATAATAATCCCCGTTCAGTCTCAATGGCGGGGTGCGGGCCGGCCCGGCGGCGAGTGCGGCGGGCAGCAGGCCTCTTGGACAGGTTGAGAGATAAAAAAATAATAATTCCCGTGCAGTCTCAATGGCGGGGTGCGGGCCGGCCCGGCGGACGAGTGTGGCCGGGGAAGAGGCCTCTTGGCCGGGGTGAATATGTTGGAACACGGCGCGCGTAAATAGAAGCGGCTGGAGGTACCGGGGGCGAAGCCCGCCCCGGCCCGGAGGCCGAGTTAAAAAAAATAATAATCCCCGTTCAGTCTCAATGGCGGGGTGCGGGCCGGCCCGGCGGCGAGTGCGGCGGGCAGCAGGCCTCTTGGACAGGTTGAGAGATAAAAAAATAATAATTCCCGTGCAGTCTCAATGGCGGGGTGCGGGCCGGGGAATAGGCCTCTTGGCCGGGGTGAATAGTGTTGGAACACGGCCCGCGGAAATAGTAGCGGCTGGAGGTACCGGGGGCGATGCCCGCCCCGGCCCGGCGGCCAAGTTAAAAAAATAAATAATCCCGTTCAGTCTCAATGGCAGGGTGCGGGCCGGCCCGGCGGCGATTGCGGCGGGCAGCAGGCCTCTTGGACAGGTTGAGAGATAAAAAAATAATAATTCCCATGCAGTCTCAATGGCGGGGTGCGGGCCGGGGAATAGGCCTCTTGGCCGGGGTGAATATGTTGGAACGCGGCGCGCGTAAATAGAAGCGGCTGGAGGTACCGGGGGCGAAGCCCGCCCCGGCCCGGAGGCCGAGTTAAAAAAAATAATAATCCCCGTTCAGTCTCAATGGCGGGGTGCGGGCCGGCCCGGCGGCGAGTGCGGCGGGCAGCAGGCCTCTTGGACAGGTTGAGAGATAAAAAAATAATAATTCCCGTGCAGTCTCAATGGCGGGGTGCGGGCCGGGGAATAGGCCTCTTGGCCGGGGTGAATAGTGTTGGAACACGGCCCGCGGAAATAGTAGCGGCTGGAGGTACCGGGGGCGATGCCCGCCCCGGCCCGGCGGCCAAGTTAAAAAAATAAATAATCCCGTTCAGTCTCAATGGCAGGGTGCGGGCCGGCCCGGCGGCGATTGCGGCGGGCAGCAGGCCTCTTGGACAGGTTGAGAGATAAAAAAAAAATAATTCCCATGCAGTCTCAATGGCGGGGTGCGGGCCGGGGAATAGGCCTCTTGGCCGGGGTGAATAGTGTTGGAACACGGCCCGCGGAAATAGTAGCGGCTGGAGGTACCGGGGGCGATGCCCGCCCCGGCCCGGCGGCCAAGTTAAAAAAATAAATAATCCCCGTTCAGTCTCAATGGCAGGGTGCGGGCCGGCCCGGCGGCGAGTGCGGCGGGCAGCAGGCCTCTTGGACAGGTTGAGAGATAAAAAAATAATAATTCCCGTTCAGTCTCAATGGCAGGGTGCGGGCCGGCCCGGCGGCAATTGCGGCGGGCAGCAGGCCTCTTGGACAGGTTGAGAGATAAAAAAAATAATAATTCCCATGCAGTCTCAATGGCGGGGTGCGGGCCGGGGAATAGGCCTCTTGGCCGGGGTGAATATGTTGGAACGCGGCGCGCGTAAATAGAAGCGGCTGGAGGTACCGGGGGCGAAGCCCGCCCCGGCCCGGAGGCAGAGTTAAAAAAAATAATAATCCCCGTTCAGTCTCAATGGCGGGGTGCGGGCCGGCCCGGCGGCGAGTGCGGCGGGCAGCAGGCCTCTTGGACAGGTTGAGAGATAAAAAAATAATAATTCCCGTGCAGTCTCAATGGCGGGGTGCGGGCCGGGGAATAGGCCTCTTGGCCGGGGTGAATATGTTGGAACGCGGCGCGCGTAAATAGAAGCGGCTGGAGGTACCGGGGGCGAAGCCCGCCCCGGCCCGGAGGCCGAGTTAAAAAAAATAATAATCCCCGTTCAGTCTCAATGGCGGGGTGCGGGCCGGCCCGGCGGCGAGTGCGGCGGGCAGCAGGCCTCTTGGACAGGTTGAGAGATAAAAAAATAATAATTCCCATGCAGTTTCAATGGCGGGGTGCGGGCCGGGGAATAGGCCTCTTGGCCGGGGTGAATAGTGTTGGAACACGGCCCGCGGAAATAGTAGCGGCTGGAGGTACCGGGGGCGATGCCCGCCCCGGGCCGGCGGCCAAGTTAAAAAAAAAAAAAATCCCCGTTCAGTCTCAATGGCAGGGTGCGGGCCGGCCCGGCGGCGATTGCGGCGGGCAGCAGGCCTCTTGGACAGGTTGAGAGATAAAAAAATAATAATTCCCATGCAGTTTCAATGGCGGGGTGCGGGCCGGGGAATAGGCCTCTTGGCCGGGGTGAATAGTGTTGGAACACGGCCCGCGGAAATAGTAGCGGCTGGAGGTACCGGGGGCGATGCCCGTCCCGGGCCGGCGGCCAAGTTAAAAAAATAAATAATCCCCGTTCAGTCTCAATGGCAGGGTGCGGGCCGGCCCGGCGGCGATTGCGGCGGGCAGCAGGCCTCTTGGACAGGTTGAGAGATAAAAAAATAATAATTCCCGTGCAGTCTCAATGGCGGGGTGCGGGCCGGCCCGGCGGACGAGTGTGGCCGGGGAAGAGGCCTCTTTGCCGGGGTGAATATGTTGGAACGCGGCGCGCGTAAATAGAAGCGGCTGGAGGTACCGGGGGCGAAGCCCGCCCCGGCCCGGAGGCCGAGTTAAAAAAAATAATAATCCCCGTTCAGTCTCAATGGCGGGGTGCGGGCCGGCCCGGCGGCGAGTGCGGCGGGCAGCAGGCCTCTTGGACAGGTTGAGAGATAAAAAAATAATAATTCCCGTGCAGTCTCAATGGCGGGGTGCGGGCCGGCCCGCCGGACGAGTGTGGCCGGGGAAGAGGCCTCTTGGCCGGGGTGAATATGTTGGAACGCGGCGCGCGTAAATAGAAGCGGCTGGAGGTACCGGGGGCGAAGCCCGCCCCGGACCGGCGGCCGAGTTAAAAAAAATAATAATCCCCGTACAGTCTCAATGGCGGGGTGCGGGCCGGCCCGGCGGCGAGTGCGGCGGGCAGCAGGCCTCTTGGACAGGTTGAGAGATAAAAAAATAATAATTCCCGTGCAGTCTCAATGGCGGGGTGCGGGCCGGGGAATAGGCCTCTTGGCCGGGGTGAATAGTGTTGGAACACGGCCCGCGGAAATAGTAGCGGCTGGAGGTACCGGGGGCGATGCCCGCCCCGGCCCGGCGGCCAAGTTAAAAAAATAAATAATCCCCGTTCAGTCTCAATGGCAGGGTGCGGGCCGGCCCGGCGGCGATTGCGGCGGGCAGCAGGCCTCTTGGACAGGTTGAGAGATAAAAAAAAAAATAATTCCCGTGTAGTCTCAATGGCGGGGTGCGGGCCGGCCCGGCGGACGAGTGTGGCCGGGGAAGAGGCCTCTTGGCCGGGGTGAATATGTTGGAACGCGGCGCGCGTAAATAGAAGCGGCTGGAGGTACCGGGGTCGAAGCCTGCCCCGGCCCGGAGGCCGAGTTAAAAAAAATAATAATCCCCGTTCAGTCTCAATGGCGGGGTGCGGGCCGGCCCGGCGGCGAGTGCGGCGGGCAGCAGGCCTCTTGGACAGGTTGAGAGATAAAAAAATAATAATTCCCATGCAGTCTCAATGGCGGGGTGCGGGCCGGGGAATAGGCCTCTTGGCCGGGGTGAATAGTGTTGGAACACGGCCCGCGGAAATAGTAGCGGCTGGAGGTACCGGGGGCGATGCCCGCCCCGGGCCGGCGGCCAAGTTAAAAAAATAAATAATCCCCGTTCAGTCTCAATGGCAGGGTGCGGGCCGGCCCGGCGGCGATTGCGGCGGGCAGCAGGCCTCTTGGACAGGTTGAGAGATAAAAAAATAATAATTCCCATGCAGTCTCAATGGCGGGGTGCGGGCCGGGGAATGGGCCTCTTGGCCGGGGTGAATAGTGTTGGAACACGGCCCGCGGAAATAGTAGCGGCTGGAGGTACCGGGGGCGATGCCCGCCCCGGGCCGGCGGCCAAGTTAAAAAAATAAATAATCCCCGTTCAGTCTCAATGGCAGGGTGCGGGCCGGCCCGGCGGCGATTGCGGCGGGCAGCAGGCCTCTTGGACAGGTTGAGAGATAAAAAAATAATAATTCCCATGCAGTCTCAATGGCGGGGTGCGGGCCGGGGAATAGGCCTCTTGGCCGGGGTGAATAGTGTTGGAACACGGCCCGCGGAAATAGTAGCGGCTGGAGGTACCGGGGGCGATGCCCGCCCCGGCCCGGCGGCCAAGTTAAAAAAAATAAATAATCCCCGTTCAGTCTCAATGGCGGGGTGCGGGCCGGCCCGGCGGCGATTGCGGCGGGCAGCAGGCCTCTTGGACAGGTTGAGAGATAAAAAAATAATAATTCCCATGCAGTCTCAATGGCGGGGTGCGGGCCGGCCCGGCGGACGAGTGTGGCCAGGGAAGAGGCCTCTTGGCCGGGGTGAATATGTTGGAACTCGGCGCGCGTAAATAGAAGCGGCTGGAGGTACCGGGGGCGAAGCCCGCCCCGGCCCGGAGGCCGAGTTAAAAAAAATAATAATCCCCGTTCAGTCTCAATGGCGGGGTGCGGGCCGGCCCGGCGGCGAGTGCGGCGGGCAGCAGGCCTCTTGGACAGGTTGAGAGATAAAAAAATAATAATTCCCGTTCAGTCTCAATGGCAGGGTGCGGGCCGGCCCGGCGGCGATTGCGGCGGGCAGCAGGCCTCTTGGACAGGTTGAGAGATAAAAAAATAATAATTCCCATGCAGTCTCAATGGCGGGGTGCGGGCCGGGGAATAGGCCTCTTGGCCGGGGTGAATAGTGTTGGAACACGGCCCGCGGAAATAGTAGCGGCTGGAGGTACCGGGGGCGATGCCCGCCCCGGGCCGGCGGCCAAGTTAAAAAAATAAATAATCCCCGTTCAGTCTCAATGGCAGGGTGTGGGCCGGCCCGGCGGCGAGTGCGGCGGGCAGCAGGCCTCTTGGACAGGTTGAGAGATAAAAAAATAATAATTCCCGTGCAGTCTCAATGGCGGGGTGCGGGCCGGGGAATAGGCCTCTTGGCCGGGGTGAATAGTGTTGGAACACGGCCCGCGGAAATAGTAGCGGCTGGAGGTACCGGGGGCGATGCCCGCCCCGGCACGGCGGCCAAGTTAAAAAAATAAATAATCCCCGTTCAGTCTCAATGGCAGGGTGCGGGTCGGCCCGGCGGCGATTGCGGCGGGCAGCAGGCCTCTTGGACAGGTTGAGAGATCAAAAAATAATAATTCCCATGCAGTCTCAATGGCGGGGTGTGGGCCGGGGAATAGGCCTCTTGGCCGGGGTGAATATGTTGGAACGCGGCGCGCGTAAATAGAAGCGGCTGGAGGTACCGGGGGCGAAGCCCGCCCCGGCCCGGAGGCCGAGTTAAAAAAATAAATAATCCCGTTCAGTCTCAATGGCAGGGTGCGGGCCGGCCCGGCGGCGAGTGCGGCGGGCAGCAGGCCTCTTGGACAGGTTGAGAGATAAAAAAATAATAATTCCCGTGCAGTCTCAATGGCGGGGTGCGGGCCGGGGAATAGGCCTCTTGGCCGGGGTGAATAGTGTTGGAACACGGCCCGCGGAAATAGTAGCGGCTGGAGGTACCGGGGGCGATGCCCGCCCCGGCCCGGCGGCCAAGTTAAAAAAATAAATAATCCCGTTCAGTCTCAATGGCAGGGTGCGGGCCGGCCCGGCGGCGATTGCGGCGGGCAGCAGGCCTCTTGGACAGGTTGAGAGATAAAAAAATAATAATTCCCATGCAGTCTGAATGGCGGGGTGCGGGCAGGGGAAGAGGCCTCTTGGCCGGGGTGAATAGTGTTGGAACACGGCCCGCGGAAATAGTAGCGGCTGGAGGTACCGGGGGCGATGCCCGCCCCGGGCCGGCGGCCAAGTTAAAAAAATAAATAATCCCCGTTCAGTCTCAATGGCAGGGTGCGGGCCGGCCCGGCGGCGATTGCGGCGGGCAGCAGGCCTCTTGGACAGGTTGGGAGATCAAAAAATAATAATTCCCGTGCAATCTCAATGGCGGGGTGCGGGCCGGCCCGGCGGACGAGTGTGGCCGGGGAAGAGGCCTCTTGGCCGGGGTGAATATGTTGGAACGCGCGCGCGTAAATAGAAGCGGCTGGAGGTACCGGGGGCGAAGCCCGCCCCGGCCCGGAGGCCGAGTTAAAAAAAATAATAATCCCCGTTCAGTCTCAATGGCGGGGTGCGGGCCGGCCCGGCGGCGAGTGCGGCGGGCAGCAGGCCTCTTGGACAGGTTGAGAGATAAAAAAATAATAATTCCCGTGCAGTCTCAATGGCGGGGTGCGGGCCGGCCCGGCGGAGGAGTGTGGCCGGGGAATAGGCCTCTTGGCCGGGGTGAATGGTGTTGGAACACGGCCCGCGGAAATAGTAGCGGCTGGAGGTACCGGGGGCGATGCCCGCCCCGGCCCGGCGGCCAAGTTAAAAAAATAAATAATCCCCGTTCAGTCTCAATGGCAGGGTGCGGGCCGGCCCGGCGGCGATTGCGGCGGGCAGCAGGCCTCTTGGACAGGTTGAGAGATAAAAAAATAATAATTCCCATGCAGTCTCAATGGCGGGGTGCGGGCCGGGGAATAGGCCTCTTGGCCGGGGTGAATATGTTGGAACGCGGCGCGCGTAAATAGAAGCGGCTGGAGGTACCGGGGGCGAAGCCCGCCCCGGCCCGGAGGCCGAGTTAAAAAAAATAATAATCCCCGTTCAGTCTCAATGGCGGGGTGCGGGCCGGCCCGGCGGCGAGTGCGGCGGGCAGCAGGCCTCTTGGACAGGTTGAGAGATAAAAAAAATAATAATCCCCGTTCAGTCTCAATGGCGGGGTGCGGGCCGGCCCGGCGGCGATTGCGGCGGGCAGCAGGCCTCTTGGACAGGTTGAGAGATAAAAAAATAATAATTCCCGTGCAGTCTCAATGGCGGGGTGCGGGCCTGCCCGGCGGCGAGTGCGGCGGGCAGCAGGCCTCTTGGACAGGTTGAGAGATAAAAAAATAATAATTCCCGTGCAGTCTCAATGGCGATGTGCGGGCCGGGGAATAGGCCTCTTGGCCGGGGTTAATAGTGTTGGAACGCGGCCCGCGGAAATAGTAGCGGCTGGAGGTACCGGGGGCGAAGCCCGCCCCGGCCCGGCGGCCAAGTTAAAAAAAATAATAATCCCCGTTCAGTCTCAATGGCGGGGTGCGGGCCGGCCCGGCGGCGATTGCGGCGGGCAGCAGGCCTCTTGGACAGGTTGAGAGATAAAAAAATAATAATCCCCTTTCAGTCGGGCCGGCCCGGCGGCGATTGCGGCGGGCAGCAGGCCTCTTGGACAGGTTGAGAGATAAAAAAATAATAATCCCCGTTCAGTCTCAATGGCGGGGTGCGGGCCGGCCCGGCGGCGAGTGCGGTGGGCAGCAGGCCTCTTGGAAAGGTTGAGAGATAAAAAAATAATAATTCCCGTGCAGTCTCAATGGCCTGGTGCGGGCCTGCCCGGCGGCGAGTGCGGCGGGCAGCAGGCCTCTTGGACAGGTTGAGAGTTAAAAAAATAATAATTCCCGTGCAGTCTCAATGGCGGGGTGCAGGCCGGGGAATAGGCCTCTTGGCCGGGGTGAATAGTGTTGGAACACGGCCCGCGGAAATAGTAGCGGCTGGAGGTACCGGGGGCGATGCCCGCCCCGGCCCGGCGGCCAAGTTAAAAAAATAAATAATCCCCGTTCAGTCTCAATGGCAGGGTGCGGGCCGGCCCGGCGGCGAGTGCGGCGGGCAGCAGGCCTCTTGGACAGTTTGAGAGATAAAAAAAAAAATAATTCCCGTGTAGTCTCAATGGCGGGGTGCGGGCCGGCCCGGAGGACGAGTGTGGCCGGGGAAGAGGCCTCTTGGCCGGGGTTAATAGTGTTGGAACGCGGCCCGCGGAAATAGTAGCGGCTGGAGGTACCGGGGGCGAAGCCCGCCCCGGCCCGGCGGCCGAGTTAAAAAAAATAATAATCCCGTTCAGTCTCAATGGCGGGGTGCGGGCCGGCCCGGCGGACGAGTGTGGCCGGGGAAGAGGCCTCTTGGCCGGGGTGAATAGTGTTGGAACGCGGCCCGCGGAAATAGTAGCGGCTGGAGGTACCGGGGGCGATGCCCGCCCCGGCCCGGCGGCCAAGTTAAAAAAATAAATAATCCCTGTTCAGTCTCAATGGCAGGGTGCGGGCCGGCCCGGCGGCGATTGCGGCGGGTAGCAGGCCTCTTGGACAGGTTGAGAGATAAAAAAATAATAATTCCAATGCAGTCTCAATGGCGGGGTGCGGGCCGGCCCAGCGGCGAGTGCGGCGGGCAGCAGGCCTCTTGGACAGGTTGAGAGATAAAAAAATAATAATCCCCGTTCAGTCGGGCCGGCCCGGCGGCGATTGCGGCGGGCAGCAGGCCTCTTGGACAGTTTGAGAGATAAAAAAAATAATAATTCCCGTGCAGTCTCAATGGCGGGGTGCGGGCCGGCCCGGCGGCGAGTGCGGCGGGCAGCAGGCCTCTTGGACAGGTTGAGAGATAAAAAAAATAATAATTCCCGTGCAGTCTCAATGGCGGGGTGCGGGCCGGCCCGGCGGACGAGTGTGGCCGGGGAAGAGGCCTCTTGGACAGGTTGAGAGATAAAAAAATAATAATTCCCGTGCAGTCTCAATGGCGGGGTGCGGGCCTGCCCGGCGGCGAGTGCGGCGGGCAGCCGGCCTCTTGGACAGGTTGAGAGATAAAAAAATAATAATTCCCGTGCAGTCTCAATGGCGGGGTGCGGGCCGGCCCGGCGGACGAGTGTGGCCGGGGAAGAGGCCTCTTGGCCGGTGTGAATAGTGTTGGAACGCGGCCCGCGGAAATAGTAGCGGCTGGAGGTACCGGGGGCGAAGCCCGCCCCGGCCCGGCGGCCAAGTTAAAAAAATAAATAATCCCCGTTCAGTCTCAATGGCAGGGTGCGGGCCGGCCCGGCGGCGATTGCGGCGGGCAGCAGGCCTCTTGGACAGGTTGAGGGATCAAAAAATAATAATTCCCATGCAGTCTCAAAGGCGGGGTGCGGGCCGGCCCGGCGGACGAGTGTGGCCGGGGAAGAGGCCTCTTGGCCGGGGTGAATAGTGTTGGAACGCGGCCCGCGGAAATAGTAGCGGCTGGAGGTACCGGGGGCGAAGCCCGCCCCGGCCCGGCGGCCAAGTTAAAAAAAAAAATAATCCCTTCAGTCTCAATGGCAGGGTGCGGGCCGGCCCGGTGGCCGAGTGTGGCCGGGGAAGAGGCCTCTTGAACGGGGTTAATAGTGTTGGAACGCGGCCCGTGGAAATAGTAGCGTCTGGAGGTACCGGGGGCGAAGCCCGCCCCGGCCCGGCCGCCGAGTTAAAAAAAATAATAATTCCGTTCAGTCTCAATGGCGGGGTGCGGGCCGGCCCGGCGGCGATTGCGGCGGGCAGCAGTTCTCTTGGACAGGTTGAGAGATAAAAAAATAATAATTCCCATGCAGTCTCAATGGCGGGGTGCGGGCCGGCCCGGCGGCGTGTGCGGCGGGCAGCAGGCCTCTTGGACAGGTTGAGAGATAAAAAAATAATAATTCCCGTGCAGTCTCAATGGCGGGGTGCGGGCCGGCCCGGCGGACGAGTGTGGCCGGGGAAGAGGCCTCTTGGCCGGGGCTAATATGTTGGAACTCGGCGCGCGTAAATAGAAGCGGCTGGAGGTACCGGGGGCGAAGCCCGCCCCGGCCCGGCGGCCAAGTTAAAAAAATAATAATTCCCGTGCAGTCTCAATGGCGGGGTGCGGGCCGGGGAATAGGCCTCTTGGCCGGGGTGAATAGTGTTGGAACACGGCCCGCGGAAATAGTAGCGGCTGGAGGTACCGGGGGCGATGCCCGCCCCGGCCCGGCGGCCAAGTTAAAAAAATAAATAATACACGTTCAGTCTCAATGGCAGGGTGCGGGCCGGCCCGGCGGCGATTGCGGCTGGCAGCAGGCCTCTTGGACAGGTTGAGAGATAAAAAAATAATAATTCCCATGCAGTCTCAATGGCGGGGTGCGGGCCGGGGAATAGGCCTCTTGGCCGGGGTGAATAGTGTTGGAACACGGCCCGCGGAAATAGTAGCGGCTGGAGGTACCGGGGGCGATGCCCGCCCCGGGCCGGCGGCCAAGTTAAAAAAATAAATAATCCCTGTTCAGTCTCAATGGCAGGGTGCGGGCCGGCCCGGCGGCGATTGCGGCGGGCAGCAGGCCTCTTGGACAGGTTGAGAGATAAAAAAATAAGAATTCCCATGCAGTCTCAATGGCGGGGTGCGGGCCGGCCCGGCGGACAAGTGTGGCCGGGGAAGAGGTCTCTTGGCCGGGGTGAATAGTGTTGGAACGCGGCCCGCGGAAATAGTAGCGTCTGGAGGTACCGGGGGCGAAGCCCGCCCCGGCCCGGCGGCCAAGTTAAAAAAATAAATAATTCCGTTCAGTCTCAATGGCGGGGTGCGGCCGGCCCGGCGGCGATTGCGGCGGGCAGCAGTTCTCTTGGACAGGTTGAGAGATAAAAAAATAATAATTCCCATGCAGTCTCAATGGCGGGGTGCGGGCCGGCCCGGCGGCGAGTGCGGCGGGCAGCAGGCCTCTTGGACAGGTTGAGAGATAAAAAAATAATAATTCCCGTGCAGTCTCAATGGCGGGGTGCGGGCCGGCCCGGCGGACGAGTGTGGCCGGGGAAGAGGCCTCTTGGCCGGGGTGAATATGTTGGAACTCGGCGCGCGTAAATAGAAGCGGCTGGAGGTAACGGGGGCGAAGCCCGCCCCGGCCCGGCGGCCAAGTTAAAAAAATAAATAATCCCCGTTCAGTCTCAACGGCAGGGTGCGGGCCGGCCCGGCGGCGATTGCGGCGGGCAGCAGGCCTCTTGGACAGGTTGAGAGATAAAAAAATAATAATTCCCATGCAGTCTCAATGGCGGGGTGCGGGCCGGGGAATAGGCCTCTTGGCCGGGGTGAATAGTGTTGGAACACGGCCCGCGGAAATAGTAGCGGCTGGAGGTACCGGGGTCGATGCCCGCCCCGGGCCGGCCGCCAAGTTAAAAAAATAAATAATCCCTTCAGTCTCAATGGCAGGGTGCGGGCCGGCCCGGTGGCCGAGTGTGGCCGGGGAAGAGGCCTCTTGAACGGGGTTAATAGTGTTGGAACGCGGCCCGCGGAAATAGTAGCTTCTGGAGGTACCGGGGGCAAAGCCCGCCCCGGCCCGGCGGCCGAGTTAAAAAAAATAATAATTCCGTTCAGTCTCAATGGCGGGGTGCGGGCCGGCCCGGCGGCGATTGCGGCGGGCAGCAGTTCTCTTGGACAGGTTGAGAGATAAAAAAATAATAATTCCCATGCAGTCTCAATGGCGGGGTGCGGGCCGGCCCGGCGGCGAGTGCGGCGGGCAGCAGGCCTCTTGGACAGGTTGAGAGATAAAAAAATAATAATTCCCGTGCAGTCTCAATGGCGGGGTGCGGGCCGGCCCGGCGGACGAGTGTGGCCGGGGAAGAGGCCTCTTGGCCGGGGTGAATATGTTGGAACTCGGCGCGCGTAAATAGAAGCGGCTGGAGGTACCGGGGGCGAAGCCCGCCCCGGCCCGGCGGCCGAGTTAAAAAAAATAATAATCCCCGTTCAGTCTCAATGGCGGGGTGCGGGCCGGCCCGGCGGCGATTGCGGCGGGCAGCAGTTCTCTTGGACAGGTTGAGAGATAAAAAAATAATAATTCCCATGCAGTCTCAATGGCGGGGTGCGGGCCGGCCCGGCGGCGAGTGCGGCGGGCAGCAGGCCTCTTGGACAGGTTGAGAGATAAAAAAATAATAATTCCCGTGCAGTCTCAATGGCGGGGTGCGGGCCGGCCCGGCGGCGAGTGCGGCGGGCAGCAGGCCTCTTGGACAGGTTGAGAGATAAAAAAAATAATAATTCCCGTGCAGTCTCAATGGCGGGGTGCGGGCCGGGGAATAGGCCTCTTGGCCGGGGTGAATATGTTGGAACGCGGCGCGCGTAAATATAAGCGGCTGGAGGTACCGGGGGCGAAGCCCGCCCCGGCCCGGAGGCCGAGTTAAAAAAAATAATAATCCCCGTTCAGTCTCAATGGCGGGGTGCGGGCCGGCCCGGCGGCGAGTGCGGCGGGCAGCAGGCCTCTTGGACAGGTTGAGAGATAAAAAAATAATAATTCCCGTGCAGTCTCAATGGCGGGGTGCGGGCCGGGGAATAGGCCTCTTGGCCAGGGTGAATAGTGTTGGAACACGGCCCGCGGAAATAGTAGCGGCTGGAGGTACCGGGGGCGATGCCCGCCCCGGCCCGGCGGCCAAGTTAAAAAAAATAAATAATCCCCGTTCAGTCTCAATGGCAGGGTGCGGGCCGGCCCGGCGGCGATTGCGGCGGGCAGCAGTTCTCTTTGACAGGTTGAGAGATAAAAAAATAATAATTCCCATGCAGTCTCAATGGCGGGGTGCGGGCCGGGGAATAGGCCTCTTGGCCGGGGTGAATAGTGTTGGAACACGGCCCGCGGAAATAGTAGCGGCTGGAGGTACCGGGGGCGATGCCCGCCCCGGGCCGGCGGCCAAGTTAAAAAAATAAATAATCCCCGTTCAGTCTCAATGGCAGGGTGCGGGCCGGCCCGGCGGCGATTGCGGCGGGCAGCAGGCCTCTTGGACAGGTTGAGAGATAAAAAAATAATAATTCCCGTGCAGTCTCAATGGCGGGGTGCGGGCCGGCCCGGCGGACGAGTGTGGCCGGGGAAGAGGCCTCTTGGCCGGGGTGAATATGTTGGAACGCGGCGCGCGTAAATAGAAGCGGCTGGAGGTACCGGGGGCGAAGCCCGCCCCGGCCCGGAGGCCGAGTTAAAAAAAATAATAATCCCCGTTCAGTCTCAATGGCGGGGTGCGGGCCGGCCCGGCGGCGAGTGCGGCGGGCAGCAGGCCTCTTGGACAGGTTGAGAGATAAAAAAATAATAATTCCCGTACTGTCTCAATGGCGGGGTGCGGGCCGGGGAATAGGCCTCTTGGCCGGGGTGAATAGTGTTGGAACACGGCCCGCGGAAATAGTAGCGGCTGGAGGTACCGGGGGCGATGCCCGCCCCGGCCCGGCGGCCAAGTTAAAAAAATAAATAATCCCCGTTCAGTCTCAATGGCAGGGTGCGGGCCGGCCCGGCGGCGATTGCGGCGGGCAGCAGGCCTCTTGGACAGGTTGAGAGATAAAAAAATAATAATTCCCATACAGTCTCAATGGCGGGGTGCGGGCCGGGGAATAGGCCTCTTGGCCGGGGTGAATAGTGTTGGAACACGGCCCGCGGAAATAGTAGCGGCTGGAGGTACCGGGGGCGATGCCCGCCCCGGGCCGGCGGCCAAGTTAAAAAAATAAATAATCCCCGTTCAGTCTCAATGGCAGGGTGCGGGCCGGCCCGGCGGCGATTGCGGCGGGCAGCAGGCCTCTTGGACAGGTTGAGAGATAAAAAAATAATAATTCCCATGCAGTCTCAATGGCGGGGTGCGGGCCGGGGACTAGGCCTCTTGGCCGGGGTGAATAGTGTTGGAACACGGCCCGCGGAAATAGTAGCGGCTGGAGGTACCGGGGGCGATGCCCGCCCCGGGCCGGCGGCCAAGTTAAAAAAATAAATAATCCCCGTTCAGTCTCAATGGCAGGGTGCGGGCCGGCCCGGCGGCGATTGCGGCGGGCAGCAGGCCTCTTGGACAGGTTGAGAGATAAAAAAATAATAACTCCCGTGCAGTCTCAATGGCGGGGTGCGGGCCGGCCCGGCGGACGAGTGTGGCCGGGGAAGAGGCCTCTTGGCCGGGGTGAATATGTTGGAACGCGCCGCGCGTAAACAGAAGCGGCTGGAGGTACCGGGGGCGAAGCCCGCCCCGGCCCGGAGGCCGAGTTAAAAAAAAAAAAAATCCCCGTTCAGTCTCAATGGCGGGGTGCGGGCCGGCCCGGCGGCGATTGCGGCGGGCAGCAGGCCTCTTGGACAGGTTGAGAGATAAAAAAATAATAATTCCCATGCAGTCTCAATGGCGGGGTGCGGGCCGGGGAATAGGCCTCTTGGCCAGGGTGAATAGTGTTGGAACACGGCCCGCGGAAATAGTAGCGGCTGGAGGTACCGGGGGCGATGCCCGCCCCGGCCCGGCGGCCAAGTTAAAAAAATAAATAATCCCCGTTCAGTCTCAATGGCAGGGTGCGGGCCGGCCCGGCGGCGATTGCGGCGGATAGCAGGCCTCTTGGACAGGTTGAGAGATAAAAAAATAATAATTCCCATGCAGTCTCAATGGCGGGGTGCGGGCCGGGGAATAGGCCTCTTGGCCGGGGTGAATATGTTGGAACGCGGCGCGCGTAAATAGAAGCGGCTGGAGGTACCGGGGGCGAAGCCCGCCCCGGCCCGGAGGCCGAGTTAAAAAAAATAATAATCCCCTTTCAGTCTCAATGGCGGGGTGCGGGCCGGCCCGGCGGCGATTGCGGCGGGCAGCAGGCCTCTTGGACAGGTTGAGAGATAAAAAAATAATAATTCCCATGCAGTCTCAATGGCGGGGTGCGGGCCGGCCCGGCGGCAATTGCGGCGGGCAGCAGGCCTCTTGGACAGGTTGAGAGATAAAAAAATAATAATTCCCGTGCAGTCTCAATGGCGGGGTGCGGGCCGGGGAATAGGCCTCTTGGCCGGGGTGAATAGTGTTGGAACACGGCCCGCGGAAATAGTAGCGGCTGGAGGTACCGGGGGCGATGCCCGCCCCGGCCCGGCGGCCAAGTTAAAAAAAATAAATAATCCCCGTTCAGTCTCAATGGCGGGGTGCGGGCCGGCCCGGCGGCGATTGCGGCGGGCAACAGGCCTCTTGGACAGGTTGAGAGATAAAAAAATAATAATTCCCATGCAGTCTCAATGGCGGGGTGCGGGCCGGCCCGGCGGCGATTGCGGCGGGCAGCAGGCCTCTTCGACAGGTTGAGAGATAAAAAAATAATAATTCCCGTGCAGTCTCAATGGCGGGGTGCCGGCCGGGGAATAGGCCTCTTGGCCGGGGTGAATAGTGTTGGAACACGGCCCGCGGAAATAGTAGCGGCTGGAGGTACCGGGGGCGATGCCCGCCCCGGGCCGGCGGCCAAGTTAAAAAAATAAATAATCCCCGTTCAGTCTCAATGGCAGGGTGCGGGCCGGCCCGGCGGCGATTGCGGCGGGCAGCAGGCCTCTTGGACAGGTTGAGAGATAAAAAAATAATAATTCCCATGCAGTCTCAATGGCGGGGTGCGGGCCGGGGAATAGGCCTCTTGGCCGGGATGAATAGTGTTGGAACACGGCCCGCGGAAATAGTAGCGGCTGGAGGTACCGGGGGCGATGCCCGCCCCGGGCCGGCGGCCAAGTTAAAAAAATAAATAATCCCCGTTCAGTCTCAATGGCAGGGTGCGGGCCGGCCCGGCGGCGATTGCGGCGGGCAGCAGGCCTCTTGGACAGGTTGAGAGATAAAAAAATAATAATTCCCGTGCAGTCTCAGTGGCGGGGTGCGGGCCGGCCCGGCGGACGAGTGTGGCCGGGGAAGAGGCCTCTTGGCCGGGGTGAATATGTTGGAACGCGGCGCGCGTAAATAGAAGCGGCTGGAGGTACCGGGGGCGAAGCCCGCCCCGGCCCGGAGGCCGAGTTAAAAAAAATAATAATCCCCGTTCAGTCTCAATGGCGGGGTGCGGGCCGGCCCGGCGGCGATTGCGGCGGGCAGCAGGCCTCTTGGACAGGTTGAGAGATAAAAAAATAATAATTCCCATGCAGTCTCAATGGCGGGGTGCGGGCCGGGGAATAGGCCTCTTGGCCGGGGTGAATAGTGTTGGAACACGGCCCGCGGAAATAGTAGCGGCTGGAGGTACCGGGGGCGATGCCCGCCCCGGGCCGGCGGCCAAGTTAAAAAAATAAATAATCCCCGTTCAGTCTCAATGGCAGGGTGCGGGCCGGCCCGGCGGCGATTGCGGCGGGCAGCAGGCCTCTTGGACAGGTTGAGAGATAAAAAAATAATAATTCCCGTGCAGTCTCAATGGCGGGGTGCGGACCGGCCCGGCGGACGAGTGTGGCCGGGGAAGAGGCCTCTTGGCCGGGGTGAATATGTTGGAACGCGGCGCGCGTAAATAGAAGCGGCTGGAGGTACCGGGGGCGAAGCCCGCCCCGGCCCGGAGGCCGAGTTAAAAAAAATAATAATCCCCGTTCAGTCTCAATGGCGGGGTGCGGGCCGGCCCGGCGGCGAGTGCGGCGGGCAGCAGGCCTCTTGGACAGGTTGAGAGATAAAAAAATAATAATTCCCGTGCAGTCTCAATGGCGGGGTGCGGGCCGGGGAATAGGCCTCTTGGCCGGGGTGAATAGTGTTGGAACACAGCCCGCGGAAATAGTAGCGGCTGGAGGTACCGGGGGCGATGCCCGCCCCGGCCCGGCGGCCAAGTTAAAAAAAATAAATAATCCCCGTTCAGTCTCAATGGCAGGGTGCGGGCCGGCCCGGCGGCGATTGCGGCGGGCAGCAGTTCTCTTTGACAGGTTGAGAGATAAAAAAATAATAATTCCCATGCAGTCTCAATGGCGGGGTGCGGGCCGGGGAATAGGCCTCTTGGCCGGGGTGAATAGTGTTGGAACACGGCCCGCGGAAATAGTAGCGGCTGGAGGTACCGGGGGCGATGCCCGCCCCGGGCCGGCGGCCAAGTTAAAAAAATAAATAATCCCCGTTCAGTCTCAATGGCAGGGTGCGGGCCGGCCCGGCGGCGATTGCGGCGGGCAGCAGGCCTCTTGGACAGGTTGAGAGATAAAAAAATAATAATTCCCGTACTGTCTCAATGGCGGGGTGCGGGCCGGGGAATAGGCCTCTTGGCCGGGGTGAATAGTGTTGGAACACGGCCCGCGGAAATAGTAGCGGCTGGAGGTACCGGGGGCGATGCCCGCCCCGGCCCGGCGGCCAAGTTAAAAAAATAAATAATCCCCGTTCAGTCTCAATGGCGGGGTGCGGGCCGGCCCGGCGGCGAGTGCGGCGGGCAGCAGGCCTCTTGGACAGGTTGAGAGATAAAAAAATAATAATTCCCGTACTGTCTCAATGGCGGGGTGCGGGCCGGGGAATAGGCCTCTTGGCCGGGGTGAATAGTGTTGGAACACGGCCCGCGGAAATAGTAGCGGCTGGAGGTACCGGGGGCGATGCCCGCCCCGGCCCGGCGGCCAAGTTAAAAAAATAAATAATCCCCGTTCAGTCTCAATGGCAGGGTGCGGGCCGGCCCGGCGGCAAGTGCGGCGGGCAGCAGGCCTCTTGGACAGGTTGAGAGATAAAAAAATAATAATTCCCGTGCAGTCTCAATGGCGGGGTGCGGGCCGGGGAATAGGCCTCTTGGCCGGGGTGAATAGTGTTGGAACACAGCCCGCGGAAATAGTAGCGGCTGGAGGTACCGGGGGCGATGCCCGCCCCGGCCCGGCGGCCAAGTTAAAAAAAATAAATAATCCCCGTTCAGTCTCAATGGCAGGGTGCGGGCCGGCCCGGCGGCGATTGCGGCGGGCAGCAGTTCTCTTTGACAGGTTGAGAGATAAAAAAATAATAATTCCCATGCAGTCTCAATGGCGGGGTGCGGGCCGGGGAATAGGCCTCTTGGCCGGGGTGAATAGTGTTGGAACACGGCCCGCGGAAATAGTAGCGGCTGGAGGTACCGGGGGCGATGCCCGCCCCGGGCCGGCGGCCAAGTTAAAAAAATAAATAATCCCCGTTCAGTCTCAATGGCAGGGTGCGGGCCGGCCCGGCGGCGATTGCGGCGGGCAGCAGGCCTCTTGGACAGGTTGAGAGATAAAAAAATAATAATTCCCGTACTGTCTCAATGGCGGGGTGCGGGCCGGGGAATAGGCCTCTTGGCCGGGGTGAATAGTGTTGGAACACGGCCCGCGGAAATAGTAGCGGCTGGAGGTACCGGGGGCGATGCCCGCCCCGGCCCGGCGGCCAAGTTAAAAAAATAAATAATCCCCGTTCAGTCTCAATGGCGGGGTGCGGGCCGGCCCGGCGGCGAGTGCGGCGGGCAGCAGGCCTCTTGGACAGGTTGAGAGATAAAAAAATAATAATTCCCGTACTGTCTCAATGGCGGGGTGCGGGCCGGGGAATAGGCCTCTTGGCCGGGGTGAATAGTGTTGGAACACGGCCCGCGGAAATAGTAGCGGCTGGAGGTACCGGGGGCGATGCCCGCCCCGGCCCGGCGGCCAAGTTAAAAAAATAAATAATCCCCGTTCAGTCTCAATGGCAGGGTGCGGGCCGGCCCGGCGGCGATTGCGGCGGGCAGCAGGCCTCTTGGACAGGTTGAGAGATAAAAAAATAATAATTCCCATGCAGTCTCAATGGCGGGGTGCGGGCCGGGGAATAGGCCTCTTGGCCGGGGTGAATAGTGTTGGAACACGGCCCGCGGAAATAGTAGCGGCTGGAGGTACCGGGGGCGATGCCCGCCCCGGGCCGGCGGCCAAGTTAAAAAAATAAATAATCCCCGTTCAGTCTCAATGGCAGGGTGCGGGCCGGCCCGGCGGCGATTGCGGCGGGCAGCAGGCCTCTTGGTCAGGTTGAGAGATAAAAAAATAATAATTCCCATGCAGTCTCAATGGCGGGGTGCGGGCCGGGGAATGGGCCTCTTGGCTGGGGTGAATAGTGTTGGAACACGGCCCGCGGAAATAGTAGCGGCTGGAGGTACCGGGGGCGATGCCCGCCCCGGGCCGGCGGCCAAGTTAAAAAAATAAATAATCCCCGTTCAGTCTCAATGGCAGGGTGCGGGCCGGCCCGGCGGCGATTGCGGCGGGCAGCAGGCCTCTTGGACAGGTTGAGAGATAAAAAAATAATAATTCCCATGCAGTCTCAATGGCGGGGTGCGGGCCGGGGAATAGGCCTCTTGGCCGGGGTGAATAGTGTTGGAACACGGCCCGCGGAAATAGTAGCGGCTGGAGGTACCGGGGGCGATGCCCGCCCCGGGCCGGCGGCCAAGTTAAAAAAATAAATAATCCCCGTTCAGTCTCAATGGCAGGGTGCGGGCCGGCCCGGCGGCGATTGCGGCGGGCAGCAGGCCTCTTGGACAGGTTGAGAGATAAAAAAATAATAACTCCCGTGCGGTCTCAATGGCGGGGTGCGGGCCGGCCCGGCGGACGAGTGTGGCCGGGGAAGAGGCCTCTTGGCCGGGGTGAATATGTTGGAACGCGGCGCGCGTAAATAGAAGCGGCTGGAGGTACCGGGGGCGAAGCCCGCCCCGGCCCGGAGGCCGAGTTAAAAAAAATAATAATCCCCGTTCAGTCTCAATGGCGGGGTGCGGGCCGGCCCGGCGGCGAGTGCGGCGGGCAGCAGGCCTCTTGGACAGGTTGAGAGATAAAAAAATAATAATTCCCGTGCAGTCTCAATGGCGGGGTGCGGGCCGGGGAATAGGCCTCTTGGCCGGGGTGAATAGTGTTGGAACACGGCCCGCGGAAATAGTAGCGGCTGGAGGTACCGGGGGCGATGCCCGCCCCGGGCCGGCGGCCAAGTTAAAAAAAATAAATAATCCCCGTTCAGTCTCAATGGCAGGGTGCGGGCCGGCCCGGCGGCGATTGCGGCGGGCAGCAGTTCTCTTTGACAGGTTGAGAGATAAAAAAATAATAATTCCCATGCAGTCTCAATGGCGGGGTGCGGGCCGGGGAATAGGCCTCTTGGCCGGGGTGAATAGTGTTGGAACACGGCCCGCGGAAATAGTAGCGGCTGGAGGTACCGGGGGCGATGCCCGCCCCGGGCCGGCGGCCAAGTTAAAAAAATAAATAATCCCCGTTCAGTCTCAATGGCAGGGTGCGGGCCGGCCCGGCGGCGATTGCGGCGGGCAGCAGGCCTCTTGGACAGGTTGAGAGATAAAAAAATAATAATTCCCGTACTGTCTCAATGGCGGGGTGCGGGCCGGGGAATAGGCCTCTTGGCCGGGGTGAATAGTGTTGGAACACGGCCCGCGGAAATAGTAGCGGCTGGAGCTACCGGGGGCGATGCCCGCCCCGGCCCGGCGGCCAAGTTAAAAAAATAAATAATCCCCGTTCAGTCTCAATGGCGGGGTGCGGGCCGGCCCGGCGGCGAGTGCGGCGGGCAGCAGGCCTCTTGGACAGGTTGAGAGATAAAAAAATAATAATTCCCGTACTGTCTCAATGGCGGGGTGCGGGCCGGGGAATAGGCCTCTTGGCCGGGGTGAATAGTGTTGGAACACGGCCCGCGGAAATAGTAGCGGCTGGAGCTACCGGGGGCGATGCCCGCCCCGGCCCGGCGGCCAAGTTAAAAAAATAAATAATCCCCGTTCAGTCTCAATGGCGGGGTGCGGGCCGGCCCGGCGGCGAGTGCGGCGGGCAGCAGGCCTCTTGGACAGGTTGAGAGATAAAAAAATAATAATTCCCGTACTGTCTCAATGGCGGGGTGCAGGCCGGGGAATAGGCCTCTTGGCCGGGGTGAATAGTGTTCACCCCGGCCCGCGGAAATAGTAGCGGCTGGAGGTACCGGGGGCGATGCCCGCCCCGGCCCGGCGGCCAAGTTAAAAAAATAAATAATCCCCGTTCAGTCTCAATGGCAGGGTGCGGGCCGGCCCGGCGGCGATTGTTGCGGGCAGCAGGCCTCTTGGACAGGTTGAGAGATAAAAAAATAATAATTCCCATGCAGTCTCAATGGCGGGGTGCGGGCCGGGGAATAGGCCTCTTGGCCGGGGTGAATAGTGTTGGAACACGGCCCGCGGAAATAGTAGCGGCTGGAGGTACCGGGGGCGATGCCCGCCCCGGGCCGGCGGCCAAGTTAAAAAAATAAATAATCCCCGTTCAGTCTCAATGGCAGGGTGCGGGCCGGCCCGGCGGCGATTGCGGCGGGCAGCAGGCCTCTTGGACAGGTTGAGAGATAAAAAAATAATAATTCCCATGCAGTCTCAATGGCGGGGTGCGGGCCGGGGAATGGGCCTCTTGGCCGGGGTGAATAGTGTTGGAACACGGCCCGCGGAAATAGTAGCGGCTGGAGGTACCGGGGGCGATGCCCGCCCCGGGCCGGCGGCCAAGTTAAAAAAATAAATAATCCCCGTTCAGTCTCAATGGCAGGGTGCGGGCCGGCCCGGCGGCGATTGCGGCGGGCAGCAGGCCTCTTGGACAGGTTGAGAGATAAAAAAATAATAATTCCCATGCAGTCTCAATGGCGGGGTGCGGGCCGGGGAATAGGCCTCTTGGCCGGGGTGAATAGTGTTGGAACACGGCCCGCGGAAATAGTAGCGGCTGGAGGTACCGGGGGCGATGCCCGCCCCGGGCCGGCGGCCAAGTTAAAAAAATAAATAATCCCCGTTCAGTCTCAATGGCAGGGTGCGGGCCGGCCCGGCGGCGATTGCGGCGGGCAGCAGGCCTCTTGGACAGGTTGAGAGATAAAAAAATAATAACTCCCGTGCAGTCTCAATGGCGGGGTGCGGGCCGGCCCGGCGGACGAGTGTGGCCGGGGAAGAGGCCTCTTGGCCGGGGTGAATATGTTGGAACGCGCCGCGCGTAAACAGAAGCGGCTGGAGGTACCGGGGGCGAAGCCCGCCCCGGCCCGGAGGCCGAGTTAAAAAAAATAATAATCCCCGTTCAGTCTCAATGGCGGGGTGCGGGCCGGCCCGGCGGCGATTGCGGCGGGCAGCAGGCCTCTTGGACAGGTTGAGAGATAAAAAAATAATAATTCCCATGCAGTCTCAATGGCGGGGTGCGGGCCGGGGAATAGGCCTCTTGGCCAGGGTGAATAGTGTTGGAACACGGCCCGCGGAAATAGTAGCGGCTGGAGGTACCGGGGGCGATGGCCGCCCCGGCCCGGCGGCCAAGTTAAAAAAATAAATAATCCCCGTTCAGTCTCAATGGCAGGGTGCGGGCCGGCCCGGCGGCGATTGCGGCGGGCAGCAGGCCTCTTGGACAGGTTGAGAGATAAAAAAATAATAATTCCCATGCAGTCTCAATGGCGGGGTGCGGGCAGGGGAATAGGCCTCTTGGCCGGGGTGAATATGTTGGAACGCGGCGCGCGTAAATAGAAGCGGCTGGAGGTACCGGGGGCGAAGCCCGCCCCGGCCCGGAGGCCGAGTTAAAAAAAATAATAATCCCCTTTCAGTCTCAATGGCGGGGTGCGGGCCGGCCCGGCGGCGATTGCGGCGGGCAGCAGGCCTCTTGGACAGGTTGAGAGATAAAAAAATAATAATTCCCATGCAGTCTCAATGGCGGGGTGCGGGCCGGCCCGGCGGCGATTGCGGCGGGCAGCAGGCCTCTTGGACAGGTTGAGAGATAAAAAAATAATAATTCCCGTGCAGTCTCAATGGCGGGGTGCGGGCCGGGGAATAGGCCTCTTGGCCGGGGTGAATAGTGTTGGAACACGGCCCGCGGAAATAGTAGCGGCTGGAGGTACCGGGGGCGATGCCCGCCCCGGCCCGGCGGCCAAGTTAAAAAAAAAAAATAATCGCCGTTCAGTCTCAATGGCGGGGTGCGGGCCGGCCCGGCGGCGATTGCGGCGGGCAGCAGGCCTCTTGGACAGGTTGAGAGATAAAAAAATAATAATTCCCATGCAGTCTCAATGGCGGGGTGCGGGCCGGCCCGGCGGCGATTGCGGCGGGCAGCAGGCCTCTTGGACAGGTTGAGAGATAAAAAAATAATAATTCCCGTGCAGTCTCAATGGCGGGGTGCCGGCCGGGGAATAGGCCTCTTGGCCGGGGTGAATAGTGTTGGAACACGGCCCGCGGAAATAGTAGCGGCTGGAGGTACCGGGGGCGATGCCCGCCCCGGGCCGGCGGCCAAGTTAAAAAAATAAATAATCCCCGTTCAGTCTCAATGGCAGGGTGCGGGCCGGCCCGGCGGCGATTGCGGCGGGCAGCAGGCCTCTTGGACAGGTTGAGAGATATAAAAATAATAATTCCCGTGCAGTCTCAATGGCGGGGTGCGGGCCGGCCCGGCGGACGAGTGTGGCCGGGGAAGAGGCCTCTTGGCCGGGGTGAATATGTTGGAACGCGGCACGCGTAAATAGAAGCGGCTGGAGGTACCGGGGGCGAAGCCCGCCCCGGCCCGAAGGCCGAGTTAAAAAAAATAATAATCCCCGTTCAGTCTCAATGGCGGGGTGCGGGCCGGCCCGGCGGCGAGTGCGGCGGGTAGCAGGCCTCTTGGACAGGTTGAGAGATAAAAAAATAATAATTCCCGTGCAGTCTCAATGGCGGGGTGCGGGCCGGCCCGGCGGACGAGTGTGGCCGGGGAAGAGGCCTCTTGGCCGGGGTGAATATGTTGGAACGCGGCGCGCGTAAATAGAAGCGGCTGGAGGTACCGGGGGCGAAGCCCGCCCCGGCCCGGAGGCCGAGTTAAAAAAAATAATAATCCCCGTTCAGTCTCAATGGCGGGGTGCGGGCCGGCCCGGCGGCGAGTGCGGCGGGCAGCAGGCCTCTTGGACAGGTTGAGAGATAAAAAAATAATAATTCCCGTTCAGTCTCAATGGCAGGGTGCGGGCCGGCCCGGCGGCGATTGCGGCGGGCAGCAGGCCTCTTGGACAGGTTGAGAGATAAAAAAATAATAATTCCCATGCAGTCTCAATGGCGGGGTGCGGGCCGGGGAATAGGCCTCATGGCCGGGGTGAATAGTGTTGGAACACCATCCATCCATCCATCATCTACCGCTTATCCGGGGCCGGGTCGCGGGGGCAACAGCTTTAGCAGGGAAGCCCAGACTTCCCTCTCCCTAGCTACTTCTTCCAGCTCTCCCCGGGGGATCCCGAGGCGTTCCCAGGCCAGCTGGGTGACATAGTCTCTCCAGCGTGTCCTGGGTCTTCCTCTGGGTCTCCTCCCGGTGGGACATGACCGGAACACCTCACCGGGGAGGCGCTCAGGAGGCATCCGAATCAGATGCCCAAGCCACCTCATCTGGCTCCTCTCGATGTGGAGGAGAAGCGGCTCGACTCTGAGCCCCTCCCGGATGACCGAGCTTCTAACCTTATCTCTAAGGGAGAGCCCGGACACCCTGCGAAGAAAACTCATTTCAGCCGCTTGTATCCGGGATCTCGTTCTTTCGGTCACGACCCATAGCTCGTGACCATAGGTGAGGGTTGGGACGTAGATCGACCGGTAAATTGAGAGCTTCGCCTTTTGGCTCAGCTCCTTCTTCACCACGACAGACCGATACAACGTCCGCATCACAGCAGACGCTGCACCGATCCGCCTGTCGATCTCCCGCTCCCTCCTACCCCCACTCGTGAACAAGACCCCAAGATACTTGAACTCCTCCACTTGGGGTAAGATCTCCTCCCCGACCCGGAGGGGGCACTCCACCCTTTTCCGACTGAGGACCATGGTTTCAGATTTGGAGGTGCTGATTTTCATCCCAACCGCTTCACACTCGGCTGCGAAACGCTCCAGTGAGAGTTGGAGAGCCCTGTTTGAAGGAGCCAACAGCACCACATCATCTGCAAAAAGCAGGGATGAAATACTGAGGCCCCCAAAACGGACCCCCTCAACGCTTCGGCTGCGCCTAGAAATTCTGTCCATAAAGGTTATGAACAGAATCGGCGACAAAGGGCAGCCTTGGCGGAGTCCTACCTCCACTGGAAACGATTCCGACTTACTGCCGGCAATGCGAACCAAACTCTGACATCGGTGGTATAGTGACCGAACAGCCCGTATCAGGGGATTCGGTACCCCATACCCACGAAGCACCCCCCACAGAACTCCCCGAGGGACACGGTCAAACGCCTTCTCCAAGTCCACAAAACACATGTAGACTGGTTGGGCGAATTCCCACATACCCTCAAGGACCCTGCTAAGGGTGTAGAGCTGGTCCACTGTTCCACGGCCGGGACGAAAACCACACTGCTCCTCCTCAATCTGAGGCTCGACTTCCTGACGGACCCTCCTCTCCAGCACCCCTGAATAGACCTTACCAGGGAGGCTGAGGAGTGTGATCCCTCTGTAGTTGGAACACACCCTCCGGTCCCCCTTTTTAAAAGGAGGGACTACCACCCCGGTCTGCCAATCCAGAGGCACTCTCCCTGTTGTCCACGCGATGTTGCAGAGGCGTGTCAACCAGGACAGCCCCACAACATCCAGAGCCTTGAGGAACTCCGGGCGGATCTCATCCACCCCTGGGGCCTTGCCACCGAGGAGCTTTTTAACCACATCGGTGACTTCAACCACAGAGATAGGAGAGCCCACCTCAGAGCCCCCGGGCTCTGCTTCCTCCAAGGAAGGCGTGTTGGTGGAGTTGAGGAGGTCTTCGAAGTACTCTGCCCACCGGTTCACAACGTCCCGAGTCGAAGTCAGCAGCGCCCCATCCCCACTGTACACAGTGTTAGTGGTGCACTGCTTCCCCCTCCTGAGACGTCGGATGGTGGACCAGAATTTCCTCGAAGCCGTCCGGAAGTCGGCTTCCATGGCCTCACCGAACTCTTCCCACGCTCGGGTTTTTGCCTCGGCGACCACCGAAGCCGCGGCCCGCTTGGCCAATCGATACCCGTCAGCTGCCTCTGGGGTCCCACAGGCCATAAAGGCTCGATAGGACTCCTTCTTCAGCTTGACGGCATCCCTTACTGCTGGTGTCCACCAGCGAGTACGAGGGTTGCCGCCACGACAGGCACCAACCACCTTACGGCCACAACTCAGATTGGCCGCCTCAACAATAGAGGCACGGAACACGGTCCACTCGGGCTCAATGTCCCCCGCCTCCCCCGGAACATGGGAAAAGCTCTGTCGGAGGTGGGAGTTGAAACTCCTTCTGACAGGGGATTCCGCCAGACGCTCCCAACAAACCCTCACTATACGTTTGGGTCTGCCAGGACGGACCGGCATCTTCCCCCACCATCGGAGCCTACTCACCACCAGGTGGTGATCAGTTGACAGCTCCGCCCCTCTCTTCACCCGAGTGTCCAGAACATGCGGCCGCAAATCCGATGATACAACAACAAAGTCGATCATCGAACTGTGACCTAAGGTGTCCTGGTGCCAAGTGCACATATGGACACCCTTATGTTTGAACAAGGTGTTCGTTATGGACAATCCGTGACGAGCACAGAAGTCCAATAACAAAACACCACTCGGGTTCAGATCGGGGGGGCCGTTCCTCCCAATCACGCCCCTCCAGGTCTCACTGTCATTGCCCACGTGAGCATTGAAGTCCCCCAGCAGAACAAGGGAGTCCCCAGCAGGAGTACTCTCCAGCACACCCTCCAAGGACTCCAAAAAGGGTGGGTATGCTGAGCTGCTGTTTGGTGCATATGCACAAACAACAGTCAGGACCCGTCCCCCCACCCGCAGGCGGAGGGAGGCAACCCTCTCGTCTACCGGTGTGAACCCCAATGTACAGGCACTGAGCCGGGGGGCAATGAGTATGCCCACACCCGCTCTGCGCCTCTCACCGTGAGCAACTCCAGAGTGGAAGAGAGTCCAACCCCTCTCGAGAGAACTGGTACCAGAACCCAGGCTGTGTGTGGAGGCAAGTCCGACTATATCCAGTCGGAAATTCTCTGCCTCACACACCAGCTCGGGCTCCTTCCCTGCCAGAGAGGTGACATTCCATGTCCCAAGAGCTAGCTTCTGCAGCCGAGGATCGGACCGCCAGGGTCCCCGCCTTTGGCTGCCGCCCAGCTCACATTGCACCCGACCCCTTTGGCCCCTCTCATGGGTGGTGAGCCCATGGGAAGGGGGACCCACGTTGCCTCTTCGGGCTGTGCCCGGCCGGGCCCCATGGGTGTAGACCCGGCCACCAGGCGCTTGCCAACGAGCCCCACCTCCAGGCCTGGCTCCAGAGGGGGGCCCCGGTGACCCGCGTCCGGGCAAGGGAAACCTTGGTCCATATATTTTGTTCATCATAAGGGGTCTTTGAGCCGTGCTTTGTCTGGCCCCTCACCTAGAACCTGTTTGCCATGGGTGACCCTGCCAGGGGCATAAAGCCCCAGACAACTTAGCTTCTAGGATCATTGGGACACACAAACCCCTCCACCACGGTAAGGTGACGACTCACGGAGGGGGTGTTGGAACACGGCCCGCGGAAATAGTAGCGGCTGGAGGTTCCGGGGGCGATGCCCGCCCCGGGCCGGCGGCCAAGTTAAAAAAATAAATAATCCCCGTTCAGTCTCAATGGCAGGGTGTGGGCCGGCCCGGCGGCGAGTGCGGCGGGCAGCAGGCCTCTTGGACAGGTTGAGAGATAAAAAAATAATAATTCCCATGCAGTCTCAATGGCGGGGTGTGGGCCGGGGAATAGGCCTCTTGGCCGGGGTGAATAGTGTTGGAACACGGCCCGCGGAAATAGTAGCGGCTGGAGGTACCGGGGGCGATGCCCGCCCCGGCCCGGCGGCCAAGTTAAAAAAAAATAAATAATCCCCGTTCAGTCTCAATGGCAGGGTGCGGGCCGGCCCGTCGGCGATTGCGGCGGGCAGCAGTTCTCTTTGACAGGTTGAGAGATAAAAAAATAATAATTCCCATGCAGTCTCAATGGCGGGGTGCGGGCCGGGGAATAGGCCTCTTGGCCGGGGTGAATAGTGTTGGAACACGGCCCGCGGAAATAGTAGCGGCTGGAGGTACCGGGGGCGATGCCCGCCCCGGGCCGGCGGCCAAGTTAAAAAAATAAATAATCCCCGTTCAGTCTCAATGGCAGGGTGCGGCCGGCCCGGCGGCGATTGCGGCGGGCAGCAGGCCTCTTGGAGAGGTTGAGAGATAAAAAAATAATAATTCCCGTGCAGTCTCAATGGCGGGGTGCGGGCCGGCCCGGCGGACGAGTGTGGCCGGGGAAGAGGCCTCTTGGCCGGGGTGAATATGTTGGAACGCGGCGCGCGTAAATAGAAGCGGCTGGAGGTACCGGGGGCGAAGCCCGCCCCGGCCCGGAGGCCGAGTTAAAAAAAATAATAATCCCCGTTCAGTCTCAATGGCGGGGTGCGGGCCGGCCCGGCGGCGAGTGCGGCGGGCAGCAGGCCTCTTGGACAGGTTGAGAGATAAAAAAATAATAATTCCCGTTCAGTCTCAATGGCAGGGTGCGGGCCGGCCCGGCGGCGATTGCTGCGGGCAGCAGGCCTCTTGGACAGGTTGAGAGATAAAAAAATAATAATTCCCATGCAGTCTCAATGGCGGGGTGCGGGCCGGGGAATAGGCCTCTTGGCCGGGGTGAATAGTGTTGGAACACGGCCCGCGGAAATAGTAGCGGCTGGAGGTTCCGGGGGCGATGCCCGCCCCGGGCCGGCGGCCAAGTTAAAAAAATAAATAATCCCCGTTCAGTCTCAATGGCAGGGTGTGGGCCGGCCCGGCGGCGAGTGCGGCGGGCAGCAGGCCTCTTGGACAGGTTGAGAGATAAAAAAATAATAATTCCCATGCAGTCTCAATGGCGGGGTGTGGGCCGGGGAATAGGCCTCTTGGCCGGGGTGAATATGTTGGAACGCGGCGCGCGTAAATAGAAGCGGCTGGAGGTACCGGGGGCGAAGCCCGCCCCGGCCCGGAGGCCGAGTTAAAAAAATAAATAATCCCCGTTCAGTCTCAATGGCAGGGTGCGGGCCGGCCCGGCGGCGATTGCGGCGGGCAGCAGGCCTCTTGGACAGGTTGAGAGATAAAAAAATAATAATTCCCATGCAGTCTCAATGGCGGGGTGCGGGCCGGGGAATAGGCCTCTTGGCCGGGGTGAATAGTGTTGGAACACGGCCCGCGGAAATAGTAGCGGCTGGAGGTACCGGGGGCGATGCCCGCCCCGGGCCGGCGGCCAAGTTAAAAAAATAAATAATCCCCGTTCAGTCTCAATGGCAGGGTGCGGGCCGGCCCGGCGGCGATTGCGGCGGGCAGCAGGCCTCTTGGACAGGTTGAGAGATAAAAAAATAATAATTCCCGTGCAGTCTCAATGGCGGGGTGCGGGCCGGCCCGGCGGACGAGTGTGGCCGGGGAAGAGGCCTCTTGGCCGGGGTGAATATGTTGGAACGCGGCGCGCGTAAATAGAAGCGGCTGGAGGTACCGGGGGCGAAGCCCGCCCCGGCCCGGAGGCCGAGTTAAAAAAAATAATAATCCCCGTTCAGTCTCAATGGCGGGGTGCGGGCCGGCCCGGCGGCGAGTGCGGCGGGCAGCAGGCCTCTTGGACAGGTTGAGAGATAAAAAAATAATAATTCCCGTGCAGTCTCAATGGCGGGGTGCGGGCCGGGGAATAGGCCTCTTGGCCGGGGTGAATAGTGTTGGAACACGGCCCGCGGAAATAGTAGCGGCTGGAGGTACCGGGGGCGATGCCCGCCCCGGCCCGGCGGCCAAGTTAAAAAAAAATAAATAATCCCCGTTCAGTCTCAATGGCAGGGTGCGGGCCGGCCCGGCGGCGATTGCGGCGGGCAGCAGTTCTCTTTGACAGGTTGAGAGATAAAAAAATAATAATTCCCATGCAGTCTCAATGGCGGGGTGCGGGCCGGCCCGGCGGCGATTGCGGCGGGCAGCAGGCCTCTTGGACAGGTTGAGAGATAAAAAAATAATAATTCCCGTGCAGTCTCAATGGCGGGGTGCGGGCCGGGGAATAGGCCTCTTGGCCGGGGTGAATATGTTGGAACGCGGCGCGCGTAAATAGAAGCGGCTGGAGGTACCGGGGGCGATGCCCGCCCCGGGCCGGCGGCCAAGTTAAAAAAATAAATAATCCCCGTTCAGTCTCAATGGCAGGGTGCGGGCCGGCCCGGCGGCGATTGCGGCGGGCAGCAGGCCTCTTGGACAGGTTGAGAGATAAAAAAATAATAATTCCCGTGCAGTCTCAATGGCGGGGTGCGGGCCGGCCCGGCGGACGAGTGTGGCCGGGGAAGAGGCCTCTTGGCCGGGGTGAATATGTTGGAACGCGACGCGCGTAAATAGAAGCGGCTTGAGGTACCGGGGGCGAAGCCCGCCCCGGCCCGGAGGCCGAGTAAAAAAAAATAATAATCCCCGTTCAGTCTCAATGGCGGGGTGCGGGCCGGCCCGGCGGCGAGTGCGGCGGGCAGCAGGCCTCTTGGACAGGTTGAGAGATAAAAAAATAATAATTCCCGTACTGTCTCAATGGCGGGGTGCGGGCCGGGGAATAGGCCTCTTGGCCGGGGTGAATAGTGTTGGAACACGGCCCGCGGAAATAGTAGCGGCTGGAGGTACCGGGGGCGATGCCCGTCCCGGCCCGGCGGCCAAGTTAAAAAAATTAATAATCCCCGTTCAGTCTCAATGGCAGGGTGCGGGCCGGCCCGGCGGCGATTGCGGCGGGCAGCAGGCCTCTTGGACAGGTTGAGAGATAAAAAAATAATAATTCCCATGCAGTCTCAATGGCGGGGTGCGGGCCGGGGAATAGGCCTCTTGGCCGGGGTGAATAGTGTTGGAACACGGCCCGCGGAAATAGTAGCGGCTGGAGGTACCGGGGGCGATGCCCGCCCCGGCCCGGCGGCCAAGTTAAAAAAATAAATAATCCCCGTTCAGTCTCAATGGCAGGGTGCGGGCCGGCCCGGCGGCGATTGCGGCGGGCAGCAGGCCTCTTGGACAGGTTGAGAGATAAAAAAATAATAATTCCCATACAGTCTCAATGGCGGGGTGCGGGCCGGGGAATAGGCCTCTTGGCCGGGGTGAATAGTGTTGGAACACGGCCCGCGGAAATAGTAGCGGCTGGAGGTACCGGGGGCGATGCCCGCCCCGGGCCGGCGGCCAAGTTAAAAAAATAAATAATCCCCGTTCAGTCTCAATGGCAGGGTGCGGGCCGGCCCGGCGGCGATTGCGGCGGGCAGCAGGCCTCTTGGACAGGTTGAGAGATAAAAAAATAATAATTCCCATGCAGTCTCAATGGCGGGGTGCGGGCCGGGGAATAGGCCTCTTGGCCGGGGTGAATAGTGTTGGAACACGGCCCGCGGAAATAGTAGCGGCTGGAGGTACCGGGGGCGATGCCCGCCCCGGGCCGGCGGCCAAGTTAAAAAAATAAATAATCCCCGTTCAGTCTCAATGGCAGGGTGCGGGCCGGCCCGGCGGCGATTGCGGCGGGCAGCAGGCCTCTTGGACAGGTTGAGAGATAAAAAAATAATAACTCCCGTGCAGTCTCAATGGCGGGGTGCGGGCCGGCCCGGCGGACGAGTGTGGCCGGGGAAGAGGCCTCTTGGCCGGGGTGAATATGTTGGAACGCGCCGCGCGTAAACAGAAGCGGCTGGAGGTACCGGGGGCGAAGCCCGCCCCGGCCCGGAGGCCGAGTTAAAAAAAATAATAATCCCCGTTCAGTCTCAATGGCGGGGTGCGGGCCGGCCCGGCGGCGATTGCGGCGGGCAGCAGGCCTCTTGGACAGGTTGAGAGATAAAAAAATAATAATTCCCATGCAGTCTCAATGGCGGGGTGCGGGCCGGGGAATAGGCCTCTTGGCCAGGGTGAATAGTGTTGGAACACGGCCCGCGGAAATAGTAGCGGCTGGAGGTACCGGGGGCGATGCCCGCCCCGGCCCGGCGGCCAAGTTAAAAAAAATAAATAATCCCCGTTCAGTCTCAATGGCGGGGTGCGGGCCGGCCCGGCGGCGATTGCGGCGGGCAGCAGGCCTCTTGGACAGGTTGAGAGATAAAAAAATAATAATTCCCATGCAGTCTCAATGGCGGGGTGCGGGCCGGCCCGGCGGCGATTGCGGCGGGCAGCAGGCCTCTTGGACAGGTTGAGAGATAAAAAAATAATAATTCCCGTGCAGTCTCAATGGCGGGGTGCCGGCCGGGGAATAGGCCTCTTGGCCGGGGTGAATAGTGTTGGAACACGGCCCGCGGAAATAGTAGCGGCTGGAGGTACCGGGGGCGATGCCCGCCCCGGCCCGGCGGCCAAGTTAAAAAAATAAATAATCCCCGTTCAGTCTCAATGGCAGGGTGCGGGCCGGCGCGGCGGCGATTGCGGCGGGCAGCAGGCCTCTTGGACAGGTTGAGAGATAAAAAAATAATAATTCCCATGCAGTCTCAATGGCGGGGTGCGGGCCGGGGAATAGGCCTCTTGGCCGGGGTGAATAGTGTTGGAACACGGCCCGCGGAAATAGTAGCGGCTGGAGGTACCGGGGGCGATGCCCGCCCCGGGCCGGCGGCCAAGTTAAAAAAATAAATAATCCCCGTTCAGTCTCAATGGCAGGGTGCGGGCCGGCCCGGCGGCGATTGCTGCGGGCAGCAGGCCTCTTGGACAGGTTGAGAGATAAAAAAATAATAATTCCCGTGCAGTCTCAATGGCGGGGTGCGGGCCGGCCCGGCGGACGAGTGTGGCCGGGGTGAATAGTGTTGGAACACGGCCCGCGGAAATAGTAGCGGCTGGAGGTACCGGGGGCGATGCCCGCCCCGGGCCGGCGGCCAAGTTAAAAAAATAAATAATCCCCGTTCAGTCTCAATGGCAGGGTGCGGGCCGGCCCGGCGGTGATTGCGGCGGGCAGCAGGTCTCTTGGACAGGTTGAGAGATAAAAAAATAATAATTCCCATGCAGTCTCAATGGCGGGGTGCGGGCCGGGGAATAGGCCTCTTGGCCGGGGTGAATAGTGTTGGAACACGGCCCGCGGAAATAGTAGCGGCTGGAGGTACCGGGGGCGATGCCCGCCCCGGGCCGGCGGCCAAGTTAAAAAAATAAATAATCCCCGTTCAGTCTCAATGGCAGGGTGCGGGCCGGCCCGGCGGCGAGTGCGGCGGGCAGCAGGCCTCTTGGACAGGTTGAGAGATAAAAAAATAATAATTCCCGTGCAGTCTCAATGGCGGGGTGCGGGCCGGGGAATAGGCCTCTTGGCCGGGGTGAATATGTTGGAACGCGACGCGCGTAAATAGAAGCGGCTGGAGGTACCGGGGGCGAAGCCCGCCCCGGCCCGGAGGCCGAGTTAAAAAAATAAATAATCCCCGTTCAGTCTCAATGGCAGGGTGCGGGCCGGCCCGGCGGCGAGTGCGGCGGGCAGCAGGCCTCTTGGACAGGTTGAGAGATAAAAAAATAATAATTCCCGTGCAGTCTCAATGGCGGGGTGCGGGCCGGGGAATAGGCCTCTTGGCCGGGGTGAATATGTTGGAACGCGACGCGCGTAAATAGAAGCGGCTGGAGGTACCGGGGGCGAAGCCCGCCCCGGCCCGGAGGCCGAGTTAAAAAAATAAATAATCCCCGTTCAGTCTCAATGGCAGGGTGCGGGCCGGCCCGGCGGCGAGTGCGGCGGGCAGCAGGCCTCTTGGACAGGTTGAGAGATAAAAAAATAATAATTCCCGTGCAGTCTCAATGGCGGGGTGCGGGCCGGGGAATAGGCCTCTTGGCCGGGGTGAATAGTGTTGGAACACGGCCCGCGGAAATAGTAGCGGCTGGAGGTACCGGGGGCGATGCCCGCCCCGGCCCGGCGGCCAAGTTAAAAAAATAAATAATCCCGTTCAGTCTCAATGGCAGGGTGCGGGCCGGCCCGGCGGCGATTGCGGCGGGCAGCAGGTCTCTTGGACAGGTTGAGAGATAAAAAAATAATAATTCCCATGCAGTCTCAATGGCGGGGTGCGGGCCGGGGAAGAGGCCTCTTGGCCGGGGTGAATAGTGTTGGAACACGGCCCGCGGAAATAGTAGCGGCTGGAGGTACCGGGGGCGATGCCCGCCCCGGGCCGGCGGCCAAGTTAAAAAAATAAATAATCCCCGTTCAGTCTCAATGGCAGGGTGCGGGCCGGCCCGGCGGCGATTGCGGCGGGCAGCAGGCCTCTTGGACAGGTTGGGAGATAAAAAAATAATAATTCCCGTGCAATCTCAATGGCGGGGTGCGGGCCGGCCCGGCGGACGAGTGTGGCCGGGGAAGAGGCCTCTTGGCCGGGGTGAATATGTTGGAACGCGGCGCGCGTAAATAGAAGCGGCTGGAGGTACCGGGGGCGAAGCCCGCCCCGGCCCGGAGGCCGAGTTAAAAAAAATAATAATCCCCGTTCAGTCTCAATGGCGGGGTGCGGGCCGGCCCGGCGGCGAGTGCGGCGGGCAGCAGGCCTCTTGGACAGGTTGAGAGATAAAAAAAATAATAATCCCCGTTCAGTCTCAATGGCGGGGTGCGGGCCGGCCCGGCGGCGATTGCGGCGGGCAGCAGGCCTCTTGGACAGGTTGAGAGATAAAAAAATAATAATTCCCGTGCAGTCTCAATGGCGGGGTGCGGGCCTGCCCGGCGGCGAGTGCGGCGGGCAGCAGGCCTCTTGGACAGGTTGAGAGATAAAAAAATAATAATTCCCATGCAGTCTCAATGGCGGGGTGCGGGCCGGCCCGGAGGACGAGTGTGGCCGGGGAAGAGGCCTCTTGGCCGGGGTTAATAGTGTTGGAACGCGGCCCGCGGAAATAGTAGCGGCTGGAGGTACCGGGGGCGAAGCCCGCCCCGGCCCGGCGGCCGAGTTAAAAAAAATAATAATCCCGTTCAGTCTCAATGGCGGGGTGCGGGCCGGCCCGGCGGACGAGTGTGGCCGGGGAAGAGGCCTCTTGGCCGGGGTGAATAGTGTTGGAACGCGGCCCGCGGAAATAGTAGCGGCTGGAGGTACCGGGGGCGATGCCCGCCCCGGCCCGGCGGCCAAGTTAAAAAAATAAATAATCCCTGTTCAGTCTCAATGGCAGGGTGCGGGCCGGCCCGGCGGCGATTGCGGCGGGTAGCAGGCCTCTTGGACAGGTTGAGAGATAAAAAAATAATAATTCCAATGCAGTCTCAATGGCGGGGTGCGGGCCGGCCCAGCGGCGAGTGCGGCGGGCAGCAGGCCTCTTGGACAGGTTGAGAGATAAAAAAATAATAATCCCCGTTCAGTCGGGCCGGCCCGGCGGCGATTGCGGCGGGCAGCAGGCCTCTTGGACAGTTTGAGAGATAAAAAAAATAATAATTCCCGTGCAGTCTCAATGGCGGGGTGCGGGCCGGCCCGGCGGCGAGTGCGGCGGGCAGCAGGCCTCTTGGACAGGTTGAGAGATAAAAAAAATAATAATTCCCGTGCAGTCTCAATGGCGGGGTGCGGGCCGGCCCGGCGGACGAGTGTGGCCGGGGAAGAGGCCTCTTGGACAGGTTGAGAGATAAAAAAATAATAATTCCCGTGCAGTCTCAATGGCGGGGTGCGGGCCTGCCCGGCGGCGAGTGCGGCGGGCAGCCGGCCTCTTGGACAGGTTGAGAGATAAAAAAATAATAATTCCCGTGCAGTCTCAATGGCGGGGTGCGGGCCGGCCCGGCGGACGAGTGTGGCCGGGGAAGAGGCCTCTTGGCCGGTGTGAATAGTGTTGGAACGCGGCCCGCGGAAATAGTAGCGGCTGGAGGTACCAGGGGCGAAGCCCGCCCCGGCCCGGCGGCCAAGTTAAAAAAATAAATAATCCCCGTTCAGCCTCAATGGCAGGGTGCGGGCCGGCCCGGCGGCGATTGCGGCGGGCAGCAGGCCTCTTGGACAGGTTGAGGGATAAAAAAATAATAATTCCCATGCAGTCTCAATGGCAGGGTGCGGGCCGGCCCGGCGGACGAGTGTGGCCGGGGAAGAGGCCTCTTGGCCGGGGTGAATAGTGTTGGAACGCGGCCCGCGGAAATAGTAGCGGCTGGAGGTACCGGGGGCGAAGCCCGCCCCGGCCCGGCGGCCAAGTTAAAAAAATAAATAATCCCTTCAGTCTCAATGGCAGGGTGCGGGCCGGCCCGGTGGCCGAGTGTGGCCGGGGAAGAGGCCTCTTGAACGGGGTTAATAGTGTTGGAACGCGGCCCGCGGAAATAGTAGCGTCTGGAGGTACCGGGGGCGAAGCCCGCCCCGGCCCGGCGGCCGAGTTAAAAAAAATAATAATTCCGTTCAGTCTCAATGGCGGGGTGCGGGCCGGCCCGGCGGCGATTGCGGCGGGCAGCAGTTCTCTTGGACAGGTTGAGAGATAAAAAAATCATAATTCCCATGCAGTCTCAATGGCGGGGTGCGGGCCGGCCCGGCGGCGAGTGCGGCGGGCAGCAGGCCTCTTGGACAGGTTGAGAGATAAAAAAATAATAATTCCCGTGCAGTCTCAATGGCGGGGTGCGGGCCGGCCCGGCGGACGAGTGTGGCCGGGGAAGAGGCCTCTTGGCCGGGGCTAATATGTTGGAACTCGGCGCGCGTAAATAGAAGCGGCTGGAGGTACCGGGGGCGAAGCCCGCCCCGGCCCGGCGGCCAAGTTAAAAAAATAATAATTCCCGTGCAGTCTCAATGGCGGGGTGCGGGCCGGGGAATAGGCCTCTTGGCCGGGGTGAATAGTGTTGGAACACGGCCCGCGGAAATAGTAGCTGCTGGAGGTACCGGGGGCGATGCCCGCCCCGGCCCGGCGGCCAAGTTAAAAAAATAAATAATACACGTTCAGTCTCAATGGCAGGGTGCGGGCCGGCCCGGCGGCGATTGCGGCGGGCAGCAGGCCTCTTGGACAGGTTGAGAGATAAAAAAATAATAATTCCCATGCAGTCTCAATGGCGGGGTGCGGGCCGGGGAATAGGCCTCTTGGCCGGGGTGAATAGTGTTGGAACACGGCCGGCGGAAATAGTAGCGGCTGGAGGTACCGGGGGCGATGCCCGCCCCGGGCCGGCGGCCAAGTTAAAAAAATAAATAATCCCCGTTCAGTCTCAATGGCAGGGTGCGGGCCGGCCCGGCGGCGATTGCGGCGGGCAGCAGGCCTCTTGGACAGGTTGAGAGATAAAAAAATAAGAATTCCCATGCAGTCTCAATGGCGGGGTGCGGGCCGGCCCGGCGGACGAGTGTGGCCGGGGAAGAGGCCTCTTGGCCGGGGTGAATAGTGTTGGAACGCGGCCCGCGGAAATAGTAGCGTCTGGAGGTACCTGGGGCGAAGCCCGCCCCGGCCCGGCGGCCGAGTTAAAAAAAATAATAATTCCGTTCAGTCTCAATGGCGGGGTGCGGGCCGGCCCGGTGGCCGAGTGTGGCCGGGGAAGAGGCCTCTTGGCCGGGGTTAATAGTGTTGGAACGCGGCCCGCGGAAATAGTAGCGTCTGGAGGTACCTGGGGCGAAGCCCGCCCCGGCCCGGCGGCCGAGTTAAAAAAAATAATAATTCCGTTCAGTCTCAATGGCGGGGTGCGGGCCGGCCCGGCGGCGATTGCGGCGGGCAGCAGTTCTCTTGGATAGGTTGAGAGATAAAAAAATAATAATTCCCATGCCGTCTCAATGGCGGGGTGCGGGCCGGCCCGGCGGCGAGTGCGGCGGGCAGCAGGCCTCTTGGACAGGTTGAGAGATAAAAAAATAATAATTCCCATGCAGTCTCAATGGCGGGGTGCGGGCCGGCCCGGCGGACGAGTGTGGCCGTGGAAGAGGCCTCTTGGCCGGGGTGAATAGTGTTGGAACACGGCCGTCGGAAATAGTAGCGGCTGGAGGTACCGGGGGCGATGCCCGCCCCGGGCCGGCGGCCAAGTTAAAAAAATAAATAATCCCCGTTCAGTCTCAATGGCAGGGTGCGGGCCGGCCCGGCGGCGATTGCGGCGGGCAGCAGTTCTCTTGGACAGGTTGAGAGATAAAAAAATAAGAATTCCCATGCAGTCTCAATGGCGGGGTGCGGGCCGGCCCGGCGGACGAGTGTGGCCGGGGAAGAGGCCTCTTGGCCGGGGTGAATAGTGTTGGAACGCGGCCCGCGGAAATAGTAGCGGCTGGAGGTACCGGGGGCGAAGCCCGCCCCGGCCCGGCGGCCAAGTTAAAAAAATAAATAATCCCTTCAGTCTCAATGGCAGGGTGCGGGCCGGCCCGGTGGCCGGGGAAGAGGCCTCTTGGCCGGGGTTAATAGTGTTGGAACGCGGCCCGCGGAAATAGTAGCGTCTGGAGGTACCTGGGGCGAAGCCCGCCCCGGCCCGGCGGCCGAGTTAAAAAAAATAATAATTCCGTTCAGTCTCAATGGCGGGGTGCGGGCCGGCCCGGCGGCGATTGCGGCGGGCAGCAGTTCTCTTGGATAGGTTGAGAGATAAAAAAATAATAATTCCCATGCAGTCTCAATGGCGGGGTGCGGGCCGGCCCGGCGGCGAGTGCGGCGGGCAGCAGGCCTCTTGGACAGGTTGAGAGATAAAAAAATAATAATTCCCATGCAGTCTCAATGGCGGGGTGCGGGCCGGCCCGGCGGACGAGTGTGGCCGTGGAAGAGGCCTCTTGGCCGGGGTGAATAGTGTTGGAACGCGGCCCGCGGAAATAGTAGCGGCTGGAGGTACCGGGGGCGAAGCCCGCCCCGGCGGGCAAGTTAAAAAAATAAATAATTCCGTTCAGTCTCAATGGCGGGGTGCGGCCGGCCCGGCGGCGATTGCGGCGGGCAGCAGTTCTCTTGGACAGGTTGAGAGATAAAAAAATAATAATTCCCATGCAGTCTCAATGGCGGGGTACGGGCCGGCCCGGCGGCGAGTGCGGCGGGCAGCAGGCCTCTTGGACAGGTTGAGAGATAAAAAAATAATAATTCCCGTGCAGTCTCAACGGCGGGGTGCGGGCCGGCCCGGCGGACGAGTGTGGCCGGGGAAGAGGCCTCTTGGCCGGGGTGAATATGTTGGAACGCGGCGCGCGTAAATAGTAGCGGCTGGAGGTACCGGGGGCGAAGCCCGCCCCGGCCCGGCGGCCAAGTTAAAAAAATAAATAATCCCGTTCAGTCTCAATGGCAGGGTGCGGGCCGGCCCGGTGGCCGAGTGTGGCCGGGGAAGAGGCCTCTTGGCCGGGGTTAATAGTGTTGGAACGCGGCCCGCGGAAATAGTAGCGGCTGGAGGTACCGGGGGCGAAGCCCGCCCCGGCGGCCGAGTTAAAAAAAATAATAATTCCGTTCAGTCTCAATGGCGGGGTGCGGGCCGGCCCGGCGGCGACTGCGGCGGGCAGCAGTTCTCTTGGGCAGGTTGAGAGATAAAAAAATAATAATTCCCATGCAGTCTCAATGGCGGGGTGCGGGCCGGCCCGGCGGCGAGTGCGGCGGGCAGCAGGCCTCTTGGACAGGTTGAGAGATAAAAAAATAATAATTCCCGTGCAGTCTCAATGGCGGGGTGCGGGCCGGGGAATAGGCCTCTTGGCCGGGGTGAATAGTGTTGGAACACGGCCCGCGGAAATAGTAGCGGCTGGAGGTACCGGGGGCGATGCCCGCCCCGGCCCGGCGGCCCAGTTAAAAAAAATAATAATCCCCGTTCAGTCTCAATGGCGGGGTGCGGGCCGGCCCGGCGGCGAGTGCGGCGGGCAGCAGGCCTCTTGGACAGGTTGAGAGATAAAAAAATAATAATTCCCATGCAGTCTCAATGGCGGGGTGTGGGCCGGGGAATAGGCCTCTTGGCCGGGGTGAATATGTTGGAACGCGGCGCGCGTAAATAGAAGCGGCTGGAGGTACCGGGGGCGAAGCCCGCCCCGGCCCGGAGGCCGAGTTAAAAAAATAAATAATCCCCGTTCAGTCTCAATGGCAGGGTGCGGGCCGGCCCGGCGGCGATTGCGGCGGGCAGCAGGTCTCTTGGACAGGTTGAGAGATAAAAAAATAATAATTCCCATGCAGTCTCAATGGCGGGGTGCGGGCCGGGGAATAGGCCTCTTGGCCGGGGTGAATATGTTGGAACGCGGCGCGCGTAAATAGAAGCGGCTGGAGGTACCGGGGGCGAAGCCCGCCCCGGCCCGGAGGCCGAGTTAAAAAAATAAATAATCCCCGTTCAGTCTCAATGGCAGGGTGCGGGCCGGCCCGGCGGCGAGTGCGGCGGGCAGCAGGCCTCTTGGACAGGTTGAGAGATAAAAAAATAATAATTCCCGTGCAGTCTCAATGGCGGGGTGCGGGCCGGGGAATAGGCCTCTTGGCCGGGGTGAATAGTGTTGGAACACGGCCCGCGGAAATAGTAGCGGCTGGAGGTACCGGGGGCGATGCCCGCCCCGGCCCGGCGGCCAAGTTAAAAAAATAAATAATCCCGTTCAGTCTCAATGGCAGGGTGCGGGCCGGCCCGGCGGCGATTGCGGCGGGCAGCAGGCCTCTTGGACAGGTTGAGAGATAAAAAAATAATAATTCCCATGCAGTCTCAATGGCGGGGTGCGGGCCGGGGAAGAGGCCTCTTGGCCGGGGTGAATAGTGTTGGAACACGGCCCGCGGAAATAGTAGCGGCTGGAGGTACCGGGGGCGATGCCCGCCCCGGGCCGGCGGCCAAGTTAAAAAAATAAATAATCCCCGTTCAGTCTCAATGGCAGGGTGCGGGCCGGCCCGGCGGCGATTGCGGCGGGCAGCAGGCCTCTTGGACAGGTTGGGAGATAAAAAAATAATAATTCCCGTGCAATCTCAATGGCGGGGTGCGGGCCGGCCCGGCGGACGAGTGTGGCCGGGGAAGAGGCCTCTTGGCCGGGGTGAATATGTTGGAACGCGCGCGTAAATAGAAGCGGCTGGAGGTACCGGGGGCGAAGCCCGCCCCGGCCCGGAGGCCGAGTTAAAAAAAATAATAATCCCCGTTCAGTCTCAATGGCGGGGTGCGGGCCGGCCCGGCGGCGAGTGCGGCGGGCAGCAGGCCTCTTGGACAGGTTGAGAGATAAAAAAATAATAATTCCCGTGCAGTCTCAATGGCGGGGTGCGGGCCGGCCCGGCGGACGAGTGTGGCCGGGGAAGAGGCCTCTTGGCCGGGGTGAATAGTGTTGGAACGCGGCCCGCGGAAATAGTAGCGGCTGGAGGTACCGGGGGCGATGCCCGCCCCGGCCCGGCGGCCAAGTTGAAAAAATAAATAATTCCCGTTCAGTCTCAATGGCAGGGTGCGGGCCGGCCCGGCGGCGATTGCGGCGGGCAGCAGGCCTCTTGGACAGGTTGAGAGATAAAAAAATAATAATTCCCGTGCAGTCTCAATGGCGGGGTGCGGGCCGGCCCGGAGGACGAGTGTGGCCAGGGAAGAGGCCTCTTGGCCGGGGTGAATAGTGTTGGAACGCGGCCCGCGGAAATAGTAGCGGCTGGAGGTACCGGGGGCGAAGCCCGCCCCGGCCCGGCGGCCGAGTTAAAAAAAATAATAATTCCCGTGCAGTCTCAATGGCGGGGTGCGGGCCGGCCCGGCGGCGATTGCGGCGGGCAGCAGGCCTCTTGGACAGGTTGAGAGATAAAAAAATAATAATTCCCATGCAGTCTCAATGGCGGGGTGCGGGCCGGCCCGGCGGACGAGTGTGGCCGTGGAAGAGGCCTCTTGGCCGGGGTGAATAGTGTTGGAACGCGGCCCGCGGAAATAGTAGCGGCTGGAGGTACCGGGGGGTACACAACTCATTCCTATGAAGATACATTCAAACTCAGAAACGTGCTCTACTCGGCCTGAAAATGCATTTAAAGCAATAAAAACTCAAAATGAGTGTCACGCCTAAACCAAAGGACTTATGCACACATTTCAACATGTATTTAGTTCAGGTTGACATTCTGAAGCCTAAATGAGCATTAATTTGACTACACAACTTATTCCTATGAAGATACATTCAAAGTAAAAAAACGGGCTCAACTCGGACTGAAAGTGCATTTAAAGCAATAAAAACTCAAAATGAGTGTCACGCCTAAACCACAGGACTTATGCACACATTTCAACATGTATTTAGTTCAGGTTGACCTCCTAAAGCCTAAATGAGCATTTATTTGACTCCACAACTCATTCCCATTCAAAGTCACAAAACGTGCTCAACTAGGCCTGAAAGTGCATTTAAAGCAATAAAAACTCAAATTGAGTGTCATACCAAAACCAAAGGACTTATGCACACATTTCAACATGTATTTAGTTCAGGTTGACCTCCTGAAGCCTAAATGAGCATTTATTTGACTACACAACTCATTCCTATGAAGGTACATTCAAAGTCACAAAACGTGCTCAACTAGGCCTGAAAGTGCATTTGATGCAATAAAAACTCAAAATGAGTGTCACACCTAAACCAAAGGATTTATGCACACATTTCAACATGTATTTAGTTCAGGTTGACCTCCTGAAGCCTAAATCACCATTAATTTGACTACACAACTTAATCCTATGAAGATACATTCAAAGTAAAAAAACGGGCTCAACTCGGACTGAAAGTGCATTTAAAGCAATAAAAACTGAAAATGAGTGTCACGCATAAACCAAAGGACTTATGCACACATTTCAACATTTATTTAGTTCAGGTTGACCTCCTGAAGCCTAAATCACCATTAATTTGACTACACAACTTATTCCTATGAAGATACATTCAAAGTAAAAAAACGGGCTCAACTCGGACTGAAAGTGCATTTAAAGCAATAAAAACTGAAAATGAGTGTCACGCCTAAACCAAAGGACTTATGCACACATTTCAACATGTATTTAGTTCAGGTTGACGTCCTGAAGCCTAAATGAGCATTAATTTGACTACACAACTTATTCCTATGAAGATACATTCAAAGTAAAAAAACGTGCTCTACTCGGCCTGAAAATGCATTTAAAGCAATAAAAACTCAAAATGAGTGTCGCGCCTAAACCAAAGGCCTTACGCACACATTTCAACATGTATTTAGTTCAGGTTGACCTCCTGAAGCCTAAATGAGCATTAATTTGACTACACAACTCATTCCTATGAAGGTACATTCAAAGTCACAAAACGTGCTCAACTAGGCCTGAAAGTGCATTTAAAGCAATAAAAACTCAAAATGAGTGTCACGCCTAAACCAAAGGACTTATGCACACATTTCAACATGTATTTAGTTCAGGTTGACATTCTGAAGCCTAAATGAGCATTAATTTGACTACACAACTTATTCCTATGAAGATACATTCAAAGTAAAAAAACGGGCTCAACTCGGACTGAAAGTGCATTTAAAGCAATAAAAACTGAAAATGAGTGTCACGCCTAAACCAAAGGACTTATGCACACATTTCAACATGTATTTAGTTCAGGTTGACCTCCTGAACCCTAAATGAGCATTAATTTGACTACACCACTCATTCCTATGAAGGTACATTCAAAGTCACAAAACGTGCTCAACTAGGCCTGAAAGTGCATTTAAAGCAATAAAAACTCAAAATGAGTGTCACGCCTAAACCAAAGGACTTATGCACACATTTCAACATCTATTTAGTTCAGGTTGACCTCCTGAAGCCTAAATCACCATTAATTTGACTACACAACTTATTCCTATGAAGATACATTCAAAGTAAAAAAACGGGCTCAACTCGGACTGAAAGTGCATTTAAAGCAATAAAAACTGAAAATGAGTGTCACGCCTAAACCAAAGGACTTATGCACACATTTCAACATGTATTTAGTTCAGGTTGACGTCCTGAAGCCTAAATGAGCATTAATTTGACTACACAACTTATTCCTATGAAGATACATTCAAAGTAAAAAAACGTGCTCTACTCGGCTTGAAAATGCATTTAAAGCAATAAAAACTCAAAATGAGTGTCACGCCTAAACCAAAGGCCTTATGCACACATTTCAACATGTATTTAGTTCAGGTTGACCTCCTGAACCCTAAATGAGCATTAATTTGACTACACAACTCATTCCTATGAAGGTACATTCAAAGTCACAAAACGTGCTCAACTAGGCCTGAAAGTGCATTTAAAGCAATAAAAACTGAAAATGAGTGTCACGCCTAAACCAAAGGACTTATGCACACATTTCAACATGTATTTAGTTCAGGTTGACCTCCTGAAGCCTAAATCACCATTAATTTGACTACACAACTTAATCCTATGAAGATACATTCAAAGTAAAAAAACGGGCTCAACTCGGACTGAAAGTGCAGTTAAAGCAATAAAAACTGAAAATGAGTGTCACGCCAAAACCAAAGGACTTATGCACACATTTCAACATGTATTTAGTTCAGGTTGACCTCCTGAAGCCTAAATGAGCATTTATTTGACTACACAACTCATTCCTATGAAGGTACATTCAAAGTCACAAAACGTGCTCAACTAGGCCTGAAAGTGCATTTAAAGCAATAAAAACTCAAAATGAGTGTCACACCTAAACCAAAGGATTTATGCACACATTTCAACATGTATTTTGTTCAGGTTGACCTCCTGAAGCCTAAATGAGCATTTATTTGACTACACAACTCATTCCTATGAAGGTACATTCAAAGTCACAAAACGTGCTCAACTAGGCCTGAAAGTGCATTTAAAGCAATAAAAACTGAAAATGAGTGTCACGCCTAAACCAAAGGACTTATGCACACATTTCAACATGTATTTAGTTCAGGTTGACCTCCTGAAGCCTAAATCACCATTAATTTGACTACACAACTTAATCCTATGAAGATACATTCAAAGTAAAAAAACGGGCTCAACTCGGACTGAAAGTGCATTTAAAGCAATAAAAACTGAAAATGAGTGTCACGCCTAAACCAAAGGACTTATGCACACATTTCAACATGTATTTAGTTCAGGTTGACCTCCTGAAGCCTAAATGAGCATTAATTTGACTACACAACTCATTCCTATGAAGGTACATTCAAAGTCACAAAACGTGCTCAACTAGGCCTGAAAGTGCATTTAAAGCAATAAAAACTCAAAATGAGTGTCACGCCTAAACCAAAGGACTTATGCACACATTTCAACATGTATTTAGTTCAGGTTGACATTCTGAAGCCTAAATGAGCATTAATTTGACTACACAACTTATTCCTATGAAGATACATTCAAAGTAAAAAAACGGCTCAACTCGGACTGAAAGTGCATTTAAAGCAATAAAAACTGAAAATGAGTGTCACGCCTAAACCAAAGGACTTATGCACACATTTCAACATGTATTTAGTTCAGGTTGACGTCCTGAAGCCTAAATCACCATTAATTTGACTACACAACTTATTCCTATGAAGATACATTCAAAGTAAAAAAACGGGCTCAACTCGGACTGAAAGTGCATTTAAAGCAATAAAAACTGAAAATGAGTGTCACGCCTAAACCAAAGGACTTATGCACACATTTCAACATGTATTTAGTTCAGGTTGACCTCCTGAAGCCTAAATAAGCATTTATTTGACTACACAACTCATTCCTATGAAGGTACATTCAAAGTCACAAAACGTGCTCAACTAGGCCTGAAAGTGCATTTAAAGCAATAAAAACTCAAGATGAGTGTCACACCTAAACCAAAGGATTTATGCACACATTTCAACATGTATTTTGTTCAGGTTGACCTCCTGAAGCCTAAATGAGCATTTATTTGACTACACAACTCATTCCTATGAAGGTACATTCAAAGTCACAAAACGTGCTCAACTAGGCCTGAAAGTGCATTTAAAGCAATAAAAACTCAAAATGAGTGTCACGCCTAAACCAAAGGACTTATGCACACATTTCAACATGTATTTAGTTCAGGTTGACCTCCTGAAGCCTAAATGAGCATTAATTTGACTACACAACTCATTCCTATGAAGGTACATTCAAAGTCACAAAACGTGCTCAACTAGGCCTGAAAGTGCATTTAAAGCAATAAAAACTCAAAATGAGTGTCACGCCTAAACCAAAGGACTTATGCACACATTTCAACATGTATTTAGTTCAGGTTGACCTCCTGAAGCCTAAATCACCATTAATTTGACTACACAACTTATTCCTATGAAGATACATTCAAAGTAAAAAAACGGGCTCAACTCGGACTGAAAGTGCATTTAAAGCAATAAAAACTGAAAATGAGTGTCACGCCTAAACCAAACGACTTATGCACACATTTCAACATGTATTTAGTTCAGGTTGACCTCCTGAAGCCTAAATGAGCATTAATTTGACTACACAACTTATTCCTATGAAGGAACATTCAAAGTAAAAAAACGGGCTCAACTCGGACTGAAAGTGCATTTAAAGCAATAAAAACTGAAAATGTGTGTCACGCCTAAACCAAAGGACTTATGCACACATTTCAACATGTATTTAGTTCAGGTTGACCTACTGAAGCCTAAATGAGCATTAATTTGACTACACAACTCATTCCTATGAAGGTACATTCAAAGTCACAAAACGTGCTCAACTAAGCCTGAAAGTGCATTTAAAGCAATAAAAACTCAAAATGAGTGTCACGCCTAAACCAAAGGACTTATGCACACATTTCAACATGTATTTAGTTCAGGTTGACATTCTGAAGCCTAAATGAGCATTAATTTGATCACACAACTCATTCCTATGAAGATACATTCAAACTCAGAAACGTGCTCTACTCGGCCTGAAAATGCATTTAAAGCAATAAAAACTCAAATTGAGTGTCACGCCTAAACCAAAGGACTTATACACACATTTCAACATGTATTTAGTTCAGGTTGACCTCCTGAAGCCTAAATGAGCATTAATTTGACTACACAACTTATTCCTATGAAGGAACATTCAAAGTAAAAAAACGGGCTCAATTCGGACTGAAAGTGCATTTAAAGCAATAAAAACTGAAAATGAGTGTCACGCCTAAACCAAAGGACTTATGCACACATTTCAACATGTATTTAGTTCAGGTTAACCTCCTGAAGCCTAAATGAGCATTAATTTGACTACACAACTCATTCCTATGAAGGTACATTCAAAGTCACAAAACGTGCTCAACTAGGCCTGAAAGTGCATTTAAAGCAATAAAAACTCAAAATGAGTGTCACGCCTAAACCAAAGGACTTATGCACACATTTCAACATGTATTTAGTTCAGGTTGACCTCCTGAAGCCTAAATCACCAATAATTTGACTACACAACTTAATCCTATGAAGATACATTCAAAGTAAAAAAACGGACTCAACTCGGACTGAAAGTGCATTTAAAGCAATAAAAACTGAAAATGAGTGTCACGCCTAAACCAAAGGACTTATGCACACATTTCAACATGTATTTAGTTCAGGTTGACCTCCTGAAGCCTAAATGAGTATAATTTGACTACACAACTCATTCCTATGAAGGTACATTAAAAGTCACAAAACGTGCTCAACTAGGCCTGAAAGTGCATTTAAAGCAATAAAAACTCAAAATGAGTGTCACGCCTAAACCAAAGGACTTATGCACACATTTCAACATGTATTTAGTTCAGTTTGACATTCTGAAGCCTAAATGAGCATTATTTGGTCTATACAACTCATTCCTATGAAGGTACATTCAAAGTCACAAAACGTGCTCAACTAGGCCTGAAAGTGCATTTAAAGCAATAAAATCTCAAAATGAGTTTCACGCCTAAATCAAAGGACTTATGCACACATTTCAACATGTATTTAGTTTAGGTTGACCTCCTGAAGCCTAAATGAGCATTAATTTGATCACACAACTCATTCCCATGAAGATACATTCAAAGTCAGCAAGTGCCCTGCTCTGTCTGAAAATGCATTTGAATCAATAAAAACTAAAATTGAGTGTCATGCCTAAACCAAAGGACGTCTGCACACATTTCAACGTCTAAAGTGTTGTTTCCGATGCCTGCTAGTGTATGTGTGCGTGCGTGTGTGAGAGTGTGTAAGTGTGTGCGTGTGTTTGTGTGTGTTTGTGTGGGTGCGTGCGTGTGTGTGTTGTGCGCACCCCCCCCCCCCCAAAAAGTACTGTATTCGGATAAAAATGACGAATTACTCAGAGGTTTTAACTTTTGCTTGCACTTGATTTGTTCTGACACCGACGACGTCCACCAATGACAGCCCGAGTGGATCTAGCCCACGTGGTGTGAGAGCAGGGGGAGGTGAAAAGATGCAAAGCCTAGGTGATTGGCTGTGCATCTTTCAGTCTTCCACGTGGGTTAGTCTTTGATCTTCAATCAGTGTCCAAATGTTGTTTACATGCGTAGCGTGTGCGGATGTGTGTGCCTCTCATGAGTTTGTGTGTGTGTTTGCGCGCGCGTGATCGTGTGCCCATACATGTGTGAGTGTTTCTTTGATCTAAATCATCGTTGGTGTGTTGTTTACGATACGTGCTCGTCTGTGCGTACGTTTGTGTGAGTGTGTGTGCGTGCGTTTGTGTGTGTGCTTGCTGCGTGCTGGCGCGCTCGGAAGCGTGTGTGTCACAGAGAAAGAGAGGGAGCGGGATCGCTGGCCTGTATGTACTCTATGTGAAACACACAGGACATTTGTAATGTCGTCCCTTTCACATTTTTTGGCTTTTTTAAAAATAAAACTTATTTCATCAATGGTTCATAATGAGTGTCACGCCTAGACCAAATGACTTATGCACACATTTCAACATTTATTTAGTTCAGGTTGACCTCCTGAAGCCTAAATGAGCATTAATTTGACAACACAACTCATTCCTATGAAGGTACATTCAAAGTCACAAAACGTGCTCAACTAGGCCTGAAAGTGCATTTAAAGCAATAAAAAACTCAAAAATGAGTGTCACGCCTAAACCAAAGGACTTATGCACACATTTCAACATGTATTTAGTTCAGGTTGACCTCCTGAAGCCTAAATCACCATTAATTTGACTACACAACTTATTCCTATGAAGATACATTCAAAGTAAAAAAACGGGCTCAACTCGGACTGAAAGTGCATTTAAAGCAATAAAAACTGAAAATGAGTGTCACGCCTAAACCAAAGGACTTATGCACACATTTCAACATGTATTTAGTTCAGGTTGACCTCCTGAAGCCTAAATGAGCATTAATTTGACTACACAACTTATTCCTATGAAGGAACATTCAAAGTAAAAAAACGGGCTCAACTCGGACTGAAAGTGAATTTAAAGCAATAAAAACTGAAAATGAGTGTCACGCCTAAACCAAAGGACTTATGCACACATTTCAACATGTATGTAGTTCAGGTTGACCTCCTGAAGCCTAAATGAGCATTAATTTGACTACACAACTCATTCCTATGAAGGTACATTCAAAGTCACAAAACGTGCTCAACTAGGCCTGAAAGTGCATTTAAAGCAATAAAAACTCAAAATGAGTGTCACGCCTAAACCAAAGGACTTATGCACACATTTCAACATGTATTTAGTTCAGGTTGACCTCCTGAAGCCTAAATCACCATTAATTTGACTACACAACTTAATCCTATGAAGATACATTCAAAGTAAAAAAACGGGCTCAACTCGGACTGAAAGTGCATTTAAAGCAATAAAAACTGAAAATGAGTGTCACGCCTAAACCAAAGGACTTATGCACACATTTCAACATTTATTTAGTTCAGGTTGACCTCCTGAAGCCTAAATCACCATTAATTTGACTACACAACTTATTCCTATGAAGATACATTCAAAGTAAAAAAACGGGCTCAACTCGGACTGAAAGTGCATTTAAAGCAATAAAAACTGAAAATGAGTGTCACGCCTAAACCAAAGGACTTATGCACACATTTCAACATGTATTTAGTTCAGGTTGACGTCCTGAAGCCTAAATGAGCATTAATTTGACTACACAACTTATTCCTATGAAGATACATTCAAAGTAAAAAAACGTGCTCTACTCGGCCTGAAAATGCATTTAAAGCAATAAAAACTCAAAATGAGTGTCGCGCCTAAACCAAAGGCCTTACGCACACATTTCAACATGTATTTAGTTCAGGTTGACCTCCTGAAGCCTAAATGAGCATTAATTTGACTACACAACTCATTCCTATGAAGGAACATTCAAAGTAAAAAAACGGGCTCAACTCGGACTGAAAGTGCAATAAAAACTGAAAATGAGTGTCACGCCTAAACCAAAGGACTTATGCACACATTTCAACATGTATTTAGTTCAGGTTGACCTCCTGAAGCCTAAATGAGCATTAATTTGACTACACAACTCATTCCTATGAAGGTACATTCAAAGTCACAAAACGTGCTCAACTAGGCCTGAAAGTGCATTTAAAGCAATAAAAACTCAAAATGAGTGTCACGCCTAAACCAAAGGACTTATGCACACATTTCAACATGTATTTAGTTCAGGTTGACATTCTGAAGCCTAAATGAGCATTAATTTGACTACACAACTTATTCCTATGAAGATACATTCAAAGTAAAAAAACGGGCTCAACTCGGACTGAAAGTGCATTTAAAGCAATAAAAACTGAAAATGAGTGTCACGCCTAAACCAAAGGACTTATGCACACATTTCAACATGTATTTAGTTCAGGTTGACCTCCTGAAGCCTAAATGAGCATTAATTTGACTACACAACTCATTCCTATGAAGGTACATTCAAAGTCACAAAACGTGCTCAACTAGGCCTGAAAGTGCATTTAAAGCAATAAAAACTCAAAATGAGTGTCACGCCTAAACCAAAGGACTTATGCACACATTTCAACATGTATTTAGTTCAGGTTGACCTCCTGAAGCCTAAATCACCATTAATTTGACTACACAACTTAATCCTATGAAGGTACATTCAAAGTAAAAAAACGGGCTCAACTCGGACTGAAAGTGCATTTAAAGCAATAAAAACTGAAAATGAGTGTCACGCCTAAACCAAAGGACTTATGCACACATTTCAACATGTATTTAGTTCAGGTTGACGTCCTGAAGCCTAAATGAGCATTAATTTGACTACACAACTTATTCCTATGAAGATACATTCAAAGTAAAAAAACGTGCTCTACTCGGCCTGAAAATGCATTTAAAGCAATAAAAACTCAAAATGAGTGTCACGCCTAAACCAAAGGCCTTATGCACACATTTCAACATGTATTTAGTTCAGGTTGACCTCCTGAAGCCTAAATGAGCATTAATTTGACTATACAACTCATTCCTATGAAGGAACATTCAAAGTAAAAAAACGGGCTCAACTCGGACTGAAAGTGCATTTAAAGCAATAAAAACTGAAAATGAGTGTCACGCCTAAACCAATAGACTTATGCACAAATTTCAACATGTATTTAGTTCAGGTTGACCTCCTGAAGCCTAAATGAGTATAATTTGACTACACAACTCATTCCTATGAAGGTACATTAAAAGTCACAAAACGTGCTCAACTAGGCCTGAAAGTGCATTTAAAGCAATAAAAACTCAAAATGAGTGTCACGCCTAAACCAAAGGACTTATGCACACATTTCAACATGTATTTAGTTCAGGTTGACATTCTGAAGCCTAAATGAGCATTAATTTGATCACAGAACTCAAACCAAAGGACGTCTGCACACATTTCGACGTCTAAAGTGTTGTTTCCGAAGCCTGCTAGTGTGTGTGTGCGTGCGTGTGTGAGAGTGTGTAAGTGTGTGCGTGTGTTTGTGTGTGTTTGTGTGGGTGCGTGCGTGTGTGTGTGTTGTGCGCACCCCCCCCCCCAAAAAAAGTACTGTATTCGCATAAAAATGACGAATTACTCAGAGGTTTTAACTTTTGCTTGCACTTGATTTGTTCTGACACCGACGACGTCCACCAATGACAGCCCGAGTGGATCTAGCCCACGTGGTGTGAGAGCAGGGGGAGGTGAAAAGATGCAAAGCCTAGGTGATTGGCTGTGCATCTTTCAGTCTTCCACGTGGGTTAGTCTTTGATCTTCAATCAGTGTCCAAATGTTGTTTACATGCGTAGCGTGTGCGGATGTGTGTGCCTCTCATGAGTTTGTGTGTGTGTTTGCGCGCGCGTGATCGTGTGCCCATACATGTGTGAGTGTTTCTTTGATCTAAATCATCGTTGGTGTGTTGTTTACGATACGTGCTCGTCTGTGCGTACGTTTGTGTGAGTGTGTGTGCGTGCGTTTGTGTGTGTGCTTGCTGCGTGCTGGCGCGCTCGGAAGCGTGTGTGTCACAGATAAAGAGAGGGAGCGGGATCGCTGGCCTCTATGTACTCTATGTGAAACACACAGGACATTTGTAATTTCGTCCCTTTCACATTTTTTGGCTTTTTTAAAAATAAAACTTATTTCATCAATGGTTCATAATGAGTGTCACGCCTAGACCAAATGACTTATGCACACATTTCAACATTTATTTAGTTCAGGTTGACCTCCTGAAGCCTAAATGAGCATTTATTTGACTACACAACTCATTCCTATGAAGGTACATTCAAAGTCACAAAACGTGCTCAACTAGGCCTGAAAGTGCATTTAAAGCAATAAAAATTCAAAATGAGTGTCATGCCTAAACCAAAGGACTTATGCACACATTTCAACATGTATTTAGTTCAGGTTGACCTCCTGAAGCCTAAATCACCTTTAATTTGATCACACAACTCATTCCTATGAAGATACATTCAAACTCAGAAACGTGCTCTACTCGGCCTGAAAATGCATTTAAAGCAATAAAAACTCAAAATGAGTGTCACACCTAAACCAAAGGACTTATGCACACATTTCAACATGTATTTAGTTCAGGTTGACCTCCTGAAGCCTAAATGAGCATTAATTTGACTACACAACTCAATCCTATGAAGGTACATTCAAAGTCACAAAACGTGCTCAACTAGGCCTGAAAGTGCATTTAAAGCAATAAAAACTCAAAATGAGTGTCACGCCTAAACCAAAGGACTTATGCACACATTTCAACATGTATTTAGTTCAGGTTGACCTCCTGAAGCCTAAATCACCATTAATTTGACTACACAACTTATTCCTATGAAGATACATTCAAAGTAAAAAAACGGGCTCAACTCGGACTGAAAGTGCATTTAAAGCAATAAAAACTGAAAATGAGTGTCACGCCTAAACCAAAGGACTTATGCACACATGTCAACATGTATTTAGTTCAGGTTGACGTCCTGAAGCGTAAATGAGCATTAATTTGACTACACAACTTATTCCTATGAAGATACATTCAAAGTAAAAAAACGTGCTCTACTCGGCCTGAAAATGCATTTAAAGCAATAAAAACTCAAAATGAGTGTCGCGCCTAAAGCAAAGGCCTTATGCACACATTTCAACATGTATTTAGTTCAGGTTGACCTCCTGAAGCCTAAATGAGCATTAATTTGATCACACAACTCATTCCTATGAAGATACATTCAAACTCAGAAACGTGCTCTACTCGGCCTGAAAATGCATTTAAAGCAATAAAAACTCAAATTGAGTGTCACGCCTAAACCAAAGGACTTATACACACATTTCAACATGTATTTAGTTCAGGTTGACCTCCTGAAGCCTAAATGAGCATTAATTTGACTACACAACTTATTCCTATGAAGGAACATTCAAAGTAAAAAAACGGGCTCAATTCGGACTGAAAGTGCATTTAAAGCAATAAAAACTGAAAATGAGTGTCACGCCTAAACCAAAGGACTTATGCACACATTTCAACATGTATTTAGTTCAGGTTGACCTCCTGAAGCCTAAATGAGCCTTAATTTGACTACACAACTCATTCCTATGAAGGTACATTCAAAGTCACAAAACGTGCTCAACTAGGCCTGAAAGTGCATTTAAAGCAATAAAAACTCAAAATGAGTGTCACGCCTAAACCAAAGGACTTATGCACACATTTCAACATGTATTTAGTTCAGGTTGACATTCTGAAGCCTAAATGAGCATTAATTTGACTACACAACTTATTCCTATGAAGATACATTCAAAGGAAAAAAACGGCTCAACTCGGACTGAAAGTGCATTTAAAGCAATAAAAACTGAAAATGAGTGTCACGCCTAAACCAAAGGACTTATGCACACATTTCAACATGTATTTAGTTCAGGTTGACCTCCTGAAGCCTAAATGAGCATTAATTTGACTACACAACTCATTCCTATGAAGGTACATTCAAAGTCACAAAACGTGCTCAACTAGGCCTGAAAGTGCATTTAAAGCAATAAAAACTCAAAATGAGTGTCACGCCTAAACCAAAGGACTTATGCACACATTTCAACATGTATTTAGTTCAGGTTGACCTCCTGAAGCCTAAATCACCATTAATTTGACTACACAACTTAATCCTATGAAGATACATTCAAAGTAAAAAAACGGGCTCAACTCGGACTGAAAGTGCATTTAAAGCAATAAAAACTGAAAATGAGTGTCACGCCTAAACCAAAGGACTTATGCACACATTTCAACATTTATTTAGTTCAGGTTGACCTCCTGAAGCCTAAATCACCATTAATTTGACTACACAACTTATTCCTATGAAGATACATTCAAAGTAAAAAAACGGGCTCAACTCGGACTGAAAGTGCATTTAAAGCAATAAAAACTGAAAATGAGTGTCACGCCTAAACCAAAGGACTTATGCACACATTTCAACATGTATTTAGTTCAGGTTGACGTCCTGAAGCCTAAATGAGCATTAATTTGACTACACAACTTATTCCTATGAAGATACATTCAAAGTAAAAAAACGTGCTCTACTCGGCCTGAAAATGCATTTAAAGCAATAAAAACTCAAAATGAGTGTCGCGCCTAAACCAAAGGCCTTACGCACACATTTCAACATGTATTTAGTTCAGGTTGACCTCCTGAAGCCTAAATGAGCATTAATTTGACTACACAACTCATTCCTATGAAGGAACATTCAAAGTAAAAAAACGGGCTCAACTCGGACTGAAAGTGCATTTAAAGCAATAAAAACTGAAAATGAGTGTCACGCCTAAACCAAAGGACTTATGCACACATTTCAACATGTATTTAGTTCAGGTTGACCTCCTGAAGCCTAAATGAGCATTAATTTGACTACACAACTCATTCCTATGAAGGTACATTCAAAGTCACAAAACGTGCTCAACTAGGCCTGAAAGTGCATTTAAAGCAATAAAAACTCAAAATGAGTGTCACGCCTAAACCAAAGGACTTATGCACACATTTCAACATGTATTTAGTTCAGGTTGACATTCTGAAGCCTAAATGAGCATTAATTTGACTACACAACTTATTCCTATGAAGATACATTCAAAGTAAAAAAACGGGCTCAACTCGGACTGAAAGTGCATTTAAAGCAATAAAAACTGAAAATGAGTGTCACGCCTAAACCAAAGGACTTATGCACACATTTCAACATGTATTTAGTTCAGGTTGACCTCCTGAAGCCTAAATGAGCATTAATTTGACTACACAACTCATTCCTATGAAGGTACATTCAAAGTCACAAAACGTGCTCAACTAGGCCTGAAAGTGCATTTAAAGCAATAAAAACTCAAAATGAGTGTCACGCCTAAACCAAAGGACTTATGCACACATTTCAACATGTATTTAGTTCAGGTTGACCTCCTGAAGCCTAAATCACCATTAATTTGACTACACAACTTAATCCTATGAAGATACATTCAAAGTAAAAAAACGGGCTCAACTCGGACTGAAAGTGCATTTAAAGCAATAAAAACTGAAAATGAGTGTCACGCCTAAACCAAAGGACTTATGCACACATTTCAACATGTATTTAGTTCAGGTTGACGTCCTGAAGCCTAATGAGCATTAATTTGACTACACAACTTATTCCTATGAAGATACATTCAAAGTAAAAAAACGTGCTCTACTCGGCCTGAAAATGCATTTAAAGCAATAAAAACTCAAAATGAGTGTCACGCCTAAACCAAAGGCCTTATGCACACATTTCAACATGTATTTAGTTCAGGTTGACCTCCTGAAGCCTAAATGAGCATTAATTTGACTATACAACTCATTCCTATGAAGGAACATTCAAAGTAAAAAAACGGGCTCAACTCGGACTGAAAGTGCATTTAAAGCAATAAAAACTGAAAATGAGTGTCACGCCTAAACCAATAGACTTATGCACAAATTTCAACATGTATTTAGTTCAGGTTGACCTCCTGAAGCCTAAATGAGTATAATTTGACTACACAACTCATTCCTATGAAGGTACATTAAAAGTCACAAAACGTGCTCAACTAGGCCTGAAAGTGCATTTAAAGCAATAAAAACTCAAAATGAGTGTCACGCCTAAACCAAAGGACTTATGCACACATTTCAACATGTATTTAGTTCAGGTTGACATTCTGAAGCCTAAATGAGCATTAATTTGATCACAGAACTCAAACCAAAGGACGTCTGCACACATTTCGACGTCTAAAGTGTTGTTTCCGAAGCCTGCTAGTGTGTGTGTGCGTGCGTGTGTGAGAGTGTGTAAGTGTGTGCGTGTGTTTGTGTGTGTTTGTGTGGGTGCGTGCGTGTGTGTGTGTGTTGTGCGCACCGGCCCCCCCAAAAAAAAGTACTGTATTCGCATAAAAATGACGAATTACTCAGAGGTTTTAACTTTTGCTTGCACTTGATTTGTTCTGACACCGACGACGTCCACCAATGACAGCCCGAGTGGATCTAGCCCACGTGGTGTGAGAGCAGGGGGAGGTGAAAAGATGCAAAGCCTAGGTGATTGGCTGTGCATCTTTCAGTCTTCCACGTGGGTTAGTCTTTGATCTTCAATCAGTGTCCAAATGTTGTTTACATGCGTAGCGTGTGCGGATGTGTGTGCCTCTCATGAGTTTGTGTGTGTGTTTGCGCGCGCGTGATCGTGTGCCCATACATGTGTGAGTGTTTCTTTGATCTAAATCATCGTTGGTGTGTTGTTTACGATACGTGCTCGTCTGTGCGTACGTTTGTGTGAGTGTGTGTGCGTGCGTTTGTGTGTGTGCTTGCTGCGTGCTGGCGCGCTCGGAAGCGTGTGTGTCACAAAGAAAGAGAGGGAGCGGGATCGCTGGCCTGTATGTACTCTATGTGAAACACACAGGACATTTGTAATTTCGTCCCTTTCACATTTTTTGGCTTTTTTAAAAATAAAACTTATTTTCATCAATGGTTCATAATGAGTGTCACGCCTAGACCAAATGACTTATGCACACATTTCAACATTTATTTAGTTCAGGTTGACCTCCTGAAGCCTAAATGAGCATTAATTTGACTACACAACTCATTCCTATGAAGGTACATTCAAAGTCACAAAACGTGCTCAACTAGGCCTGAAAGTGCATTTAAAGCAATAAAAACTCAAAATGAGTGTCACGCCTAAACCAAAGGACTTATGCACACATTTCAACATGTATTTAGTTCAGGTTGACATTCTGAAGCCTAAATGAGCATTAATTTGACTACACAACTTATTCCTATGAAGATACATTCAAAGTAAAAAAACGTGCTCTACTCGGCCTGAAAATGCATTTAAAGCAATAAAAACTCAAAATGAGTGTCGCGCCTAAACCAAAGGCCTTACGCACACATTTCAACATGTATTTAGTTCAGGTTGACCTCCTGAAGCCTAAATCACCATTAATTTGACTACACAACTCATACCTATGAAGGTACATTCAAAGTAAAAAAACGTGCTCTACTCGGCCTGAAAATGCATTTAAAGCAATAAAAACTCAAATTGAGTGTCACGCCTAAACCAAAGGACTTATACACACATTTCAACATGTATTTAGTTCAGGTTGACCTCCTGAAGCCTAAATCACCATTAATTTGACTACACAACTCATTCCTATGAAGGTACATTCAAACTCAGAAACGTGCTCTACTCGGCCTGAAAATGCATTTAAAGCAATAAAAACTCAAATTGAGTGTCACGCCTAAACCAAAGGACTTATACACACATTTCAACATGTATTTAGTTCAGGTTGACCTCCTGAAGCCTAAATGAGCATTAATTTGACTACACAACTTATTCCTATGAAGGAACATTCAAAGTAAAAAAACGGGCTCAATTCGGACTGAAAGTGCATTTAAAGCAATAAAAACTGAAAATGAGTGTCACGCCTAAACCAAAGGACTTATGCACACATTTCAACATGTATTTAGTTCAGGTTGACCTCCTGAAGCCTAAATGAGCATTAATTTGACTACACAACTCATTCCTATGAAGGTACATTCAAAGTCACAAAACGTGCTCAACTAGGCCTAAAAGTGCATTTAAAGCAATAAAAACTCAAAATGAGTGTCACGCCTAAACCAAAGGACTTATGTACACATTTCAACATGTATTTAGTTCAGGTTGACATTCTGAAGCCTAAATGAGCATTAATTTGACTACACAACTTATTCCTATGAAGATACATTCAAAGTAAAAAAACGGCTCAACTCGGACTGAAAGTGCATTTAAAGCAATAAAAACTGAAAATGAGTGTCACGCCTAAACCAAAGGACTTATGCACACATTTCAACATGTATTTAGTTCAGGTTGACCTCCTGAAGCCTAAATGAGCATTAATTTGACTACACAACTCATTCCTATGAAGGTACATTCAAAGTCACAAAACGTGCTCAACTAGGCCTGAAAGTGCATTTAAAGCAATAAAAACTCAAAATGAGTGTCACGCCTAAACCAAAGGACTTATGCACACATTTCAACATGTATTTAGTTCAGGTTGACCTCCTGAAGCCTAAATCACCATTAATTTGACTACACAACTTATTCCTATGAAGATACATTCAAAGTAAAAAAACGGCTCAACTCGGACTGAAAGTGCATTTAAAGCAATAAAAACTGAAAATGAGTGTCACGCCTAAACCAAAGGACTTATGCACACATTTCAACATGTATTTAGTTCAGGTTGACGTCCTGAAGCCTAAATGAGCATTAATTTGACTACACAACTTATTCCTATGAAGATACATTCAAAGTAAAAAAACGTGCTCTACTCGGCCTGAAAATGCATTTAAAGCAATAAAAACTCAAAATGAGTGTCACGCCTAAACCAAAGGCCTTATGCACACATTTCAACATGTATTTAGTTCAGGTTGACCTCCTGAAGCCTAAAAGAGCATTAATTTGACTATACAACTCATTCCGAAGAAAGGAACATTCAAAGTAAAAAAACGGGCTCAACTCGGACTGAAAGTGCATTTAAAGCAATAAAAACTGAAAATGAGTGTCACGCCTAAACCAAAGGACTTATGCACACATTTCAACATGTATTTAGTTCAGGTTGACCTCCTGAAGCCTAAATGAGTATAATTTGACTACCCAACTCATTCCTATGAAGGTACATTAAAAGTCACAAAACGTGCTCAACTAGGCCTGAAAGTGCATTTAAAGCAATAAAAACTCAAAATGAGTGTCACGCCTAAACCAAAGGACTTATGCACACATTTCAACATGTATTTAGTTCAGGTTGACATTCTGAAGCCTAAATGAGCATTAATTTGATCACAGAACTCATTCCTATGAAGATATATTCAAACTCAGAAACGTGCTCTACTCGGCCTGAAAATGCATTTAAAGCAATAAAAACTCAAAATGAGTGTCACGCCTAAACCAAAGGACTTATGCACACATTTCAACATGTATTTAGTTCAGGTTGACCTCCTGAAGCCTAAATGAGCATTAATTTGACTACACAACTCATTCCTATGAAGATACATTCAAAGTAAAAAAACGTGCTCTACTCGGACTGAAAATGCATTTAAAGCAATAAAAACTCAAATTGAGTGTCACGCCTAAACCAAAGGACTTATACACACATTTCAACATGTATTTAGTTCAGGTTGACATTCTGAAGCCTAAATGAGCATTGTTTTGTCTATACAACTCATTCCTATGAAGGTACATTCAAAGTCACAAAACGTGCTCAACTAGGCCTGAAAGTGCATTTAAAGCAATAAAATCTCAAAATGAGTGTCACGCCTAAATCAAAGGACTTATGCACACATTTCAACATGTATTTAGTTTAGGTTGACCTCCTGAAGCCTAAATGAGCATTAATTTGATCACACAACTCATTCCCATGAAGATACATTCAAAGTCAGTAAGTGCCCTGCTCTGTCTGAAAATGCATTTGAATCAATAAAAACTAAAATTGAGTGTCATGCCTAAACCAAAGGACGTCTGCACACATTTCAACGTCTAAAGTGTTGTTTCCGATGCCTGCTAGTGTATGTGTGCGTGCGTGTGTGAGAGTGTGTAAGTGTGTGCGTGTGTTTGTGTGTGTTTGTGTGGGTGCGTGCGTGTGTGTGTATTGTGCGCACCCCCCCCCCCCAAAAAAGTACTGTATTCGGATAAAAATGACGAATTACTCAGAGGTTTTAACTTTTGCTTGCACTTGATTTGTTCTGACACCGACGACGTCCACCAATGACAGCCCGAGTGGATCTAGCCCACGTGGTGTGAGAGCAGGGGGAGGTGAAAAGATGCAAAGCCTAGGTGATTGGCTGTGCATCTTTCAGTCTTCCACGTGGGTTAGTCTTTGATCTTCAATCAGTGTCCAAATGTTGTTTACATGCGTAGCGTGTGCGGATGTGTGTGCCTCTCATGAGTTTATGTGTGTGTTTGCGCGCGCGTGATCGTGTGCCCATACATGTGTGAGTGTTTCTTTGATCTAAATCATCGTTGGTGTGTTGTTTACGATACGTGCTCGTCTGTGCGTACGTTTGTGTGAGTGTGTGTGCGTGAGTTTGTGTGTGTGCTTGCTGCGTGCTGGCGCGCTCGGAAGCGTGTGTGTCACAAAGAAAGAGAGGGAGCGGATCGCTGGCCTGTATGTACTCTATGTGAAACACGCAGGACATTTGTAATTTCGTCCCTTTCACATTTTTTGGCTTTTTTAAAAATAAAACTTATTTTCATCAATGGTTCATAATGAGTGTCACGCCTAGACCAAATGACTTATGCACACATTTCAACATGTATTTAGTTCAGGTTGACCTCCTGAAGCCTAAATGAGCATTAATTTGACTACACAACTCATTCCTATGAAGGTACATTCAAAGTCACAAAACGTGCTCAACTAGGCCTGAAAGTGCATTTAAAGCAATAAAAACTCAAAATGAGTGTCACGCCTAAACCAAAGGACTTATGCACACATTTCAACATGTATTTAGTTCAGGTTGACGTCCTGAAGCCTAAATGAGCATTAATTTGACTACACAACTTATTCCTATGAAGATACATTCAAAGTTAAAAAACGTGCTCTACTCGGCCTGAAAATGCATTTAAAGCAATAAAAACTCAAAATGAGTGTCACGCCTAAACCAAAGGCCTTATGCACACATTTCAACATGTATTTAGTTCAGGTTGACCTCCTGAAGCCTAAATGAGCATTAATTTGACTACACAACTCATTCCTATGAAGGAACATTCAAAGTAAAAAAACGGGCTCAACTCGGACTGAAAGTGCATTTAAAGCAATAAAAACTGAAAATGAGTGTCACGCCAAAACCAAAGGACTTATGCACACATTTCAACATGTATTTAGTTCAGGTTGACCTCCTGAAGCCTAAATGAGCATTTATTTGACTACACAACTCATTCCTATGAAGGTACATTCAAAGTCACAAAACGTGCTCAACTAGGCCTGAAAGTGCATTTAAAGCAATAAAAACTCAAAATGAGTGTCACACCTAAACCAAAGGATTTATGCACACATTTCAACATGTATTTTGTTCAGGTTGACCTCCTGAAGCCTAAATGAGCATTTATTTGACTACACAACTCATTCCTATGAAGGTACATTCAAAGTCACAAAACGTGCTCAACTAGGCCTGAAAGTGCATTTAAAGCAATAAAAACTGAAAATGAGTGTCACGCCTAAACCAAAGGACTTATGCACACATTTCAACATGTATTTAGTTCAGGTTGACCTCCTGAAGCCTAAATCACCATTAATTTGACTACACAACTTAATCCTATGAAGATACATTCAAAGTAAAAAAACGGGCTCGACTCGGACTGAAAGTGCATTTAAAGCAATAAAAACTGAAAATGAGTGTCACGCCTAAACCAAAGGACTTATGCACACATTTCAACATGTATTTAGTTCAGGTTGACCTCCTGAAGCCTAAATGAGCATTAATTTGACTACACAACTCATTCCTATGAAGGTACATTCAAAGTCACAAAACGTGCTCAACTAGGCCTGAAAGTGCATTTAAAGCAATAAAAACTCAAAATGAGTGTCACGCCTAAACCAAAGGACTTATGCACACATTTCAACATGTATTTAGTTCAGGTTGACATTCTGAAGCCTAAATGAGCATTAATTTGACTACACAACTTATTCCTATGAAGATACATTCAAAGTAAAAAAACGGCTCAACTCGGACTGAAAGTGCATTTAAAGCAATAAAAACTGAAAATGAGTGTCACGCCTAAACCAAAGGACTTATGCACACATTTCAACATGTATTTAGTTCAGGTTGCCCTCCTGAAGCCTAAATCACCATTAATTTGACTACACAACTTATTCCTATGAAGATACATTCAAAGTAAAAAAACGGGCTCAACTCGGACTGAAAGTGCATTTAAAGCAATAAAAACTGAAAATGAGTGTCACGCCTAAACCAAAGGACTTATGCACACATTTCAACATGTATTTAGTTCAGGTTGACGTCCTGAAGCCTAAATGAGCATTAATTTGACTACACAACTTATTCCTATGAAGATACATTCAAAGTAAAAAAACGTGCTCTACTCGGCCTGAAAATGCATTTAAAGCAATAAAAACTCAAAATGAGTGTCACGCCTAAACCAAAGGCCTTATGCACACATTTCAACATGTATTTAGTTCAGGTTGACCTCCTGAAGCCTAAATGAGCATTAATTTGACTACACAACTCATTCCTATGAAGGAACATTCAAAGTAAAAAAACGGGCTCAACTCGGACTGAAAGTGCATTTAAAGCAATAAAAACTGAAAATGAGTGTCACGCCAAAACCAAAGGACTTATGCACAAATTTCAACATGTATTTAGTTCAGGTTGACCTCCTGAAGCCTAAATGAGCATTAATTTGACTACACAACTCATTCCTATGAAGGTACATTCAAAGTCACAAAACGTGCTCAACTAGGCCTGAAAGTGCATTTAAAGCAATAAAAACTCAAAATGAGTGTCACGCCTAAACCAAAGGACTTATGCACACATTTCAACATGTATTTAGTTCAGGTTGACCTCCTGAAGCCTAAATCACCATTAATTTGACTACACAACTTAATCCTATGAAGACACATTCAAAGTAAAAAAACGGGCTCAACTCGGACTGAAAGTGCATTTAAAGCAATAAAAACTGAAAATGAGTGTCACGCCTAAACCAAAGGACTTATGCACACATTTCAACATGTATTTAGTTCAGGTTGACCTCCTGAAGCCTAAATGAGCATTAATTTGACTACACAACTTATTCCTATGAAGGAACATTCAAAGTAAAAAAACGGGCTCAACTCGGACTGAAAGTGCATTTAAAGCAATAAAAACTGAAAATGAGTGTCACGCCTAAACCAAAGGACTTATGCACACATTTCAACATGTATTTAGTTCAGGTTGACCTCCTGAAGCCTAAATGAGCATTTATTTGACTGCACAACTCATTCCTATGAAGGTACATTCAAAGTCACAAAACGTGCTCAACTAGGCCTGAAAGTGCATTTAAAGCAATAAAAACTCAAAAAGAGTGTCACGCCTAAACCAAAGGACTTATGCACACATTTCAACATGTATTTAGTTCAGGTTGACCTCCTGAAGCTTAAATCACCATTAATTTGACTACACAACTTATTCCTATGAAGATACATTCAGAGTAAAAAAACGGGCTCAACTCGGACTGAAAGTGCATTTAAAGCAATAAAAACTGAAAATGAGTGTCACGCCTAAACCAAAGGACTTATGCACACATTTCAACATGTATTTAGTTCAGGTTGACCTCCTGAAGCCTAAATCACCATTAATTTGACTACACAACTTATTCCTATGAAGATACATTCAGAGTAAAAAAACGGGCTCAACTCGGACTGAAAGTGCATTTAAAGCAATAAAAACTGAAAATGAGTGTCACGCCTAAACCAAAGGACTTATGCACACATTTCAACATGTATTTAGTTCAGGTTGACATCCTGAAGCCTAAATCACCATTAATTTGACTATACAACTTATTCCTATGAAGATACATTCAAAGTAAAAAAACGGGCTCAACTCGGACTGAAAGTGCATTTAAAGCAATAAAAACTGAAAATGAGTGTCACGCCTAAACCAAAGGACTTATGCACACATTTCAACATGTATTTAGTTCAGGTTGACGTCCTGAAGCCTAAATGAGCATTAATTTGACTACACAACTTATTCCTATGAAGATACATTCAAAGTAAAAAAACGTGCTCTACTCGGCCTGAAAATGCATTTAAAGCAATAAAAACTCAAAATGAGTGTCGCGCCTAAACCAAAGGCCTTACGCACACATTTCAACATGTATTTAGTTCAGGTTGACCTCCTGAAGCCTAAATGAGCATTAATTTGACTACACAACTCATTCCTATGAAGGTACATTCAAAGTCACAAAACGTGCTCAACTAGGCCTGAAAGTGCATTTAAAGCAATAAAAACTCAAAATGAGTGTCACGCATAAACCAAAGGACTTATGCACACATTTCAACATGTATTTAGTTCAGGTTGACCTCCTGAAGCCTAAATCACCATTAATTTGACTACACAACTTATTCCTATGAAGACACATTCAAAGTAAAAAAACGGGCTCAACTCGGACTGAAAGTGCATTTAAAGCAATAAAAACTGAAAATGAGTGTCACGCCTAAACCAAAGGACTTATGCACACATTTCAACATGTATTTAGTTCAGGTTGACCTCCTGAAGCCTAAATGAGCATTAATTTGACTACACAACTCATTCCTATGAAGGTACATTCAAAGTCACAAAACGTGCTCAACTAGGCCTGAAAGTGCATTTAAAGCAATAAAAACTCAAAATGAGTGTCACGCCTAAACCAAAGGACTTATGCACACATTTCAACATGTATTTAGTTCAGGTTGACCTCCTGAAGCCTAAATCACCATTAATTTGACTACACAACTTAATCCTATGAAGATACATTCAAAGTCACAAAACGTGCTCAACTAGGCCTGAAAGTGCATTTAAAGCAATAAAAACTCAAAATGAGTGTCACGCCTAAACCAAAGGACTTATGCACACATTTCAACATGTATTTAGTTCAGGTTGACCTCCTGAAGCCTAAATCACCATTAATTTGACTACACAACTTAATCCTATGAAGATACATTCAAAGTAAAAAAACGGGCTCAACTCGGACTGAAAGTGCATTTAAAGCAATAAAAACTGAAAATGAGTGTCACGCCTAAAACAAAGGACTTATGCACACATTTCAACATGTATTTAGTTCAGGTTGACCTCCTGAAGCCTAAATGAGCATTAATTTGACTACACAACTCATTCCTATGAAGGTACATTCAAAGTCACAAAACGTGCTCAACTAGGCCTGAAAGTGCATTTAAAGCAATAAAAATTCAAAATCAGTGTCACGCCTAAACCAAAGGACTTATGCACACATTTCAACATGTATTTAGTTCAGGTTGACATTCTGAAGCCTAAATGAGCATTAATTTGACTACACAACTTATTCCTAAGAAGATACATTCAAAGTAACAAAACGGCTCAACTCGGACTGAAAGTGCATTTAAAGCAATAAAAACTGAAAATGAGTGTCACGCCTAAACCAAAGGACTTATGCACACATTTCAACATGTATTTAGTTCAGGTTGACCTCCTGAAGCCTAAATGAGCATTAATTTGACTACACAACTCATTCCTATGAAGGTACATTCAAAGTCATAAAACGTGCTCAACTAGGCCTGAAAGTGCATTTAAAGCAATAAAAACTCAAAATGAGTGTCACGCCTAAACCAAAGGACTTATGCACACATTTCAACATGTATTTAGTTCAGGTTGACCTCCTGAAGCCTAAATCACCATTAATTTGAGTACACAACTTAATCCTATGAAGACACATTCAAAGTAAAAAAACGGGCTCAACTCGGACTGAAAGTGCATTTAAAGCAATAAAAACTGAAAATGAGTGTCACGCCTAAACCAAAGGACTTATGCACACATTTCAACATGTATTTAGTTCAGGTTGACCTCCTGAAGCCTAAATGAGCATTAATTTGACTACACAACTTATTCCTATGAAGGAACATTCAAAGTAAAAAAACGGGCTCAACTCGGACTGAAAGTGCATTTAAAGCAATAAAAACTGAAAATGAGTGTCACGCCTAAACCAAAGGACTTATGCACACATTTCAACATGTATTTAGTTCAGGTTGACCTCCTGAAGCCTAAATGAGCATTTATTTGACTGCACAACTCATTCCTATGAAGGTACATTCAAAGTCACAAAACGTGCTCAACTAGGCCTGAAAGTGCATTTAAAGCAATAAAAACTCAAAAGGAGTGTCACGCCTAAACCAAAGGACTTATGCACACATTTCAACATGTATTTAGTTCAGGTTGACCTCCTGAAGCCTAAATCACCATTAATTTGACTACACAACTTATTCCTATGAAGATACATTCAGAGTAAAAAAACGGGCTCAACTCGGACTGAAAGTGCATTTAAAGCAATAAAAACTGAAAATGAGTGTCACGCCTAAACCAAAGGACTTATGCACACATTTCAACATGTATTTAGTTCAGGTTGACATCCTGAAGCCTAAATCACCATTAATTTGACTACACAACTTATTCCTATGAAGATACATTCAAAGTAAAAAAACGGGCTCAACTCGGACTGAAAGTGCATTTAAAGCAATAAAAACTGAAAATGAGTGTCACGCCTAAACCAAAGGACTTATGCACACATTTCAACATGTATTTAGTTCAGGTTGACATCCTGAAGCCTAAATGAGCATTAATTTGACTACACAACTTATTCCTATGAAGATACATTCAAAGTAAAAAAACGTGCTCTACTCGGCCTGAAAATGCATTTAAAGCAATAAAAACTCAAAATGAGTGTAGCGCCTAAACCAAAGGCCTTACGCACACATTTCAACATGTATTTAGTTCAGGTTGACCTCCTGAAGCCTAAATGAGCATTAATTTGACTACACAACTCATTCCTATGAAGGTACATTCAAAGTCACAAAACGTGCTCAACTAGGCCTGAAAGTGCATTTAAAGCAATAAAAATTCAAAATCAGTGTCACGCCTAAACCAAAGGACTTATGCACACATTTCAACATGTATTTAGTTCAGGTTGACATTCTGAAGCCTTAATGAGCATTAATTTGACTACACAACTTATTCCTAAGAAGATACATTCAAAGTAAAAAAACGGCTCAACTCGGACTGAAAGTGCATTTAAAGCAATAAAAACTGAAAATGAGTGTCACGCCTAAACCAAAGGACTTATGCACACATTTCAACATGTATTTAGTTCAGGTTGACCTCCTGAAGCCTAAATGAGCATTAATTTGACTACACAACTCATTCCTATGAAGGTACATTCAAAGTCACAAAACGTGCTCAACTAGGCCTGAAAGTGCATTTAAAGCAATAAAAACTCAAAATGAGTGTCACGCCTAAACCAAAGGACTTATGCACACATTTCAACATGTATTTAGTTCAGGTTGACCTCCTGAAGCCTAAATCACCATTAATTTGACTACACAACTTAATCCTATGAAGACACATTCAAAGTAAAAAAACGGGCTCAACTCGGACTGAAAGTGCATTTAAAGCAATAAAAACTGAAAATGAGTGTCACGCCTAAACCAAAGGACTTATGCACACATTTCAACATGTATTTAGTTCAGGTTGACCTCCTGAAGCCTAAATCACCATTAATTTGACTACACAACTTATTCCTATGAAGATACATTCAGAGTAAAAAAACGGGCTCAACTCGGACCGAAAGTGCATTTAAAGCAATAAAAACTGAAAATGAGTGTCACGCCTAAACCAAAGGACTTATGCACACATTTCAACATGTTTTTAGTTCAGGTTGACATCCTGAAGCCTAAATCACCATTAATTTGACTACACAACTTATTCCTATGAAGATACATTCAAAGTAAAAAAACGGGCTCAACTCGGACTGAAAGTGCATTTAAAGCAATAAAAACTGAAAATGAGTGTCACGCCTAAACCAAAGGACTTATGCACACATTTTAACATGTATTTAGTTCAGGTTGACCTCCTGAAGCCTAAATGAGCATTAATTTGACTACACAACTTATTCCTATGAAGGAACATTCAAAGTAAAAAAACGGGCTCAACTCGGACTGAAAGTGCATTTAAAGCAATAAAAACTGAAAATGAGTGTCACGCCTAAACCAAAGGACTTATGCACACATTTCAACATGTATTTAGTTCAGGTTGACATCCTGAAGCCTAAATCACCATTAATTTGACTACACAACTTATTCCTATGAAGATACATTCAAAGTAAAAAAACGGGCTCAACTCGGACTGAAAGTGCATTTAAAGCAATAAAAACTGAAAATGAGTGTCACGCCTAAACCAAAGGACTTATGCACACATTTCAACATGTATTTAGTTCAGGTTGACGTCCTGAAGCCTAAATGAGCATTAATTTGACTACACAACTTATTCCTATGAAGATACATTCAAAGTAAAAAAACGTGCTCTACTCGGCCTGAAAATGCATTTAAAGCAATAAAAACTCAAAATGAGTGTCACGCCTAAACCAAAGGCCTTATGCACACATTTCAACATGTATTTAGTTCAGGTTGACCTCCTGAAGCCTAAATGAGCATTAATTTGACTACACAACTCATTCCTATGAAGGAACATTCAAAGTAAAAAAACGGGCTCAACTCGGACTGAAAGTGCATTTAAAGCAATAAAAACTGAAAATGAGTGTCACGCCAAAACCAAAGGACTTATGCACACATTTCAACATGTATTTAGTTCAGGTTGACCTCCTGAAGCCTAAATGAGCATTAATTTGACTACACAACTCATTCCTATGAAGGTACATTCAAAGTCACAAAACGTGCTCAACTAGGCCTGAAAGTGCATTTAAAGCAATAAAAACTCAAAATGAGTGTCACGCCTAAACCAAAGGACTTATGCACACATTTCAACATGTATTTAGTTCAGGTTGACCTCCTGAAGCCTAAATCACCATTAATTTGACTACACAACTTAATCCTATGAAGACACATTCAAAGTAAAAAAACGGGCTCAACTCGGACTGAAAGTGCATTTAAAGCAATAAAAACTGAAAATGAGTGTCACGCCTAAACCAAAGGACTTATGCACACATTTCAACATGTATTTAGTTCAGGTTGACCTCCTGAAGCCTAAATGAGCATTAATTTGACTACACAACTTATTCCTATGAAGGAACATTCAAAGTAAAAAAACGGGCTCAACTCGGACTGAAAGTGCATTTAAAGCAATAAAAACTGAAAATGAGTGTCACGCCTAAACCAAAGGACTTATGCACACATTTCAACATGTATTTAGTTCAGGTTGACCTCCTGAAGCCTAAATGAGCATTTATTTGACTGCACAACTCATTCCTATGAAGGTACATTCAAAGTCACAAAACGTGCTCAACTAGGCCTGAAAGTGCATTTAAAGCAATAAAAACTCAAAAAGAGTGTCACGCCTAAACCAAAGGACTTATGCACACATTTCAACATGTATTTAGTTCAGGTTGACCTCCTGAAGCTTAAATCACCATTAATTTGACTACACAACTTATTCCTATGAAGATACATTCAGAGTAAAAAAACGGGCTCAACTCGGACTGAAAGTGCATTTAAAGCAATAAAAACTGAAAATGAGTGTCACGCCTAAACCAAAGGACTTATGCACACATTTCAACATGTATTTAGTTCAGGTTGACCTCCTGAAGCCTAAATCACCATTAATTTGACTACACAACTTATTCCTATGAAGATACATTCAGAGTAAAAAAACGGGCTCAACTCGGACTGAAAGTGCATTTAAAGCAATAAAAACTGAAAATGAGTGTCACGCCTAAACCAAAGGACTTATGCACACATTTCAACATGTATTTAGTTCAGGTTGACATCCTGAAGCCTAAATCACCATTAATTTGACTATACAACTTATTCCTATGAAGATACATTCAAAGTAAAAAAACGGGCTCAACTCGGACTGAAAGTGCATTTAAAGCAATAAAAACTGAAAATGAGTGTCACGCCTAAACCAAAGGACTTATGCACACATTTCAACATGTATTTAGTTCAGGTTGACGTCCTGAAGCCTAAATGAGCATTAATTTGACTACACAACTTATTCCTATGAAGATACATTCAAAGTAAAAAAACGTGCTCTACTCGGCCTGAAAATGCATTTAAAGCAATAAAAACTCAAAATGAGTGTCGCGCCTAAACCAAAGGCCTTACGCACACATTTCAACATGTATTTAGTTCAGGTTGACCTCCTGAAGCCTAAATGAGCATTAATTTGACTACACAACTCATTCCTATGAAGGTACATTCAAAGTCACAAAACGTGCTCAACTAGGCCTGAAAGTGCATTTAAAGCAATAAAAACTCAAAATGAGTGTCACGCATAAACCAAAGGACTTATGCACACATTTCAACATGTATTTAGTTCAGGTTGACCTCCTGAAGCCTAAATCACCATTAATTTGACTACACAACTTATTCCTATGAAGACACATTCAAAGTAAAAAAACGGGCTCAACTCGGACTGAAAGTGCATTTAAAGCAATAAAAACTGAAAATGAGTGTCACGCCTAAACCAAAGGACTTATGCACACATTTCAACATGTATTTAGTTCAGGTTGACCTCCTGAAGCCTAAATGAGCATTAATTTGACTACACAACTCATTCCTATGAAGGTACATTCAAAGTCACAAAACGTGCTCAACTAGGCCTGAAAGTGCATTTAAAGCAATAAAAACTCAAAATGAGTGTCACGCCTAAACCAAAGGACTTATGCACACATTTCAACATGTATTTAGTTCAGGTTGACCTCCTGAAGCCTAAATCACCATTAATTTGACTACACAACTTAATCCTATGAAGATACATTCAAAGTCACAAAACGTGCTCAACTAGGCCTGAAAGTGCATTTAAAGCAATAAAAACTCAAAATGAGTGTCACGCCTAAACCAAAGGACTTATGCACACATTTCAACATGTATTTAGTTCAGGTTGACCTCCTGAAGCCTAAATCACCATTAATTTGACTACACAACTTAATCCTATGAAGATACATTCAAAGTAAAAAAACGGGCTCAACTCGGACTGAAAGTGCATTTAAAGCAATAAAAACTGAAAATGAGTGTCACGCCTAAAACAAAGGACTTATGCACACATTTCAACATGTATTTAGTTCAGGTTGACCTCCTGAAGCCTAAATCACCATTAATTTGACTACACAACTTAATCCTATGAAGATACATTCAAAGTCACAAAACGTGCTCAACTAGGCCTGAAAGTGCATTTAAAGCAATAAAAACTCAAAATGAGTGTCACGCCTAAACCAAAGGACTTATGCACACATTTCAACATGTATTTAGTTCAGGTTGACCTCCTGAAGCCTAAATCACCATTAATTTGACTACACAACTTAATCCTATGAAGATACATTCAAAGTAAAAAAACGGGCTCAACTCGGACTGAAAGTGCATTTAAAGCAATAAAAACTGAAAATGAGTGTCACGCCTAAAACAAAGGACTTATGCACACATTTCAACATGTATTTAGTTCAGGTTGACCTCCTGAAGCCTAAATGAGCATTAATTTGACTACACAACTCATTCCTATGAAGGTACATTCAAAGTCACAAAACGTGCTCAACTAGGCCTGAAAGTGCATTTAAAGCAATAAAAACTCAAAATGAGTGTCACGCCTAAACCAAAGGACTTATGCACACATTTCAACATGTATTTAGTTCAGGTTGACCTCCTGAAGCCTAAATCACCATTAATTTGACTACACAACTTAATCCTATGAAGACACATTCAAAGTAAAAAAACGGGCTCAACTCGGACTGAAAGTGCATTTAAAGCAATAAAAACTGAAAATGAGTGTCACGCCTAAACCAAAGGACTTATGCACACATTTCAACATGTATTTAGTTCAGGTTGACCTCCTGAAGCCTAAATCACCATTAATTTGACTACACAACTTATTCCTATGAAGATACATTCAGAGTAAAAAAACGGGCTCAACTCGGACCGAAAGTGCATTTAAAGCAATAAAAACTGAAAATGAGTGTCACGCCTAAACCAAAGGACTTATGCACACATTTCAACATGTTTTTAGTTCAGGTTGACATCCTGAAGCCTAAATCACCATTAATTTGACTACACAACTTATTCCTATGAAGATACATTCAAAGTAAAAAAACGGGCTCAACTCGGACTGAAAGTGCATTTAAAGCAATAAAAACTGAAAATGAGTGTCACGCCTAAACCAAAGGACTTATGCACACATTTTAACATGTATTTAGTTCAGGTTGACCTCCTGAAGCCTAAATGAGCATTAATTTGACTACACAACTTATTCCTATGAAGGAACATTCAAAGTAAAAAAACGGGCTCAACTCGGACTGAAAGTGCATTTAAAGCAATAAAAACTGAAAATGAGTGTCACGCCTAAACCAAAGGACTTATGCACACATTTCAACATGTATTTAGTTCAGGTTGACATCCTGAAGCCTAAATCACCATTAATTTGACTACACAACTTATTCCTATGAAGATACATTCAAAGTAAAAAAACGGGCTCAACTCGGACTGAAAGTGCATTTAAAGCAATAAAAACTGAAAATGAGTGTCACGCCTAAACCAAAGGACTTATGCACACATTTCAACATGTATTTAGTTCAGGTTGACGTCCTGAAGCCTAAATGAGCATTAATTTGACTACACAACTTATTCCTATGAAGATACATTCAAAGTAAAAAAACGTGCTCTACTCGGCCTGAAAATGCATTTAAAGCAATAAAAACTCAAAATGAGTGTCACGCCTAAACCAAAGGCCTTATGCACACATTTCAACATGTATTTAGTTCAGGTTGACCTCCTGAAGCCTAAATGAGCATTAATTTGACTACACAACTCATTCCTATGAAGGAACATTCAAAGTAAAAAAACGGGCTCAACTCGGACTGAAAGTGCATTTAAAGCAATAAAAACTGAAAATGAGTGTCACGCCAAAACCAAAGGACTTATGCACACATTTCAACATGTATTTAGTTCAGGTTGACCTCCTGAAGCCTAAATGAGCATTAATTTGACTACACAACTCATTCCTATGAAGGTACATTCAAAGTCACAAAACGTGCTCAACTAGGCCTGAAAGTGCATTTAAAGCAATAAAAACTCAAAATGAGTGTCACGCCTAAACCAAAGGACTTATGCACACATTTCAACATGTATTTAGTTCAGGTTGACCTCCTGAAGCCTAAATCACCATTAATTTGACTACACAACTTAATCCTATGAAGACACATTCAAAGTAAAAAAACGGGCTCAACTCGGACTGAAAGTGCATTTAAAGCAATAAAAACTGAAAATGAGTGTCACGCCTAAACCAAAGGACTTATGCACACATTTCAACATGTATTTAGTTCAGGTTGACCTCCTGAAGCCTAAATGAGCATTAATTTGACTACACAACTTATTCCTATGAAGGAACATTCAAAGTAAAAAAACGGGCTCAACTCGGACTGAAAGTGCATTTAAAGCAATAAAAACTGAAAATGAGTGTCACGCCTAAACCAAAGGACTTATGCACACATTTCAACATGTATTTAGTTCAGGTTGACCTCCTGAAGCCTAAATGAGCATTTATTTGACTGCACAACTCATTCCTATGAAGGTACATTCAAAGTCACAAAACGTGCTCAACTAGGCCTGAAAGTGCATTTAAAGCAATAAAAACTCAAAAAGAGTGTCACGCCTAAACCAAAGGACTTATGCACACATTTCAACATGTATTTAGTTCAGGTTGACCTCCTGAAGCTTAAATCACCATTAATTTGACTACACAACTTATTCCTATGAAGATACATTCAGAGTAAAAAAACGGGCTCAACTCGGACTGAAAGTGCATTTAAAGCAATAAAAACTGAAAATGAGTGTCACGCCTAAACCAAAGGACTTATGCACACATTTCAACATGTATTTAGTTCAGGTTGACCTCCTGAAGCCTAAATCACCATTAATTTGACTACACAACTTATTCCTATGAAGATACATTCAGAGTAAAAAAACGGGCTCAACTCGGACTGAAAGTGCATTTAAAGCAATAAAAACTGAAAATGAGTGTCACGCCTAAACCAAAGGACTTATGCACACATTTCAACATGTATTTAGTTCAGGTTGACATCCTGAAGCCTAAATCACCATTAATTTGACTATACAACTTATTCCTATGAAGATACATTCAAAGTAAAAAAACGGGCTCAACTCGGACTGAAAGTGCATTTAAAGCAATAAAAACTGAAAATGAGTGTCACGCCTAAACCAAAGGACTTATGCACACATTTCAACATGTATTTAGTTCAGGTTGACGTCCTGAAGCCTAAATGAGCATTAATTTGACTACACAACTTATTCCTATGAAGATACATTCAAAGTAAAAAAACGTGCTCTACTCGGCCTGAAAATGCATTTAAAGCAATAAAAACTCAAAATGAGTGTCGCGCCTAAACCAAAGGCCTTACGCACACATTTCAACATGTATTTAGTTCAGGTTGACCTCCTGAAGCCTAAATGAGCATTAATTTGACTACACAACTCATTCCTATGAAGGTACATTCAAAGTCACAAAACGTGCTCAACTAGGCCTGAAAGTGCATTTAAAGCAATAAAAACTCAAAATGAGTGTCACGCATAAACCAAAGGACTTATGCACACATTTCAACATGTATTTAGTTCAGGTTGACCTCCTGAAGCCTAAATCACCATTAATTTGACTACACAACTTATTCCTATGAAGACACATTCAAAGTAAAAAAACGGGCTCAACTCGGACTGAAAGTGCATTTAAAGCAATAAAAACTGAAAATGAGTGTCACGCCTAAACCAAAGGACTTATGCACACATTTCAACATGTATTTAGTTCAGGTTGACCTCCTGAAGCCTAAATGAGCATTAATTTGACTACACAACTCATTCCTATGAAGGTACATTCAAAGTCACAAAACGTGCTCAACTAGGCCTGAAAGTGCATTTAAAGCAATAAAAACTCAAAATGAGTGTCACGCCTAAACCAAAGGACTTATGCACACATTTCAACATGTATTTAGTTCAGGTTGACCTCCTGAAGCCTAAATCACCATTAATTTGACTACACAACTTAATCCTATGAAGATACATTCAAAGTCACAAAACGTGCTCAACTAGGCCTGAAAGTGCATTTAAAGCAATAAAAACTGAAAATGAGTGTCACGCCTAAACCAAAGGACTTATGCACACATTTCAACATGTATTTAGTTCAGGTTGACATCCTGAAGCCTAAATCACCATTAATTTGACTACACAACTTATTCCTATGAAGATACATTCAAAGTAAAAAAACGGGCTCAACTCGGACTGAAAGTGCATTTAAAGCAATAAAAACTGAAAATGAGTGTCACGCCTAAACCAAAGGACTTATGCACACATTTCAACATGTATTTAGTTCAGGTTGACGTCCTGAAGCCTAAATGAGCATTAATTTGACTACACAACTTATTCCTATGAAGATACATTCAAAGTAAAAAAACGTGCTCTACTCGGCCTGAAAATGCATTTAAAGCAATAAAAACTCAAAATGAGTGTCACGCCTAAACCAAAGGCCTTATGCACACATTTCAACATGTATTTAGTTCAGGTTGACCTCCTGAAGCCTAAATGAGCATTAATTTGACTACACAACTCATTCCTATGAAGGAACATTCAAAGTAAAAAAACGGGCTCAACTCGGACTGAAAGTGCATTTAAAGCAATAAAAACTGAAAATGAGTGTCACGCCAAAACCAAAGGACTTATGCACACATTTCAACATGTATTTAGTTCAGGTTGACCTCCTGAAGCCTAAATGAGCATTAATTTGACTACACAACTCATTCCTATGAAGGTACATTCAAAGTCACAAAACGTGCTCAACTAGGCCTGAAAGTGCATTTAAAGCAATAAAAACTCAAAATGAGTGTCACGCCTAAACCAAAGGACTTATGCACACATTTCAACATGTATTTAGTTCAGGTTGACCTCCTGAAGCCTAAATCACCATTAATTTGACTACACAACTTAATCCTATGAAGACACATTCAAAGTAAAAAAACGGGCTCAACTCGGACTGAAAGTGCATTTAAAGCAATAAAAACTGAAAATGAGTGTCACGCCTAAACCAAAGGACTTATGCACACATTTCAACATGTATTTAGTTCAGGTTGACCTCCTGAAGCCTAAATGAGCATTAATTTGACTACACAACTTATTCCTATGAAGGAACATTCAAAGTAAAAAAACGGGCTCAACTAGGCCTGAAAGTGCATTTAAAGCAATAAAAACTGAAAATGAGTGTCACGCCTAAACCAAAGGACTTATGCACACATTTCAACATGTTTTTAGTTCAGGTTGACATCCTGAAGCCTAAATCACCATTAATTTGACTACACAACTTATTCCTATGAAGATACATTCAAAGTAAAAAAACGGGCTCAACTCGGACTGAAAGTGCATTTAAAGCAATAAAAACTGAAAATGAGTGTCACGCCTAAACCAAAGGACTTATGCACACATTTTAACATGTATTTAGTTCAGGTTGACCTCCTGAAGCCTAAATGAGCATTAATTTGACTACACAACTTATTCCTATGAAGGAACATTCAAAGTAAAAAAACGGGCTCAACTCGGACTGAAAGTGCATTTAAAGCAATAAAAACTGAAAATGAGTGTCACGCCTAAACCAAAGGACTTATGCACACATTTCAACATGTATTTAGTTCAGGTTGACCTCCTGAAGCCTAAATCACCATTAATTTGACTACACAACTTAATCCTATGAAGATACATTCAAAGTCACAAAACGTGCTCAACTAGGCCTGAAAGTGCATTTAAAGCAATAAAAACTCAAAATGAGTGTCACGCCTAAACCAAAGGACTTATGCACACATTTCAACATGTATTTAGTTCAGGTTGACCTCCTGAAGCCTAAATCACCATTAATTTGACTACACAACTTAATCCTATGAAGATACATTCAAAGTAAAAAAACGGGCTCAACTCGGACTGAAAGTGCATTTAAAGCAATAAAAACTGAAAATGAGTGTCACGCCTAAACCAAAGGACTTATGCACACATTTCAACATGTATTTAGTTCAGGTTGACCTCCTGAAGCCTAAATGAGTATAATTTGACTACACAACTCATTCCTATGAAGGTACATTAAAAGTCACAAAACGTGCTCAACTAGGCCTGAAAGTGCATTTAAAGCAATAAAAACTCAAAATGAATGTCACGCCTAAACCAAAGGACTTATGCACACATTTCAACATGTATTTAGTTCAGGTTGACATTCTGAAACCTAAATGAGCATTAATTTGATCACACAACTCATTCCTATGAAGATACACTCAAACTCAGAAACGTGCTCTACTCGGACTGAAAGTGCATTTAAAGCAATAAAAACTGAAAATGAGTGTCACGCCTAAACCAAAGGACTTATGCACACATTTCAACATGTATTTAGTTCAGGTTGACCTCCTGAAGCCTAAATGAGCATTAATTTGACTACACAACTTATTCCTATGAAGGAACATTCAAAGTAAAAAAACGGGCTCAACTCGGACTGAAAGTGCATTTAAAGCAATAAAAACTGAAAATGAGTGTCACGCCTAAACCAAAGGACTTATGCACACATTTCAACATGTATTTAGTTCAGGTTGACCTCCTGAAGCCTAAATGAGCATTTATTTGACTGCACAACTCATTCCTATGAAGGTACATTCAAAGTCACAAAACGTGCTCAACTAGGCCTGAAAGTGCATTTAAAGCAATAAAAACTCAAAAGGAGTGTCACGCCTAAACCAAAGGACTTATGCACACATTTCAACATGTATTTAGTTCAGGTTGACCTCCTGAAGCCTAAATCACCATTAATTTGACTAAACAACTTATTCCTATGAAGATACATTCAGAGTAAAAAAACGGGCTCAACTCGGACTGAAAGTGCATTTAAAGCAATAAAAACTGAAAATGAGTGTCACGCCTAAACCAAAGGACTTATGCACACATTTCAACATGTATTTAGTTCAGGTTGACATCCTGAAGCCTAAATCACCATTAATTTGACTACACAACTTATTCCTATGAAGATACATTCAAAGTAAAAAAACGGGCTCAACTCGGACTGAAAGTGCATTTAAAGCAATAAAAACTGAAAATGAGTGTCACGCCTAAACCAAAGGACTTATGCACACATTTCAACATGTATTTAGTTCAGGTTGACATCCTGAAGCCTAAATGAGCATTAATTTGACTACACAACTTATTCCTATGAAGATACATTCAAAGTAAAAAAACGTGCTCTACTCGGCCTGAAAATGCATTTAAAGCAATAAAAACTCAAAATGAGTGTCGCGCCTAAACCAAAGGCCTTACGCACACATTTCAACATGTATTTAGTTCAGGTTGACCTCCTGAAGCCTAAATGAGCATTAATTTGACTACACAACTCATTCCTATGAAGGTACATTCAAAGTCACAAAACGTGCTCAACTAGGCCTGAAAGTGCATTTAAAGCAATAAAAATTCAAAATCAGTGTCACGCCTAAACCAAAGGACTTATGCACACATTTCAACATGTATTTAGTTCAGGTTGACATTCTGAAGCCTAAATGAGCATTAATTTGACTACACAACTTATTCCTAAGAAGATACATTCAAAGTAAAAAAACGGCTCAACTCGGACTGAAAGTGCATTTAAAGCAATAAAAACTGAAAATGAGTGTCACGCCTAAACCAAAGGACTTATGCACACATTTCAACATGTATTTAGTTCAGGTTGACCTCCTGAAGCCTAAATCACCATTAATTTGACTACACAACTTATTCCTATGAAGATACATTCAGAGTAAAAAAACGGGCTCAACTCGGACCGAAAGTGCATTTAAAGCAATAAAAACTGAAAATGAGTGTCACGCCTAAACCAAAGGACTTATGCACACATTTCAACATGTTTTTAGTTCAGGTTGACATCCTGAAGCCTAAATCACCATTAATTTGACTACACAACTTATTCCTATGAAGATACATTCAAAGTAAAAAAACGGGCTCAACTCGGACTGAAAGTGCATTTAAAGCAATAAAAACTGAAAATGAGTGTCACGCCTAAACCAAAGGACTTATGCACACATTTTAACATGTATTTAGTTCAGGTTGACCTCCTGAAGCCTAAATGAGCATTAATTTGACTACACAACTTATTCCTATGAAGGAACATTCAAAGTAAAAAAACGGGCTCAACTCGGACTGAAAGTGCATTTAAAGCAATAAAAACTGAAAATGAGTGTCACGCCTAAACCAAAGGACTTATGCACACATTTCAACATGTATTTAGTTCAGGTTGACCTCCTGAAGCCTAAATGAGCATTTATTTGACTGCACAACTCATTCCTATGAAGGTACATTCAAAGTCACAAAACGTGCTCAACTAGGCCTGAAAGTGCATTTAAAGCAATAAAAACTGAAAATGAGTGTCACGCCTAAACCAAAGGACTTATGCACACATTTCAACATGTATTTAGTTCAGGTTGACATCCTGAAGCCTAAATGAGCATTAATTTGACTACACAACTTATTCCTATGAAGATACATTCAAAGTAAAAAAACGTGCTCTACTCGGCCTGAAAATGCATTTAAAGCAATAAAAACTCAAAATGAGTGTCGCGCCTAAACCAAAGGCCTTACGCACACATTTCAACATGTATTTAGTTCAGGTTGACCTCCTGAAGCCTAAATGAGCATTAATTTGACTACACAACTCATTCCTATGAAGGTACATTCAAAGTCACAAAACGTGCTCAACTAGGCCTGAAAGTGCATTTAAAGCAATAAAAACTCAAAATGAGTGTCACGCCTAAACCAAAGGACTTATGCACACATTTCAACATGTATTTAGTTCAGGTTGACCTCCTGAAGCCTAAATCACCATTAATTTGACTACACAACTTAATCCTATGAAGATACATTCAAAGTCACAAAACGTGCTCAACTAGGCCTGAAAGTGCATTTAAAGCAATAAAAACTCAAAATGAGTGTCACGCCTAAACCAAAGGACTTATGCACACATTTCAACATGTATTTAGTTCAGGTTGACCTCCTGAAGCCTAAATCAGCATTAATTTGACTACACAACTTAATCCTATGAAGATACATTCAAAGTAAAAAAACGGGCTCAACTCGGACTGAAAGTGCATTTAAAGCAATAAAATCTCAAAATGAGTTTCACGCCTAAATCAAAGGACTTATGCACACATTTTAACATGTATTTAGTTCAGGTTGACCTCCTGAAGCCTAAATCACCATTAATTTGACTACACAACTCATTCCTATGAAGATACATTCAAAGTCACAAAACGTGCTCAACTAGGCCTGAAAGTGCATTTAAAGCAATAAAAACTCAAAATGAGTGTCACGCCTAAACCAAAGGACTTATGCACACATTTCAACATGTATTTAGTTCAGGTTGACCTCCTGAAGCCTAAATCACCATTAATTTGACTACACAACTTAATCCTATGAAGACACATTCAAAGTAAAAAAACGGGCTCAACTCGGACTGAAAGTGCATTTAAAGCAATAAAAACTGAAAATGAGTGTCACGCCTAAAACAAAGGACTTATGCACACATTTCAACATGTATTTAGTTCAGGTTGACCTCCTGAAGCCTAAATGAGCATTAATTTGACTACACAACTTATTCCTATGAAGGAACATTCAAAGTAAAAAAACGGGCTCAACTCGGACTGAAAGTGCATTTAAAGCAATAAAAACTGAAAATGAGTGTCACGCCTAAACCAAAGGACTTATGCACACATTTCAACATGTATTTAGTTCAGGTTGACCTCCTGAAGCCTAAATGAGCATTTATTTGACTACACAACTCATTCCTATGAAGGTACATTCAAAGTCACAAAACGTGCTCAACTAGGCCTGAAAGTGCATTTAAAGCAATAAAAACTCAAAAGGAGTGTCACGCCTAAACCAAAGGACTTATGCACACATTTCAACATGTATTTAGTTCAGGTTGACATTCTGAAGCCTAAATGAGCATTAATTTGACTACACAACTTATTCCTATGAAGGTACATTAAAAGTCACAAAACGTGCTCAACTAGGCCTGAAAGTGCATTTAAAGCAATAAAAACTCAAAATGAGTGTCACGCCTAAACCAAAGGACTTATGCACACATTTCAACATGTATTTAGTTCAGGTTCACATTCTGAAACCTAAATGAGCATTAATTTGATCACACAACTCATTCCTATGAAGATACACTCAAACTCAGAAACGTGCTCTACTCGGCCTGAAAATGCATTTAAAGCAATAAAAACTCAAAATGAGTGTCACGCCTAAACCAAAGGACTTATGCACACATTTCAACATGTATTTAGTTCAGGTTGACCTCCTGAAGCCTAAATGAGCATTAATTTGACTACACAACTCAATCCTATGAAGATACATTCAAAGTAAAAAAACGTGCTCTACTCGGCCTGAAAATGCATTCAAAGCAATAAAAACTCAAATTGAGTGTCACGCCTAAACTAAAGGACTTATACACACATTTCAACATGTATTTAGTTCAGGTTGACATTCTGAAGCCTAAATGAGCATTATTTTGTCTATACAACTCATTCCTATGAAGGTACATTCAAAGTCACAAAACGTGCTCAACTAGGCCTGAAAGTGCATTTAAAGCAATAAAATCTCAAAATGAGTTTCACGCCTAAATCAAAGGACTTATGCACACATTTTAACATGTATTTAGTTTAGGTTGACCTCCTGAAGCCTAAATGAGCATTAATTTGATCACACAACTCATTCCCATGAAGATACATTCAAAGTCAGTAAGTGCCCTGCTCTGTCTGAAAATGCATTTGAATCAATAAAAACTAAAATTGAGTGTCATGCCTAAACCAAAGGACGTCTGCACACATTTCAACGTCTAAAGTGTTGTTTCCGATGCCTGCTAGTGTATGTGTGCGTGCGTGTGTGAGAGTGTGTAAGTGTGTGCGTGTGTTTGTGTGTGTTTGTGTGGGTGCGTGCGTGTGTGTGTTGTGCGCACCCCCCCCCCCAAAAAAAGTACTGTATTCGGATAAAAATGACGAATTACTCAGAGGTTTTAACTTTTGCTTGCACTTGATTTGTTCTGACACCGACGACGTCCACCAATGACAGCCCGAGTGGATCTAGCCCACGTGGTGTGAGAGCAGGGGGAGGTGAAAAGATGCAAAGCCTAGGTGATTGGCTGTGCATCTTTCAGTCTTCCACGTGGGTTAGTCTTTGATCTTCAATCAGTGTCCAAATGTTGTTTACATGCGTAGCGTGTGCGGATGTGTGTGCCTCTCATGAGTTTGTGTGTGTGTTTGCGCGCGCGTGATCGTGTGCCCATACATGTGTGAGTGTTTCTTTGATCTAAATCATCGTTGGTGTGTTGTTTACGATACGTGCTCGTCTGTGCGTACGTTTGTGTGAGTGTGTGTGCGTGCGTTTGTGTGTGTGCTTGCTGCGTGCTGGCGCGCTCGGAAGCGTGTGTGTCACAGAGAAAGAGAGGGAGCGGGATCGCTGGCCTGTATGTACTCTATGTGAAACACCAGGACATTTGTAATTTCGTCCCTTTCACATTTTTTGGCTTTTTAAAAAATAAAACTTATTTTCATCAATGGTTCATAATGAGTGTCACGCCTAGACCAAATGACTTATGCACACATTTCAACATTTATTTAGTTCAGGTTGACCTCCTGAAGCCTAAATGAGCATTAATTTGACTACACAACTTAGTCCTATGAAGATACATTCAAAGTCACAAAACGTGCTCAACTCGGACTGAAAGTGCATTTAAAGCAATAAAAACTGAAAATGAGTGTCACGCCTAAACCAAAGGACTTATGCACACATTTCAACATGTATTTAGTTCAGGTTGACCTCCTGAAGCCTAAATGAGCATTAATTTGACTACACAACTCATTCCTATGAAGGTACATTCAAAGTCACAAAACGTGCTCAACTAGGCCTGAAAGTGCATTTAAAGCAATAAAAACTCAAAATGAGTGTCACGCCTAAACCAAAGGACTTATGCACACATTTCAACATGTATTTAGTTCAGGTTGACATGCTGAAGCCTAAATGAGCATTAATTTGACTACACAACTTATTCCTATGAAGATACATTCAAAGTAAAAAAACGGCTCAACTCGGACTGAAAGTGCATTTAAAGCAATAAAAACTGAAATTGAGTGTCACGCCTAAACCAAAGGACTTATGCACACATTTCAACATGTATTTAGTTCAGGTTGACCTCCTGAAGCCTAAATGAGCATTAATTTGACTACACAACTCATTCCTATGAAGGTACATTCAAAGTCACAAAACGTGCTCAACTAGGCCTGAAAGTGCATTTAAAGCAATAAAAACTCAAAATGAGTGTCACGCCTAAACCAAAGGACTTATGCACACATTTCAACATGTATTTAGTTCAGGTTGACCTCCTGAAGCTTAAATCACCATTAATTTGACTACACAACTTAATCCTATGAAGATACATTCAAAGTAAAAAAACGGGCTCAACTCGGACTGAAAGTGCATTTAAAGCAATAAAAACTGAAAATGAGTGTCACGCCTAAACCAAAGGCCTTATGCACACATTTCAACATGTATTTAGTTCAGGTTGACCTCCTGAAGCCTAAATCACCATTAATTTGACTACACAACTTATTCCTATGAAGATACATTCAAAGTAAAAAAAACGGGCTCAACTCGGACTGAAAGTGCATTTAAAGCAATAAAAACTGAAAATGAGTGTCACGCCTAAACCAAAGGACTTATGCACACATTTCAACATGTATTTAGTTCAGGTTGACGTCCTGAAGCCTAAATGAGCATTAATTTGACTACACAACTTATTCCTATGAAGATACATTCAAAGTAAAAAAACGTGCTCTACTCGGCCTGAAAATGCATTTAAAGCAATAAAAACTCAAAATGAGTGTCGCGCCTAAACCAAAGGCCTTATGCACACATTTCAACATGTATTTAGTTCAGGTTGACCTCCTGAAGCCTAAATCATCATTAATTTGACTACACAACTCATTCCTATGAAGGAACATTCAAAGTAAAAAAACGGGCTCAACTCGGACTGAAAGTGCATTTAAAGCAATAAAAACTGAAAATGAGTGTCACGCCTAAACCAAAGGACTTATGCACACATTTCAACATGTATTTAGTTCAGGTTGACCTCCTGAAGCCTAAATGAGCATTAATTTGACTACACAACTCATTCCTATGAAGGTACATTCAAAGTCACAAAACGTGCTCAACTAGGCCTGAAAGTGCATTTAAAGCAATAAAAACTCAAAATGAGTGTCACGCCTAAACCAAAGGACTTATGCACACATTTCAACATGTATTTAGTTCAGGTTGACATGCTGAAGCCTAAATGAGCATTAATTTGACTACACAACTTATTCCTATGAAGATACATTCAAAGTAAAATAACGGCTCAACTCGGACTGAAAGTGCATTTAAAGCAATAAAAACTCAAAATGAGTGTCACGCCTAAACCAAAGGACTTATGCACACATTTCAACATGTATTTAGTTCAGGTTGACCTCCTGAAGCCTAAATGAGCATTAATTTGACTACACAACTCATTCCTATGAAGGTACATTCAAAGTCACAAAACGTGCTCAACTAGGCCTGAAAGTGCATTTAAAGCAATAAAAACTCAAAATGAGTGTCACGCCTAAACCAAAGGACTTATGCACACATTTCAACATGTATTTAGTTCAGGTTGACCTCCTGAAGCTTAAATCACCATTAATTTGACTACACAACTTAATCCTATGAAGATACATTCAAAGTAAAAAAACGGGCTCAACTCGGACTGAAAGTGCATTTAAAGCAATAAAAACTGAAAATGAGTGTCACGCCTAAACCAAAGGCCTTATGCACACATTTCAACATGTATTTAGTTCAGGTTGACCTCCTGAAGCCTAAATCACCATTAATTTGACTACACAACTTATTCCTATGAAGATACATTCAAAGTAAAAAAAACGGGCTCAACTCGGACTGAAAGTGCATTTAAAGCAATAAAAACTGAAAATGAGTGTCACGCCTAAACCAAAGGACTTATGCACACATTTCAACATGTATTTAGTTCAGGTTGACGTCCTGAAGCCTAAATCACCATTAATTTGACTACACAACTTAATCCTATGAAGATACATTCAAAGTAAAAAAACGGGCTCAACTCGGACTGAAAGTGCATTTAAAGCAATAAAAACTGAAAATGAGTGTCACGCCTAAACCAAAGGACTTATGCACACATTTCAACATGTATTTAGTTCAGGTTGACCTCCTGAAGCCTAAATGAGTATAATTTGACTACACAACTCATTCCTATGAAGGTACATTAAAAGTCACAAAACGTGCTCAACTAGGCCTGAAAGTGCATTTAAAGCAATAAAAACTCAAAATGAGTGTCACGCCTAAACCAAAGGACTTATGCACACATTTCAACATGTATTTAGTTCAGGTTGACATTCTGAAACCTAAATGAGCATTAATTTGATCACACAACTCATTCCTATGAAGATACACTCAAACTCAGAAACGTGCTCTACTCGGCCTGAAAATGCATTTAAAGCAATAAAAACTCAAAATGAGTGTCACGCCTAAACCAAAGGACTTATGCACACATTTCAACATGTATTTAGTTCAGGTTGACCTCCTGAAGCCTAAATGAGCATTAATTTGACTACACAACTCATTCCTATGAAGATACATTCAAAGTAAAAAAACGTGCTCTACTCGGCCTGAAAATGCATTCAAAGCAATAAAAACTCAAATTGAGTGTCACGCCTAAACTAAAGGACTTATACACACATTTCAACATGTATTTAGTTCAGGTTGACATTCTGAAGCCTAAATGAGCATTATTTTGTCTATACAACTCATTCCTATGAAGGTACATTCAAAGTCACAAAACGTGCTCAACTAGGCCTGAAAGTGCATTTAAAGCAATAAAATCTCAAAATGAGTTTCACGCCTAAATCAAAGGACTTATGCACACATTTTAACATGTATTTAGTTTAGGTTGACCTCCTGAAGCCTAAATGAGCATTAATTTGATCACACAACTCATTCCCATGAAGATACATTCAAAGTCAGTAAGTGCCCTGCTCTGTCTGAAAATGCATTTGAATCAATAAAAACTAAAATTGAGTGTCATGCCTAAACCAAAGGACGTCTGCACACATTTCAACGTCTAAAGTGTTGTTTACGATGCCTGCTAGTGTATGTGTGCGTGCGTGTGTGAGAGTGTGTAAGTGTGTGCGTGTGTTTGTGTGTGTTTGTGTGGGTGCGTGCGTGTGTGTGTTGTGCGCACCCCCCCCCCCAAAAAAAAGTACTGTATTCGGATAAAAATGACGAATTACTCAGAGGTTTTAACTTTTGCTTGCACTTGATTTGTTCTGACACCGACGACGTCCACCAATGACAGCCCGAGTGGATCTAGCCCACGTGGTGTGAGAGCAGGGGGAGGTGAAAAGATGCAAAGCCTAGGTGATTGGCTGTGCATCTTTCAGTCTTCCACGTGGGTTAGTCTTTGATCTTCAATCAGTGTCCAAATGTTGTTTACATGCGTAGCGTGTGCGGATGTGTGTGCCTCTCATGAGTTTGTGTGTGTGTTTGCGCGCGCGTGATCGTGTGCCCATACGTGTGAGTGTTTCTTTGATCTAAATCATCGTTGGTGTGTTGTTTACGATACGTGCTCGTCTGTGCGTACGTTTGTGTGAGTGTGTGTGCGTGCGTTTGTGTGTGTGCTTGCTGCGTGCTGGCGCGCTCGGAAGCGTGTGTGTCACAGAGAAAGAGAGGGAGCGGGATCGCTGGCCTGTATGTACTCTATGTGAAACACCAGGACATTTGTAATTTCGTCCCTTTCACATTTTTTGGCTTTTTAAAAAATAAAACTTATTTTCATCAATGGTTCATAATGAGTGTCACGCCTAGACCAAATGACTTATGCACACATTTCAACATTTATTTAGTTCAGGTTGACCTCCTGAAGCCTAAATGAGCATTAATTTGACTACACAACTTAATCCTATGAAGATACATTCAAAGTCACAAAACGTGCTCAACTAGGCCTGAAAGTGCATTTAAAGCAATAAAAACTCAAAATGAGTGTCACGCATAAACCAAAGGACTTATGCACACATTTCAACATGTATTTAGTTCAGGTTGACCTCCTGAAGCCTAAATCACCATTAATTTTACTACACAACTTATTCCTATGAAGATACATTCAAAGTAAAAAAACGGGCTCAACTCGGACTGAAAGTGCATTTAAAGCAATAAAAACTGAAAATGAGTGTCACGCCTAAACCAAAGGACTTATGCACACATTTCAACATGTATTTAGTTCAGGTTGACGTCCTGAAGCCTAAATGAGCATTAATTTGACTACACAACTTATTCCTATGAAGATACATTCAAAGTAAAAAAACGTGCTCTACTCGGCCTGAAAATGCATTTAAAGCAATAAAAACTCAAAATGAGTGTCGCGCCTAAACCAAAGGCCTTATGCACACATTTCAACATGTATTTAGTTCAGGTTGACCTCCTGAAGCCTAAATCATCATTAATTTGACTACACAACTCATTCCTATGAAGGAACATTCAAAGTAAAAAAACGGGCTCAACTCGGACTGAAAGTGCATTTAAAGCAATAAAAACTGAAAATGAGTGTCACGCCTAAACCAAAGGACTTATGCACACATTTCAACATGTATTTAGTTCAGGTTGACCTCCTGAAGCCTAAATGAGCATTAATTTGACTACACAACTCATTCCTATGAAGGTACATTCAAAGTCACAAAACGTGCTCAACTAGGCCTGAAAGTGCATTTAAAGCAATAAAAACTCAAAATGAGTGTCACGCCTAAACCAAAGGACTTATGCACACATTTCAACATGTATTTAGTTCAGGTTGACATGCTGAAGCCTAAATGAGCATTAATTTGACTACACAACTTATTCCTATGAAGATACATTCAAAGTAAAAAAACGGCTCAACTCGGACTGAAAGTGCATTTAAAGCAATAAAAACTGAAATTGAGTGTCACGCCTAAACCAAAGGACTTATGCACACATTTCAACATGTATTTAGTTCAGGTTGACCTCCTGAAGCCTAAATGAGCATTAATTTGACTACACAACTCATTCCTATGAAGGTACATTCAAAGTCACAAAACGTGCTCAACTAGGCCTGAAAGTGCATTTAAAGCAATAAAAACTCAAAATGAGTGTCACGCCTAAACCAAAGGACTTATGCACACATTTCAACATGTATTTAGTTCAGGTTGACCTCCTGAAGCTTAAATCACCATTAATTTGACTACACAACTTAATCCTATGAAGATACATTCAAAGTAAAAAAACGGGCTCAACTCGGACTGAAAGTGCATTTAAAGCAATAAAAACTGAAAATGAGTGTCACGCCTAAACCAAAGGCCTTATGCACACATTTCAACATGTATTTAGTTCAGGTTGACGTCCTGAAGCCTAAATGAGCATTAATTTGACTACACAACTTATTCCTATGAAGATACATTCAAAGTAAAAAAACGTGCTCTACTCGGCCTGAAAATGCATTTAAAGCAATAAAAACTCAAAATGAGTGTCGCGCCTAAACCAAAGGCCTTATGCACACATTTCAACATGTATTTAGTTCAGGTTGACCTCCTGAAGCCTAAATCATCATTAATTTGACTACACAACTCATTCCTATGAAGGAACATTCAAAGTAAAAAAACGGGCTCAACTCGGACTGAAAGTGCATTTAAAGCAATAAAAACTGAAAATGAGTGTCACGCCTAAACCAAAGGACTTATGCACACATTTCAACATGTATTTAGTTCAGGTTGACCTCCTGAAGCCTAAATGAGCATTAATTTGACTACACAACTCATTCCTATGAAGGTACATTCAAAGTCACAAAACGTGCTCAACTAGGCCTGAAAGTGCATTTAAAGCAATAAAAACTCAAAATGAGTGTCACGCCAAAACCAAAGGACTTATGCACACATTTCAACATGTATTTAGTTCAGGTTGACATGCTGAAGCCTAAATGAGCATTAATTTGACTACACAACTTATTCCTATGAAGATACATTCAAAGTAAAATAACGGCTCAACTCGGACTGAAAGTGCATTTAAAGCAATAAAAACTCAAAATGAGTGTCACGCCTAAACCAAAGGACTTATGCACACATTTCAACATGTATTTAGTTCAGGTTGACCTCCTGAAGCCTAAATGAGCATTAATTTGACTACACAACTCATTCCTATGAAGGTACATTCAAAGTCACAAAACGTGCTCAACTAGGCCTGAAAGTGCATTTAAAGCAATAAAAACTCAAAATGAGTGTCACGCCTAAACCAAAGGACTTATGCACACATTTCAACATGTATTTAGTTCAGGTTGACCTCCTGAAGCTTAAATCACCATTAATTTGACTACACAACTTAATCCTATGAAGATACATTCAAAGTAAAAAAACGGGCTCAACTCGGACTGAAAGTGCATTTAAAGCAATAAAAACTGAAAATGAGTGTCACGCCTAAACCAAAGGCCTTATGCACACATTTCAACATGTATTTAGTTCAGGTTGACCTCCTGAAGCCTAAATCACCATTAATTTGACTACACAACTTATTCCTATGAAGATACATTCAAAGTAAAAAAAACGGGCTCAACTCGGACTGAAAGTGCATTTAAAGCAATAAAAACTGAAAATGAGTGTCACGCCTAAACCAAAGGACTTATGCACACATTTCAACATGTATTTAGTTCAGGTTGACGTCCTGAAGCCTAAATGAGCATTAATTTGACTACACAACTTATTCCTATGAAGATACATTCAAAGTAAAAAAACGTGCTCTACTCGGCCTGAAAATGCATTTAAAGCAATAAAAACTCAAAATGAGTGTCGCGCCTAAACCAAAGGCCTTATGCACACATTTCAACATGTATTTAGTTCAGGTTGACCTCCTGAAGCCTAAATCATCATTAATTTGACTACACAACTCATTCCTATGAAGGAACATTCAAAGTAAAAAAACGGGCTCAACTCGGACTGAAAGTGCATTAAAGCAATAAAAACTGAAAATGAGTGTCACGCCTAAACCAAAGGACTTATGCACACATTTCAACATGTATTTAGTTCAGGTTGACCTCCTGAAGCCTAAATGAGCATTAATTTGACTACACAACTCATTCCTATGAAGGTACATTCAAAGTCACAAAACGTGCTCAACTAGGCCTGAAAGTGCATTTAAAGCAATAAAAACTCAAAATGAGTGTCACGCCTAAACCAAAGGACTTATGCACACATTTCAACATGTATTTAGTTCAGGTTGACATGCTGAAGCCTAAATGAGCATTAATTTGACTACACAACTTATTCCTATGAAGATACATTCAAAGTAAAAAAACGGCTCAACTCGGACTGAAAGTGCATTTAAAGCAATAAAAACTGAAATTGAGTGTCACGCCTAAACCAAAGGACTTATGCACACATTTCAACATGTATTTAGTTCAGGTTGACCTCCTGAAGCCTAAATGAGCATTAATTTGACTACACAACTCATTCCTATGAAGGTACATTCAAAGTCACAAAACGTGCTCAACTAGGCCTGAAAGTGCATTTAAAGCAATAAAAACTCAAAATGAGTGTCACGCCTAAACCAAAGGACTTATGCACACATTTCAACATGTATTTAGTTCAGGTTGACCTCCTGAAGCTTAAATCACCATTAATTTGACTACACAACTTATTCCTAAGAAGATACATTCAAAGTAAAAAAACGGCTCAACTCGGACTGAAAGTGCATTTAAAGCAATAAAAACTGAAAATGAGTGTCACGCCTAAACCAAAGGACTTATGCACACATTTCAACATGTATTTAGTTCAGGTTGACATGCTGAAGCCTAAATGAGCATTAATTTGACTACACAACTTATTCCTATGAAGATACATTCAAAGTAAAAAAACGGCTCAACTCGGACTGAAAGTGCATTTAAAGCAATAAAAACTGAAATTGAGTGTCACGCCTAAACCAAAGGACTTATGCACACATTTCAACATGTATTTAGTTCAGGTTGACCTCCTGAAGCCTAAATGAGCATTAATTTGACTACACAACTCATTCCTATGAAGGTACATTCAAAGTCACAAAACGTGCTCAACTAGGCCTGAAAGTGCATTTAAAGCAATAAAAACTCAAAATGAGTGTCACGCCTAAACCAAAGGACTTATGCACACATTTCAACATGTATTTAGTTCAGGTTGACCTCCTGAAGCTTAAATCACCATTAATTTGACTACACAACTTAATCCTATGAAGATACATTCAAAGTAAAAAAACGGGCTCAACTCGGATTGAAAGTGCATTTAAAGCAATAAAAACTGAAAATGAGTGTCACGCCTAAACCAAAGGCCTTATGCACACATTTCAACATGTATTTAGTTCAGGTTGACCTCCTGAAGCCTAAATCACCATTAATTTGACTACACAACTTATTCCTATGAAGATACATTCAAAGTAAAAAAAACGGGCTCAACTCGGACTGAAAGTGCATTTAAAGCAATAAAAACTGAAAATGAGTGTCACGCCTAAACCAAAGGACTTATGCACACATTTCAACATGTATTTAGTTCAGGTTGACGTCCTGAAGCCTAAATGAGCATTAATTTGACTACACAACTTATTCCTATGAAGATACATTCAAAGTAAAAAAACGTGCTCTACTCGGCCTGAAAATGCATTTAAAGCAATAAAAACTCAAAATGAGTGTCGCGCCTAAACCAAAGGCCTTATGCACACATTTCAACATGTATTTAGTTCAGGTTGACCTCCTGAAGCCTAAATCATCATTAATTTGACTACACAACTCATTCCTATGAAGGAACATTCAAAGTAAAAAAACGGGCTCAACTCGGACTGAAAGTGCATTTAAAGCAATAAAAACTGAAAATGAGTGTCACGCCTAAACCAAAGGACTTATGCACACATTTCAACATGTATTTAGTTCAGGTTGACCTCCTGAAGCCTAAATGAGCATTAATTTGACTACACAACTCATTCCTATGAAGGTACATTCAAAGTCACAAAACGTGCTCAACTAGGCCTGAAAGTGCATTTAAAGCAATAAAAACTCAAAATGAGTGTCACGCCTAAACCAAAGGACTTATGCACACATTTCAACATGTATTTAGTTCAGGTTGACATGCTGAAGCCTAAATGAGCATTAATTTGACTACACAACTTATTCCTATGAAGATACATTCAAAGTAAAAAAACGGCTCAACTCGGACTGAAAGTGCATTTAAAGCAATAAAAACTGAAATTGAGTGTCACGCCTAAACCAAAGGACTTATGCACACATTTCAACATGTATTTAGTTCAGGTTGACCTCCTGAAGCCTAAATGAGCATTAATTTGACTACACAACTCATTCCTATGAAGGTACATTCAAAGTCACAAAACGTGCTCAACTAGGCCTGAAAGTGCATTTAAAGCAATAAAAACTGAAAATGAGTGTCACGCCTAAACCAAAGGCCTTATGCACACATTTCAACATGTATTTAGTTCAGGTTGACCTCCTGAAGCCTAAATCACCATTAATTTTACTACACAACTTATTCCTATGAAGATACATTCAAAGTAAAAAAAACGGGCTCAACTCGGACTGAAAGTGCATTTAAAGCAATAAAAACTGAAAATGAGTGTCACGCCTAAACCAAAGGACTTATGCACACATTTCAACATGTATTTAGTTCAGGTTGACGTCCTGAAGCCTAAATGAGCATTAATTTGACTACACAACTTATTCCTATGAAGATACATTCAAAGTAAAAAAACGTGCTCTACTCGGCCTGAAAATGCATTTAAAGCAATAAAAACTCAAAATGAGTGTCGCGCCTAAACCAAAGGCCTTATGCACACATTTCAACATGTATTTAGTTCAGGTTGACCTCCTGAAGCCTAAATCATCATTAATTTGACTACACAACTCATTCCTATGAAGGAACATTCAAAGTAAAAAAACGGGCTCAACTCGGACTGAAAGTGCATTTAAAGCAATAAAAACTGAAAATGAGTGTCACGCCTAAACCAAAGGACTTATGCACACATTTCAACATGTATTTAGTTCAGGTTGACCTCCTGAAGCCTAAATGAGCATTAATTTGACTACACAACTCATTCCTATGAAGGTACATTCAAAGTCACAAAACGTGCTCAACTAGGCCTGAAAGTGCATTTAAAGCAATAAAAACTCAAAATGAGTGTCACGCCTAAACCAAAGGACTTATGCACACATTTCAACATGTATTTAGTTCAGGTTGACATGCTGAAGCCTAAATGAGCATTAATTTGACTACACAACTTATTCCTATGAAGATACATTCAAAGTAAAATAACGGCTCAACTCGGACTGAAAGTGCATTTAAAGCAATAAAAACTCAAAATGAGTGTCACGCCTAAACCAAAGGACTTATGCACACATTTCAACATGTATTTAGTTCAGGTTGACCTCCTGAAGCCTAAATGAGCATTAATTTGACTACACAACTCATTCCTATGAAGGTACATTCAAAGTCACAAAACGTGCTCAACTAGGCCTGAAAGTGCATTTAAAGCAATAAAAACTCAAAATGAGTGTCACGCCTAAACCAAAGGACTTATGCACACATTTCAACATGTATTTAGTTCAGGTTGACCTCCTGAAGCTTAAATCACCATTAATTTGACTACACAACTTAATCCTATGAAGATACATTCAAAGTAAAAAAACGGGCTCAACTCGGACTGAAAGTGCATTTAAAGCAATAAAAACTGAAAATGAGTGTCACGCCTAAACCAAAGGCCTTATGCACACATTTCAACATGTATTTAGTTCAGGTTGACCTCCTGAAGCCTAAATCACCATTAATTTGACTACACAACTTATTCCTATGAAGATACATTCAAAGTAAAAAAAACGGGCTCAACTCGGACTGAAAGTGCATTTAAAGCAATAAAAACTGAAAATGAGTGTCACGCCTAAACCAAAGGACTTATGCACACATTTCAACATGTATTTAGTTCAGGTTGACGTCCTGAAGCCTAAATGAGCATTAATTTGACTACACAACTTATTCCTATGAAGATACATTCAAAGTAAAAAAACGTGCTCTACTCGGCCTGAAAATGCATTTAAAGCAATAAAAACTCAAAATGAGTGTCGCGCCTAAACCAAAGGCCTTATGCACACATTTCAACATGTATTTAGTTCAGGTTGACCTCCTGAAGCCTAAATCATCATTAATTTGACTACACAACTCATTCCTATGAAAGAACATTCAAAGTCACAAAACGTGCTCAACTAGGCCTGAAAGTGCATTTAAAGCAATAAAAACTCAAAATGAGTGTCACGCCTAAACCAAAGGACTTATGCACACATTTCAACATGTATTTAGTTCAGGTTGACATGCTGAAGCCTAAATGAGCATTAATTTGACTACACAACTTATTCCTATGAAGATACATTCAAAGTAAAAAAACGGCTCAACTCGGACTGAAAGTGCATTTAAAGCAATAAAAACTGAAATTGAGTGTCACGCCTAAACCAAAGGACTTATGCACACATTTCAACATGTATTTAGTTCAGGTTGACCTCCTGAAGCCTAAATGAGCATTAATTTGACTACACAACTCATTCCTATGAAGGTACATTCAAAGTCACAAAACGTGCTCAACTAGGCCTGAAAGTGCATTTAAAGCAATAAAAACTCAAAATGAGTGTCACGCCTAAACCAAAGGACTTATGCACACATTTCAACATGTATTTAGTTCAGGTTGACCTCCTGAAGCTTAAATCACCATTAATTTGACTACACAACTTATTCCTAAGAAGATACATTCAAAGTAAAAAAACGGCTCAACTCGGACTGAAAGTGCATTTAAAGCAATAAAAACTAAAAATGAGTGTCACGCCTAAACCAAAGGACTTATGCACACATTTCAACATGTATTTAGTTCAGGTTGACATGCTGAAGCCTAAATGAGCATTAATTTGACTACACAACTTATTCCTATGAAGATACATTCAAAGTAAAAAAACGGCTCAACTCGGACTGAAAGTGCATTTAAAGCAATAAAAACTGAAATTGAGTGTCACGCCTAAACCAAAGGACTTATGCACACATTTCAACATGTATTTAGTTCAGGTTGACCTCCTGAAGCCTAAATGAGCATTAATTTGACTACACAACTCATTCCTATGAAGGTACATTCAAAGTCACAAAACGTGCTCAACTAGGCCTGAAAGTGCATTTAAAGCAATAAAAACTCAAAATGAGTGTCACGCCTAAACCAAAGGACTTATGCACACATTTCAACATGTATTTAGTTCAGGTTGACCTCCTGAAGCTTAAATCACCATTAATTTGACTACACAACTTAATCCTATGAAGATACATTCAAAGTAAAAAAACGGGCTCAACTCGGACTGAAAGTGCATTTAAAGCAATAAAAACTGAAAATGAGTGTCACGCCTAAACCAAAGGCCTTATGCACACATTTCAACATGTATTTAGTTCAGGTTGACCTCCTGAAGCCTAAATCACCATTAATTTGACTACACAACTTATTCCTATGAAGATACATTCAAAGTAAAAAAAACGGGCTCAACTCGGACTGAAAGTGCATTTAAAGCAATAAAAACTGAAAATGAGTGTCACGCCTAAACCAAAGGACTTATGCACACATTTCAACATGTATTTAGTTCAGGTTGACGTCCTGAAGCCTAAATGAGCATTAATTTGACTACACAACTTATTCCTATGAAGATACATTCAAAGTAAAAAAACGTGCTCTACTCGGCCTGAAAATGCATTTAAAGCAATAAAAACTCAAAATGAGTGTCGCGCCTAAACCAAAGGCCTTAACACATTTCAACATGTATTTAGTTCAGGTTGACCTCCTGAAGCCTAAATCATCATTAATTTGACTACACAACTCATTCCTATGAAGGAACATTCAAAGTAAAAAAACGGGCTCAACTCGGACTGAAAGTGCATTTAAAGCAATAAAAACTGAAAATGAGTGTCACGCCTAAACCAAAGGACTTATGCACACATTTCAACATGTATTTAGTTCAGGTTGACCTCCTGAAGCCTAAATGAGCATTAATTTGACTACACAACTCATTCCTATGAAGGTACATTCAAAGTCACAAAACGTGCTCAACTAGGCCTGAAAGTGCATTTAAAGCAATAAAAACTCAAAATGAGTGTCACGCCTAAACCAAAGGACTTATGCACACATTTCAACATGTATTTAGTTCAGGTTGACATGCTGAAGCCTAAATGAGCATTAATTTGACTACACAACTTATTCCTATGAAGATACATTCAAAGTAAAATAACGGCTCAACTCGGACTGAAAGTGCATTTAAAGCAATAAAAACTCAAAATGAGTGTCACGCCTAAACCAAAGGACGTATGCACACATTTCAACATGTATTTAGTTCAGGTTGACCTCCTGAAGCCTAAATGAGCATTAATTTGACTACACAACTCATTCCTATGAAGGTACATTCAAAGTCACAAAACGTGCTCAACTAGGCCTGAAAGTGCATTTAAAGCAATAAAAACTCAAAATGAGTGTCACGCCTAAACCAAAGGACTTATGCACACATTTCAACATGTATTTAGTTCAGGTTGACCTCCTGAAGCTTAAATCACCATTAATTTGACTACACAACTTAATCCTATGAAGATACATTCAAAGTAAAAAAACGGGCTCAACTCGGACTGAAAGTGCATTTAAAGCAATAAAAACTGAAAATGAGTGTCACGCCTAAACCAAAGGCCTTATGCACACATTTCAACATGTATTTAGTTCAGGTTGACCTCCTGAAGCCTAAATCACCATTAATTTGACTACACAACTTAATCCTATGAAGATACATTCAAAGTAAAAAAACGGGCTCAACTCGGACTGAAAGTGCATTTAAAGCAATAAAAACTGAAAATGAGTGTCACGCCTAAACCAAAGGCCTTATGCACACATTTCAACATGTATTTAGTTCAGGTTGACCTCCTGAAGCCTAAATCACCATTAATTTGACTACACGACTTATTCCTATGAAGATACATTCAAAGTAAAAAAAACGGGCTCAACTCGGACTGAAAGTGCATTTAAAGCAATAAAAACTGAAAATGAGTGTCACGCCTAAACCAAAGGACTTATGCACACATTTCAACATGTATTTAGTTCAGGTTGACGTCCTGAAGCCTAAATGAGCATTAATTTGACTACACAACTTATTCCTATGAAGACACATTCAAAGTAAAAAAACGTGCTCTACTCCGCCTGAAAATGCATTTAAAGCAATAAAAACTCAAAATGAGTGTCGCGCCTAAACCAAAGGCCTTATGCACACATTTCAACATGTATTTAGTTCAGGTTGACCTCCTGAAGCCTAAATCATCATTAATTTGACTACACAACTCATTCCTATGAAGGAACATTCAAAGTAAAAAAACGGGCTCAACTCGGACTGAAAGTGCATTAAAGCAATAAAAACTGAAAATGAGTGTCACGCCTAAACCAAAGGACTTATGCACACATTTCAACATGTATTTAGTTCAGGTTGACCTCCTGAAGCCTAAATGAGCATTAATTTGACTACACAACTCATTCCTATGAAGGTACATTCAAAGTCACAAAACGTGCTCAACTAGGCCTGAAAGTGCATTTAAAGCAATAAAAACTCAAAATGAGTGTCACGCCTAAACCAAAGGACTTATGCACACATTTCAACATGTATTTAGTTCAGGTTGACATGCTGAAGCCTAAATGAGCATTAATTTGACTACACAACTTATTCCTATGAAGATACATTCAAAGTAAAAAAACGGCTCAACTCGGACTGAAAGTGCATTTAAAGCAATAAAAACTGAAATTGAGTGTCACGCCTAAACCAAAGGACTTATGCACACATTTCAACATGTATTTAGTTCAGGTTGACCTCCTGAAGCCTAAATGAGCATTAATTTGACTACACAACTCATTCCTATGAAGGTACATTCAAAGTCACAAAACGTGCTCAACTAGGCCTGAAAGTGCATTTAAAGCAATAAAAACTCAAAATGAGTGTCACGCCTAAACCAAAGGACTTATGCACACATTTCAACATGTATTTAGTTCAGGTTGACCTCCTGAAGCTTAAATCACCATTAATTTGACTACACAACTTATTCCTAAGAAGATACATTCAAAGTAAAAAAACGGCTCAACTCGGACTGAAAGTGCATTTAAAGCAATAAAAACTGAAAATGAGTGTCACGCCTAAACCAAAGGACTTATGCACACATTTCAACATGTATTTAGTTCAGGTTGACATGCTGAAGCCTAAATGAGCATTAATTTGACTACACAACTTATTCCTATGAAGATACATTCAAAGTAAAAAAACGGCTCAACTCGGACTGAAAGTGCATTTAAAGCAATAAAAACTGAAATTGAGTGTCACGCCTAAACCAAAGGACTTATGCACACATTTCAACATGTATTTAGTTCAGGTTGACCTCCTGAAGCCTAAATGAGCATTAATTTGACTACACAACTCATTCCTATGAAGGTACATTCAAAGTCACAAAACGTGCTCAACTAGGCCTGAAAGTGCATTTAAAGCAATAAAAACTCAAAATGAGTGTCACGCCTAAACCAAAGGACTTATGCACACATTTCAACATGTATTTAGTTCAGGTTGACATGCTGAAGCCTAAATGAGCATTAATTTGACTACACAACTTATTCCTATGAAGATACATTCAAAGTAAAAAAACGGCTCAACTCGGACTGAAAGTGCATTTAAAGCAATAAAAACTGAAAATGAGTGTCACGCCTAAACCAAAGGACTTATGCACACATTTCAACATGTATTTAGTTCAGGTTGACCTCCTGAAGCCTAAATGAGCATTAATTTGACTACACAACTCATTCCTATGAAGGTACATTCAAAGTCACAAAACGTGCTCAACCAGGCCTGAAAGTGCATTTAAAGCAATAAAAACTCAAAATGAGTGTCACGCCTAAACCAAAGGACTTATGCACACATTTCAACATGTATTTAGTTCAGGTTGACATGCTGAAGCCTAAATGAGCATTAATTTGACTACACAACTTATTCCTATGAAGATACATTCAAAGTAAAATAACGGCTCAACTCGGACTGAAAGTGCATTTAAAGCAATAAAAACTCAAAATGAGTGTCACGCCTAAACCAAAGGACTTATGCACACATTTCAACATGTATTTAGTTCAGGTTGACCTCCTGAAGCCTAAATGAGCATTAATTTGACTACACAACTCATTCCTATGAAGGTACATTCAAAGTCACAAAACGTGCTCAACTAGGCCTGAAAGTGCATTTAAAGCAATAAAAACTCAAAATGAGTGTCACGCCTAAACCAAAGGACTTATGCACACATTTCAACATGTATTTAGTTCAGGTTGACCTCCTGAAGCTTAAATCACCATTAATTTGACTACACAACTTAATCCTATGAAGATACATTCAAAGTAAAAAAACGGGCTCAACTCGGACTGAAAGTGCATTTAAAGCAATAAAAACTGAAAATGAGTGTCACGCCTAAACCAAAGGCCTTATGCACACATTTCAACATGTATTTAGTTCAGGTTGACCTCCTGAAGCCTAAATCACCATTAATTTGACTACACAACTTATTCCTATGAAGATACATTCAAAGTAAAAAAAACGGGCTCAACTCGGACTGAAAGTGCATTTAAAGCAATAAAAACTGAAAATGAGTGTCACGCCTAAACCAAAGGACTTATGCACACATTTCAACATGTATTTAGTTCAGGTTGACGTCCTGAAGCCTAAATGAGCATTAATTTGACTACACAACTTATTCCTATGAAGATACATTCAAAGTAAAAAAACGTGCTCTACTCGGCCTGAAAATGCATTTAAAGCAATAAAAACTCAAAATGAGTGTCGCGCCTAAACCAAAGGCCTTATGCACACATTTCAACATGTATTTAGTTCAGGTTGACCTCCTGAAGCCTAAATCATCATTAATTTGACTACACAACTCATTCCTATGAAGGAACATTCAAAGTAAAAAAACGGGCTCAACTCGGACTGAAAGTGCATTAAAGCAATAAAAACTGAAAATGAGTGTCACGCCTAAACCAAAGGACTTATGCACACATTTCAACATGTATTTAGTTCAGGTTGACCTCCTGAAGCCTAAATGAGCATTAATTTGACTACACAACTCATTCCTATGAAGGTACATTCAAAGTCACAAAACGTGCTCAACTAGGCCTGAAAGTGCATTTAAAGCAATAAAAACTCAAAATGAGTGTCACGCCTAAACCAAAGGACTTATGCACACATTTCAACATGTATTTAGTTCAGGTTGACATGCTGAAGCCTAAATGAGCATTAATTTGACTACACAACTTATTCCTATGAAGATACATTCAAAGTAAAAATACGGCTCAACTCGGACTGAAAGTGCATTTAAAGCAATAAAAACTGAAATTGAGTGTCACGCCTAAACCAAAGGACTTATGCACACATTTCAACATGTATTTAGTTCAGGTTGACCTCCTGAAGCCTAAATGAGCATTAATTTGACTACACAACTCATTCCTATGAAGGTACATTCAAAGTCACAAAACGTGCTCAACTAGGCCTGAAAGTGCATTTAAAGCAATAAAAACTCAAAATGAGTGTCACGCCTAAACCAAAGGACTTATGCACACATTTCAACATGTATTTAGTTCAGGTTGACCTCCTGAAGCTTAAATCACCATTAATTTGACTACACAACTTATTCCTAAGAAGATACATTCAAAGTAAAAAAACGGCTCAACTCGGACTGAAAGTGCATTTAAAGCAATAAAAACTGAAAATGAGTGTCACGCCTAAACCAAAGGACTTATGCACACATTTCAACATGTATTTAGTTCAGGTTGACATGCTGAAGCCTAAATGAGCATTAATTTGACTACACAACTTATTCCTATGAAGATACATTCAAAGTAAAAAAACGGCTCAACTCGGACTGAAAGTGCATTTAAAGCAATAAAAACTGAAATTGAGTGTCACGCCTAAACCAAAGGACTTATGCACACATTTCAACATGTATTTAGTTCAGGTTGACCTCCTGAAGCCTAAATGAGCATTAATTTGACTACACAACTCATTCCTATGAAGGTACATTCAAAGTCACAAAACGTGCTCAACTAGGCCTGAAAGTGCATTTAAAGCAATAAAAACTCAAAATGAGTGTCACGCCTAAACCAAAGGACTTATGCACACATTTCAACATGTATTTAGTTCAGGTTGACATGCTGAAGCCTAAATGAGCATTAATTTGACTACACAACTTATTCCTATGAAGATACATTCAAAGTAAAAAAACGGCTCAACTCGGACTGAAAGTGCATTTAAAGCAATAAAAACTGAAAATGAGTGTCACGCCTAAACCAAAGGACTTATGCACACATTTCAACATGTATTTAGTTCAGGTTGACCTCCTGAAGCCTAAATGAGCATTAATTTGACTACACAACTCATTCCTATGAAGGTACATTCAAAGTCACAAAACGTGCTCAACTAGGCCTGAAAGTGCATTTAAAGCAATAAAAACTCAAAATGAGTGTCACGCCTAAACCAAAGGACTTATGCACACATTTCAACATGTATTTAGTTCAGGTTGACCTCCTGAAGCCTAAATCACCATTAATTTGACTACACAACTTAATCCTATGAAGACACATTCAAAGTAAAAAAACGGGCTCAACTCGGACTGAAAGTGCATTTAAAGCAATAAAAACTGAAAATGAGTGTCACGCCTAAACCAAAGGACTTATGCACACATTTCAACATGTATTTAGTTCAGGTTGACCTCCTGAAGCTTAAATCACCATTAATTTGACTACACAACTTATTCCTAAGAAGATACATTCAAAGTAAAAAAACGGCTCAACTCGGACTGAAAGTGCATTTAAAGCAATAAAAACTGAAAATGAGTGTCACGCCTAAACCAAAGGACTTATGCACACATTTCAACATGTATTTAGTTCAGGTTGACATGCTGAAGCCTAAATGAGCATTAATTTGACTACACAACTTATTCCTATGAAGATACATTCAAAGTAAAAAAACGGCTCAACTCGGACTGAAAGTGCATTTAAAGCAATAAAAACTGAAATTGAGTGTCACGCCTAAACCAAAGGACTTATGCACACATTTCAACATGTATTTAGTTCAGGTTGACGTCCTGAAGCGTAAATGAGCATTAATTTGACTACACAACTTATTCCTATGAAGATACATTCAAAGTAAAAAAACGTGCTCTACTCGGCCTGAAAATGCATTTAAAGCAATAAAAACTCAAAATGAGTGTCGCGCCTAAAGCAAAGGCCTTATGCACACATTTCAACATGTATTTAGTTCAGGTTGACCTCCTGAAGCCTAAATGAGCATTAATTTGATCACACAACTCATTCCTATGAAGATACATTCAAACTCAGAAACGTGCTCTACTCGGCCTGAAAATGCATTTAAAGCAATAAAAACTCAAATTGAGTGTCACGCCTAAACCAAAGGACTTATACACACATTTCAACATGTATTTAGTTCAGGTTGACCTCCTGAAGCCTAAATGAGCATTAATTTGACTACACAACTTATTCCTATGAAGGAACATTCAAAGTAAAAAAACGGGCTCAATTCGGACTGAAAGTGCATTTAAAGCAATAAAAACTGAAAATGAGTGTCACGCCTAAACCAAAGGACTTATGCACACATTTCAACATGTATTTAGTTCAGGTTGACCTCCTGAAGCCTAAATGAGCCTTAATTTGACTACACAACCCATTCCTATGAAGGTACATTCAAAGTCACAAAACGTGCTCAACTAGGCCTGAAAGTGCATTTAAAGCAATAAAAACTCAAAATGAGTGTCACGCCTAAACCAAAGGACTTATGCACACATTTCAACATGTATTTAGTTCAGGTTGACATTCTGAAGCCTAAATGAGCATTAATTTGACTACACAACTTATTCCTATGAAGATACATTCAAAGGAAAAAAACGGCTCAACTCGGACTGAAAGTGCATTTAAAGCAATAAAAACTGAAAATGAGTGTCACGCCTAAACCAAAGGACTTATGCACACATTTCAACATGTATTTAGTTCAGGTTGACCTCCTGAAGCCTAAATGAGCATTAATTTGACTACACAACTCATTCCTATGAAGGTACATTCAAAGTCACAAAACGTGCTCAACTACGCCTGAAAGTGCATTTAAAGCAATAAAAACTCAAAATGAGTGTCACGCCTAAACCAAAGGACTTATGCACACATTTCAACATGTATTTAGTTCAGGTTGACCTCCTGAAGCCTAAATCACCATTAATTTGACTACACAACTTAATCCTATGAAGATACATTCAAAGTAAAAAAACGGGCTCAACTCGGACTGAAAGTGCATTTAAAGCAATAAAAACTGAAAATGAGTGTCACGCCTAAACCAAAGGACTTATGCACACATTTCAACATTTATTTAGTTCAGGTTGACCTCCTGAAGCCTAAATCACCATTAATTTGACTACACAACTTATTCCTATGAAGATACATTCAAAGTAAAAAAACGGGCTCAACTCGGACTGAAAGTGCATTTAAAGCAATAAAAACTGAAAATGAGTGTCACGCCTAAACCAAAGGACTTATGCACACATTTCAACATGTATTTAGTTCAGGTTGACGTCCTGAAGCCTAAATGAGCATTAATTTGACTACACAACTTATTCCTATGAAGATACATTCAAAGTAAAAAAACGTGCTCTACTCGGCCTGAAAATGCATTTAAAGCAATAAAAACTCAAAATGAGTGTCGCGCCTAAACCAAAGGCCTTACGCACACATTTCAACATGTATTTAGTTCAGGTTGACCTCCTGAAGCCTAAATGAGCATTAATTTGACTACACAACTCATTCCTATGAAGGAACATTCAAAGTAAAAAAACGGGCTCAACTCGGACTGAAAGTGCATTTAAAGCAATAAAAACTGAAAATGAGTGTCACGCCTAAACCAAAGGACTTATGCACACATTTCAACATGTATTTAGTTCAGGTTGACCTCCTGAAGCCTAAATGAGCATTAATTTGACTACACAACTCATTCCTATGAAGGTACATTCAAAGTCACAAAACGTGCTCAACTAGGCCTGAAAGTGCATTTAAAGCAATAAAAACTCAAAATGAGTGTCACGCCTAAACCAAAGGACTTATGCACACATTTCAACATGTATTTAGTTCAGGTTGACATTCTGAAGCCTAAATGAGCATTAATTTGACTACACAACTTATTCCTATGAAGATACATTCAAAGTAAAAAAACGGGCTCAACTCGGACTGAAAGTGCATTTAAAGCAATAAAAACTGAAAATGAGTGTCACGCCTAAACCAAAGGACTTATGCACACATTTCAACATGTATTTAGTTCAGGTTGACCTCCTGAAGCCTAAATGAGCATTAATTTGACTACACAACTCATTCCTATGAAGGTACATTCAAAGTCACAAAACGTGCTCAACTAGGCCTGAAAGTGCATTTAAAGCAATAAAAACTCAAAATGAGTGTCACGCCTAAACCAAAGGACTTATGCACACATTTCAACATGTATTTAGTTCAGGTTGACCTCCTGAAGCCTAAATCACCATTAATTTGACTACACAACTTAATCCTATGAAGATACATTCAAAGTAAAAAAACGGGCTCAACTCGGACTGAAAGTGCATTTAAAGCAATAAAAACTGAAAATGAGTGTCACGCCTAAACCAAAGGACTTATGCACACATTTCAACATTTATTTAGTTCAGGTTGACCTCCTGAAGCCTAAATCACCATTAATTTGACTACACAACTTATTCCTATGAAGATACATTCAAAGTAAAAAAACGGGCTCAACTCGGACTGAAAGTGCATTTAAAGCAATAAAAACTGAAAATGAGTGTCACGCCTAAACCAAAGGACTTATGCACACATTTCAACATGTATTTAGTTCAGGTTGACGTCCTGAAGCCTAAATGAGCATTAATTTGACTACACAACTTATTCCTATGAAGATACATTCAAAGTAAAAAAACGTGCTCTACTCGGCCTGAAAATGCATTTAAAGCAATAAAAACTCAAAATGAGTGTCGCGCCTAAACCAAAGGCCTTACGCACACATTTCAACATGTATTTAGTTCAGGTTGACCTCCTGAAGCCTAAATGAGCATTAATTTGACTACACAACTCATTCCTATGAAGGAACATTCAAAGTAAAAAAACGGGCTCAACTCGGACTGAAAGTGCATTTAAAGCAATAAAAACTGAAAATGAGTGTCACGCCTAAACCAAAGGACTTATGCACACATTTCAACATGTATTTAGTTCAGGTTGACCTCCTGAAGCCTAAATGAGCATTAATTTGACTACACAACTCATTCCTATGAAGGTACATTCAAAGTCACAAAACGTGCTCAACTAGGCCTGAAAGTGCATTTAAAGCAATAAAAACTCAAAATGAGTGTCACGCCTAAACCAAAGGACTTATGCACACATTTCAACATGTATTTAGTTCAGGTTGACATTCTGAAGCCTAAATGAGCATTAATTTGACTACACAACTTATTCCTATGAAGATACATTCAAAGTAAAAAAACGGGCTCAACTCGGACTGAAAGTGCATTTAAAGCAATAAAAACTGAAAATGAGTGTCACGCCTAAACCAAAGGACTTATGCACACATTTCAACATGTATTTAGTTCAGGTTGACCTCCTGAAGCCTAAATGAGCATTAATTTGACTACACAACTCATTCCTATGAAGGTACATTCAAAGTCACAAAACGTGCTCAACTAGGCCTGAAAGTGCATTTAAAGCAATAAAAACTCAAAATGAGTGTCACGCCTAAACCAAAGGACTTATGCACACATTTCAACATGTATTTAGTTCAGGTTGACCTCCTGAAGCCTAAATCACCATTAATTTGACTACACAACTTAATCCTATGAAGATACATTCAAAGTAAAAAAACGGGCTCAACTCGGACTGAAAGTGCATTTAAAGCAATAAAAACTGAAAATGAGTGTCACGCCTAAACCAAAGGACTTATGCACACATTTCAACATGTATTTAGTTCAGGTTGACGTCCTGAAGCCTAAATGAGCATTAATTTGACTACACAACTTATTCCTATGAAGATACATTCAAAGTAAAAAAACGTGCTCTACTCGGCCTGAAAATGCATTTAAAGCAATAAAAACTCAAAATGAGTGTCACGCCTAAACCAAAGGCCTTATGCACACATTTCAACATGTATTTAGTTCAGGTTGACCTCCTGAAGCCTAAATGAGCATTAATTTGACTACACAACTCATTCCTATGAAGGTACATTCAAAGTCACAAAACGTGCTCAACTAGGCCTGAAAGTGCATTTAAAGCAATAAAAACTCAAAATGAGTGTCACGCCTAAACCAAAGGACTTATGCACACATTTCAACATGTATTTAGTTCAGGTTGACCTCCTGAAGCCTAAATCACCATTAATTTGACTACACAACTCATTCCTATGAAGGAACATTCAAAGTAAAAAAACGGGCTCAACTCGGACTGAAAGTGCATTTAAAGCAATAAAAACTCAAAATGAGTGTCACGCCTAAACCAAAGGACTTATGCACACATTTCAACATGTATTTAGTTCAGGTTGACATTCTGAAGCCTAAATGAGCATTAATTTGATCACAGAACTCAAACCAAAGGACGTCTGCACACATTTCGACGTCTAAAGTGTTGTTTCCGAAGCCTGCTAGTGTGTGTGTGCGTGCGTGTGTGAGAGTGTGTAAGTGTGTGCGTGTGTTTGTGTGTGTTTGTGTGGGTGCGTGCGTGTGTGTGTGTGTTGTGCGCACCCCCCCCCCAAAAAAAGTACTGTATTCGCATAAAAATGACGAATTACTCAGAGGTTTTAACTTTTGCTTGCACTTGATTTGTTCTGACACCGACGACGTCCACCAATGACAGCCCGAGTGGATCTAGCCCACGTGGTGTGAGAGCAGGGGGAGGTGAAAAGATGCAAAGCCTAGGTGATTGGCTGTGCATCTTTCAGTCTTCCACGTGGGTTAGTCTTTGATCTTCAATCAGTGTCCAAATGTTGTTTACATGCGTAGCGTGTGCGGATGTGTGTGCCTCTCATGAGTTTGTGTGTGTGTTTGCGCGCGCGTGATCGTGTGCCCATACATGTGTGAGTGTTTCTTTGATCTAAATCATCGTTGGTGTGTTGTTTACGATACGTGCTCGTCTGTGCGTACGTTTGTGTGAGTGTGTGTGCGTGCGTTTGTGTGTGTGCTTGCTGCGTGCTGGCGCGCTCGGAAGCGTGTGTGTCACAAAGAAAGAGAGGGAGCGGGATCGCTGGCCTGTATGTACTCTATGTGAAACACACAGGACATTTGTAATTTCGTCCCTTTCACATTTTTTGGCTTTTTTAAAAATAAAACTTATTTTCATCAATGGTTCATAATGAGTGTCACGCCTAGACCAAATGACTTATGCACACATTTCAACATTTATTTAGTTCAGGTTGACCTCCTGAAGCCTAAATGAGCATTAATTTGACTACACAACTCATTCCTATGAAGGTACATTCAAAGTCACAAAACGTGCTCAACTAGGCCTGAAAGTGCATTTAAAGCAATAAAAACTCAAAATGAGTGTCACGCCTAAACCAAAGGACTTATGCACACATTTCAACATGTATTTAGTTCAGGTTGACATTCTGAAGCCTAAATGAGCATTAATTTGACTACACAACTTATTCCTATGAAGATACATTCAAAGTAAAAAAACGTGCTCTACTCGGCCTGAAAATGCATTTAAAGCAATAAAAACTCAAAATGAGTGTCGCGCCTAAACCAAAGGCCTTACGCACACATTTCAACATGTATTTAGTTCAGGTTGACATTCTGAAGCCTAAATGAGCATTAATTTGACTACACAACTTATTCCTATGAAGATACATTCAAAGTAAAAAAACGTGCTCTACTCGGCCTGAAAATGCATTTAAAGCAATAAAAACTCAAAATGAGTGTCACACCTAAACCAAAGGATTTATGCACACATTTCAACATGTATTTTGTTCAGGTTGACCTCCTGAAGCCTAAATAGGCATTTATTTGACTACACAACTCATTCCTATGAAGGTACATTCAAAGTCACAAAACGTGCTCAACTAGGCCTGAAAGTGCATTTAAAGCAATAAAAACTGAAAATGAGTGTCACGCCTAAACCAAAGGACTTATGCACACATTTCAACATGTATTTAGTTCAGGTTGACCTCCTGAAGCCTAAATCACCATTAATTTGACTACACAACTTAATCCTATGAAGATACATTCAAAGTAAAAAAACGGGCTCAACTCGGACTGAAAGTGCATTTAAAGCAATAAAAACTGAAAATGAGTGTCACGCCTAAACCAAAGGACTTATACACACATTTCAACATGTATTTAGTTCAGGTTGACCTCCTGAAGCCTAAATCACCATTAATTTGACTACACAACTCATTCCTATGAAGGTACATTCAAACTCAGAAACGTGCTCTACTCGGCCTGAAAATGCATTTAAAGCAATAAAAACTCAAATTGAGTGTCACGCCTAAACCAAAGGACTTATACACACATTTCAACATGTATTTAGTTCAGGTTGACGTCCTGAAGCCTAAATGAGCATTAATTTGACTACACAACTTATTCCTATGAAGGAACATTCAAAGTAAAAAAACGGGCTCAATTCGGACTGAAAGTGCATTTAAAGCAATAAAAACTGAAAATGAGTGTCACGCCTAAACCAAAGGACTTATGCACACATTTCAACATGTATTTAGTTCAGGTTGACCTCCTGAAGCCTAAATGAGCATTAATTTGACTACACAACTCATTCCTATGAAGGTACATTCAAAGTCACAAAACGTGCTCAACTAGGCCTAAAAGTGCATTTAAAGCAATAAAAACTCAAAATGAGTGTCACGCCTAAACCAAAGGACTTATGCACACATTTCAACATGTATTTAGTTCAGGTTGACATTCTGAAGCCTAAATGAGCATTAATTTGACTACACAACTTATTCCTATGAAGATACATTCAAAGTAAAAAAACGGCTCAACTCGGACTGAAAGTGCATTTAAAGCAATAAAAACTGAAAATGAGTGTCACGCCTAAACCAAAGGACTTATGCACACATTTCAACATGTATTTAGTTCAGGTTGACCTCCTGAAGCCTAAATGAGCATTAATTTGACTACACAACTCATTCCTATGAAGGTACATTCAAAGTCACAAAACGTGCTCAACTAGGCCTGAAAGTGCATTTAAAGCAATAAAAACTCAAAATGAGTGTCACGCCTAAACCAAAGGACTTATGCACACATTTCAACATGTATTTAGTTCAGGTTGACCTCCTGAAGCCTAAATCACCATTAATTTGACTACACAACTTATTCCTATGAAGATACATTCAAAGTAAAAAAACGGCTCAACTCGGACTGAAAGTGCATTTAAAGCAATAAAAACTGAAAATGAGTGTCACGCCTAAACCAAAGGACTTATGCACACATTTCAACATGTATTTAGTTCAGGTTGACGTCCTGAAGCCTAAATGAGCATTAATTTGACTACACAACTTATTCCTATGAAGATACATTCAAAGTAAAAAAACGTGCTCTACTCGGCCTGAAAATGCATTTAAAGCAATAAAAACTCAAAATGAGTGTCACGCCTAAACCAAAGGCCTTATGCACACATTTCAACATGTATTTAGTTCAGGTTGACCTCCTGAAGCCTAAAAGAGCATTAATTTGACTATACAACTCATTCCGAAGAAAGGAACATTCAAAGTAAAAAAACGGGCTCAACTCGGACTGAAAGTGCATTTAAAGCAATAAAAACTGTGAGTGTCACGCCTAAACCAAAGGACTTATGCACACATTTCAACATGTATTTAGTTCAGGTTGACCTCCTGAAGCCTAAATGAGTATAATTTGACTACCCAACTCATTCCTATGAAGGTACATTAAAAGTCACAAAACGTGCTCAACTAGGCCTGAAAGTGCATTTAAAGCAATAAAAACTCAAAATGAGTGTCACGCCTAAACCAAAGGACTTATGCACACATTTCAACATGTATTTAGTTCAGGTTGACATTCTGAAGCCTAAATGAGCATTAATTTGATCACAGAACTCATTCCTATGAAGATATATTCAAACTCAGAAACGTGCTCTACTCGGCCTGAAAATGCATTTAAAGCAATAAAAACTCAAAATGAGTGTCACGCCTAAACCAAAGGCCTTATGCACACATTTCAACATGTATTTAGTTCAGGTTGACCTCCTGAAGCCTAAATGAGCATTAATTTGACTACACAACTCATTCCTATGAAGGAACATTCAAAGTAAAAAAACGGGCTCAACTCGGACTGAAAGTTCATTTAAAGCAATAAAAACTCAAAATGAGTGTCACGCCTAAACCAAAGGACTTATGCACACATTTCAACATGTATTTAGTTCAGGTTGACCTCCTGAAGCCTAAATCACCATTAATTTGACTACACAACTTAATCCTATGAAGACACATTCAAAGTAAAAAAACGGGCTCAACTCGGACTGAAAGTGCATTTAAAGCAATAAAAACTGAAAATGAGTGTCACGCCTAAACCAAAGGACTTATGCACACATTTCAACATGTATTTAGTTCAGGTTGACCTCCTGAAGCCTAAATGAGCATTAATTTGACTACACAACTTATTCCTATGAAGGAACATTCAAAGTAAAAAAACGGGCTCAACTCGGACTGAAAGTGCATTTAAAGCAATAAAAACTGAAAATGAGTGTCACGCCTAAACCAAAGGACTTATGCACACATTTCAACATGTATTTAGTTCAGGTTGACCTCCTGAAGCCTAAATGAGCATTAATTTGACTACACAACTTATTCCTATGAAGGAACATTCAAAGTAAAAAAACGGGCTCAACTCGGACTGAAAGTGCATTTAAAGCAATAAAAACTGAAAATGAGTGTCACGCCTAAACCAAAGGACTTATGCACACATTTCAACATGTATTTAGTTCAGGTTGACCTCCTGAAGCCTAAATGAGCATTTATTTGACTGCACAACTCATTCCTATGAAGGTACATTCAAAGTCACAAAACGTGCTCAACTAGGCCTGAAAGTGCATTTAAAGCAATAAAAACTGAAAATGAGTGTCACGCCTAAACCAAAGGACTTATGCACACATTTCAACATGTATTTAGTTCAGGTTGACCTCCTGAAGCCTAAATCACCATTAATTTGACTACACAACTTATTCCTATGAAGATACATTCAGAGTAAAAAAACGGGCTCAACTCGGACTGAAAGTGCATTTAAAGCAATAAAAACTGAAAATGAGTGTCACGCCTAAACCAAAGGACTTATGCACACATTTCAACATGTATTTAGTTCAGGTTGACATCCTGAAGCCTAAATCACCATTAATTTGACTATACAACTTATTCCTATGAAGATACATTCAAAGTAAAAAAACGGGCTCAACTCGGACTGAAAGTGCATTTAAAGCAATAAAAACTGAAAATGAGTGTCACGCCTAAACCAAAGGACTTATGCACACATTTCAACATGTATTTAGTTCAGGTTGACGTCCTGAAGCCTAAATGAGCATTAATTTGACTACACAACTTATTCCTATGAAGATACATTCAAAGTAAAAAAACGTGCTCTACTCGGCCTGAAAATGCATTTAAAGCAATAAAAACTCAAAATGAGTGTCGCGCCTAAACCAAAGGCCTTACGCACACATTTCAACATGTATTTAGTTCAGGTTGACCTCCTGAAGCCTAAATGAGCATTAATTTGACTACACAACTCATTCCTATGAAGGTACATTCAAAGTCACAAAACGTGCTCAACTAGGCCTGAAAGTGCATTTAAAGCAATAAAAACTGAAAATGAGTGTCACGCCTAAACCAAAGGACTTATGCACACATTTCAACATGTATTTAGTTCAGGTTGACCTCCTGAAGCCTAAATGAGCATTAATTTGACTACACAACTCATTCCTATGAAGGTACATTCAAAGTCACAAAACGTGCTCAACTAGGCCTGAAAGTGCATTTAAAGCAATAAAAACTCAAAATGAGTGTCACGCCTAAACCAAAGGACTTATGCACACATTTCAACATGTATTTAGTTCAGGTTGACCTCCTGAAGCCTAAATGAGCATTAATTTGACTACACAACTTATTCCTATGAAGGAACATTCAAAGTAAAAAAACGGGCTCAACTCGGACTGAAAGTGCATTTAAAGCAATAAAAACTGAAAATGAGTGTCACGCCTAAACCAAAGGACTTATGCACACATTTCAACATGTATTTAGTTCAGGTTGACCTCCTGAAGCCTAAATGAGCATTTATTTGACTGCACAACTCATTCCTATGAAGGTACATTCAAAGTCACAAAACGTGCTCAACTAGGCCTGAAAGTGCATTTAAAGCAATAAAAACTGAAAATGAGTGTCACGCCTAAACCAAAGGACTTATGCACACATTTCAACATGTATTTAGTTCAGGTTGACCTCCTGAAGCCTAAATCACCATTAATTTGACTACACAACTTATTCCTATGAAGATACATTCAGAGTAAAAAAACGGGCTCAACTCGGACTGAAAGTGCATTTAAAGCAATAAAAACTGAAAATGAGTGTCACGCCTAAACCAAAGGACTTATGCACACATTTCAACATGTATTTAGTTCAGGTTGACATCCTGAAGCCTAAATCACCATTAATTTGACTATACAACTTATTCCTATGAAGATACATTCAAAGTAAAAAAACGGGCTCAACTCGGACTGAAAGTGCATTTAAAGCAATAAAAACTGAAAATGAGTGTCACGCCTAAACCAAAGGACTTATGCACACATTTCAACATGTATTTAGTTCAGGTTGACGTCCTGAAGCCTAAATGAGCATTAATTTGACTACACAACTTATTCCTATGAAGATACATTCAAAGTAAAAAAACGTGCTCTACTCGGCCTGAAAATGCATTTAAAGCAATAAAAACTCAAAATGAGTGTCGCGCCTAAACCAAAGGCCTTACGCACACATTTCAACATGTATTTAGTTCAGGTTGACCTCCTGAAGCCTAAATGAGCATTAATTTGACTACACAACTCATTCCTATGAAGGTACATTCAAAGTCACAAAACGTGCTCAACTAGGCCTGAAAGTGCATTTAAAGCAATAAAAACTGAAAATGAGTGTCACGCCTAAACCAAAGGACTTATGCACACATTTCAACATGTATTTAGTTCAGGTTGACCTCCTGAAGCCTAAATGAGCATTAATTTGACTACACAACTCATTCCTATGAAGGTACATTCAAAGTCACAAAACGTGCTCAACTAGGCCTGAAAGTGCATTTAAAGCAATAAAAACTCAAAATGAGTGTCACGCCTAAACCAAAGGACTTATGCACACATTTCAACATGTATTTAGTTCAGGTTGACCTCCTGAAGCCTAAATCACCATTAATTTGACTACACAACTTAATCCTATGAAGATACATTCAAAGTCACAAAACGTGCTCAACTAGGCCTGAAAGTGCATTTAAAGCAATAAAAACTCAAAATGAGTGTCACGCCTAAACCAAAGGACTTATGCACACATTTCAACATGTATTTAGTTCAGGTTGACCTCCTGAAGCCTAAATCACCATTAATTTGACTACACAACTTAATCCTATGAAGATACATTCAAAGTAAAAAAACGGGCTCAACTCGGACTGAAAGTGCATTTAAAGCAATAAAAACTGAAAATGAGTGTCACGCCTAAAACAAAGGACTTATGCACACATTTCAACATGTATTTAGTTCAGGTTGACCTCCTGAAGCCTAAATGAGCATTAATTTGACTACACAACTCATTCCTATGAAGGTACATTCAAAGTCACAAAACGTGCTCAACTAGGCCTGAAAGTGCATTTAAAGCAATAAAAATTCAAAATCAGTGTCACGCCTAAACCAAAGGACTTATGCACACATTTCAACATGTATTTAGTTCAGGTTGACATTCTGAAGCCTAAATGAGCATTAATTTGACTACACAACTTATTCCTAAGAAGATACATTCAAAGTAAAAAAACGGCTCAACTCGGACTGAAAGTGCATTTAAAGCAATAAAAACTGAAACTGAGTGTCACGCCTAAACCAAAGGACTTATGCACACATTTCAACATGTATTTAGTTCAGGTTGACCTCCTGAAGCCTAAATGAGCATTAATTTGACTACACAACTCATTCCTATGAAGGTACATTCAAAGTCATAAAACGTGCTCAACTAGGCCTGAAAGTGCATTTAAAGCAATAAAAACTCAAAATGAGTGTCACGCCTAAACCAAAGGACTTATGCACACATTTCAACATGTATTTAGTTCAGGTTGACCTCCTGAAGCCTAAATCACCATTAATTTGAGTACACAACTTAATCCTATGAAGACACATTCAAAGTAAAAAAACGGGCTCAACTCGGACTGAAAGTGCATTTAAAGCAATAAAAACTGAAAATGAGTGTCACGCCTAAACCAAAGGACTTATGCACACATTTCAACATGTATTTAGTTCAGGTTGACCTCCTGAAGCGTAAATGAGCATTAATTTGACTACACAACTTATTCCTATGAAGGAACATTCAAAGTAAAAAAACGGGCTCAACTCGGACTGAAAGTGCATTTAAAGCAATAAAAACTGAAAATGAGTGTCACGCCTAAACCAAAGGACTTATGCACACATTTCAACATGTATTTAGTTCAGGTTGACCTCCTGAAGCCTAAATGAGCATTTATTTGACTGCACAACTCATTCCTATGAAGGTACATTCAAAGTCACAAAACGTGCTCAACTAGGCCTGAAAGTGCATTTAAAGCAATAAAAACTCAAAAGGAGTGTCACGCCTAAACCAAAGGACTTATGCACACATTTCAACATGTATTTAGTTCAGGTTGACCTCCTGAAGCCTAAATCACCATTAATTTGACTACACAACTTATTCCTATGAAGATACATTCAGAGTAAAAAAACGGGCTCAACTCGGACTGAAAGTGCATTTAAAGCAATAAAAACTGAAAATGAGTGTCACGCCTAAACCAAAGGACTTATGCACACATTTCAACATGTATTTAGTTCAGGTTGACATCCTGAAGCCTAAATCACCATTAATTTGACTACACAACTTATTCCTATGAAGATACATTCAAAGTAAAAAAACGGGCTCAACTCGGACTGAAAGTGCATTTAAAGCAATAAAAACTGAAAATGAGTGTCACGCCTAAACCAAAGGACTTATGCACACATTTCAACATGTATTTAGTTCAGGTTGACATCCTGAAGCCTAAATGAGCATTAATTTGACTACACAACTTATTCCTATGAAGATACATTCAAAGTAAAAAAACGTGCTCTACTCGGCCTGAAAATGCATTTAAAGCAATAAAAACTCAAAATGAGTGTAGCGCCTAAACCAAAGGCCTTACGCACACATTTCAACATGTATTTAGTTCAGGTTGACCTCCTGAAGCCTAAATGAGCATTAATTTGACTACACAACTCATTCCTATGAAGGAACATTCAAAGTAAAAAAACGGGCTCAACTCGGACTGAAAGTGCATTTAAAGCAATAAAAACTCAAAAGGAGTGTCACGCCTAAACCAAAGGACTTATGCACACATTTCAACATGTATTTAGTTCAGGTTGACCTCCTGAAGCCTAAATCACCATTAATTTGACTACACAACTTAATCCTATGAAGATACATTCAAAGTAAAAAAACGGGCTCAACTCGGACTGAAAGTGCATTTAAAGCAATAAAAACTGAAAATGAGTGTCACGCCTAAAACAAAGGACTTATGCACACATTTCAACATGTATTTAGTTCAGGTTGACCTCCTGAAGCCTAAATGAGCATTAATTTGACTACACAACTCATTCCTATGAAGGTACATTCAAAGTCACAAAACGTGCTCAACTAGGCCTGAAAGTGCATTTAAAGCAATAAAAATTCAAAATCAGTGTCACGCCTAAACCAAAGGACTTATGCACACATTTCAACATGTATTTAGTTCAGGTTGACATTCTGAAGCCTAAATGAGCATTAATTTGACTACACAACTTATTCCTAAGAAGATACATTCAAAGTAAAAAAACGGCTCAACTCGGACTGAAAGTGCATTTAAAGCAATAAAAACTGAAACTGAGTGTCACGCCTAAACCAAAGGACTTATGCACACATTTCAACATGTATTTAGTTCAGGTTGACCTCCTGAAGCCTAAATGAGCATTAATTTGACTACACAACTCATTCCTATGAAGGTACATTCAAAGTCATAAAACGTGCTCAACTAGGCCTGAAAGTGCATTTAAAGCAATAAAAACTCAAAATGAGTGTCACGCCTAAACCAAAGGACTTATGCACACATTTCAACATGTATTTAGTTCAGGTTGACCTCCTGAAGCCTAAATCACCATTAATTTGAGTACACAACTTAATCCTATGAAGACACATTCAAAGTAAAAAAACGGGCTCAACTCGGACTGAAAGTGCATTTAAAGCAATAAAAACTGAAAATGAGTGTCACGCCTAAACCAAAGGACTTATGCACACATTTCAACATGTATTTAGTTCAGGTTGACCTCCTGAAGCGTAAATGAGCATTAATTTGACTACACAACTTATTCCTATGAAGGAACATTCAAAGTAAAAAAACGGGCTCAACTCGGACTGAAAGTGCATTTAAAGCAATAAAAACTGAAAATGAGTGTCACGCCTAAACCAAAGGACTTATGCACACATTTCAACATGTATTTAGTTCAGGTTGACCTCCTGAAGCCTAAATGAGCATTTATTTGACTGCACAACTCATTCCTATGAAGGTACATTCAAAGTCACAAAACGTGCTCAACTAGGCCTGAAAGTGCATTTAAAGCAATAAAAACTCAAAAGGAGTGTCACGCCTAAACCAAAGGACTTATGCACACATTTCAACATGTATTTAGTTCAGGTTGACCTCCTGAAGCCTAAATCACCATTAATTTGACTACACAACTTATTCCTATGAAGATACATTCAGAGTAAAAAAACGGGCTCAACTCGGACTGAAAGTGCATTTAAAGCAATAAAAACTGAAAATGAGTGTCACGCCTAAACCAAAGGACTTATGCACACATTTCAACATGTATTTAGTTCAGGTTGACATCCTGAAGCCTAAATCACCATTAATTTGACTACACAACTTATTCCTATGAAGATACATTCAAAGTAAAAAAACGGGCTCAACTCGGACTGAAAGTGCATTTAAAGCAATAAAAACTGAAAATGAGTGTCACGCCTAAACCAAAGGACTTATGCACACATTTCAACATGTATTTAGTTCAGGTTGACATCCTGAAGCCTAAATGAGCATTAATTTGACTACACAACTTATTCCTATGAAGATACATTCAAAGTAAAAAAACGTGCTCTACTCGGCCTGAAAATGCATTTAAAGCAATAAAAACTCAAAATGAGTGTAGCGCCTAAACCAAAGGCCTTACGCACACATTTCAACATGTATTTAGTTCAGGTTGACCTCCTGAAGCCTAAATGAGCATTAATTTGACTACACAACTCATTCCTATGAAGGTACATTCAAAGTCACAAAACGTGCTCAACTAGGCCTGAAAGTGCATTTAAAGCAATAAAAATTCAAAATCAGTGTCACGCCTAAACCAAAGGACTTATGCACACATTTCAACATGTATTTAGTTCAGGTTGACATTCTGAAGCCTAAATGAGCATTAATTTGACTACACAACTTATTCCTAAGAAGATACATTCAAAGTAAAAAAACGGCTCAACTCGGACTGAAAGTGCATTTAAAGCAATAAAAACTGAAAATGAGTGTCACGCCTAAACCAAAGGACTTATGCACACATTTCAACATGTATTTAGTTCAGGTTGACCTCCTGAAGCCTAAATGAGCATTAATTTGACTACACAACTCATTCCTATGAAGGTACATTCAAAGTCACAAAACGTGCTCAACTAGGCCTGAAAGTGCATTTAAAGCAATAAAAACTCAAAATGAGTGTCACGCCTAAACCAAAGGACTTATGCACACATTTCAACATGTATTTAGTTCAGGTTGACCTCCTGAAGCCTAAATCACCATTAATTTGACTACACAACTTAATCCTATGAAGACACATTCAAAGTAAAAAAACGGGCTCAACTCGGACTGAAAGTGCATTTAAAGCAATAAAAACTGAAAATGAGTGTCACGCCTAAACCAAAGGACTTATGCACACATTTCAACATGTATTTAGTTCAGGTTGACCTCCTGAAGCCTAAATCACCATTAATTTGACTACACAACTTATTCCTATGAAGATACATTCAGAGTAAAAAAACGGGCTCAACTCGGACCGAAAGTGCATTTAAAGCAATAAAAACTGAAAATGAGTGTCACGCCTAAACCAAAGGACTTATGCACACATTTCAACATGTTTTTAGTTCAGGTTGACATCCTGAAGCCTAAATCACCATTAATTTGACTACACAACTTATTCCTATGAAGATACATTCAAAGTAAAAAAACGGGCTCAACTCGGACTGAAAGTGCATTTAAAGCAATAAAAACTGAAAATGAGTGTCACGCCTAAACCAAAGGACTTATGCACACATTTTAACATGTATTTAGTTCAGGTTGACCTCCTGAAGCCTAAATGAGCATTAATTTGACTACACAACTTATTCCTATGAAGGAACATTCAAAGTAAAAAAACGGGCTCAACTCGGACTGAAAGTGCATTTAAAGCAATAAAAACTGAAAATGAGTGTCACGCCTAAACCAAAGGACTTATGCACACATTTCAACATGTATTTAGTTCAGGTTGACCTCCTGAAGCCTAAATGAGCATTTATTTGACTGCACAACTCATTCCTATGAAGGTACATTCAAAGTCACAAAACGTGCTCAACTAGGCCTGAAAGTGCATTTAAAGCAATAAAAACTGAAAATGAGTGTCACGCCTAAACCAAAGGACTTATGCACACATTTCAACATGTATTTAGTTCAGGTTGACCTCCTGAAGCCTAAATCACCATTAATTTGACTACACAACTTAATCCTATGAAGATACATTCAAAGTCACAAAACGTGCTCAACTAGGCCTGAAAGTGCATTTAAAGCAATACAAACTCAAAATGAGTGTCACGCCTAAACCAAAGGACTTATGCACACATTTCAACATGTATTTAGTTCAGGTTGACCTCCTGAAGCCTAAATCACCATTAATTTGACTACACAACTTAATCCTATGAAGATACATTCAAAGTAAAAAAACGGGCTCAACTCGGACTGAAAGTGCATTTAAAGCAATAAAAACTGAAAATGAGTGTCACGCCTAAACCAAAGGACTTATGCACACATTTCAACATGTATTTAGTTCAGGTTGACCTCCTGAAGCCTAAATGAGTATAATTTGACTACACAACTCATTCCTATGAAGGTACATTAAAAGTCACAAAACGTGCTCAACTAGGCCTGAAAGTGCATTTAAAGCAATAAAAACTCAAAATGAGTGTCACGCCTAAACCAAAGGACTTATGCACACATTTCAACATGTATTTAGTTCAGGTTGACATTCTGAAACCTAAATGAGCATTAATTTGATCACACAACTCATTCCTATGAAGATACACTCAAACTCAGAAACGTGCTCTACTCGGACTGAAAGTGCATTTAAAGCAATAAAAACTGAAAATGAGTGTCACGCCTAAACCAAAGGACTTATGCACACATTTCAACATGTATTTAGTTCAGGTTGACCTCCTGAAGCCTAAATGAGCATTAATTTGACTACACAACTTATTCCTATGAAGGAACATTCAAAGTAAAAAAACGGGCTCAACTCGGACTGAAAGTGCATTTAAAGCAATAAAAACTGAAAATGAGTGTCACGCCTAAACCAAAGGACTTATGCACACATTTCAACATGTATTTAGTTCAGGTTGACCTCCTGAAGCCTAAATGAGCATTTATTTGACTGCACAACTCATTCCTATGAAGGTACATTCAAAGTCACAAAACGTGCTCAACTAGGCCTGAAAGTGCATTTAAAGCAATAAAAACTCAAAAGGAGTGTCACGCCTAAACCAAAGGACTTATGCACACATTTCAACATGTATTTAGTTCAGGTTGACCTCCTGAAGCCTAAATCACCATTAATTTGACTACACAACTTATTCCTATGAAGATACATTCAGAGTAAAAAAACGGGCTCAACTCGGACTGAAAGTGCATTTAAAGCAATAAAAACTGAAAATGAGTGTCACGCCTAAACCAAAGGACTTATGCACACATTTCAACATGTATTTAGTTCAGGTTGACATCCTGAAGCCTAAATCACCATTAATTTGACTACACAACTTATTCCTATGAAGATACATTCAAAGTAAAAAAACGGGCTCAACTCGGACTGAAAGTGCATTTAAAGCAATAAAAACTGAAAATGAGTGTCACGCCTAAACCAAAGGACTTATGCACACATTTCAACATGTATTTAGTTCAGGTGACATCCTGAAGCCTAAATGAGCATTAATTTGACTACACAACTTATTCCTATGAAGATACATTCAAAGTAAAAAAACGTGCTCTACTCGGCCTGAAAATGCATTTAAAGCAATAAAAACTCAAAATGAGTGTCGCGCCTAAACCAAAGGCCTTACGCACACATTTCAACATGTATTTAGTTCAGGTTGACCTCCTGAAGCCTAAATGAGCATTAATTTGACTACACAACTCATTCCTATGAAGGTACATTCAAAGTCACAAAACGTGCTCAACTAGGCCTGAAAGTGCATTTAAAGCAATAAAAATTCAAAATCAGTGTCACGCCTAAACCAAAGGACTTATGCACACATTTCAACATGTATTTAGTTCAGGTTGACCTCCTGAAGCCTAAATGAGCATTAATTTGACTACACAACTCATTCCTATGAAGGTACATTCAAAGTCACAAAACGTGCTCAACTAGGCCTGAAAGTGCATTTAAAGCAATAAAAACTCAAAATGAGTGTCACGCCTAAACCAAAGGACTTATGCACACATTTCAACATGTATTTAGTTCAGGTTGACCTCCTGAAGCCTAAATGAGCATTAATTTGACTACACAACTTATTCCTATGAAGGAACATTCAAAGTAAAAAAACGGGCTCAACTCGGACTGAAAGTGCATTTAAAGCAATAAAAACTGAAAATGAGTGTCACGCCTAAACCAAAGGACTTATGCACACATTTCAACATGTATTTAGTTCAGGTTGACCTCCTGAAGCCTAAATGAGCATTTATTTGACTGCACAACTCATTCCTATGAAGGTACATTCAAAGTCACAAAACGTGCTCAACTAGGCCTGAAAGTGCATTTAAAGCAATAAAAACTGAAAATGAGTGTCACGCCTAAACCAAAGGACTTATGCACACATTTCAACATGTATTTAGTTCAGGTTGACCTCCTGAAGCCTAAATCACCATTAATTTGACTACACAACTTATTCCTATGAAGATACATTCAGAGTAAAAAAACGGGCTCAACTCGGACTGAAAGTGCATTTAAAGCAATAAAAACTGAAAATGAGTGTCACGCCTAAACCAAAGGACTTATGCACACATTTCAACATGTATTTAGTTCAGGTTGACATCCTGAAGCCTAAATCACCATTAATTTGACTATACAACTTATTCCTATGAAGATACATTCAAAGTAAAAAAACGGGCTCAACTCGGACTGAAAGTGCATTTAAAGCAATAAAAACTGAAAATGAGTGTCACGCCTAAACCAAAGGACTTATGCACACATTTCAACATGTATTTAGTTCAGGTTGACGTCCTGAAGCCTAAATGAGCATTAATTTGACTACACAACTTATTCCTATGAAGATACATTCAAAGTAAAAAAACGTGCTCTACTCGGCCTGAAAATGCATTTAAAGCAATAAAAACTCAAAATGAGTGTCGCGCCTAAACCAAAGGCCTTACGCACACATTTCAACATGTATTTAGTTCAGGTTGACCTCCTGAAGCCTAAATGAGCATTAATTTGACTACACAACTCATTCCTATGAAGGTACATTCAAAGTCACAAAACGTGCTCAACTAGGCCTGAAAGTGCATTTAAAGCAATAAAAACTGAAAATGAGTGTCACGCCTAAACCAAAGGACTTATGCACACATTTCAACATGTATTTAGTTCAGGTTGACCTCCTGAAGCCTAAATGAGCATTAATTTGACTACACAACTCATTCCTATGAAGGTACATTCAAAGTCACAAAACGTGCTCAACTAGGCCTGAAAGTGCATTTAAAGCAATAAAAACTCAAAATGAGTGTCACGCCTAAACCAAAGGACTTATGCACACATTTCAACATGTATTTAGTTCAGGTTGACCTCCTGAAGCCTAAATCACCATTAATTTGACTACACAACTTAATCCTATGAAGATACATTCAAAGTCACAAAACGTGCTCAACTAGGCCTGAAAGTGCATTTAAAGCAATAAAAACTCAAAATGAGTGTCACGCCTAAACCAAAGGACTTATGCACACATTTCAACATGTATTTAGTTCAGGTTGACCTCCTGAAGCCTAAATCACCATTAATTTGACTACACAACTTAATCCTATGAAGATACATTCAAAGTAAAAAAACGGGCTCAACTCGGACTGAAAGTGCATTTAAAGCAATAAAAACTGAAAATGAGTGTCACGCCTAAAACAAAGGACTTATGCACACATTTCAACATGTATTTAGTTCAGGTTGACCTCCTGAAGCCTAAATGAGCATTAATTTGACTACACAACTCATTCCTATGAAGGTACATTCAAAGTCACAAAACGTGCTCAACTAGGCCTGAAAGTGCATTTAAAGCAATAAAAATTCAAAATCAGTGTCACGCCTAAACCAAAGGACTTATGCACACATTTCAACATGTATTTAGTTCAGGTTGACATTCTGAAGCCTAAATGAGCATTAATTTGACTACACAACTTATTCCTAAGAAGATACATTCAAAGTAAAAAAACGGCTCAACTCGGACTGAAAGTGCATTTAAAGCAATAAAAACTGAAACTGAGTGTCACGCCTAAACCAAAGGACTTATGCACACATTTCAACATGTATTTAGTTCAGGTTGACCTCCTGAAGCCTAAATGAGCATTAATTTGACTACACAACTTATTCCTATGAAGATACATTCAAAGTAAAAAAACGTGCTCTACTCGGCCTGAAAATGCATTTAAAGCAATAAAAACTCAAAATGAGTGTCGCGCCTAAACCAAAGGCCTTACGCACACATTTCAACATGTATTTAGTTCAGGTTGACCTCCTGAAGCCTAAATGAGCATTAATTTGACTACACAACTCATTCCTATGAAGGTACATTCAAAGTCACAAAACGTGCTCAACTAGGCCTGAAAGTGCATTTAAAGCAATAAAAACTGAAAATGAGTGTCACGCCTAAACCAAAGGACTTATGCACACATTTCAACATGTATTTAGTTCAGGTTGACCTCCTGAAGCCTAAATGAGCATTAATTTGACTACACAACTCATTCCTATGAAGGTACATTCAAAGTCACAAAACGTGCTCAACTAGGCCTGAAAGTGCATTTAAAGCAATAAAAACTCAAAATGAGTGTCACGCCTAAACCAAAGGACTTATGCACACATTTCAACATGTATTTAGTTCAGGTTGACCTCCTGAAGCCTAAATCACCATTAATTTGACTACACAACTTAATCCTATGAAGATACATTCAAAGTCACAAAACGTGCTCAACTAGGCCTGAAAGTGCATTTAAAGCAATAAAAACTCAAAATGAGTGTCACGCCTAAACCAAAGGACTTATGCACACATTTCAACATGTATTTAGTTCAGGTTGACCTCCTGAAGCCTAAATCACCATTAATTTGACTACACAACTTAATCCTATGAAGATACATTCAAAGTAAAAAAACGGGCTCAACTCGGACTGAAAGTGCATTTAAAGCAATAAAAACTGAAAATGAGTGTCACGCCTAAAACAAAGGACTTATGCACACATTTCAACATGTATTTAGTTCAGGTTGACCTCCTGAAGCCTAAATGAGCATTAATTTGACTACACAACTCATTCCTATGAAGGTACATTCAAAGTCACAAAACGTGCTCAACTAGGCCTGAAAGTGCATTTAAAGCAATAAAAATTCAAAATCAGTGTCACGCCTAAACCAAAGGACTTATGCACACATTTCAACATGTATTTAGTTCAGGTTGACATTCTGAAGCCTAAATGAGCATTAATTTGACTACACAACTTATTCCTAAGAAGATACATTCAAAGTAAAAAAACGGCTCAACTCGGACTGAAAGTGCATTTAAAGCAATAAAAACTGAAACTGAGTGTCACGCCTAAACCAAAGGACTTATGCACACATTTCAACATGTATTTAGTTCAGGTTGACCTCCTGAAGCCTAAATGAGCATTAATTTGACTACACAACTCATTCCTATGAAGGTACATTCAAAGTCATAAAACGTGCTCAACTAGGCCTGAAAGTGCATTTAAAGCAATAAAAACTCAAAATGAGTGTCACGCCTAAACCAAAGGACTTATGCACACATTTCAACATGTATTTAGTTCAGGTTGACCTCCTGAAGCCTAAATCACCATTAATTTGAGTACACAACTTAATCCTATGAAGACACATTCAAAGTAAAAAAACGGGCTCAACTCGGACTGAAAGTGCATTTAAAGCAATAAAAACTGAAAATGAGTGTCACGCCTAAACCAAAGGACTTATGCACACATTTCAACATGTATTTAGTTCAGGTTGACCTCCTGAAGCGTAAATGAGCATTAATTTGACTACACAACTTATTCCTATGAAGGAACATTCAAAGTAAAAAAACGGGCTCAACTCGGACTGAAAGTGCATTTAAAGCAATAAAAACTGAAAATGAGTGTCACGCCTAAACCAAAGGACTTATGCACACATTTCAACATGTATTTAGTTCAGGTTGACCTCCTGAAGCCTAAATGAGCATTTATTTGACTGCACAACTCATTCCTATGAAGGTACATTCAAAGTCACAAAACGTGCTCAACTAGGCCTGAAAGTGCATTTAAAGCAATAAAAACTCAAAAGGAGTGTCACGCCTAAACCAAAGGACTTATGCACACATTTCAACATGTATTTAGTTCAGGTTGACCTCCTGAAGCCTAAATCACCATTAATTTGACTACACAACTTATTCCTATGAAGATACATTCAGAGTAAAAAAACGGGCTCAACTCGGACTGAAAGTGCATTTAAAGCAATAAAAACTGAAAATGAGTGTCACGCCTAAACCAAAGGACTTATGCACACATTTCAACATGTATTTAGTTCAGGTTGACATCCTGAAGCCTAAATCACCATTAATTTGACTACACAACTTATTCCTATGAAGATACATTCAAAGTAAAAAAACGGGCTCAACTCGGACTGAAAGTGCATTTAAAGCAATAAAAACTGAAAATGAGTGTCACGCCTAAACCAAAGGACTTATGCACACATTTCAACATGTATTTAGTTCAGGTTGACATCCTGAAGCCTAAATGAGCATTAATTTGACTACACAACTTATTCCTATGAAGATACATTCAAAGTAAAAAAACGTGCTCTACTCGGCCTGAAAATGCATTTAAAGCAATAAAAACTCAAAATGAGTGTAGCGCCTAAACCAAAGGCCTTACGCACACATTTCAACATGTATTTAGTTCAGGTTGACCTCCTGAAGCCTAAATGAGCATTAATTTGACTACACAACTCATTCCTATGAAGGTACATTCAAAGTCACAAAACGTGCTCAACTAGGCCTGAAAGTGCATTTAAAGCAATAAAAATTCAAAATCAGTGTCACGCCTAAACCAAAGGACTTATGCACACATTTCAACATGTATTTAGTTCAGGTTGACATTCTGAAGCCTAAATGAGCATTAATTTGACTACACAACTTATTCCTAAGAAGATACATTCAAAGTAAAAAAACGGCTCAACTCGGACTGAAAGTGCATTTAAAGCAATAAAAACTGAAAATGAGTGTCACGCCTAAACCAAAGGACTTATGCACACATTTCAACATGTATTTAGTTCAGGTTGACCTCCTGAAGCCTAAATGAGCATTAATTTGACTACACAACTCATTCCTATGAAGGTACATTCAAAGTCACAAAACGTGCTCAACTAGGCCTGAAAGTGCATTTAAAGCAATAAAAACTCAAAATGAGTGTCACGCCTAAACCAAAGGACTTATGCACACATTTCAACATGTATTTAGTTCAGGTTGACCTCCTGAAGCCTAAATCACCATTAATTTGACTACACAACTTAATCCTATGAAGACACATTCAAAGTAAAAAAACGGGCTCAACTCGGACTGAAAGTGCATTTAAAGCAATAAAAACTGAAAATGAGTGTCACGCCTAAACCAAAGGACTTATGCACACATTTCAACATGTATTTAGTTCAGGTTGACCTCCTGAAGCCTAAATCACCATTAATTTGACTACACAACTTATTCCTATGAAGATACATTCAGAGTAAAAAAACGGGCTCAACTCGGACCGAAAGTGCATTTAAAGCAATAAAAACTGAAAATGAGTGTCACGCCTAAACCAAAGGACTTATGCACACATTTCAACATGTTTTTAGTTCAGGTTGACATCCTGAAGCCTAAATCACCATTAATTTGACTACACAACTTATTCCTATGAAGATACATTCAAAGTAAAAAAACGGGCTCAACTCGGACTGAAAGTGCATTTAAAGCAATAAAAACTGAAAATGAGTGTCACGCCTAAACCAAAGGACTTATGCACACATTTTAACATGTATTTAGTTCAGGTTGACCTCCTGAAGCCTAAATGAGCATTAATTTGACTACACAACTTATTCCTATGAAGGAACATTCAAAGTAAAAAAACGGGCTCAACTCGGACTGAAAGTGCATTTAAAGCAATAAAAACTGAAAATGAGTGTCACGCCTAAACCAAAGGACTTATGCACACATTTCAACATGTATTTAGTTCAGGTTGACCTCCTGAAGCCTAAATGAGCATTTATTTGACTGCACAACTCATTCCTATGAAGGTACATTCAAAGTCACAAAACGTGCTCAACTAGGCCTGAAAGTGCATTTAAAGCAATAAAAACTGAAAATGAGTGTCACGCCTAAACCAAAGGACTTATGCACACATTTCAACATGTATTTAGTTCAGGTTGACCTCCTGAAGCCTAAATCACCATTAATTTGACTACACAACTTAATCCTATGAAGATACATTCAAAGTCACAAAACGTGCTCAACTAGGCCTGAAAGTGCATTTAAAGCAATACAAACTCAAAATGAGTGTCACGCCTAAACCAAAGGACTTATGCACACATTTCAACATGTATTTAGTTCAGGTTGACCTCCTGAAGCCTAAATCACCATTAATTTGACTACACAACTTAATCCTATGAAGATACATTCAAAGTAAAAAAACGGGCTCAACTCGGACTGAAAGTGCATTTAAAGCAATAAAAACTGAAAATGAGTGTCACGCCTAAACCAAAGGACTTATGCACACATTTCAACATGTATTTAGTTCAGGTTGACATTCTGAAACCTAAATGAGCATTAATTTGATCACACAACTCATTCCTATGAAGATACACTCAAACTCAGAAACGTGCTCTACTCGGACTGAAAGTGCATTTAAAGCAATAAAAACTGAAAATGAGTGTCACGCCTAAACCAAAGGACTTATGCACACATTTCAACATGTATTTAGTTCAGGTTGACCTCCTGAAGCCTAAATGAGCATTAATTTGACTACACAACTTATTCCTATGAAGGAACATTCAAAGTAAAAAAACGGGCTCAACTCGGACTGAAAGTGCATTTAAAGCAATAAAAACTGAAAATGAGTGTCACGCCTAAACCAAAGGACTTATGCACACATTTCAACATGTATTTAGTTCAGGTTGACCTCCTCAAGCCTAAATGAGCATTTATTTGACTGCACAACTCATTCCTATGAAGGTACATTCAAAGTCACAAAACGTGCTCAACTAGGCCTGAAAGTGCATTTAAAGCAATAAAAACTCAAAAGGAGTGTCACGCCTAAACCAAAGGACTTATGCACACATTTCAACATGTATTTAGTTCAGGTTGACCTCCTGAAGCCTAAATCACCATTAATTTGACTACACAACTTATTCCTATGAAGATACATTCAGAGTAAAAAAACGGGCTCAACTCGGACTGAAAGTGCATTTAAAGCAATAAAAACTGAAAATGAGTGTCACGCCTAAACCAAAGGACTTATGCACACATTTCAACATGTATTTAGTTCAGGTTGACATCCTGAAGCCTAAATCACCATTAATTTGACTACACAACTTATTCCTATGAAGATACATTCAAAGTAAAAAAACGGGCTCAACTCGGACTGAAAGTGCATTTAAAGCAATAAAAACTGAAAATGAGTGTCACGCCTAAACCAAAGGACTTATGCACACATTTCAACATGTATTTAGTTCAGGTGACATCCTGAAGCCTAAATGAGCATTAATTTGACTACACAACTTATTCCTATGAAGATACATTCAAAGTAAAAAAACGTGCTCTACTCGGCCTGAAAATGCATTTAAAGCAATAAAAACTCAAAATGAGTGTCGCGCCTAAACCAAAGGCCTTACGCACACATTTCAACATGTATTTAGTTCAGGTTGACCTCCTGAAGCCTAAATGAGCATTAATTTGACTACACAACTCATTCCTATGAAGGTACATTCAAAGTCACAAAACGTGCTCAACTAGGCCTGAAAGTGCATTTAAAGCAATAAAAATTCAAAATCAGTGTCACGCCTAAACCAAAGGACTTATGCACACATTTCAACATGTATTTAGTTCAGGTTGACATTCTGAAGCCTAAATGAGCATTAATTTGACTACACAACTTATTCCTAAGAAGATACATTCAAAGTAAAAAAACGGCTCAACTCGGACTGAAAGTGCATTTAAAGCAATAAAAACTGAAAATGAGTGTCACGCCTAAACCAAAGGACTTATGCACACATTTCAACATGTATTTAGTTCAGGTTGACCTCCTGAAGCCTAAATCACCATTAATTTGACTACACAACTTATTCCTATGAAGATACATTCAGAGTAAAAAAACGGGCTCAACTCGGACCGAAAGTGCATTTAAAGCAATAAAAACTGAAAATGAGTGTCACGCCTAAACCAAAGGACTTATGCACACATTTCAACATGTTTTTAGTTCAGGTTGACATCCTGAAGCCTAAATCACCATTAATTTGACTACACAACTTATTCCTATGAAGATACATTCAAAGTAAAAAAACGGGCTCAACTCGGACTGAAAGTGCATTTAAAGCAATAAAAACTGAAAATGAGTGTCACGCCTAAACCAAAGGACTTATGCACACATTTTAACATGTATTTAGTTCAGGTTGACCTCCTGAAGCCTAAATGAGCATTAATTTGACTACACAACTTATTCCTATGAAGGAACATTCAAAGTAAAAAAACGGGCTCAACTCGGACTGAAAGTGCATTTAAAGCAATAAAAACTGAAAATGAGTGTCACGCCTAAACCAAAGGACTTATGCACACATTTCAACATGTATTTAGTTCAGGTTGACCTCCTGAAGCCTAAATGAGCATTTATTTGACTGCACAACTCATTCCTATGAAGGTACATTCAAAGTCACAAAACGTGCTCAACTAGGCCTGAAAGTGCATTTAAAGCAATAAAAACTGAAAATGAGTGTCACGCCTAAACCAAAGGACTTATGCACACATTTCAACATGTATTTAGTTCAGGTTGACCTCCTGAAGCCTAAATCACCATTAATTTGACTACACAACTTAATCCTATGAAGATACATTCAAAGTCACAAAACGTGCTCAACTAGGCCTGAAAGTGCATTTAAAGCAATAAAAACTCAAAATGAGTGTCACGCCTAAACCAAAGGACTTATGCACACATTTCAACATGTATTTAGTTCAGGTTGACCTCCTGAAGCCTAAATCACCATTAATTTGACTACACAACTTAATCCTATGAAGATACATTCAAAGTAAAAAAACGGGCTCAACTCGGACTGAAAGTGCATTTAAAGCAATAAAATCTCAAAATGAGTTTCACGCCTAAATCAAAGGACTTATGCACACATTTTAACATGTATTTAGTTCAGGTTGACCTCCTGAAGCCTAAATCACCATTAATTTGACTACACAACTCATTCCTATGAAGATACATTCAAAGTCACAAAACGTGCTCAACTAGGCCTGAAAGTGCATTTAAAGCAATAAAAACTCAAAATGAGTGTCACGCCTAAACCAAAGGACTTATGCACACATTTCAACATGTATTTAGTTCAGGTTGACCTCCTGAAGCCTAAATCACCATTAATTTGACTACACAACTTAATCCTATGAAGACACATTCAAAGTAAAAAAACGGGCTCAACTCGGACTGAAAGTGCATTTAAAGCAATAAAAACTGAAAATGAGTGTCACGCCTAAACCAAAGGACTTATGCACACATTTCAACATGTATTTAGTTCAGGTTGACCTCCTGAAGCCTAAATGAGCATTAATTTGACTACACAACTTATTCCTATGAAGGAACATTCAAAGTAAAAAAACGGGCTCAACTCGGACTGAAAGTGCATTTAAAGCAATAAAAACTGAAAATGAGTGTCACGCCTAAACCAAAGGACTTATGCACACATTTCAACATGTATTTAGTTCAGGTTGACCTCCTGAAGCCTAAATGAGCATTTATTTGACTGCACAACTCATTCCTATGAAGGTACATTCAAAGTCACAAAACGTGCTCAACTAGGCCTGAAAGTGCATTTAAAGCAATAAAAACTCAAAAGGAGTGTTACGCCTAAACCAAAGGACTTATGCACACATTTCAACATGTATTTAGTTCAGGTTGACCTCCTGAAGCCTAAATCACCATTAATTTGACTACACAACTTATTCCTATGAAGATACATTCAGAGTAAAAAAACGGGCTCAACTCGGACTGAAAGTGCATTTAAAGCAATAAAAACTGAAAATGAGTGTCACGCCTAAACCAAAGGACTTATGCACACATTTCAACATGTATTTAGTTCAGGTTGACATCCTGAAGCCTAAATCACCATTAATTTGACTACACAACTTATTCCTATGAAGATACATTCAAAGTAAAAAAACGGGCTCAACTCGGACTGAAAGTGCATTTAAAGCAATAAAAACTGAAAATGAGTGTCACGCCTAAACCAAAGGACTTATGCACACATTTCAACATGTATTTAGTTCAGGTTGACATCCTGAAGCCTAAATGAGCATTAATTTGACTACACAACTTATTCCTATGAAGATACATTCAAAGTAAAAAAACGTGCTCTACTCGGCCTGAAAATGCATTTAAAGCAATAAAAACTCAAAATGAGTGTCGCGCCTAAACCAAAGGCCTTACGCACACATTTCAACATGCATTTAGTTCAGGTTGACCTCCTGAAGCCTAAATGAGCATTAATTTGACTACACAACTCATTCCTATGAAGGTACATTCAAAGTCACAAAACGTGCTCAACTAGGCCTGAAAGTGCATTTAAAGCAATAAAAATTCAAAATCAGTGTCACGCCTAAACCAAAGGACTTATGCACACATTTCAACATGTATTTAGTTCAGGTTGACATTCTGAAGCCTAAATGAGCATTAATTTGACTACACAACTTATTCCTAAGAAGATACATTCAAAGTAAAAAAACGGCTCAACTCGGACTGAAAGTGCATTTAAAGCAATAAAAACTGAAAATGAGTGTCACGCCTAAACCAAAGGACTTATGCACACATTTCAACATGTATTTAGTTCAGGTTGACCTCCTGAAGCCTAAATCACCATTAATTTGACTACACAACTTATTCCTATGAAGATACATTCAGAGTAAAAAAACGGGCTCAACTCGGACCGAAAGTGCATTTAAAGCAATAAAAACTGAAAATGAGTGTCACGCCTAAACCAAAGGACTTATGCACACATTTCAACATGTTTTTAGTTCAGGTTGACATCCTGAAGCCTAAATCACCATTAATTTGACTACACAACTTATTCCTATGAAGATACATTCAAAGTAAAAAAACGGGCTCAACTCGGACTGAAAGTGCATTTAAAGCAATAAAAACTGAAAATGAGTGTCACGCCTAAACCAAAGGACTTATGCACACATTTTAACATGTATTTAGTTCAGGTTGACCTCCTGAAGCCTAAATGAGCATTAATTTGACTACACAACTTATTCCTATGAAGGAACATTCAAAGTAAAAAAACGGGCTCAACTCGGACTGAAAGTGCATTTAAAGCAATAAAAACTGAAAATGAGTGTCACGCCTAAACCAAAGGACTTATGCACACATTTCAACATGTATTTAGTTCAGGTTGACCTCCTGAAGCCTAAATGAGCATTTATTTGACTGCACAACTCATTCCTATGAAGGTACATTCAAAGTCACAAAACGTGCTCAACTAGGCCTGAAAGTGCATTTAAAGCAATAAAAACTGAAAATGAGTGTCACGCCTAAACCAAAGGACTTATGCACACATTTCAACATGTATTTAGTTCAGGTTGACCTCCTGAAGCCTAAATCACCATTAATTTGACTACACAACTTAATCCTATGAAGATACATTCAAAGTCACAAAACGTGCTCAACTAGGCCTGAAAGTGCATTTAAAGCAATAAAAACTCAAAATGAGTGTCACGCCTAAACCAAAGGACTTATGCACACATTTCAACATGTATTTAGTTCAGGTTGACCTCCTGAAGCCTAAATCACCATTAATTTGACTACACAACTTAATCCTATGAAGATACATTCAAAGTAAAAAAACGGGCTCAACTCGGACTGAAAGTGCATTTAAAGCAATAAAATCTCAAAATGAGTTTCACGCCTAAATCAAAGGACTTATGCACACATTTTAACATGTATTTAGTTCAGGTTGACCTCCTGAAGCCTAAATCACCATTAATTTGACTACACAACTCATTCCTATGAAGATACATTCAAAGTCACAAAACGTGCTCAACTAGGCCTGAAAGTGCATTTAAAGCAATAAAAACTCAAAATGAGTGTCACGCCTAAACCAAAGGACTTATGCACACATTTCAACATGTATTTAGTTCAGGTTGACCTCCTGAAGCCTAAATCACCATTAATTTGACTACACAACTTAATCCTATGAAGACACATTCAAAGTAAAAAAACGGGCTCAACTCGGACTGAAAGTGCATTTAAAGCAATAAAAACTGAAAATGAGTGTCACGCCTAAACCAAAGGACTTATGCACACATTTCAACATGTATTTAGTTCAGGTTGACCTCCTGAAGCCTAAATGAGCATTAATTTGACTACACAACTTATTCCTATGAAGGAACATTCAAATTAAAAAAACGGGCTCAACTCGGACTGAAAGTGCATTTAAAGCAATAAAAACTGAAAATGAGTGTCACGCCTAAACCAAAGGACTTATGCACACATTTCAACATGTATTTAGTTCAGGTTGACCTCCTGAAGCCTAAATGAGCATTTATTTGACTGCACAACTCATTCCTATGAAGGTACATTCAAAGTCACAAAACGTGCTCAACTAGGCCTGAAAGTGCATTTAAAGCAATAAAAACTCAAAAGGAGTGTCACGCCTAAACCAAAGGACTTATGCACACATTTCAACATGTATTTAGTTCAGGTTGACCTCCTGAAGCCTAAATCACCATTAATTTGACTACACAACTTATTCCTATGAAGATACATTCAGAGTAAAAAAACGGGCTCAACTCGGACTGAAAGTGCATTTAAAGCAATAAAAACTGAAAATGAGTGTCACGCCTAAACCAAAGGACTTATGCACACATTTCAACATGTATTTAGTTCAGGTTGACATCCTGAAGCCTAAATCACCATTAATTTGACTACACAACTTATTCCTATGAAGATACATTCAAAGTAAAAAAACGGGCTCAACTCGGACTGAAAGTGCATTTAAAGCAATAAAAACTGAAAATGAGTGTCACGCCTAAACCAAAGGACTTATGCAAACATTTCAACATGTATTTAGTTCAGGTTGACATCCTGAAGCCTAAATGAGCATTAATTTGACTACACAACTTATTCCTATGAAGATACATTCAAAGTAAAAAAACGTGCTCTACTCGGCCTGAAAATGCATTTAAAGCAATAAAAACTCAAAATGAGTGTCGCGCCTAAACCAAAGGCCTTACGCACACATTTCAACATGCATTTAGTTCAGGTTGACCTCCTGAAGCCTAAATGAGCATTAATTTGACTACACAACTCATTCCTATGAAGGTACATTCAAAGTCACAAAACGTGCTCAACTAGGCCTGAAAGTGCATTTAAAGCAATAAAAATTCAAAATCAGTGTCACGCCTAAACCAAAGGACTTATGCACACATTTCAACATGTATTTAGTTCAGGTTGACATTCTGAAGCCTAAATGAGCATTAATTTGACTACACAACTTATTCCTAAGAAGATACATTCAAAGTAAAAAAACGGCTCAACTCGGACTGAAAGTGCATTTAAAGCAATAAAAACTGAAAATGAGTGTCACGCCTAAACCAAAGGACTTATGCACACATTTCAACATGTATTTAGTTCAGGTTGACCTCCTGAAGCCTAAATGAGCATTAATTTGACTACACAACTCATTCCTATGAAGGTACATTCAAAGTCACAAAACGTGCTCAACTAGGCCTGAAAGTGCATTTAAAGCAATAAAAACTCAAAATGAGTGTCACGCCTAAACCAAAGGACTTATGCACACATTTCAACATGTATTTAGTTCAGGTTGACCTCCTGAAGCCTAAATCACCATTAATTTGACTACACAACTTAATCCTATGAAGACACATTCAAAGTAGAAAAACGGGCTCAACTCGGACTGAAAGTGCATTTAAAGCAATAAAAACTGAAAATGAGTGTCACGCCTAAACCAAAGGACTTATGCACACATTTCAACATGTATTTAGTTCAGGTTGACCTCCTGAAGCCTAAATCACCATTAATTTGACTACACAACTCATTCCTATGAAGATACATTCAAAGTCACAAAACGTGCTCAACTAGGCCTGAAAGTGCATTTAAAGCAATAAAAACTCAAAATGAGTGTCACGCCTAAACCAAAGGACTTATGCACACATTTCAACATGTATTTAGTTCAGGTTGACCTCCTGAAGCCTAAATCACCATTAATTTGACTACACAACTTAATCCTATGAAGACACATTCAAAGTAAAAAAACGGGCTCAACTCGGACTGAAAGTGCATTTAAAGCAATAAAAACTGAAAATGAGTGTCACGCCTAAACCAAAGGACTTATGCACACATTTCAACATGTATTTAGTTCAGGTTGACCTCCTGAAGCCTAAATGAGCATTAATTTGACTACACAACTTATTCCTATGAAGGAACATTCAAAGTAAAAAAACGGGCTCAACTCGGACTGAAAGTGCATTTAAAGCAATAAAAACTGAAAATGAGTGTCACGCCTAAACCAAAGGACTTATGCACACATTTCAACATGTATTTAGTTCAGGTTGACCTCCTGAAGCCTAAATGAGCATTTATTTGACTGCACAACTCATTCCTATGAAGGTACATTCAAAGTCACAAAACGTGCTCAACTAGGCCTGAAAGTGCATTTAAAGCAATAAAAACTCAAAAGGAGTGTCACGCCTAAACCAAAGGACTTATGCACACATTTCAACATGTATTTAGTTCAGGTTGACCTCCTGAAGCCTAAATCACCATTAATTTGACTACACAACTTATTCCTATGAAGATACATTCAGAGTAAAAAAACGGGCTCAACTCGGACTGAAAGTGCATTTAAAGCAATAAAAACTGAAAATGAGTGTCACGCCTAAACCAAAGGACTTATGCACACATTTCAACATGTATTTAGTTCAGGTTGACATCCTGAAGCCTAAATCACCATTAATTTGACTACACAACTTATTCCTATGAAGATACATTCAAAGTAAAAAAACGGGCTCAACTCGGACTGAAAGTGCATTTAAAGCAATAAAAACTGAAAATGAGTGTCACGCCTAAACCAAAGGACTTATGCACACATTTCAACATGTATTTAGTTCAGGTTGACATCCTGAAGCCTAAATGAGCATTAATTTGACTACACAACTTATTCCTATGAAGATACATTCAAAGTAAAAAAACGTGCTCTACTCGGCCTGAAAATGCATTTAAAGCAATAAAAACTCAAAATGAGTGTCGCGCCTAAACCAAAGGCCTTACGCACACATTTCAACATGCATTTAGTTCAGGTTGACCTCCTGAAGCCTAAATGAGCATTAATTTGACTACACAACTCATTCCTATGAAGGTACATTCAAAGTCACAAAACGTGCTCAACTAGGCCTGAAAGTGCATTTAAAGCAATAAAAATTCAAAATCAGTGTCACGCCTAAACCAAAGGACTTATGCACACATTTCAACATGTATTTAGTTCAGGTTGACATTCTGAAGCCTAAATGAGCATTAATTTGACTACACAACTTATTCCTAAGAAGATACATTCAAAGTAAAAAAACGGCTCAACTCGGACTGAAAGTGCATTTAAAGCAATAAAAACTGAAAATGAGTGTCACGCCTAAACCAAAGGACTTATGCACACATTTCAACATGTATTTAGTTCAGGTTGACCTCCTGAAGCCTAAATGAGCATTAATTTGACTACACAACTCATTCCTATGAAGGTACATTCAAAGTCACAAAACGTGCTCAACTAGGCCTGAAAGTGCATTTAAAGCAATAAAAACTCAAAATGAGTGTCACGCCTAAACCAAAGGACTTATGCACACATTTCAACATGTATTTAGTTCAGGTTGACCTCCTGAAGCCTAAATCACCATTAATTTGACTACACAACTTAATCCTATGAAGACACATTCAAAGTAGAAAAACGGGCTCAACTCGGACTGAAAGTGCATTTAAAGCAATAAAAACTGAAAATGAGTGTCACGCCTAAACCAAAGGACTTATGCACACATTTCAACATGTATTTAGTTCAGGTTGACCTCCTGAAGCCTAAATCACCATTAATTTGACTACACAACTTATTCCTATGAAGATACATTCAGAGTAACAAAACGGGCTCAACTCGGACCGAAAGTGCATTTAAAGCAATAAAAACTGAAAATGAGTGTCACGCCTAAACCAAAGGACTTATGCACACATTTCAACATGTATTTAGTTCAGGTTGACGTCCTGAAGCCTAAATGAGCATTAATTTGACTACACAACTTATTCCTATGAAGATACATTCAAAGTAAAAAAACGTGCTCTACTCGGCCTGAAAATGCATTTAAAGCAATAAAAACTCAAAATGAGTGTCGCGCCTAAACCAAAGGCCTTATGCACACATTTCAACATGTATTTAGTTCAGGTTGACCTCCTGAAGCCTAAATCATCATTAATTTGACTACACAACTCATTCCTATGAAGGAACATTCAAAGTAAAAAAACGGGCTCAACTCGGACTGAAAGTGCATTTAAAGCAATAAAAACTGAAAATGAGTGTCACGCCTAAACCAAAGGACTTATGCACACATTTCAACATGTATTTAGTTCAGGTTGACCTCCTGAAGCCTAAATGAGCATTAATTTGACTACACAACTCATTCCTATGAAGGTACATTCAAAGTCACAAAACGTGCTCAACTAGGCCTGAAAGTGCATTTAAAGCAATAAAAACTCAAAATGAGTGTCACGCCTAAACCAAAGGACTTATGCACACATTTCAACATGTATTTAGTTCAGGTTGACATGCTGAAGCCTAAATGAGCATTAATTTGACTACACAACTTATTCCTATGAAGATACATTCAAAGTAAAATAACGGCTCAACTCGGACTGAAAGTGCATTTAAAGCAATAAAAACTCAAAATGAGTGTCACGCCTAAACCAAAGGACTTATGCACACATTTCAACATGTATTTAGTTCAGGTTGACCTCCTGAAGCCTAAATGAGCATTAATTTGACTACACAACTCATTCCTATGAAGGTACATTCAAAGTCACAAAACGTGCTCAACTAGGCCTGAAAGTGCATTTAAAGCAATAAAAACTCAAAATGAGTGTCACGCCTAAACCAAAGGACTTATGCACACATTTCAACATGTATTTAGTTCAGGTTGACCTCCTGAAGCTTAAATCACCATTAATTTGACTACACAACTTAATCCTATGAAGATACATTCAAAGTAAAAAAACGGGCTCAACTCGGACTGAAAGTGCATTTAAAGCAATAAAAACTGAAAATGAGTGTCACGCCTAAACCAAAGGCCTTGTGCACACATTTCAACATGTATTTAGTTCAGGTTGACCTCCTGAAGCCTAAATCACCATTAATTTGACTACACAACTTATTCCTATGAAGATACATTCAAAGTAAAAAAAACGGGCTCAACTCGGACTGAAAGTGCATTTAAAGCAATAAAAACTGAAAATGAGTGTCACGCCTAAACCAAAGGACTTATGCACACATTTCAACATGTATTTAGTTCAGGTTGACGTCCTGAAGCCTAAATCACCATTAATTTGACTACACAACTTAATCCTATGAAGATACATTCAAAGTAAAAAAACGGGCTCAACTCGGACTGAAAGTGCATTTAAAGCAATAAAAACTGAAAATGAGTGTCACGCCTAAACCAAAGGACTTATGCACACATTTCAACATGTATTTAGTTCAGGTTGACCTCCTGAAGCCTAAATGAGTATAATTTGACTACACAACTCATTCCTATGAAGGTACATTAAAAGTCACAAAACGTGCTCAACTAGGCCTGAAAGTGCATTTAAAGCAATAAAAACTCAAAATGAGTGTCACGCCTAAACCAAAGGACTTATGCACACATTTCAACATGTATTTAGTTCAGGTTGACATTCTGAAACCTAAATGAGCATTAATTTGATCACACAACTCATTCCTATGAAGATACACTCAAACTCAGAAACTTGCTCTACTCGGCCTGAAAATGCATTTAAAGCAATAAAAACTCAAAATGAGTGTCACGCCTAAACCAAAGGACTTATGCACACATTTCAACATGTATTTAGTTCAGGTTGACCTCCTGAAGCCTAAATGAGCATTAATTTGACTACACAACTCATTCCTATGAAGATACATTCAAAGTAAAAAAACGTGCTCTACTCGGCCTGAAAATGCATTCAAAGCAATAAAAACTCAAATTGAGTGTCACGCCTAAACTAAAGGACTTATACACACATTTCAACATGTATTTAGTTCAGGTTGACATTCTGAAGCCTAAATGAGCATTATTTTGTCTATACAACTCATTCCTATGAAGGTACATTCAAAGTCACAAAACGTGCTCAACTAGGCCTGAAAGTGCATTTAAAGCAATAAAATCTCAAAATGAGTTTCACGCCTAAATCAAAGGACTTATGCACACATTTTAACATGTATTTAGTTTAGGTTGACCTCCTGAAGCCTAAATGAGCATTAATTTGATCACACAACTCATTCCCATGAAGATACATTCAAAGTCAGTAAGTGCCCTGCTCTGTCTGAAAATGCATTTGAATCAATAAAAACTAAAATTGAGTGTCATGCCTAAACCAAAGGACGTCTGCACACATTTCAACGTCTAAAGTGTTGTTTCCGATGCCTGCTAGTGTATGTGTGCGTGCGTGTGTGAGAGTGTGTAAGTGTGTGCGTGTGTTTGTGTGTGTTTGTGTGGGTGCGTGCGTGTGTGTGTTGTGCGCACCCCCCCCCCCAAAAAAAGTACTGTATTCGGATAAAAATGACGAATTACTCAGAGGTTTTAACTTTTGCTTGCACTTGATTTGTTCTGACACCGACGACGTCCACCAATGACAGCCCGAGTGGATCTAGCCCACGTGGTGTGAGAGCAGGGGGAGGTGAAAAGATGCAAAGCCTAGGTGATTGGCTGTGCATCTTTCAGTCTTCCACGTGGGTTAGTCTTTGATCTTCAATCAGTGTCCAAATGTTGTTTACATGCGTAGCATGTGCGGATGTGTGTGCCTCTCATGAGTTTGTGTGTGTGTTTGCGCGCGCGTGATCGTGTGCCCATACATGTGTGAGTGTTTCTTTGATCTAAATCATCGTTGGTGTGTTGTTTACGATACGTGCTCGTCTGTGCGTACGTTTGTGTGAGTGTGTGTGCGTGCGTTTGTGTGTGTGCTTGCTGCGTGCTGGCGCGCTCGGAAGCGTGTGTGTCACAGAGAAAGAGAGGGAGCGGGATCGCTGGCCTGTATGTACTCTATGTGAAACACCAGGACATTTGTAATTTCGTCCCTTTCACATTTTTTGGCTTTTTAAAAAATAAAACTTATTTTCATCAATGGTTCATAATGAGTGTCACGCCTAGACCAAATGACTTATGCACACATTTCAACATTTATTTAGTTCAGGTTGACCTCCTGAAGCCTAAATGAGCATTAATTTGACTACACAACTTAATCCTATGAAGATACATTCAAAGTCACAAAACGTGCTCAACTAGGCCTGAAAGTGCATTTAAAGCAATAAAAACTCAAAATGAGTGTCACGCATAAACCAAAGGACTTATGCACACATTTCAACATGTATTTAGTTCAGGTTGACCTCCTGAAGCCTAAATCACCATTAATTTTACTACACAACTTATTCCTATGAAGATACATTCAAAGTAAAAAAACGGGCTCAACTCGGACTGAAAGTGCATTTAAAGCAATAAAAACTGAAAATGAGTGTCACGCCTAAACCAAAGGACTTATGCACACATTTCAACATGTATTTAGTTCAGGTTGACGTCCTGAAGCCTAAATGAGCATTAATTTGACTACACAACTTATTCCTATGAAGATACATTCAAAGTAAAAAAACGTGCTCTACTCTGCCTGAAAATGCATTTAAAGCAATAAAAACTCAAAATGAGTGTCGCGCCTAAACCAAAGGCCTTATGCACACATTTCAACATGTATTTAGTTCAGGTTGACCTCCTGAAGCCTAAATCATCATTAATTTGACTACACAACTCATTCCTATGAAGGAACATTCAAAGTAAAAAAACGGGCTCAACTCGGACTGAAAGTGCATTTAAAGCAATAAAAACTGAAAATGAGTGTCACGCCTAAACCAAAGGACTTATGCACACATTTCAACATGTATTTAGTTCAGGTTGACCTCCTGAAGCCTAAATGAGCATTAATTTGACTACACAACTCATTCCTATGAAGGTACATTCAAAGTCACAAAACGTGCTCAACTAGGCCTGAAAGTGCATTTAAAGCAATAAAAACTCAAAATGAGTGTCACGCCTAAACCAAAGGACTTATGCACACATTTCAACATGTATTTAGTTCAGGTTGACATGCTGAAGCCTAAATGAGCATTAATTTGACTACACAACTTATTCCTATGAAGATACATTCAAAGTAAAAAAACGGCTCAACTCGGACTGAAAGTGCATTTAAAGCAATAAAAACTGAAATTGAGTGTCACGCCTAAACCAAAGGACTTATGCACACATTTCAACATGTATTTAGTTCAGGTTGACCTCCTGAAGCCTAAATGAGCATTAATTTGACTACACAACTCATTCCTATGAAGGTACATTCAAAGTCACAAAACGTGCTCAACTAGGCCTGAAAGTGCATTTAAAGCAATAAAAACTCAAAATGAGTGTCACGCCTAAACCAAAGGACTTATGCACACATTTCAACATGTATTTAGTTCAGGTTGACCTCCTGAAGCTTAAATCACCATTAATTTGACTACACAACTTAATCCTATGAAGATACATTCAAAGTAAAAAAACGGGCTCAACTCGGACTGAAAGTGCATTTAAAGCAATAAAAACTGAAAATGAGTGTCACGCCTAAACCAAAGGCCTTATGCACACATTTCAACATGTATTTAGTTCAGGTTGACCTCCTGAAGCCTAAATCACCATTAATTTGACTACACAACTTATTCCTATGAAGATACATTCAAAGTAAAAAAAACGGGCTCAACTCGGACTGAAAGTGCATTTAAAGCAATAAAAACTGAAAATGAGTGTCACGCCTAAACCAAAGGACTTATGCACACATTTCAACATGTATTTAGTTCAGGTTGACGTCCTGAAGCCTAAATGAGCATTAATTTGACTACACAACTTATTCCTATGAAGATACATTCAAAGTAAAAAAACGTGCTCTACTCGGCCTGAAAATGCATTTAAAGCAATAAAAACTCAAAATGAGTGTCGCACCTAAACCAAAGGCCTTATGCACACATTTCAACATGTATTTAGTTCAGGTTGACCTCCTGAAGCCTAAATCATCATTAATTTGACTACACAACTCATTCCTATGAAGGAACATTCAAAGTAAAAAAACGGGCTCAACTCGGACTGAAAGTGCATTTAAAGCAATAAAAACTGAAAATGAGTGTCACGCCTAAACCAAAGGACTTATGCACACATTTCAACATGTATTTAGTTCAGGTTGACCTCCTGAAGCCTAAATGAGCATTAATTTGACTACACAACTCATTCCTATGAAGGTACATTCAAAGTCACAAAACGTGCTCAACTAGGCCTGAAAGTGCATTTAAAGCAATAAAAACTCAAAATGAGTGTCACGCCTAAACCAAAGGACTTATGCACACATTTCAACATGTATTTAGTTCAGGTTGACATGCTGAAGCCTAAATGAGCATTAATTTGACTACACAACTTATTCCTATGAAGATACATTCAAAGTAAAATAACGGCTCAACTCGGACTGAAAGTGCATTTAAAGCAATAAAAACTCAAAATGAGTGTCACGCCTAAACCAAAGGACTTATGCACACATTTCAACATGTATTTAGTTCAGGTTGACCTCCTGAAGCCTAAATGAGCATTAATTTGACTACACAACTCATTCCTATGAAGGTACATTCAAAGTCACAAAACGTGCTCAACTAGGCCTGAAAGTGCATTTAAAGCAATAAAAACTCAAAATGAGTGTCACGCCTAAACCAAAGGACTTATGCACACATTTCAACATGTATTTAGTTCAGGTTGACCTCCTGAAGCTTAAATCACCATTAATTTGACTACACAACTTAATCCTATGAAGATACATTCAAAGTAAAAAAACGGGCTCAACTCGGACTGAAAGTGCATTTAAAGCAATAAAAACTGAAAATGAGTGTCACGCCTAAACCAAAGGCCTTATGCACACATTTCAACATGTATTTAGTTCAGGTTGACCTCCTGAAGCCTAAATCACCATTAATTTGACTACACAACTTATTCCTATGAAGGTACATTCAAAGTCACAAAACGTGCTCAACTAGGCCTGAAAGTGCATTTAAAGCAATAAAAACTCAAAATGAGTGTCACGCCTAAACCAAAGGACTTATGCACACATTTCAACATGTATTTAGTTCAGGTTGACATGCTGAAGCCTAAATGAGCATTAATTTGACTACACAACTTATTCCTATGAAGATACATTCAAAGTAAAAAAACGGCTCAACTCGGACTGAAAGTGCATTTAAAGCAATAAAAACTGAAATTGAGTGTCACGCCTAAACCAAAGGACTTATGCACACATTTCAACATGTATTTAGTTCAGGTTGACCTCCTGAAGCCTAAATGAGCATTAATTTGACTACACAACTCATTCCTATGAAGGTACATTCAAAGTCACAAAACGTGCTCAACTAGGCCTGAAAGTGCATTTAAAGCAATAAAAACTCAAAATGAGTGTCACGCCTAAACCAAAGGACTTATGCACACATTTCAACATGTATTTAGTTCAGGTTGACATGCTGAAGCCTAAATGAGCATTAATTTGACTACACAACTTATTCCTATGAAGATACATTCAAAGTAAAAAAACGGCTCAACTCGGACTGAAAGTGCATTTAAAGCAATAAAAACTGAAATTGAGTGTCACGCCTAAACCAAAGGACTTATGCACACATTTCAACATGTATTTAGTTCAGGTTGACCTCCTGAAGCCTAAATGAGCATTAATTTGACTACACAACTCATTCCTATGAAGGTACATTCAAAGTCACAAAACGTGCTCAACTAGGCCTGAAAGTGCATTTAAAGCAATAAAAACTCAAAATGAGTGTCACGCCTAAACCAAAGGACTTATGCACACATTTCAACAGGTATTTAGTTCAGGTTGACCTCCTGAAGCTTAAATCACCATTAATTTGACTACACAACTTAATCCTATGAAGATACATTCAAAGTAAAAAAACGGGCTCAACTCGGACTGAAAGTGCATTTAAAGCAATAAAAACTGAAAATGAGTGTCACGCCTAAACCAAAGGCCTTATGCACACATTTCAACATGTATTTAGTTCAGGTTGACCTCCTGAAGCCTAAATCACCATTAATTTGACTACACAACTTATTCCTATGAAGATACATTCAAAGTAAAAAAAACGGGCTCAACTCGGACTGAAAGTGCATTTAAAGCAATAAAAACTGAAAATGAGTGTCACGCCTAAACCAAAGGACTTATGCACACATTTCAACATGTATTTAGTTCAGGTTGACGTCCTGAAGCCTAAATGAGCATTAATTTGACTACACAACTTATTCCTATGAAGATACATTCAAAGTAAAAAAACGTGCTCTACTCGGCCTGAAAATGCATTTAAGCAATAAAAACTCAAAATGAGTGTCGCGCCTAAACCAAAGGCCTTATGCACACATTTCAACATGTATTTAGTTCAGGTTGACCTCCTGAAGCCTAAATCATCATTAATTTGACTACACAACTCATTCCTATGAAGGAACATTCAAAGTAAAAAAACGGGCTCAACTCGGACTGAAAGTGCATTTAAAGCAATAAAAACTGAAAATGAGTGTCACGCCTAAACCAAAGGACTTATGCACACATTTCAACATGTATTTAGTTCAGGTTGACCTCCTGAAGCCTAAATGAGCATTAATTTGACTACACAACTCATTCCTATGAAGGTACATTCAAAGTCACAAAACGTGCTCAACTAGGCCTGAAAGTGCATTTAAAGCAATAAAAACTCAAAATGAGTGTCACGCCTAAACCAAAGGACTTATGCACACATTTCAACATGTATTTAGTTCAGGTTGACATGCTGAAGCCTAAATGAGCATTAATTTGACTACACAACTTATTCCTATGAAGATACATTCAAAGTAAAATAACGGCTCAACTCGGACTGAAAGTGCATTTAAAGCAATAAAAACTCAAAATGAGTGTCACGCCTAAACCAAAGGACTTATGCACACATTTCAACATGTATTTAGTTCAGGTTGACCTCCTGAAGCCTAAATGAGCATTAATTTGACTACACAACTCATTCCTATGAAGGTACATTCAAAGTCACAAAACGTGCTCAACTAGGCCTGAAAGTGCATTTAAAGCAATAAAAACTCAAAATGAGTGTCACGCCTAAACCAAAGGACTTATGCACACATTTCAACATGTATTTAGTTCAGGTTGACCTCCTGAAGCTTAAATCACCATTAATTTGACTACACAACTTAATCCTATGAAGATACATTCAAAGTAAAAAAACGGGCTCAACTCGGACTGAAAGTGCATTTAAAGCAATAAAAACTGAAAATGAGTGTCACGCCTAAACCAAAGGCCTTATGCACACATTTCAACATGTATTTAGTTCAGGTTGACCTCCTGAAGCCTAAATCACCATTAATTTGACTACACAACTTATTCCTATGAAGATACATTCAAAGTAAAAAAAACGGGCTCAACTCGGACTGAAAGTGCATTTAAAGCAATAAAAACTGAAAATGAGTGTCACGCCTAAACCAAAGGACTTATGCACACATTTCAACATGTATTTAGTTCAGGTTGACGTCCTGAAGCCTAAATGAGCATTAATTTGACTACACAACTTATTCCTATGAAGATACATTCAAAGTAAAAAAACGTGCTCTACTCGGCCTGAAAATGCATTTAAAGCAATAAAAACTCAAAATGAGTGTCGCGCCTAAACCAAAGGCCTTATGCACACATTTCAACATGTATTTAGTTCAGGTTGACCTCCTGAAGCCTAAATCATCATTAATTTGACTACACAACTCATTCCTATGAAGGAACATTCAAAGTAAAAAAACGGGCTCAACTCGGACTGAAAGTGCATTAAAGCAATAAAAACTGAAAATGAGTGTCACGCCTAAACCAAAGGACTTATGCACACATTTCAACATGTATTTAGTTCAGGTTGACCTCCTGAAGCCTAAATGAGCATTAATTTGACTACACAACTCATTCCTATGAAGGTACATTCAAAGTCACAAAACGTGCTCAACTAGGCCTGAAAGTGCATTTAAAGCAATAAAAACTCAAAATGAGTGTCACGCCTAAACCAAAGGACTTATGCACACATTTCAACATGTATTTAGTTCAGGTTGACATGCTGAAGCCTAAATGAGCATTAATTTGACTACACAACTTATTCCTATGAAGACACATTCAAAGTAAAAAAACGGCTCAACTCGGACTGAAAGTGCATTTAAAGCAATAAAAACTGAAATTGAGTGTCACGCCTAAACCAAAGGACTTATGCACACATTTCAACATGTATTTAGTTCAGGTTGACCTCCTGAAGCCTAAATGAGCATTAATTTGACTACACAACTCATTCCTATGAAGGTACATTCAAAGTCACAAAACGTGCTCAACTAGGCCTGAAAGTGCATTTAAAGCAATAAAAACTCAAAATGAGTGTCACGCCTAAACCAAAGGACTTATGCACACATTTCAACATGTATTTAGTTCAGGTTGACCTCCTGAAGCTTAAATCACCATTAATTTGACTACACAACTTATTCCTAAGAAGATACATTCAAAGTAAAAAAACGGCTCAACTCGGACTGAAAGTGCATTTAAAGCAATAAAAACTGAAAATGAGTGTCACGCCTAAACCAAAGGACTTATGCACACATTTCAACATGTATTTAGTTCAGGTTGACATGCTGAAGCCTAAATGAGCATTAATTTGACTACACAACTTATTCCTATGAAGATACATTCAAAGTAAAAAAACGGCTCAACTCGGACTGAAAGTGCATTTAAAGCAATAAAAACTGAAATTGAGTGTCACGCCTAAACCAAAGGACTTATGCACACATTTCAACATGTATTTAGTTCAGGTTGACCTCCTGAAGCCTAAATGAGCATTAATTTGACTACACAACTCATTCCTATGAAGGTACATTCAAAGTCACAAAACGTGCTCAACTAGGCCTGAAAGTGCATTTAAAGCAATAAAAACTCAAAATGAGTGTCACGCCTAAACCAAAGGACTTATGCACACATTTCAACATGTATTTAGTTCAGGTTGACCTCCTGAAGCTTAAATCACCATTAATTTGACTACACAACTTATTCCTAAGAAGATACATTCAAAGTAAAAAAACGGCTCAACTCGGACTGAAAGTGCATTTAAAGCAATAAAAACTGAAAATGAGTGTCACGCCTAAACCAAAGGACTTATGCACACATTTCAACATGTATTTAGTTCAGGTTGACCTCCTGAAGCCTAAATGAGCATTAATTTGACTACACAACTCATTCCTATGAAGGTACATTCAAAGTCACAAAACGTGCTCAACTAGGCCTGAAAGTGCATTTAAAGCAATAAAAACTCAAAATGAGTGTCACGCCTAAACCAAAGGACTTATGCACACATTTCAACATGTATTTAGTTCAGGTTGACCTCCTGAAGCCTAAATCACCATTAATTTGACTACACAACTTAATCCTATGAAGACACATTCAAAGTAAAAAAACGGGCTCAACTCGGACTGAAAGTGCATTTAAAGCAATAAAAACTGAAAATGAGTGTCACGCCTAAACCAAAGGACTTATGCACACATTTCAACATGTATTTAGTTCAGGTTGACCTCCTGAAGCCTAAATGAGCATTAATTTGACTACACAACTTATTCCTATGAAGGAACATTCAAAGTAAAAAAACGGGCTCAACTCGGACTGAAAGTGCATTTAAAGCAATAAAAACTGAAAATGAGTGTCACGCCTAAACCAAAGGACTTATGCACACATTTTAACATGTATTTAGTTCAGGTTGACCTCCTGAAGCCTAAATCACCATTAATTTGACTACACAACTTAATCCTATGAAGATACATTCAAAGTCACAAAACGTGCTCAACTAGGCCTGAAAGTGCATTTAAAGCAATAAAAACTCAAAATGAGTGTCACGCCTAAACCAAAGGACTTATGCACACATTTCAACATGTATTTAGTTCAGGTTGACCTCCTGAAGCCTAAATCACCATTAATTTGACTACACAACTTAATCCTATGAAGATACATTCAAACTAAAAAAACGGGCTCAACTCGGACTGAAAGTGCATTTAAAGCAATAAAAACTGAAAATGAGTGTCACGCCTAAAACAAAGGACTTATGCACACATTTCAACATGTATTTAGTTCAGGTTGACCTCCTGAAGCCTAAATGAGCATTAATTTGACTACACAACTCATTCCTATGAAGGTACATTCAAAGTCACAAAACGTGCTCAACTAGGCCTGAAAGTGCATTTAAAGCAATAAAAATTCAAAATCAGTGTCACGCCTAAACCAAAGGACTTATGCACACATTTCAACATGTATTTAGTTCAGGTTGACATTCTGAAGCCTAAATGAGCATTAATATGACTACACAACTTATTCCTAAGAAGATACATTCAAAGTAAAAAAACGGCTCAACTCGGACTGAAAGTGCATTTAAAGCAATAAAAACTGAAAATGAGTGTCACGCCTAAACCAAAGGACTTATGCACACATTTCAACATGTATTTAGTTCAGGTTGACCTCCTGAAGCCTAAATGAGCATTAATTTGACTACACAACTCATTCCTATGAAGGTACATTCAAAGTCACAAAACGTGCTCAACTAGGCCTGAAAGTGCATTTAAAGCAATAAAAACTCAAAATGAGTGTCACGCCTAAACCAAAGGACTTATGCACACATTTCAACATGTATTTAGTTCAGGTTGACCTCCTGAAGCCTAAATCACCATTAATTTGACTACACAACTTAATCCTATGAAGATACATTCAAACTAAAAAAACGGGCTCAACTCGGACTGAAAGTGCATTTAAAGCAATAAAAACTGAAAATGAGTGTCACGCCTAAAACAAAGGACTTATGCACACATTTCAACATGTATTTAGTTCAGGTTGACCTCCTGAAGCCTAAATGAGCATTAATTTGACTACACAACTCATTCCTATGAAGGTACATTCAAAGTCACAAAACGTGCTCAACTAGGCCTGAAAGTGCATTTAAAGCAATAAAAACTCAAAATGAGTGTCACGCCTAAACCAAAGGACTTATGCACACATTTCAACATGTATTTAGTTCAGGTTGACATGCTGAAGCCTAAATGAGCATTAATTTGACTACACAACTTATTCCTATGAAGATACATTCAAAGTAAAATAACGGCTCAACTCGGACTGAAAGTGCATTTAAAGCAATAAAAACTCAAAATGAGTGTCACGCCTAAACCAAAGGACTTATGCACACATTTCAACATGTATTTAGTTCAGGTTGACCTCCTGAAGCCTAAATGAGCATTAATTTGACTACACAACTCATTCCTATGAAGGTACATTCAAAGTCACAAAACGTGCTCAACTAGGCCTGAAAGTGCATTTAAAGCAATAAAAACTCAAAATGAGTGTCACGCCTAAACCAAAGGACTTATGCACACATTTCAACATGTATTTAGTTCAGGTTGACCTCCTGAAGCTTAAATCACCATTAATTTGACTACACAACTTAATCCTATGAAGATACATTCAAAGTAAAAAAACGGGCTCAACTCGGACTGAAAGTGCATTTAAAGCAATAAAAACTGAAAATGAGTGTCACGCCTAAACCAAAGGCCTTATGCACACATTTCAACATGTATTTAGTTCAGGTTGACCTCCTGAAGCCTAAATCACCATTAATTTGACTACACAACTTATTCCTATGAAGATACATTCAAAGTAAAAAAAACGGGCTCAACTCGGACTGAAAGTGCATTTAAAGCAATAAAAACTGAAAATGAGTGTCACGCCTAAACCAAAGGACTTATGCACACATTTCAACATGTATTTAGTTCAGGTTGACGTCCTGAAGCCTAAATGAGCATTAATTTGACTACACAACTTATTCCTATGAAGATACATTCAAAGTAAAAAAACGTGCTCTACTCGGCCTGAAAATGCATTTAAAGCAATAAAAACTCAAAATGAGTGTCGCGCCTAAACCAAAGGCCTTATGCACACATTTCAACATGTATTTAGTTCAGGTTGACCTCCTGAAGCCTAAATCATCATTAATTTGACTACACAACTCATTCCTATGAAGGAACATTCAAAGTAAAAAAACGGGCTCAACTCGGACTGAAAGTGCATTAAAGCAATAAAAACTGAAAATGAGTGTCACGCCTAAACCAAAGGACTTATGCACACATTTCAACATGTATTTAGTTCAGGTTGACCTCCTGAAGCCTAAATGAGCATTAATTTGACTACACAACTCATTCCTATGAAGGTACATTCAAAGTCACAAAACGTGCTCAACTAGGCCTGAAAGTGCATTTAAAGCAATAAAAACTCAAAATGAGTGTCACGCCTAAACCAAAGGACTTATGCACACATTTCAACATGTATTTAGTTCAGGTTGACATGCTGAAGCCTAAATGAGCATTAATTTGACTACACAACTTATTCCTATGAAGACACATTCAAAGTAAAAAAACGGCTCAACTCGGACTGAAAGTGCATTTAAAGCAATAAAAACTGAAATTGAGTGTCACGCCTAAACCAAAGGACTTATGCACACATTTCAACATGTATTTAGTTCAGGTTGACCTCCTGAAGCCTAAATGAGCATTAATTTGACTACACAACTCATTCCTATGAAGGTACATTCAAAGTCACAAAACGTGCTCAACTAGGCCTGAAAGTGCATTTAAAGCAATAAAAACTCAAAATGAGTGTCACGCCTAAACCAAAGGACTTATGCACACATTTCAACATGTATTTAGTTCAGGTTGACCTCCTGAAGCTTAAATCACCATTAATTTGACTACACAACTTATTCCTAAGAAGATACATTCAAAGTAAAAAAACGGCTCAACTCGGACTGAAAGTGCATTTAAAGCAATAAAAACTGAAAATGAGTGTCACGCCTAAACCAAAGGACTTATGCACACATTTCAACATGTATTTAGTTCAGGTTGACATGCTGAAGCCTAAATGAGCATTAATTTGACTACACAACTTATTCCTATGAAGATACATTCAAAGTAAAAAAACGGCTCAACTCGGACTGAAAGTGCATTTAAAGCAATAAAAACTGAAATTGAGTGTCACGCCTAAACCAAAGGACTTATGCACACATTTCAACATGTATTTAGTTCAGGTTGACCTCCTGAAGCCTAAATGAGCATTAATTTGACTACACAACTCATTCCTATGAAGGTACATTCAAAGTCACAAAACGTGCTCAACTAGGCCTGAAAGTGCATTTAAAGCAATAAAAACTCAAAATGAGTGTCACGCCTAAACCAAAGGACTTATGCACACATTTCAACATGTATTTAGTTCAGGTTGACCTCCTGAAGCTTAAATCACCATTAATTTGACTACACAACTTATTCCTAAGAAGATACATTCAAAGTAAAAAAACGGCTCAACTCGGACTGAAAGTGCATTTAAAGCAATAAAAACTGAAAATGAGTGTCACGCCTAAACCAAAGGACTTATGCACACATTTCAACATGTATTTAGTTCAGGTTGACCTCCTGAAGCCTAAATGAGCATTAATTTGACTACACAACTCATTCCTATGAAGGTACATTCAAAGTCACAAAACGTGCTCAACTAGGCCTGAAAGTGCATTTAAAGCAATAAAAACTCAAAATGAGTGTCACGCCTAAACCAAAGGACTTATGCACACATTTCAACATGTATTTAGTTCAGGTTGACCTCCTGAAGCCTAAATCACCATTAATTTGACTACACAACTTAATCCTATGAAGACACATTCAAAGTAAAAAAACGGGCTCAACTCGGACTGAAAGTGCATTTAAAGCAATAAAAACTGAAAATGAGTGTCACGCCTAAACCAAAGGACTTATGCACACATTTCAACATGTATTTAGTTCAGGTTGACCTCCTGAAGCCTAAATGAGCATTAATTTGACTACACAACTTATTCCTATGAAGGAACATTCAAAGTAAAAAAACGGGCTCAACTCGGACTGAAAGTGCATTTAAAGCAATAAAAACTGAAAATGAGTGTCACGCCTAAACCAAAGGACTTATGCACACATTTTAACATGTATTTAGTTCAGGTTGACCTCCTGAAGCCTAAATCACCATTAATTTGACTACACAACTTAATCCTATGAAGATACATTCAAAGTCACAAAACGTGCTCAACTAGGCCTGAAAGTGCATTTAAAGCAATAAAAACTCAAAATGAGTGTCACGCCTAAACCAAAGGACTTATGCACACATTTCAACATGTATTTAGTTCAGGTTGACCTCCTGAAGCCTAAATCACCATTAATTTGACTACACAACTTAATCCTATGAAGATACATTCAAACTAAAAAAACGGGCTCAACTCGGACTGAAAGTGCATTTAAAGCAATAAAAACTGAAAATGAGTGTCACGCCTAAAACAAAGGACTTATGCACACATTTCAACATGTATTTAGTTCAGGTTGACCTCCTGAAGCCTAAATGAGCATTAATTTGACTACACAACTCATTCCTATGAAGGTACATTCAAAGTCACAAAACGTGCTCAACTAGGCCTGAAAGTGCATTTAAAGCAATAAAAATTCAAAATCAGTGTCACGCCTAAACCAAAGGACTTATGCACACATTTCAACATGTATTTAGTTCAGGTTGACATTCTGAAGCCTAAATGAGCATTAATATGACTACACAACTTATTCCTAAGAAGATACATTCAAAGTAAAAAAACGGCTCAACTCGGACTGAAAGTGCATTTAAAGCAATAAAAACTGAAAATGAGTGTCACGCCTAAACCAAAGGACTTATGCACACATTTCAACATGTATTTAGTTCAGGTTGACCTCCTGAAGCCTAAATGAGCATTAATTTGACTACACAACTCATTCCTATGAAGGTACATTCAAAGTCACAAAACGTGCTCAACTAGGCCTGAAAGTGCATTTAAAGCAATAAAAACTCAAAATGAGTGTCACGCCTAAACCAAAGGACTTATGCACACATTTCAACATGTATTTAGTTCAGGTTGACCTCCTGAAGCCTAAATCACCATTAATTTGACTACACAACTTAATCCTATGAAGATACATTCAAACTAAAAAAACGGGCTCAACTCGGACTGAAAGTGCATTTAAAGCAATAAAAACTGAAAATGAGTGTCACGCCTAAAACAAAGGACTTATGCACACATTTCAACATGTATTTAGTTCAGGTTGACCTCCTGAAGCCTAAATGAGCATTAATTTGACTACACAACTCATTCCTATGAAGGTACATTCAAAGTCACAAAACGTGCTCAACTAGGCCTGAAAGTGCATTTAAAGCAATAAAAATTCAAAATCAGTGTCACGCCTAAACCAAAGGACTTATGCACACATTTCAACATGTATTTAGTTCAGGTTGACATTCTGAAGCCTAAATGAGCATTAATATGACTACACAACTTATTCCTAAGAAGATACATTCAAAGTAAAAAAACGGCTCAACTCGGACTGAAAGTGCATTTAAAGCAATAAAAACTGAAAATGAGTGTCACGCCTAAACCAAAGGACTTATGCACACATTTCAACATGTATTTAGTTCAGGTTGACCTCCTGAAGCCTAAATGAGCATTAATTTGACTACACAACTCATTCCTATGAAGGTACATTCAAAGTCACAAAACGTGCTCAACTAGGCCTGAAAGTGCATTTAAAGCAATAAAAACTCAAAATGAGTGTCACGCCTAAACCAAAGGACTTATGCACACATTTCAACATGTATTTAGTTCAGGTTGACCTCCTGAAGCCTAAATCACCATTAATTTGACTACACAACTTAATCCTATGAAGACACATTCAAAGTAAAAAAACGGGCTCAACTCGGACTGAAAGTGCATTTAAAGCAATAAAAACTGAAAATGAGTGTCACGCCTAAACCTAAGGACTTATGCACACATTTCAACATGTATTTAGTTCAGGTTGACGTCCTGAAGCCTAAATGAGCATTAATTTGACTACACAACTTATTCCTATGAAGATACATTCAAAGTAAAAAAACGTGCTCTACTCGGCCTGAAAATGCATTTAAAGCAATAAAAACTCAAAATGAGTGTCGCGCCTAAACCAAAGGCCTTATGCACACATTTCAACATGTATTTAGTTCAGGTTGACCTCCTGAAGCCTAAATCATCATTAATTTGACTACACAACTCATTCCTATGAAGGAACATTCAAAGTAAAAAAACGGGCTCAACTCGGACTGAAAGTGCATTAAAGCAATAAAAACTGAAAATGAGTGTCACGCCTAAACCAAAGGACTTATGCACACATTTCAACATGTATTTAGTTCAGGTTGACCTCCTGAAGCCTAAATGAGCATTAATTTGACTACACAACTCATTCCTATGAAGGTACATTCAAAGTCACAAAACGTGCTCAACTAGGCCTGAAAGTGCATTTAAAGCAATAAAAACTCAAAATGAGTGTCACGCCTAAACCAAAGGACTTATGCACACATTTCAACATGTATTTAGTTCAGGTTGACATGCTGAAGCCTAAATGAGCATTAATTTGACTACACAACTTATTCCTATGAAGATACATTCAAAGTAAAAAAACGGCTCAACTCGGACTGAAAGTGCATTTAAAGCAATAAAAACTGAAATTGAGTGTCACGCCTAAACCAAAGGACTTATGCACACATTTCAACATGTATTTAGTTCAGGTTGACCTCCTGAAGCCTAAATGAGCATTAATTTGACTACACAACTCATTCCTATGAAGGTACATTCAAAGTCACAAAACGTGCTCAACTAGGCCTGAAAGTGCATTTAAAGCAATAAAAACTCAAAATGAGTGTCACGCCTAAACCAAAGGACTTATGCACACATTTCAACATGTATTTAGTTCAGGTTGACCTCCTCAAGCTTAAATCACCATTAATTTGACTACACAACTTATTCCTAAGAAGATACATTCAAAGTAAAAAAACGGCTCAACTCGGACTGAAAGTGCATTTAAAGCAATAAAAACTGAAAATGAGTGTCACGCCTAAACCAAAGGACTTATGCACACATTTCAACATGTATTTAGTTCAGGTTGACATGCTGAAGCCTAAATGAGCATTAATTTGACTACACAACTTATTCCTATGAAGATACATTCAAAGTAAAAAAACGGCTCAACTCGGACTGAAAGTGCATTTAAAGCAATAAAAACTGAAATTGAGTGTCACGCCTAAACCAAAGGACTTATGCACACATTTCAACATGTATTTAGTTCAGGTTGACCTCCTGAAGCCTAAATGAGCATTAATTTGACTACACAACTCATTCCTATGAAGGTACATTCAAAGTCACAAAACGTGCTCAACTAGGCCTGAAAGTGCATTTAAAGCAATAAAAACTCAAAATGAGTGTCACGCCTAAACCAAAGGACTTATGCACACATTTCAACATGTATTTAGTTCAGGTTGACCTCCTGAAGCTTAAATCACCATTAATTTGACTACACAACTTATTCCTAAGAAGATACATTCAAAGTAAAAAAACGGCTCAACTCGGACTGAAAGTGCATTTAAAGCAATAAAAACTGAAAATGAGTGTCACGCCTAAACCAAAGGACTTATGCACACATTTCAACATGTATTTAGTTCAGGTTGACCTCCTGAAGCCTAAATGAGCATTAATTTGACTACACAACTCATTCCTATGAAGGTACATTCAAAGTCACAAAACGTGCTCAACTAGGCCTGAAAGTGCATTTAAAGCAATAAAAACTCAAAATGAGTGTCACGCCTAAACCAAAGGACTTATGCACACATTTCAACATGTATTTAGTTCAGGTTGACCTCCTGAAGCCTAAATCACCATTAATTTGACTACACAACTTAATCCTATGAAGACACATTCAAAGTAAAAAAACGGGCTCAACTCGGACTGAAAGTGCATTTAAAGCAATAAAAACTGAAAATGAGTGTCACGCCTAAACCAAAGGACTTATGCACACATTTCAACATGTATTTAGTTCAGGTTGACCTCCTGAAGCCTAAATGAGCATTAATTTGACTACACAACTTATTCCTATGAAGGAACATTCAAAGTAAAAAAACGGGCTCAACTCGGACTGAAAGTGCATTTAAAGCAATAAAAACTGAAAATGAGTGTCACGCCTAAACCAAAGGACTTATGCACACATTTTAACATGTATTTAGTTCAGGTTGACCTCCTGAAGCCTAAATCACCATTAATTTGACTACACAACTTAATCCTATGAAGATACATTCAAAGTCACAAAACGTGCTCAACTAGGCCTGAAAGTGCATTTAAAGCAATAAAAACTCAAAATGAGTGTCACGCCTAAACCAAAGGACTTATGCACACATTTCAACATGTATTTAGTTCAGGTTGACCTCCTGAAGCCTAAATCACCATTAATTTGACTACACAACTTAATCCTATGAAGATACATTCAAAGTAAAAAAACGGGCTCAACTCGGACTGAAAGTGCATTTAAAGCAATAAAAACTGAAAATGAGTGTCACGCCTAAAACAAAGGACTTATGCACACATTTCAACATGTATTTAGTTCAGGTTGACCTCCTGAAGCCTAAATGAGCATTAATTTGACTACACAACTCATTCCTATGAAGGTACATTCAAAGTCACAAAACGTGCTCAACTAGGCCTGAAAGTGCATTTAAAGCAATAAAAATTCAAAATCAGTGTCACGCCTAAACCAAAGGACTTATGCACACATTTCAACATGTATTTAGTTCAGGTTGACATTCTGAAGCCTAAATGAGCATTAATATGACTACACAACTTATTCCTAAGAAGATACATTCAAAGTAAAAAAACGGCTCAACTCGGACTGAAAGTGCATTTAAAGCAATAAAAACTGAAAATGAGTGTCACGCCTAAACCAAAGGACTTATGCACACATTTCAACATGTATTTAGTTCAGGTTGACCTCCTGAAGCCTAAATGAGCATTAATTTGACTACACAACTCATTCCTATGAAGGTACATTCAAAGTCACAAAACGTGCTCAACTAGGCCTGAAAGTGCATTTAAAGCAATAAAAACTCAAAATGAGTGTCACGCCTAAACCAAAGGACTTATGCACACATTTCAACATGTATTTAGTTCAGGTTGACCTCCTGAAGCCTAAATGAGCATTAATTTGACTACACAACTTAATCCTATGAAGACACATTCAAAGTAAAAAAACGGGCTCAACTCGGACTGAAAGTGCATTTAAAGCAATAAAAACTGAAAATGAGTGTCACGCCTAAACCAAAGGACTTATGCACACATTTCAACATGTATTTAGTTCAGGTTGACGTCCTGAAGCCTAAATGAGCATTAATTTGACTACACAACTTATTCCTATGAAGATACATTCAAAGTAAAAAAACGTGCTCTACTCGGCCTGAAAATGCATTTAAAGCAATAAAAACTCAAAATGAGTGTCGCGCCTAAACCAAAGGCCTTATGCACACATTTCAACATGTATTTAGTTCAGGTTGACCTCCTGAAGCCTAAATCATCATTAATTTGACTACACAACTCATTCCTATGAAGGAACATTCAAAGTAAAAAAACGGGCTCAACTCGGACTGAAAGTGCATTAAAGCAATAAAAACTGAAAATGAGTGTCACGCCTAAACCAAAGGACTTATGCACACATTTCAACATGTATTTAGTTCAGGTTGACCTCCTGAAGCCTAAATGAGCATTAATTTGACTACACAACTCATTCCTATGAAGGTACATTCAAAGTCACAAAACGTGCTCAACTAGGCCTGAAAGTGCATTTAAAGCAATAAAAACTCAAAATGAGTGTCACGCCTAAACCAAAGGACTTATGCACACATTTCAACATGTATTTAGTTCAGGTTGACATGCTGAAGCCTAAATGAGCATTAATTTGACTACACAACTTATTCCTATGAAGATACATTCAAAGTAAAAAAACGGCTCAACTCGGACTGAAAGTGCATTTAAAGCAATAAAAACTGAAATTGAGTGTCACGCCTAAACCAAAGGACTTATGCACACATTTCAACATGTATTTAGTTCAGGTTGACCTCCTGAAGCCTAAATGAGCATTAATTTGACTACACAACTCATTCCTATGAAGGTACATTCAAAGTCACAAAACGTGCTCAACTAGGCCTGAAAGTGCATTTAAAGCAATAAAAACTCAAAATGAGTGTCACGCCTAAACCAAAGGACTTATGCACACATTTCAACATGTATTTAGTTCAGGTTGACCTCCTGAAGCTTAAATCACCATTAATTTGACTACACAACTTATTCCTAAGAAGATACATTCAAAGTAAAAAAACGGCTCAACTCGGACTGAAAGTGCATTTAAAGCAATAAAAACTGAAAATGAGTGTCACGCCTAAACCAAAGGACTTATGCACACATTTCAACATGTATTTAGTTCAGGTTGACATGCTGAAGCCTAAATGAGCATTAATTTGACTACACAACTTATTCCTATGAAGATACATTCAAAGTAAAAAAACGGCTCAACTCGGACTGAAAGTGCATTTAAAGCAATAAAAACTGAAATTGAGTGTCACGCCTAAACCAAAGGACTTATGCACACATTTCAACATGTATTTAGTTCAGGTTGACCTCCTGAAGCCTAAATGAGCATTAATTTGACTACACAACTCATTCCTATGAAGGTACATTCAAAGTCACAAAACGTGCTCAACTAGGCCTGAAAGTGCATTTAAAGCAATAAAAACTCAAAATGAGTGTCACGCCTAAACCAAAGGACTTATGCACACATTTCAACATGTATTTAGTTCAGGTTGACCTCCTGAAGCTTAAATCACCATTAATTTGACTACACAACTTATTCCTAAGAAGATACATTCAAAGTAAAAAAACGGCTCAACTCGGACTGAAAGTGCATTTAAAGCAATAAAAACTGAAAATGAGTGTCACGCCTAAACCAAAGGACTTATGCACACATTTCAACATGTATTTAGTTCAGGTTGACCTCCTGAAGCCTAAATGAGCATTAATTTGACTACACAACTCATTCCTATGAAGGTACATTCAAAGTCACAAAACGTGCTCAACTAGGCCTGAAAGTGCATTTAAAGCAATAAAAACTCAAAATGAGTGTCACGCCTAAACCAAAGGACTTATGCACACATTTCAACATGTATTTAGTTCAGGTTGACCTCCTGAAGCCTAAATCACCATTAATTTGACTACACAACTTAATCCTATGAAGACACATTCAAAGTAAAAAAACGGGCTCAACTCGGACTGAAAGTGCATTTAAAGCAATAAAAACTGAAAATGAGTGTCACGCCTAAACCAAAGGACTTATGCACACATTTCAACATGTATTTAGTTCAGGTTGACCTCCTGAAGCCTAAATGAGCATTAATTTGACTACACAACTTATTCCTATGAAGGAACATTCAAAGTAAAAAAACGGGCTCAACTCGGACTGAAAGTGCATTTAAAGCAATAAAAACTGAAAATGAGTGTCACGCCTAAACCAAAGGACTTATGCACACATTTTAACATGTATTTAGTTCAGGTTGACCTCCTGAAGCCTAAATCACCATTAATTTGACTACACAACTTAATCCTATGAAGATACATTCAAAGTCACAAAACGTGCTCAACTAGGCCTGAAAGTGCATTTAAAGCAATAAAAACTCAAAATGAGTGTCACGCCTAAACCAAAGGACTTATGCACACATTTCAACATGTATTTAGTTCAGGTTGACCTCCTGAAGCCTAAATCACCATTAATTTGACTACACAACTTAATCCTATGAAGATACATTCAAACTAAAAAAACGGGCTCAACTCGGACTGAAAGTGCATTTAAAGCAATAAAAACTGAAAATGAGTGTCACGCCTAAAACAAAGGACTTATGCACACATTTCAACATGTATTTAGTTCAGGTTGACCTCCTGAAGCCTAAATGAGCATTAATTTGACTACACAACTCATTCCTATGAAGGTACATTCAAAGTCACAAAACGTGCTCAACTAGGCCTGAAAGTGCATTTAAAGCAATAAAAATTCAAAATCAGTGTCACGCCTAAACCAAAGGACTTATGCACACATTTCAACATGTATTTAGTTCAGGTTGACATTCTGAAGCCTAAATGAGCATTAATATGACTACACAACTTATTCCTAAGAAGATACATTCAAAGTAAAAAAACGGCTCAACTCGGACTGAAAGTGCATTTAAAGCAATAAAAACTGAAAATGAGTGTCACGCCTAAACCAAAGGACTTATGCACACATTTCAACATGTATTTAGTTCAGGTTGACCTCCTGAAGCCTAAATGAGCATTAATTTGACTACACAACTCATTCCTATGAAGGTACATTCAAAGTCACAAAACGTGCTCAACTAGGCCTGAAAGTGCATTTAAAGCAATAAAAACTCAAAATGAGTGTCACGCCTAAACCAAAGGACTTATGCACACATTTCAACATGTATTTAGTTCAGGTTGACCTCCTGAAGCCTAAATCACCATTAATTTGACTACACAACTTAATCCTATGAAGATACATTCAAACTAAAAAAACGGGCTCAACTCGGACTGAAAGTGCATTTAAAGCAATAAAAACTGAAAATGAGTGTCACGCCTAAAACAAAGGACTTATGCACACATTTCAACATGTATTTAGTTCAGGTTGACCTCCTGAAGCCTAAATGAGCATTAATTTGACTACACAACTCATTCCTATGAAGGTACATTCAAAGTCACAAAACGTGCTCAACTAGGCCTGAAAGTGCATTTAAAGCAATAAAAATTCAAAATCAGTGTCACGCCTAAACCAAAGGACTTATGCACACATTTCAACATGTATTTAGTTCAGGTTGACATTCTGAAGCCTAAATGAGCATTAATATGACTACACAACTTATTCCTAAGAAGATACATTCAAAGTAAAAAAACGGCTCAACTCGGACTGAAAGTGCATTTAAAGCAATAAAAACTGAAAATGAGTGTCACGCCTAAACCAAAGGACTTATGCACACATTTCAACATGTATTTAGTTCAGGTTGACCTCCTGAAGCCTAAATGAGCATTAATTTGACTACACAACTCATTCCTATGAAGGTACATTCAAAGTCACAAAACGTGCTCAACTAGGCCTGAAAGTGCATTTAAAGCAATAAAAACTCAAAATGAGTGTCACGCCTAAACCAAAGGACTTATGCACACATTTCAACATGTATTTAGTTCAGGTTGACCTCCTGAAGCCTAAATCACCATTAATTTGACTACACAACTTAATCCTATGAAGACACATTCAAAGTAAAAAAACGGGCTCAACTCGGACTGAAAGTGCATTTAAAGCAATAAAAACTGAAAATGAGTGTCACGCCTAAACCAAAGGACTTATGCACACATTTCAACATGTATTTAGTTCAGGTTGACGTCCTGAAGCCTAAATGAGCATTAATTTGACTACACAACTTATTCCTATGAAGATACATTCAAAGTAAAAAAACGTGCTCTACTCGGCCTGAAAATGCATTTAAAGCAATAAAAACTCAAAATGAGTGTCGCGCCTAAACCAAAGGCCTTATGCACACATTTCAACATGTATTTAGTTCAGGTTGACCTCCTGAAGCCTAAATCATCATTAATTTGACTACACAACTCATTCCTATGAAGGAACATTCAAAGTAAAAAAACGGGCTCAACTCGGACTGAAAGTGCATTAAAGCAATAAAAACTGAAAATGAGTGTCACGCCTAAACCAAAGGACTTATGCACACATTTCAACATGTATTTAGTTCAGGTTGACCTCCTGAAGCCTAAATGAGCATTAATTTGACTACACAACTCATTCCTATGAAGGTACATTCAAAGTCACAAAACGTGCTCAACTAGGCCTGAAAGTGCATTTAAAGCAATAAAAACTCAAAATGAGTGTCACGCCTAAACCAAAGGACTTATGCACACATTTCAACATGTATTTAGTTCAGGTTGACATGCTGAAGCCTAAATGAGCATTAATTTGACTACACAACTTATTCCTATGAAGATACATTCAAAGTAAAAAAACGGCTCAACTCGGACTGAAAGTGCATTTAAAGCAATAAAAACTGAAATTGAGTGTCACGCCTAAACCAAAGGACTTATGCACACATTTCAACATGTATTTAGTTCAGGTTGACCTCCTGAAGCCTAAATGAGCATTAATTTGACTACACAACTCATTCCTATGAAGGTACATTCAAAGTCACAAAACGTGCTCAACTAGGCCTGAAAGTGCATTTAAAGCAATAAAAACTCAAAATGAGTGTCACGCCTAAACCAAAGGACTTATGCACACATTTCAACATGTATTTAGTTCAGGTTGACCTCCTCAAGCTTAAATCACCATTAATTTGACTACACAACTTATTCCTAAGAAGATACATTCAAAGTAAAAAAACGGCTCAACTCGGACTGAAAGTGCATTTAAAGCAATAAAAACTGAAAATGAGTGTCACGCCTAAACCAAAGGACTTATGCACACATTTCAACATGTATTTAGTTCAGGTTGACATGCTGAAGCCTAAATGAGCATTAATTTGACTACACAACTTATTCCTATGAAGATACATTCAAAGTAAAAAAACGGCTCAACTCGGACTGAAAGTGCATTTAAAGCAATAAAAACTGAAATTGAGTGTCACGCCTAAACCAAAGGACTTATGCACACATTTCAACATGTATTTAGTTCAGGTTGACCTCCTGAAGCCTAAATGAGCATTAATTTGACTACACAACTCATTCCTATGAAGGTACATTCAAAGTCACAAAACGTGCTCAACTAGGCCTGAAAGTGCATTTAAAGCAATAAAAACTCAAAATGAGTGTCACGCCTAAACCAAAGGACTTATGCACACATTTCAACATGTATTTAGTTCAGGTTGACCTCCTGAAGCTTAAATCACCATTAATTTGACTACACAACTTATTCCTAAGAAGATACATTCAAAGTAAAAAAACGGCTCAACTCGGACTGAAAGTGCATTTAAAGCAATAAAAACTGAAAATGAGTGTCACGCCTAAACCAAAGGACTTATGCACACATTTCAACATGTATTTAGTTCAGGTTGACCTCCTGAAGCCTAAATGAGCATTAATTTGACTACACAACTCATTCCTATGAAGGTACATTCAAAGTCACAAAACGTGCTCAACTAGGCCTGAAAGTGCATTTAAAGCAATAAAAACTCAAAATGAGTGTCACGCCTAAACCAAAGGACTTATGCACACATTTCAACATGTATTTAGTTCAGGTTGACCTCCTGAAGCCTAAATCACCATTAATTTGACTACACAACTTAATCCTATGAAGACACATTCAAAGTAAAAAAACGGGCTCAACTCGGACTGAAAGTGCATTTAAAGCAATAAAAACTGAAAATGAGTGTCACGCCTAAACCAAAGGACTTATGCACACATTTCAACATGTATTTAGTTCAGGTTGACCTCCTGAAGCCTAAATGAGCATTAATTTGACTACACAACTTATTCCTATGAAGGAACATTCAAAGTAAAAAAACGGGCTCAACTCGGACTGAAAGTGCATTTAAAGCAATAAAAACTGAAAATGAGTGTCACGCCTAAACCAAAGGACTTATGCACACATTTTAACATGTATTTAGTTCAGGTTGACCTCCTGAAGCCTAAATCACCATTAATTTGACTACACAACTTAATCCTATGAAGATACATTCAAAGTCACAAAACGTGCTCAACTAGGCCTGAAAGTGCATTTAAAGCAATAAAAACTCAAAATGAGTGTCACGCCTAAACCAAAGGACTTATGCACACATTTCAACATGTATTTAGTTCAGGTTGACCTCCTGAAGCCTAAATCACCATTAATTTGACTACACAACTTAATCCTATGAAGATACATTCAAAGTAAAAAAACGGGCTCAACTCGGACTGAAAGTGCATTTAAAGCAATAAAAACTGAAAATGAGTGTCACGCCTAAAACAAAGGACTTATGCACACATTTCAACATGTATTTAGTTCAGGTTGACCTCCTGAAGCCTAAATGAGCATTAATTTGACTACACAACTCATTCCTATGAAGGTACATTCAAAGTCACAAAACGTGCTCAACTAGGCCTGAAAGTGCATTTAAAGCAATAAAAATTCAAAATCAGTGTCACGCCTAAACCAAAGGACTTATGCACACATTTCAACATGTATTTAGTTCAGGTTGACATTCTGAAGCCTAAATGAGCATTAATATGACTACACAACTTATTCCTAAGAAGATACATTCAAAGTAAAAAAACGGCTCAACTCGGACTGAAAGTGCATTTAAAGCAATAAAAACTGAAAATGAGTGTCACGCCTAAACCAAAGGACTTATGCACACATTTCAACATGTATTTAGTTCAGGTTGACCTCCTGAAGCCTAAATGAGCATTAATTTGACTACACAACTCATTCCTATGAAGGTACATTCAAAGTCACAAAACGTGCTCAACTAGGCCTGAAAGTGCATTTAAAGCAATAAAAACTCAAAATGAGTGTCACGCCTAAACCAAAGGACTTATGCACACATTTCAACATGTATTTAGTTCAGGTTGACCTCCTGAAGCCTAAATGAGCATTAATTTGACTACACAACTTAATCCTATGAAGACACATTCAAAGTAAAAAAACGGGCTCAACTCGGACTGAAAGTGCATTTAAAGCAATAAAAACTGAAAATGAGTGTCACGCCTAAACCAAAGGACTTATGCACACATTTCAACATGTATTTAGTTCAGGTTGACGTCCTGAAGCCTAAATGAGCATTAATTTGACTACACAACTTATTCCTATGAAGATACATTCAAAGTAAAAAAACGTGCTCTACTCGGCCTGAAAATGCATTTAAAGCAATAAAAACTCAAAATGAGTGTCGCGCCTAAACCAAAGGCCTTATGCACACATTTCAACATGTATTTAGTTCAGGTTGACCTCCTGAAGCCTAAATCATCATTAATTTGACTACACAACTCATTCCTATGAAGGAACATTCAAAGTAAAAAAACGGGCTCAACTCGGACTGAAAGTGCATTAAAGCAATAAAAACTGAAAATGAGTGTCACGCCTAAACCAAAGGACTTATGCACACATTTCAACATGTATTTAGTTCAGGTTGACCTCCTGAAGCCTAAATGAGCATTAATTTGACTACACAACTCATTCCTATGAAGGTACATTCAAAGTCACAAAACGTGCTCAACTAGGCCTGAAAGTGCATTTAAAGCAATAAAAACTCAAAATGAGTGTCACGCCTAAACCAAAGGACTTATGCACACATTTCAACATGTATTTAGTTCAGGTTGACATGCTGAAGCCTAAATGAGCATTAATTTGACTACACAACTTATTCCTATGAAGATACATTCAAAGTAAAAAAACGGCTCAACTCGGACTGAAAGTGCATTTAAAGCAATAAAAACTGAAATTGAGTGTCACGCCTAAACCAAAGGACTTATGCACACATTTCAACATGTATTTAGTTCAGGTTGACCTCCTGAAGCCTAAATGAGCATTAATTTGACTACACAACTCATTCCTATGAAGGTACATTCAAAGTCACAAAACGTGCTCAACTAGGCCTGAAAGTGCATTTAAAGCAATAAAAACTCAAAATGAGTGTCACGCCTAAACCAAAGGACTTATGCACACATTTCAACATGTATTTAGTTCAGGTTGACCTCCTGAAGCTTAAATCACCATTAATTTGACTACACAACTTATTCCTAAGAAGATACATTCAAAGTAAAAAAACGGCTCAACTCGGACTGAAAGTGCATTTAAAGCAATAAAAACTGAAAATGAGTGTCACGCCTAAACCAAAGGACTTATGCACACATTTCAACATGTATTTAGTTCAGGTTGACATGCTGAAGCCTAAATGAGCATTAATTTGACTACACAACTTATTCCTATGAAGATACATTCAAAGTAAAAAAACGGCTCAACTCGGACTGAAAGTGCATTTAAAGCAATAAAAACTGAAATTGAGTGTCACGCCTAAACCAAAGGACTTATGCACACATTTCAACATGTATTTAGTTCAGGTTGACCTCCTGAAGCCTAAATGAGCATTAATTTGACTACACAACTCATTCCTATGAAGGTACATTCAAAGTCACAAAACGTGCTCAACTAGGCCTGAAAGTGCATTTAAAGCAATAAAAACTCAAAATGAGTGTCACGCCTAAACCAAAGGACTTATGCACACATTTCAACATGTATTTAGTTCAGGTTGACCTCCTGAAGCTTAAATCACCATTAATTTGACTACACAACTTATTCCTAAGAAGATACATTCAAAGTAAAAAAACGGCTCAACTCGGACTGAAAGTGCATTTAAAGCAATAAAAACTGAAAATGAGTGTCACGCCTAAACCAAAGGACTTATGCACACATTTCAACATGTATTTAGTTCAGGTTGACCTCCTGAAGCCTAAATGAGCATTAATTTGACTACACAACTCATTCCTATGAAGGTACATTCAAAGTCACAAAACGTGCTCAACTAGGCCTGAAAGTGCATTTAAAGCAATAAAAACTCAAAATGAGTGTCACGCCTAAACCAAAGGACTTATGCACACATTTCAACATGTATTTAGTTCAGGTTGACCTCCTGAAGCCTAAATCACCATTAATTTGACTACACAACTTAATCCTATGAAGACACATTCAAAGTAAAAAAACGGGCTCAACTCGGACTGAAAGTGCATTTAAAGCAATAAAAACTGAAAATGAGTGTCACGCCTAAACCAAAGGACTTATGCACACATTTCAACATGTATTTAGTTCAGGTTGACCTCCTGAAGCCTAAATGAGCATTAATTTGACTACACAACTTATTCCTATGAAGGAACATTCAAAGTAAAAAAACGGGCTCAACTCGGACTGAAAGTGCATTTAAAGCAATAAAAACTGAAAATGAGTGTCACGCCTAAACCAAAGGACTTATGCACACATTTTAACATGTATTTAGTTCAGGTTGACCTCCTGAAGCCTAAATCACCATTAATTTGACTACACAACTTAATCCTATGAAGATACATTCAAAGTCACAAAACGTGCTCAACTAGGCCTGAAAGTGCATTTAAAGCAATAAAAACTCAAAATGAGTGTCACGCCTAAACCAAAGGACTTATGCACACATTTCAACATGTATTTAGTTCAGGTTGACCTCCTGAAGCCTAAATCACCATTAATTTGACTACACAACTTAATCCTATGAAGATACATTCAAAGTAAAAAAACGGGCTCAACTCGGACTGAAAGTGCATTTAAAGCAATAAAAACTGAAAATGAGTGTCACGCCTAAAACAAAGGACTTATGCACACATTTCAACATGTATTTAGTTCAGGTTGACCTCCTGAAGCCTAAATGAGCATTAATTTGACTACACAACTCATTCCTATGAAGGTACATTCAAAGTCACAAAACGTGCTCAACTAGGCCTGAAAGTGCATTTAAAGCAATAAAAATTCAAAATCAGTGTCACGCCTAAACCAAAGGACTTATGCACACATTTCAACATGTATTTAGTTCAGGTTGACATTCTGAAGCCTAAATGAGCATTAATATGACTACACAACTTATTCCTAAGAAGATACATTCAAAGTAAAAAAACGGCTCAACTCGGACTGAAAGTGCATTTAAAGCAATAAAAACTGAAAATGAGTGTCACGCCTAAACCAAAGGACTTATGCACACATTTCAACATGTATTTAGTTCAGGTTGACCTCCTGAAGCCTAAATGAGCATTAATTTGACTACACAACTCATTCCTATGAAGGTACATTCAAAGTCACAAAACGTGCTCAACTAGGCCTGAAAGTGCATTTAAAGCAATAAAAACTCAAAATGAGTGTCACGCCTAAACCAAAGGACTTATGCACACATTTCAACATGTATTTAGTTCAGGTTGACCTCCTGAAGCCTAAATCACCATTAATTTGACTACATAACTTAATCCTATGAAGACACATTCAAAGTAAAAAAACGGGCTCAACTCGGACTGAAAGTGCATTTAAAGCAATAAAAACTGAAAATGAGTGTCACGCCTAAACCAAAGGACTTATGCACACATTTCAACATGTATTTAGTTCAGGTTGACCTCCTGAAGCCTAAATGAGCATTAATTTGACTACACAACTTATTCCTATGAAGGAACATTCAAAGTAAAAAAACGGGCTCAACTCGGACTGAAAGTGCATTTAAAGCAATAAAAACTGAAAATGAGTGTCACGCCTAAACCAAAGGACTTATGCACACATTTCAACATGTATTTAGTTCAGGTTGACCTCCTGAAGCCTAAATGAGCATTTATTTGACTGCACAACTCATTCCTATGAAGGTACATTCAAAGTCACAAAACGTGCTCAACTAGGCCTGAAAGTGCATTTAAAGCAATAAAAACTCAAAAGGAGTGTCACGCCTCAACCAAAGGACTTATGCACACATTTCAACATGTATTTAGTTCAGGTTGACCTCCTGAAGCCGAAATCACCATTAATTTGACTACACAACTTATTCCTATGAAGATACATTCAGAGTAAAAAAACGGGCTCAACTCGGACTGAAAGTGCATTTAAAGCAATAAAAACTGAAAATGAGTGTCACGCCTAAACCAAAGGACTTATGCACACATTTCAACATGTATTTAGTTCAGGTTGACCTCCTGAAGCCTAAATGAGCATTAATTTGACTACACAACTTATTCCTATGAAGGAACATTCAAAGTAAAAAAACGGGCTCAACTCGGACTGAAAGTGCATTTAAAGCAATAAAAACTGAAAATGAGTGTCACGCCTAAACCAAAGGACTTATGCACACATTTCAACATGTATTTAGTTCAGGTTGACCTCCTGAAGCCTAAATCACCATTAATTTGACTACACAACTTAATCCTATGAAGATACATTCAAAGTCACAAAACGTGCTCAACTAGGCCTGAAAGTGCATTTAAAGCAATAAAAACTCAAAATGAGTGTCACGCCTAAACCAAAGGACTTATGCACACATTTCAACATGTATTTAGTTCAGGTTGACCTCCTGAAGCCTAAATCACCATTAATTTGACTACACAACTTAATCCTATGAAGATACATTCAAAGTAAAAAAACGGGCTCAACTCGGACTGAAAGTGCATTTAAAGCAATAAAAACTGAAAATGAGTGTCACGCCTAAAACAAAGGACTTATGCACACATTTCAACATGTATTTAGTTCAGGTTGACCTCCTGAAGCCTAAATGAGCATTAATTTGACTACACAACTCATTCCTATGAAGGTACATTCAAAGTCACAAAACGTGCTCAACTAGGCCTGAAAGTGCATTTAAAGCAATAAAAATTCAAAATCAGTGTCACGCCTAAACCAAAGGACTTATGCACACATTTCAACATGTATTTAGTTCAGGTTGACATTCTGAAGCCTAAATGAGCATTAATATGACTACACAACTTATTCCTAAGAAGATACATTCAAAGTAAAAAAACGGCTCAACTCGGACTGAAAGTGCATTTAAAGCAATAAAAACTGAAAATGAGTGTCACGCCTAAACCAAAGGACTTATGCACACATTTCAACATGTATTTAGTTCAGGTTGACCTCCTGAAGCCTAAATGAGCATTAATTTGACTACACAACTCATTCCTATGAAGGTACATTCAAAGTCACAAAACGTGCTCAACTAGGCCTGAAAGTGCATTTAAAGCAATAAAAACTCAAAATGAGTGTCACGCCTAAACCAAAGGACTTATGCACACATTTCGACATGTATTTAGTTCAGGTTGACCTCCTGAAGCCTAAATCACCATTAATTTGACTACACAACTTAATCCTATGAAGACACATTCAAAGTAAAAAAACGGGCTCAACTCGGACTGAAAGTGCATTTAAAGCAATAAAAACTGAAAATGAGTGTCACGCCTAAACCAAAGGACTTATGCACACATTTCAACATGTATTTAGTTCAGGTTGACCTCCTGAAGCCTAAATGAGCATTAATTTGACTACACAACTTATTCCTATGAAGGAACATTCAAAGTAAAAAAACGGGCTCAACTCGGACTGAAAGTGCATTTAAAGCAATAAAAACTGAAAATGAGTGTCACGCCTAAACCAAAGGACTTATGCACACATTTCAACATGTATTTAGTTCAGGTTGACCTCCTGAAGCCTAAATGAGCATTTATTTGACTGCACAACTCATTCCTATGAAGGTACATTCAAAGTCACAAAACGTGCTCAACTAGGCCTGAAAGTGCATTTAAAGCAATAAAAACTCAAAAGGAGTGTCACGCCTAAACCAAAGGACTTATGCACACATTTCAACATGTATTTAGTTCAGGTTGACCTCCTGAAGCCTAAATCACCATTAATTTGACTACACAACTTATTCCTATGAAGATACATTCAGAGTAAAAAAACGGGCTCAACTCGGACTGAAAGTGCATTTAAAGCAATAAAAACTGAAAATGAGTGTCACGCCTAAACCAAAGGACTTATGCACACATTTCAACATGTATTTAGTTCAGGTTGACCTCCTGAAGCCTAAATGAGCATTAATTTGACTACACAACTTATTCCTATGAAGGAACATTCAAAGTAAAAAAACGGGCTCAACTCGGACTGAAAGTGCATTTAAAGCAATAAAAACTGAAAATGAGTGTCACGCCTAAACCAAAGGACTTATGCACACATTTCAACATGTATTTAGTTCAGGTTGACCTCCTGAAGCCTAAATCACCATTAATTTGACTACACAACTTAATCCTATGAAGATACATTCAAAGTAAAAAAACGGGCTCAACTCGGACTGAAAGTGCATTTAAAGCAATAAAAACTGAAAATGAGTGTCACGCCTAAAACAAAGGACTTATGCACACATTTCAACATGTATTTAGTTCAGGTTGACCTCCTGAAGCCTAAATGAGCATTAATTTGACTACACAACTCATTCCTATGAAGGTACATTCAAAGTCACAAAACGTGCTCAACTAGGCCTGAAAGTGCATTTAAAGCAATAAAAATTCAAAATCAGTGTCACGCCTAAACCAAAGGACTTATGCACACATTTCAACATGTATTTAGTTCAGGTTGACATTCTGAAGCCTAAATGAGCATTAATATGACTACACAACTTATTCCTAAGAAGATACATTCAAAGTAAAAAAACGGCTCAACTCGGACTGAAAGTGCATTTAAAGCAATAAAAACTGAAAATGAGTGTCACGCCTAAACCAAAGGACTTATGCACACATTTCAACATGTATTTAGTTCAGGTTGACCTCCTGAAGCCTAAATCACCATTAATTTGACTACACAACTTAATCCTATGAAGACACATTCAAAGTAAAAAAACGGGCTCAACTCGGACTGAAAGTGCATTTAAAGCAATAAAAATTCAAAATCAGTGTCACGCCTAAACCAAAGGACTTATGCACACATTTCAACATGTATTTAGTTCAGGTTGACATTCTGAAGCCTAAATGAGCATTAATTTGACTACACAACTCATTCCTATGAAGGTACATTCAAAGTCACAAAACGTGCTCAACTAGGCCTGAAAGTGCATTTAAAGCAATAAAAATTCAAAATCAGTGTCACGCCTAAACCAAAGGACTTATGCACACATTTCAACATGTATTTAGTTCAGGTTGACATTCTGAAGCCTAAATGAGCATTAATATGACTACACAACTTATTCCTAAGAAGATACATTCAAAGTAAAAAAAACGGCTCAACTCGGACTGAAAGTGCATTTAAAGCAATAAAAACTGAAAATGAGTGTCACGCCTAAACCAAAGGACTTATGCACACATTTCAACATGTATTTAGTTCAGGTTGACCTCCTGAAGCCTAAATGAGCATTAATTTGACTACACAACTCATTCCTATGAAGGTACATTCAAAGTCACAAAACGTGCTCAACTAGGCCTGAAAGTGCATTTAAAGCAATAAAAACTCAAAATGAGTGTCACGCCTAAACCAAAGGACTTATGCACACATTTCAACATGTATTTAGTTCAGGTTGACCTCCTGAAGCCTAAATCACCATTAATTTGACTACACAACTTAATCCTATGAAGACACATTCAAAGTAAAAAAACGGGCTCAACTCGGACTGAAAGTGCATTTAAAGCAATAAAAACTGAAAATGAGTGTCACGCCTAAACCAAAGGACTTATGCACACATTTCAACATGTATTTAGTTCAGGTTGACCTCCTGAAGCCTAAATGAGCATTAATTTGACTACACAACTTATTCCTATGAAGGAACATTCAAAGTAAAAAAACGGGCTCAACTCGGACTGAAAGTGCATTTAAAGCAATAAAAACTGAAAATGAGTGTCACGCCTAAACCAAAGGACTTATGCACACATTTCAACATGTATTTAGTTCAGGTTGACCTCCTGAAGCCTAAATGAGCATTTATTTGACTGCACAACTCATTCCTATGAAGGTACATTCAAAGTCACAAAACGTGCTCAACTAGGCCTGAAAGTGCATTTAAAGCAATAAAAACTCAAAAGGAGTGTCACGCCTAAACCAAAGGACTTATGCACACATTTCAACATGTATTTAGTTCAGGTTGACCTCCTGAAGCCTAAATCACCATTAATTTGACTACACAACTTATTCCTATGAAGATACATTCAGAGTAAAAAAACGGGCTCAACTCGGACTGAAAGTGCATTTAAAGCAATAAAAACTGAAAATGAGTGTCACGCCTAAACCAAAGGACTTATGCACACATTTCAACATGTATTTAGTTCAGGTTGACCTCCTGAAGCCTAAATGAGCATTAATTTGACTACACAACTTATTCCTATGAAGGAACATTCAAAGTAAAAAAACGGGCTCAACTCGGACTGAAAGTGCATTTAAAGCAATAAAAACTGAAAATGAGTGTCACGCCTAAACCAAAGGACTTATGCACACATTTCAACATGTATTTAGTTCAGGTTGACCTCCTGAAGCCTAAATCACCATTAATTTGACTACACAACTTAATCCTATGAAGATACATTCAAAGTAAAAAAACGGGCTCAACTCGGACTGAAAGTGCATTTAAAGCAATAAAAACTGAAAATGAGTGTCACGCCTAAAACAAAGGACTTATGCACACATTTCAACATGTATTTAGTTCAGGTTGACCTCCTGAAGCCTAAATGAGCATTAATTTGACTACACAACTCATTCCTATGAAGGTACATTCAAAGTCACAAAACGTGCTCAACTAGGCCTGAAAGTGCATTTAAAGCAATAAAAATTCAAAATCAGTGTCACGCCTAAACCAAAGGACTTATGCACACATTTCAACATGTATTTAGTTCAGGTTGACATTCTGAAGCCTAAATGAGCATTAATATGACTACACAACTTATTCCTAAGAAGATACATTCAAAGTAAAAAAACGGCTCAACTCGGACTGAAAGTGCATTTAAAGCAATAAAAACTGAAAATGAGTGTCACGCCTAAACCAAAGGACTTATGCACACATTTCAACATGTATTTAGTTCAGGTTGACCTCCTGAAGCCTAAATCACCATTAATTTGACTACACAACTTAATCCTATGAAGACACATTCAAAGTAAAAAAACGGGCTCAACTCGGACTGAAAGTGCATTTAAAGCAATAAAAATTCAAAATCAGTGTCACGCCTAAACCAAAGGACTTATGCACACATTTCAACATGTATTTAGTTCAGGTTGACATTCTGAAGCCTAAATGAGCATTAATTTGACTACACAACTCATTCCTATGAAGGTACATTCAAAGTCACAAAACGTGCTCAACTAGGCCTGAAAGTGCATTTAAAGCAATAAAAATTCAAAATCAGTGTCACGCCTAAACCAAAGGACTTATGCACACATTTCAACATGTATTTAGTTCAGGTTGACATTCTGAAGCCTAAATGAGCATTAATATGACTACACAACTTATTCCTAAGAAGATACATTCAAAGTAAAAAAAACGGCTCAACTCGGACTGAAAGTGCATTTAAAGCAATAAAAACTGAAAATGAGTGTCACGCCTAAACCAAAGGACTTATGCACACATTTCAACATGTATTTAGTTCAGGTTGACCTCCTGAAGCCTAAATGAGCATTAATTTGACTACACAACTCATTCCTATGAAGGTACATTCAAAGTCACAAAACGTGCTCAACTAGGCCTGAAAGTGCATTTAAAGCAATAAAAACTCAAAATGAGTGTCACGCCTAAACCAAAGGACTTATGCACACATTTCAACATGTATTTAGTTCAGGTTGACCTCCTGAAGCCTAAATCACCATTAATTTGACTACACAACTTAATCCTATGAAGACACATTCAAAGTAAAAAAACGGGCTCAACTCGGACTGAAAGTGCATTTAAAGCAATAAAAACTGAAAATGAGTGTCACGCCTAAACCAAAGGACTTATGCACACATTTCAACATGTATTTAGTTCAGGTTGACCTCCTGAAGCCTAAATGAGCATTAATTTGACTACACAACTTATTCCTATGAAGGAACATTCAAAGTAAAAAAACGGGCTCAACTCGGACTGAAAGTGCATTTAAAGCAATAAAAACTGAAAATGAGTGTCACGCCTAAACCAAAGGACTTATGCACACATTTCAACATGTATTTAGTTCAGGTTGACCTCCTGAAGCCTAAATGAGCATTTATTTGACTGCACAACTCATTCCTATGAAGGTACATTCAAAGTCACAAAACGTGCTCAACTAGGCCTGAAAGTGCATTTAAAGCAATAAAAACTCAAAAGGAGTGTCACGCCTAAACCAAAGGACTTATGCACACATTTCAACATGTATTTAGTTCAGGTTGACCTCCTGAAGCCTAAATCACCATTAATTTGACTACACAACTTATTCCTATGAAGATACATTCAGAGTAAAAAAACGGGCTCAACTCGGACTGAAAGTGCATTTAAAGCAATAAAAACTGAAAATGAGTGTCACGCCTAAACCAAAGGACTTATGCACACATTTCAACATGTATTTAGTTCAGGTTGACCTCCTGAAGCCTAAATGAGCATTAATTTGACTACACAACTTATTCCTATGAAGGAACATTCAAAGTAAAAAAACGGCTCAACTCGGACTGAAAGTGCATTTAAAGCAATAAAAACTGAAATTGAGTGTCACGCCTAAACCAAAGGACTTATGCACACATTTCAACATGTATTTAGTTCAGGTTGACCTCCTGAAGCCTAAATGAGCATTAATTTGACTACACAACTCATTCCTATGAAGGTACATTCAAAGTCACAAAACGTGCTCAACTAGGCCTGAAAGTGCATTTAAAGCAATAAAAACTCAAAATGAGTGTCACGCCTAAACCAAAGGACTTATGCACACATTTCAACAGGTATTTAGTTCAGGTTGACCTCCTGAAGCTTAAATCACCATTAATTTGACTACACAACTTAATCCTATGAAGATACATTCAAAGTAAAAAAACGGGCTCAACTCGGACTGAAAGTGCATTTAAAGCAATAAAAACTGAAAATGAGTGTCACGCCTAAACCAAAGGCCTTATGCACACATTTCAACATGTATTTAGTTCAGGTTGACCTCCTGAAGCCTAAATCACCATTAATTTGACTACACAACTTATTCCTATGAAGATACATTCAAAGTAAAAAAAACGGGCTCAACTCGGACTGAAAGTGCATTTAAAGCAATAAAAACTGAAAATGAGTGTCACGCCTAAACCAAAGGACTTATGCACACATTTCAACATGTATTTAGTTCAGGTTGACGTCCTGAAGCCTAAATGAGCATTAATTTGACTACACAACTTATTCCTATGAAGATACATTCAAAGTAAAAAAACGTGCTCTACTCGGCCTGAAAATGCATTTAAGCAATAAAAACTCAAAATGAGTGTCGCGCCTAAACCAAAGGCCTTATGCACACATTTCAACATGTATTTAGTTCAGGTTGACCTCCTGAAGCCTAAATCATCATTAATTTGACTACACAACTCATTCCTATGAAGGAACATTCAAAGTAAAAAAACGGGCTCAACTCGGACTGAAAGTGCATTTAAAGCAATAAAAACTGAAAATGAGTGTCACGCCTAAACCAAAGGACTTATGCACACATTTCAACATGTATTTAGTTCAGGTTGACCTCCTGAAGCCTAAATGAGCATTAATTTGACTACACAACTCATTCCTATGAAGGTACATTCAAAGTCACAAAACGTGCTCAACTAGGCCTGAAAGTGCATTTAAAGCAATAAAAACTCAAAATGAGTGTCACGCCTAAACCAAAGGACTTATGCACACATTTCAACATGTATTTAGTTCAGGTTGACATGCTGAAGCCTAAATGAGCATTAATTTGACTACACAACTTATTCCTATGAAGATACATTCAAAGTAAAATAACGGCTCAACTCGGACTGAAAGTGCATTTAAAGCAATAAAAACTCAAAATGAGTGTCACGCCTAAACCAAAGGACTTATGCACACATTTCAACATGTATTTAGTTCAGGTTGACCTCCTGAAGCCTAAATGAGCATTAATTTGACTACACAACTCATTCCTATGAAGGTACATTCAAAGTCACAAAACGTGCTCAACTAGGCCTGAAAGTGCATTTAAAGCAATAAAAACTCAAAATGAGTGTCACGCCTAAACCAAAGGACTTATGCACACATTTCAACATGTATTTAGTTCAGGTTGACCTCCTGAAGCTTAAATCACCATTAATTTGACTACACAACTTAATCCTATGAAGATACATTCAAAGTAAAAAAACGGGCTCAACTCGGACTGAAAGTGCATTTAAAGCAATAAAAACTGAAAATGAGTGTCACGCCTAAACCAAAGGCCTTATGCACACATTTCAACATGTATTTAGTTCAGGTTGACCTCCTGAAGCCTAAATCACCATTAATTTGACTACACAACTTATTCCTATGAAGATACATTCAAAGTAAAAAAAACGGGCTCAACTCGGACTGAAAGTGCATTTAAAGCAATAAAAACTGAAAATGAGTGTCACGCCTAAACCAAAGGACTTATGCACACATTTCAACATGTATTTAGTTCAGGTTGACGTCCTGAAGCCTAAATGAGCATTAATTTGACTACACAACTTATTCCTATGAAGATACATTCAAAGTAAAAAAACGTGCTCTACTCGGCCTGAAAATGCATTTAAAGCAATAAAAACTCAAAATGAGTGTCGCGCCTAAACCAAAGGCCTTATGCACACATTTCAACATGTATTTAGTTCAGGTTGACCTCCTGAAGCCTAAATCATCATTAATTTGACTACACAACTCATTCCTATGAAGGAACATTCAAAGTAAAAAAACGGGCTCAACTCGGACTGAAAGTGCATTAAAGCAATAAAAACTGAAAATGAGTGTCACGCCTAAACCAAAGGACTTATGCACACATTTCAACATGTATTTAGTTCAGGTTGACCTCCTGAAGCCTAAATGAGCATTAATTTGACTACACAACTCATTCCTATGAAGGTACATTCAAAGTCACAAAACGTGCTCAACTAGGCCTGAAAGTGCATTTAAAGCAATAAAAACTCAAAATGAGTGTCACGCCTAAACCAAAGGACTTATGCACACATTTCAACATGTATTTAGTTCAGGTTGACATGCTGAAGCCTAAATGAGCATTAATTTGACTACACAACTTATTCCTATGAAGACACATTCAAAGTAAAAAAACGGCTCAACTCGGACTGAAAGTGCATTTAAAGCAATAAAAACTGAAATTGAGTGTCACGCCTAAACCAAAGGACTTATGCACACATTTCAACATGTATTTAGTTCAGGTTGACCTCCTGAAGCCTAAATGAGCATTAATTTGACTACACAACTCATTCCTATGAAGGTACATTCAAAGTCACAAAACGTGCTCAACTAGGCCTGAAAGTGCATTTAAAGCAATAAAAACTCAAAATGAGTGTCACGCCTAAACCAAAGGACTTATGCACACATTTCAACATGTATTTAGTTCAGGTTGACCTCCTGAAGCTTAAATCACCATTAATTTGACTACACAACTTATTCCTAAGAAGATACATTCAAAGTAAAAAAACGGCTCAACTCGGACTGAAAGTGCATTTAAAGCAATAAAAACTGAAAATGAGTGTCACGCCTAAACCAAAGGACTTATGCACACATTTCAACATGTATTTAGTTCAGGTTGACATGCTGAAGCCTAAATGAGCATTAATTTGACTACACAACTTATTCCTATGAAGATACATTCAAAGTAAAAAAACGGCTCAACTCGGACTGAAAGTGCATTTAAAGCAATAAAAACTGAAATTGAGTGTCACGCCTAAACCAAAGGACTTATGCACACATTTCAACATGTATTTAGTTCAGGTTGACCTCCTGAAGCCTAAATGAGCATTAATTTGACTACACAACTCATTCCTATGAAGGTACATTCAAAGTCACAAAACGTGCTCAACTAGGCCTGAAAGTGCATTTAAAGCAATAAAAACTCAAAATGAGTGTCACGCCTAAACCAAAGGACTTATGCACACATTTCAACATGTATTTAGTTCAGGTTGACCTCCTGAAGCTTAAATCACCATTAATTTGACTACACAACTTATTCCTAAGAAGATACATTCAAAGTAAAAAAACGGCTCAACTCGGACTGAAAGTGCATTTAAAGCAATAAAAACTGAAAATGAGTGTCACGCCTAAACCAAAGGACTTATGCACACATTTCAACATGTATTTAGTTCAGGTTGACCTCCTGAAGCCTAAATGAGCATTAATTTGACTACACAACTCATTCCTATGAAGGTACATTCAAAGTCACAAAACGTGCTCAACTAGGCCTGAAAGTGCATTTAAAGCAATAAAAACTCAAAATGAGTGTCACGCCTAAACCAAAGGACTTATGCACACATTTCAACATGTATTTAGTTCAGGTTGACCTCCTGAAGCCTAAATCACCATTAATTTGACTACACAACTTAATCCTATGAAGACACATTCAAAGTAAAAAAACGGGCTCAACTCGGACTGAAAGTGCATTTAAAGCAATAAAAACTGAAAATGAGTGTCACGCCTAAACCAAAGGACTTATGCACACATTTCAACATGTATTTAGTTCAGGTTGACCTCCTGAAGCCTAAATGAGCATTAATTTGACTACACAACTTATTCCTATGAAGGAACATTCAAAGTAAAAAAACGGGCTCAACTCGGACTGAAAGTGCATTTAAAGCAATAAAAACTGAAAATGAGTGTCACGCCTAAACCAAAGGACTTATGCACACATTTTAACATGTATTTAGTTCAGGTTGACCTCCTGAAGCCTAAATCACCATTAATTTGACTACACAACTTAATCCTATGAAGATACATTCAAAGTCACAAAACGTGCTCAACTAGGCCTGAAAGTGCATTTAAAGCAATAAAAACTCAAAATGAGTGTCACGCCTAAACCAAAGGACTTATGCACACATTTCAACATGTATTTAGTTCAGGTTGACCTCCTGAAGCCTAAATCACCATTAATTTGACTACACAACTTAATCCTATGAAGATACATTCAAACTAAAAAAACGGGCTCAACTCGGACTGAAAGTGCATTTAAAGCAATAAAAACTGAAAATGAGTGTCACGCCTAAAACAAAGGACTTATGCACACATTTCAACATGTATTTAGTTCAGGTTGACCTCCTGAAGCCTAAATGAGCATTAATTTGACTACACAACTCATTCCTATGAAGGTACATTCAAAGTCACAAAACGTGCTCAACTAGGCCTGAAAGTGCATTTAAAGCAATAAAAATTCAAAATCAGTGTCACGCCTAAACCAAAGGACTTATGCACACATTTCAACATGTATTTAGTTCAGGTTGACATTCTGAAGCCTAAATGAGCATTAATATGACTACACAACTTATTCCTAAGAAGATACATTCAAAGTAAAAAAACGGCTCAACTCGGACTGAAAGTGCATTTAAAGCAATAAAAACTGAAAATGAGTGTCACGCCTAAACCAAAGGACTTATGCACACATTTCAACATGTATTTAGTTCAGGTTGACCTCCTGAAGCCTAAATGAGCATTAATTTGACTACACAACTCATTCCTATGAAGGTACATTCAAAGTCACAAAACGTGCTCAACTAGGCCTGAAAGTGCATTTAAAGCAATAAAAACTCAAAATGAGTGTCACGCCTAAACCAAAGGACTTATGCACACATTTCAACATGTATTTAGTTCAGGTTGACCTCCTGAAGCCTAAATCACCATTAATTTGACTACACAACTTAATCCTATGAAGATACATTCAAACTAAAAAAACGGGCTCAACTCGGACTGAAAGTGCATTTAAAGCAATAAAAACTGAAAATGAGTGTCACGCCTAAAACAAAGGACTTATGCACACATTTCAACATGTATTTAGTTCAGGTTGACCTCCTGAAGCCTAAATGAGCATTAATTTGACTACACAACTCATTCCTATGAAGGTACATTCAAAGTCACAAAACGTGCTCAACTAGGCCTGAAAGTGCATTTAAAGCAATAAAAATTCAAAATCAGTGTCACGCCTAAACCAAAGGACTTATGCACACATTTCAACATGTATTTAGTTCAGGTTGACATTCTGAAGCCTAAATGAGCATTAATATGACTACACAACTTATTCCTAAGAAGATACATTCAAAGTAAAAAAACGGCTCAACTCGGACTGAAAGTGCATTTAAAGCAATAAAAACTGAAAATGAGTGTCACGCCTAAACCAAAGGACTTATGCACACATTTCAACATGTATTTAGTTCAGGTTGACCTCCTGAAGCCTAAATGAGCATTAATTTGACTACACAACTCATTCCTATGAAGGTACATTCAAAGTCACAAAACGTGCTCAACTAGGCCTGAAAGTGCATTTAAAGCAATAAAAACTCAAAATGAGTGTCACGCCTAAACCAAAGGACTTATGCACACATTTCAACATGTATTTAGTTCAGGTTGACCTCCTGAAGCCTAAATCACCATTAATTTGACTACACAACTTAATCCTATGAAGACACATTCAAAGTAAAAAAACGGGCTCAACTCGGACTGAAAGTGCATTTAAAGCAATAAAAACTGAAAATGAGTGTCACGCCTAAACCAAAGGACTTATGCACACATTTCAACATGTATTTAGTTCAGGTTGACGTCCTGAAGCCTAAATGAGCATTAATTTGACTACACAACTTATTCCTATGAAGATACATTCAAAGTAAAAAAACGTGCTCTACTCGGCCTGAAAATGCATTTAAAGCAATAAAAACTCAAAATGAGTGTCGCGCCTAAACCAAAGGACTTATGCACACATTTCAACATGTATTTAGTTCAGGTTGACATGCTGAAGCCTAAATCATCATTAATTTGACTACACAACTCATTCCTATGAAGGAACATTCAAAGTAAAAAAACGGGCTCAACTCGGACTGAAAGTGCATTAAAGCAATAAAAACTGAAAATGAGTGTCACGCCTAAACCAAAGGACTTATGCACACATTTCAACATGTATTTAGTTCAGGTTGACCTCCTGAAGCCTAAATGAGCATTAATTTGACTACACAACTCATTCCTATGAAGGTACATTCAAAGTCACAAAACGTGCTCAACTAGGCCTGAAAGTGCATTTAAAGCAATAAAAACTCAAAATGAGTGTCACGCCTAAACCAAAGGACTTATGCACACATTTCAACATGTATTTAGTTCAGGTTGACATGCTGAAGCCTAAATGAGCATTAATTTGACTACACAACTTATTCCTATGAAGATACATTCAAAGTAAAAAAACGGCTCAACTCGGACTGAAAGTGCATTTAAAGCAATAAAAACTGAAATTGAGTGTCACGCCTAAACCAAAGGACTTATGCACACATTTCAACATGTATTTAGTTCAGGTTGACATGCTGAAGCCTAAATGAGCATTAATTTGACTACACAACTTATTCCTATGAAGATACATTCAAAGTAAAAAAACGGCTCAACTCGGACTGAAAGTGCATTTAAAGCAATAAAAACTGAAATTGAGTGTCACGCCTAAACCAAAGGACTTATGCACACATTTCAACATGTATTTAGTTCAGGTTGACCTCCTGAAGCCTAAATGAGCATTAATTTGACTACACAACTCATTCCTATGAAGGTACATTCAAAGTCACAAAACGTGCTCAACTAGGCCTGAAAGTGCATTTAAAGCAATAAAAACTCAAAATGAGTGTCACGCCTAAACCAAAGGACTTATGCACACATTTCAACATGTATTTAGTTCAGGTTGACCTCCTGAAGCCTAAATCACCATTAATTTGACTACACAACTTAATCCTATGAAGACACATTCAAAGTAAAAAAACGGGCTCAACTCGGACTGAAAGTGCATTTAAAGCAATAAAAACTGAAAATGAGTGTCACGCCTAAACCAAAGGACTTATGCACACATTTCAACATGTATTTAGTTCAGGTTGACCTCCTGAAGCCTAAATGAGCATTAATTTGACTACACAACTTATTCCTATGAAGGAACATTCAAAGTAAAAAAACGGGCTCAACTCGGACTGAAAGTGCATTTAAAGCAATAAAAACTGAAAATGAGTGTCACGCCTAAACCAAAGGACTTATGCACACATTTTAACATGTATTTAGTTCAGGTTGACCTCCTGAAGCCTAAATCACCATTAATTTGACTACACAACTTAATCCTATGAAGATACATTCAAAGTCACAAAACGTGCTCAACTAGGCCTGAAAGTGCATTTAAAGCAATAAAAACTCAAAATGAGTGTCACGCCTAAACCAAAGGACTTATGCACACATTTCAACATGTATTTAGTTCAGGTTGACCTCCTGAAGCCTAAATCACCATTAATTTGACTACACAACTTAATCCTATGAAGATACATTCAAAGTAAAAAAACGGGCTCAACTCGGACTGAAAGTGCATTTAAAGCAATAAAAACTGAAAATGAGTGTCACGCCTAAAACAAAGGACTTATGCACACATTTCAACATGTATTTAGTTCAGGTTGACCTCCTGAAGCCTAAATGAGCATTAATTTGACTACACAACTCATTCCTATGAAGGTACATTCAAAGTCACAAAACGTGCTCAACTAGGCCTGAAAGTGCATTTAAAGCAATAAAAATTCAAAATCAGTGTCACGCCTAAACCAAAGGACTTATGCACACATTTCAACATGTATTTAGTTCAGGTTGACATTCTGAAGCCTAAATGAGCATTAATATGACTACACAACTTATTCCTAAGAAGATACATTCAAAGTAAAAAAACGGCTCAACTCGGACTGAAAGTGCATTTAAAGCAATAAAAACTGAAAATGAGTGTCACGCCTAAACCAAAGGACTTATGCACACATTTCAACATGTATTTAGTTCAGGTTGACCTCCTGAAGCCTAAATGAGCATTAATTTGACTACACAACTCATTCCTATGAAGGTACATTCAAAGTCACAAAACGTGCTCAACTAGGCCTGAAAGTGCATTTAAAGCAATAAAAACTCAAAATGAGTGTCACGCCTAAACCAAAGGACTTATGCACACATTTCAACATGTATTTAGTTCAGGTTGACCTCCTGAAGCCTAAATGAGCATTAATTTGACTACACAACTTAATCCTATGAAGACACATTCAAAGTAAAAAAACGGGCTCAACTCGGACTGAAAGTGCATTTAAAGCAATAAAAACTGAAAATGAGTGTCACGCCTAAACCAAAGGACTTATGCACACATTTCAACATGTATTTAGTTCAGGTTGACGTCCTGAAGCCTAAATGAGCATTAATTTGACTACACAACTTATTCCTATGAAGATACATTCAAAGTAAAAAAACGTGCTCTACTCGGCCTGAAAATGCATTTAAAGCAATAAAAACTCAAAATGAGTGTCGCGCCTAAACCAAAGGCCTTATGCACACATTTCAACATGTATTTAGTTCAGGTTGACCTCCTGAAGCCTAAATCATCATTAATTTGACTACACAACTCATTCCTATGAAGGAACATTCAAAGTAAAAAAACGGGCTCAACTCGGACTGAAAGTGCATTAAAGCAATAAAAACTGAAAATGAGTGTCACGCCTAAACCAAAGGACTTATGCACACATTTCAACATGTATTTAGTTCAGGTTGACCTCCTGAAGCCTAAATGAGCATTAATTTGACTACACAACTCATTCCTATGAAGGTACATTCAAAGTCACAAAACGTGCTCAACTAGGCCTGAAAGTGCATTTAAAGCAATAAAAACTCAAAATGAGTGTCACGCCTAAACCAAAGGACTTATGCACACATTTCAACATGTATTTAGTTCAGGTTGACATGCTGAAGCCTAAATGAGCATTAATTTGACTACACAACTTATTCCTATGAAGATACATTCAAAGTAAAAAAACGGCTCAACTCGGACTGAAAGTGCATTTAAAGCAATAAAAACTGAAATTGAGTGTCACGCCTAAACCAAAGGACTTATGCACACATTTCAACATGTATTTAGTTCAGGTTGACCTCCTGAAGCCTAAATGAGCATTAATTTGACTACACAACTCATTCCTATGAAGGTACATTCAAAGTCACAAAACGTGCTCAACTAGGCCTGAAAGTGCATTTAAAGCAATAAAAACTCAAAATGAGTGTCACGCCTAAACCAAAGGACTTATGCACACATTTCAACATGTATTTAGTTCAGGTTGACCTCCTGAAGCTTAAATCACCATTAATTTGACTACACAACTTATTCCTAAGAAGATACATTCAAAGTAAAAAAACGGCTCAACTCGGACTGAAAGTGCATTTAAAGCAATAAAAACTGAAAATGAGTGTCACGCCTAAACCAAAGGACTTATGCACACATTTCAACATGTATTTAGTTCAGGTTGACATGCTGAAGCCTAAATGAGCATTAATTTGACTACACAACTTATTCCTATGAAGATACATTCAAAGTAAAAAAACGGCTCAACTCGGACTGAAAGTGCATTTAAAGCAATAAAAACTGAAATTGAGTGTCACGCCTAAACCAAAGGACTTATGCACACATTTCAACATGTATTTAGTTCAGGTTGACCTCCTGAAGCCTAAATGAGCATTAATTTGACTACACAACTCATTCCTATGAAGGTACATTCAAAGTCACAAAACGTGCTCAACTAGGCCTGAAAGTGCATTTAAAGCAATAAAAACTCAAAATGAGTGTCACGCCTAAACCAAAGGACTTATGCACACATTTCAACATGTATTTAGTTCAGGTTGACCTCCTGAAGCTTAAATCACCATTAATTTGACTACACAACTTATTCCTAAGAAGATACATTCAAAGTAAAAAAACGGCTCAACTCGGACTGAAAGTGCATTTAAAGCAATAAAAACTGAAAATGAGTGTCACGCCTAAACCAAAGGACTTATGCACACATTTCAACATGTATTTAGTTCAGGTTGACCTCCTGAAGCCTAAATGAGCATTAATTTGACTACACAACTCATTCCTATGAAGGTACATTCAAAGTCACAAAACGTGCTCAACTAGGCCTGAAAGTGCATTTAAAGCAATAAAAACTCAAAATGAGTGTCACGCCTAAACCAAAGGACTTATGCACACATTTCAACATGTATTTAGTTCAGGTTGACCTCCTGAAGCCTAAATCACCATTAATTTGACTACACAACTTAATCCTATGAAGACACATTCAAAGTAAAAAAACGGGCTCAACTCGGACTGAAAGTGCATTTAAAGCAATAAAAACTGAAAATGAGTGTCACGCCTAAACCAAAGGACTTATGCACACATTTCAACATGTATTTAGTTCAGGTTGACCTCCTGAAGCCTAAATGAGCATTAATTTGACTACACAACTTATTCCTATGAAGGAACATTCAAAGTAAAAAAACGGGCTCAACTCGGACTGAAAGTGCATTTAAAGCAATAAAAACTGAAAATGAGTGTCACGCCTAAACCAAAGGACTTATGCACACATTTTAACATGTATTTAGTTCAGGTTGACCTCCTGAAGCCTAAATCACCATTAATTTGACTACACAACTTAATCCTATGAAGATACATTCAAAGTCACAAAACGTGCTCAACTAGGCCTGAAAGTGCATTTAAAGCAATAAAAACTCAAAATGAGTGTCACGCCTAAACCAAAGGACTTATGCACACATTTCAACATGTATTTAGTTCAGGTTGACCTCCTGAAGCCTAAATCACCATTAATTTGACTACACAACTTAATCCTATGAAGATACATTCAAAGTAAAAAAACGGGCTCAACTCGGACTGAAAGTGCATTTAAAGCAATAAAAACTGAAAATGAGTGTCACGCCTAAAACAAAGGACTTATGCACACATTTCAACATGTATTTAGTTCAGGTTGACCTCCTGAAGCCTAAATGAGCATTAATTTGACTACACAACTCATTCCTATGAAGGTACATTCAAAGTCACAAAACGTGCTCAACTAGGCCTGAAAGTGCATTTAAAGCAATAAAAATTCAAAATCAGTGTCACGCCTAAACCAAAGGACTTATGCACACATTTCAACATGTATTTAGTTCAGGTTGACATTCTGAAGCCTAAATGAGCATTAATATGACTACACAACTTATTCCTAAGAAGATACATTCAAAGTAAAAAAACGGCTCAACTCGGACTGAAAGTGCATTTAAAGCAATAAAAACTGAAAATGAGTGTCACGCCTAAACCAAAGGACTTATGCACACATTTCAACATGTATTTAGTTCAGGTTGACCTCCTGAAGCCTAAATGAGCATTAATTTGACTACACAACTCATTCCTATGAAGGTACATTCAAAGTCACAAAACGTGCTCAACTAGGCCTGAAAGTGCATTTAAAGCAATAAAAACTCAAAATGAGTGTCACGCCTAAACCAAAGGACTTATGCACACATTTCAACATGTATTTAGTTCAGGTTGACCTCCTGAAGCCTAAATCACCATTAATTTGACTACATAACTTAATCCTATGAAGACACATTCAAAGTAAAAAAACGGGCTCAACTCGGACTGAAAGTGCATTTAAAGCAATAAAAACTGAAAATGAGTGTCACGCCTAAACCAAAGGACTTATGCACACATTTCAACATGTATTTAGTTCAGGTTGACCTCCTGAAGCCTAAATGAGCATTAATTTGACTACACAACTTATTCCTATGAAGGAACATTCAAAGTAAAAAAACGGGCTCAACTCGGACTGAAAGTGCATTTAAAGCAATAAAAACTGAAAATGAGTGTCACGCCTAAACCAAAGGACTTATGCACACATTTCAACATGTATTTAGTTCAGGTTGACCTCCTGAAGCCTAAATGAGCATTTATTTGACTGCACAACTCATTCCTATGAAGGTACATTCAAAGTCACAAAACGTGCTCAACTAGGCCTGAAAGTGCATTTAAAGCAATAAAAACTCAAAAGGAGTGTCACGCCTCAACCAAAGGACTTATGCACACATTTCAACATGTATTTAGTTCAGGTTGACCTCCTGAAGCCGAAATCACCATTAATTTGACTACACAACTTATTCCTATGAAGATACATTCAGAGTAAAAAAACGGGCTCAACTCGGACTGAAAGTGCATTTAAAGCAATAAAAACTGAAAATGAGTGTCACGCCTAAACCAAAGGACTTATGCACACATTTCAACATGTATTTAGTTCAGGTTGACCTCCTGAAGCCTAAATGAGCATTAATGTGACTACACAACTTATTCCTATGAAGGAACATTCAAAGTAAAAAAACGGGCTCAACTCGGACTGAAAGTGCATTTAAAGCAATAAAAACTGAAAATGAGTGTCACGCCTAAACCAAAGGACTTATGCACACATTTCAACATGTATTTAGTTCAGGTTGACCTCCTGAAGCCTAAATCACCATTAATTTGACTACACAACTTAATCCTATGAAGATACATTCAAAGTCACAAAACGTGCTCAACTAGGCCTGAAAGTGCATTTAAAGCAATAAAAACTCAAAATGAGTGTCACGCCTAAACCAAAGGACTTATGCACACATTTCAACATGTATTTAGTTCAGGTTGACCTCCTGAAGCCTAAATCACCATTAATTTGACTACACAACTTAATCCTATGAAGATACATTCAAAGTAAAAAAACGGGCTCAACTCGGACTGAAAGTGCATTTAAAGCAATAAAAACTGAAAATGAGTGTCACGCCTAAAACAAAGGACTTATGCACACATTTCAACATGTATTTAGTTCAGGTTGACCTCCTGAAGCCTAAATGAGCATTAATTTGACTACACAACTCATTCCTATGAAGGTACATTCAAAGTCACAAAACGTGCTCAACTAGGCCTGAAAGTGCATTTAAAGCAATAAAAATTCAAAATCAGTGTCACGCCTAAACCAAAGGACTTATGCACACATTTCAACATGTATTTAGTTCAGGTTGACATTCTGAAGCCTAAATGAGCATTAATATGACTACACAACTTATTCCTAAGAAGATACATTCAAAGTAAAAAAACGGCTCAACTCGGACTGAAAGTGCATTTAAAGCAATAAAAACTGAAAATGAGTGTCACGCCTAAACCAAAGGACTTATGCACACATTTCAACATGTATTTAGTTCAGGTTGACCTCCTGAAGCCTAAATGAGCATTAATTTGACTACACAACTCATTCCTATGAAGGTACATTCAAAGTCACAAAACGTGCTCAACTAGGCCTGAAAGTGCATTTAAAGCAATAAAAACTCAAAATGAGTGTCACGCCTAAACCAAAGGACTTATGCACACATTTCGACATGTATTTAGTTCAGGTTGACCTCCTGAAGCCTAAATCACCATTAATTTGACTACACAACTTAATCCTATGAAGACACATTCAAAGTAAAAAAACGGGCTCAACTCGGACTGAAAGTGCATTTAAAGCAATAAAAACTGAAAATGAGTGTCACGCCTAAACCAAAGGACTTATGCACACATTTCAACATGTATTTAGTTCAGGTTGACCTCCTGAAGCCTAAATGAGCATTAATTTGACTACACAACTTATTCCTATGAAGGAACATTCAAAGTAAAAAAACGGGCTCAACTCGGACTGAAAGTGCATTTAAAGCAATAAAAACTGAAAATGAGTGTCACGCCTAAACCAAAGGACTTATGCACACATTTCAACATGTATTTAGTTCAGGTTGACCTCCTGAAGCCTAAATGAGCATTTATTTGACTGCACAACTCATTCCTATGAAGGTACATTCAAAGTCACAAAACGTGCTCAACTAGGCCTGAAAGTGCATTTAAAGCAATAAAAACTCAAAAGGAGTGTCACGCCTAAACCAAAGGACTTATGCACACATTTCAACATGTATTTAGTTCAGGTTGACCTCCTGAAGCCTAAATCACCATTAATTTGACTACACAACTTATTCCTATGAAGATACATTCAGAGTAAAAAAACGGGCTCAACTCGGACTGAAAGTGCATTTAAAGCAATAAAAACTGAAAATGAGTGTCACGCCTAAACCAAAGGACTTATGCACACATTTCAACATGTATTTAGTTCAGGTTGACCTCCTGAAGCCTAAATGAGCATTAATTTGACTACACAACTTATTCCTATGAAGGAACATTCAAAGTAAAAAAACGGGCTCAACTCGGACTGAAAGTGCATTTAAAGCAATAAAAACTGAAAATGAGTGTCACGCCTAAACCAAAGGACTTATGCACACATTTCAACATGTATTTAGTTCAGGTTGACCTCCTGAAGCCTAAATCACCATTAATTTGACTACACAACTTAATCCTATGAAGATACATTCAAAGTAAAAAAACGGGCTCAACTCGGACTGAAAGTGCATTTAAAGCAATAAAAACTGAAAATGAGTGTCACGCCTAAAACAAAGGACTTATGCACACATTTCAACATGTATTTAGTTCAGGTTGACCTCCTGAAGCCTAAATGAGCATTAATTTGACTACACAACTCATTCCTATGAAGGTACATTCAAAGTCACAAAACGTGCTCAACTAGGCCTGAAAGTGCATTTAAAGCAATAAAAATTCAAAATCAGTGTCACGCCTAAACCAAAGGACTTATGCACACATTTCAACATGTATTTAGTTCAGGTTGACATTCTGAAGCCTAAATGAGCATTAATATGACTACACAACTTATTCCTAAGAAGATACATTCAAAGTAAAAAAACGGCTCAACTCGGACTGAAAGTGCATTTAAAGCAATAAAAACTGAAAATGAGTGTCACGCCTAAACCAAAGGACTTATGCACACATTTCAACATGTATTTAGTTCAGGTTGACCTCCTGAAGCCTAAATCACCATTAATTTGACTACACAACTTAATCCTATGAAGACACTTTCAAAGTAAAAAAACGGGCTCAACTCGGACTGAAAGTGCATTTAAAGCAATAAAAATTCAAAATCAGTGTCACGCCTAAACCAAAGGACTTATGCACACATTTCAACATGTATTTAGTTCAGGTTGACATTCTGAAGCCTAAATGAGCATTAATTTGACTACACAACTCATTCCTATGAAGGTACATTCAAAGTCACAAAACGTGCTCAACTAGGCCTGAAAGTGCATTTAAAGCAATAAAAATTCAAAATCAGTGTCACGCCTAAACCAAAGGACTTATGCACACATTTCAACATGTATTTAGTTCAGGTTGACATTCTGAAGCCTAAATGAGCATTAATATGACTACACAACTTATTCCTAAGAAGATACATTCAAAGTAAAAAAAACGGCTCAACTCGGACTGAAAGTGCATTTAAAGCAATAAAAACTGAAAATGAGTGTCACGCCTAAACCAAAGGACTTATGCACACATTTCAACATGTATTTAGTTCAGGTTGACCTCCTGAAGCCTAAATGAGCATTAATTTGACTACACAACTCATTCCTATGAAGGTACATTCAAAGTCACAAAACGTGCTCAACTAGGCCTGAAAGTGCATTTAAAGCAATAAAAACTCAAAATGAGTGTCACGCCTAAACCAAAGGACTTATGCACACATTTCAACATGTATTTAGTTCAGGTTGACCTCCTGAAGCCTAAATCACCATTAATTTGACTACACAACTTAATCCTATGAAGACACATTCAAAGTAAAAAAACGGGCTCAACTCGGACTGAAAGTGCATTTAAAGCAATAAAAACTGAAAATGAGTGTCACGCCTAAACCAAAGGACTTATGCACACATTTCAACATGTATTTAGTTCAGGTTGACCTCCTGAAGCCTAAATGAGCATTAATTTGACTACACAACTTATTCCTATGAAGGAACATTCAAAGTAAAAAAACGGGCTCAACTCGGACTGAAAGTGCATTTAAAGCAATAAAAACTGAAAATGAGTGTCACGCCTAAACCAAAGGACTTATGCACACATTTCAACATGTATTTAGTTCAGGTTGACCTCCTGAAGCCTAAATGAGCATTTATTTGACTGCACAACTCATTCCTATGAAGGTACATTCAAAGTCACAAAACGTGCTCAACTAGGCCTGAAAGTGCATTTAAAGCAATAAAAACTCAAAAGGAGTGTCACGCCTAAACCAAAGGACTTATGCACACATTTCAACATGTATTTAGTTCAGGTTGACCTCCTGAAGCCTAAATCACCATTAATTTGACTACACAACTTATTCCTATGAAGATACATTCAGAGTAAAAAAACGGGCTCAACTCGGACTGAAAGTGCATTTAAAGCAATAAAAACTGAAAATGAGTGTCACGCCTAAACCAAAGGACTTATGCACACATTTCAACATGTATTTAGTTCAGGTTGACCTCCTGAAGCCTAAATGAGCATTAATTTGACTACACAACTTATTCCTATGAAGGAACATTCAAAGTAAAAAAACGGGCTCAACTCGGACTGAAAGTGCATTTAAAGCAATAAAAACTGAAAATGAGTGTCACGCCTAAACCAAAGGACTTATGCACACATTTCAACATGTATTTAGTTCAGGTTGACCTCCTGAAGCCTAAATCACCATTAATTTGACTACACAACTTAATCCTATGAAGATACATTCAAAGTAAAAAAACGGGCTCAACTCGGACTGAAAGTGCATTTAAAGCAATAAAAACTGAAAATGAGTGTCACGCCTAAAACAAAGGACTTATGCACACATTTCAACATGTATTTAGTTCAGGTTGACCTCCTGAAGCCTAAATGAGCATTAATTTGACTACACAACTCATTCCTATGAAGGTACATTCAAAGTCACAAAACGTGCTCAACTAGGCCTGAAAGTGCATTTAAAGCAATAAAAATTCAAAATCAGTGTCACGCCTAAACCAAAGGACTTATGCACACATTTCAACATGTATTTAGTTCAGGTTGACATTCTGAAGCCTAAATGAGCATTAATATGACTACACAACTTATTCCTAAGAAGATACATTCAAAGTAAAAAAACGGCTCAACTCGGACTGAAAGTGCATTTAAAGCAATAAAAACTGAAAATGAGTGTCACGCCTAAACCAAAGGACTTATGCACACATTTCAACATGTATTTAGTTCAGGTTGACCTCCTGAAGCCTAAATGAGCATTAATTTGACTACACAACTCATTCCTATGAAGGTACATTCAAAGTCACAAAACGTGCTCAACTAGGCCTGAAAGTGCATTTAAAGCAATAAAAACTCAAAATGAGTGTCACGCCTAAACCAAAGGACTTATGCACACATTTCAACATGTATTTAGTTCAGGTTGACCTCCTGAAGCCTAAATCACCATTAATTTGACTACACAACTTAATCCTATGAAGACACATTCAAAGTAAAAAAACGGGCTCAACTCGGACTGAAAGTGCATTTAAAGCAATAAAATCTGAAAATGAGTGTCACGCCTAAACCAAAGGACTTATGCACACATTTCAACATGTATTTAGTTCAGGTTGACCTCCTGAAGCCTAAATGAGCATTAATTTGACTACACAACTTATTCCTATGAAGGAACATTCAAAGTAAAAAAACGGGCTCAACTCGGACTGAAAGTGCATTTAAAGCAATAAAAACTGAAAATGAGTGTCACGCCTAAACCAAAGGACTTATGCACACATTTCAACATGTATTTAGTTCAGGTTGACCTCCTGAAGCCTAAATGAGCATTTATTTGACTGCACAACTCATTCCTATGAAGGTACATTCAAAGTCACAAAACGTGCTCAACTAGGCCTGAAAGTGCATTTAAAGCAATAAAAACTCAAAAGGAGTGTCACGCCTAAACCAAAGGACTTATGCACACATTTCAACATGTATTTAGTTCAGGTTGACCTCCTGAAGCCTAAATCACCATTAATTTGACTACACAACTTATTCCTATGAAGATACATTCAGAGTAAAAAAACGGGCTCAACTCGGACTGAAAGTGCATTTAAAGCAATAAAAACTGAAAATGAGTGTCACGCCTAAACCAAAGGACTTATGCACACATTTCAACATGTATTTAGTTCAGGTTGACCTCCTGAAGCCTAAATCACCATTAATTTGACTACACAACTTATTCCTATGAAGATACATTCAAAGTAAAAAAACGGGCTCAACTCGGACTGAAAGTGCATTTAAAGCAATAAAAACTGAAAATGAGTGTCACGCCTAAACCAAAGGCCTTACGCACACATTTCAACATGTATTTAGTTCAGGTTGACCTCCTGAAGCCTAAATGAGCATTTATTTGACTGCACAACTCATTCCTATGAAGGTACATTCAAAGTCACAAAACGTGCTCAACTAGGCCTGAAAGTGCATTTAAAGCAATAAAAACTCAAAAGGAGTGTCACGCCTAAACCAAAGGACTTATGCACACATTTCAACATGTATTTAGTTCAGGTTGACCTCCTGAAGCCTAAATCACCATTAATTTGACTACACAACTTATTCCTATGAAGATACATTCAAAGTAAAAAAACGGGCTCAACTCGGACTGAAAGTGCATTTAAAGCAATAAAAACTGAAAATGAGTGTCACGCCTAAACCAAAGGACTTATGCACACATTTCAACATGTATTTAGTTCAGGTTGACGTCCTGAAGCCTAAATGAGCATTAATTTGACTACACAACTTATTCCTATGAAGATACATTCAAAGTAAAAAAACGTGCTCTACTCGGCCTGAAAATGCATTTAAAGCAATAAAAACTCAAAATGAGTGTCGCGCCTAAACCAAAGGCCTTACGCACACATTTCAACATGTATTTAGTTCAGGTTGACCTCCTGAAGCCTAAATGAGCATTAATTTGACTACACAACTCATTCCTATGAAGGTACATTCAAAGTCACAAAACGTGCTCAACTAGGCCTGAAAGTGCATTTAAAGCAATAAAAATTCAAAATCAGTGTCACGCCTAAACCAAAGGACTTATGCACACATTTCAACATGTATTTAGTTCAGGTTGACATTCTGAAGCCTAAATGAGCATTAATTTGACTACACAACTTATTCCTAAGAAGATACATTCAAAGTAAAAAAACGGCTCAACTCGGACTGAAAGTGCATTTAAAGCAATAAAAACTGAAAATGAGTGTCACGCCTAAACCAAAGGACTTATGCACACATTTCAACATGTATTTAGTTCAGGTTGACCTCCTGAAGCCTAAATGAGCATTAATTTGACTACACAACTCATTCCTATGAAGGTACATTCAAAGTCACAAAACGTGCTCAACTAGGCCTGAAAGTGCATTTAAAGCAATAAAAACTCAAAATGAGTGTCACGCCTAAACCAAAGGACTTATGCACACATTTCAACATGTATTTAGTTCAGGTTGACCTCCTGAAGCCTAAATCACCATTAATTTGACTACTCAACTTAATCCTATGAAGACACATTCAAAGTAAAAAAACGGGCTCAACTCGGACTGAAAGTGCATTTAAAGCAATAAAAACTGAAAATGAGTGTCACGCCTAAACCAAAGGACTTATGCACACATTTCAACATGTATTTAGTTCAGGTTGACCTCCTGAAGCCTAAATGAGCATTTATTTGACTGCACAACTCATTCCTATGAAGGTACATTCAAAGTCACAAAACGTGCTCAACTAGGCCTGAAAGTGCATTTAAAGCAATAAAAACTGAAAATGAGTGTCACGCCTAAACCAAAGGACTTATGCACACATTTCAACATGTATTTAGTTCAGGTTGACCTCCTGAAGCCTAAATCACCATTAATTTGACTACACAACTTAATCCTATGAAGATACATTCAAAGTCACAAAACGTGCTCAACTAGGCCTGAAAGTGCATTTAAAGCAATAAAAACTCAAAATGAGTGTCACGCCTAAACCAAAGGACTTATGCACACATTTCAACATGTATTTAGTTCAGGTTGACCTCCTGAAGCCTAAATCACCATTAATTTGACTACACAACTTAATCCTATGAAGATACATTCAAAGTCACAAAACGTGCTCAACTAGGCCTGAAAGTGCATTTAAAGCAATAAAAACTCAAAATCAGTGTCACGCCTAAACCAAAGGACTTATGCACACATTTTAACATGTATTTAGTTCAGGTTGACCTCCTGAAGCCTAAATGAGCATTAATTTGACTACACAACTTATTCCTATGAAGGAACATTCAAAGTAAAAAAACGGGCTCAACTCGGACTGAAAGTGCATTTAAAGCAATAAAAACTGAAAATGAGTGTCACGCCTAAACCAAAGGACTTATGCACACATTTCAACATGTATTTAGTTCAGGTTGACCTCCTGAAGCCTAAATGAGCATTTATTTGACTGCACAACTCATTCCTATGAAGGTACATTCAAAGTCACAAAACGTGCTCAACTAGGCCTGAAAGTGCATTTAAAGCAATAAAAACTGAAAATGAGTGTCACGCCTAAACCAAAGGACTTATGCACACATTTCAACATGTATTTAGTTCAGGTTGACCTCCTGAAGCCTAAATCACCATTAATTTGACTACACAACTTATTCCTATGAAGATACATTCAGAGTAAAAAAACGGGCTCAACTCGGACCGAAAGTGCATTTAAAGCAATAAAAACTGAAAATGAGTGTCACGCCTAAACCAAAGGACTTATGCACACATTTCAACATGTTTTTAGTTCAGGTTGACATCCTGAAGCCTAAATCACCATTAATTTGACTACACAACTTATTCCTATGAAGATACATTCAAAGTAAAAAAACGGGCTCAACTCGGACTGAAAGTGCATTTAAAGCAATAAAAACTGAAAATGAGTGTCACGCCTAAACCAAAGGACTTATGCACACATTTCAACATGTATTTAGTTCAGGTTGACCTCCTGAAGCCTAAATGAGCATTTATTTGACTGCACAACTCATTCCTATGAAGGTACATTCAAAGTCACAAAACGTGCTCAACTAGGCCTGAAAGTGCATTTAAAGCAATAAAAACTGAAAATGAGTGTCACGCCTAAACCAAAGGACTTATGCACACATTTCAACATGTATTTAGTTCAGGTTGACCTCCTGAAGCCTAAATCACCATTAATTTGACTACACAACTTAATCCTATGAAGATACATTCAAAGTCACAAAACGTGCTCAACTAGGCCTGAAAGTGCATTTAAAGCAATAAAAACTCAAAATGAGTGTCACGCCTAAACCAAAGGACTTATGCACACATTTCAACATGTATTTAGTTCAGGTTGACCTCCTGAAGCCTAAATCACCATTAATTTGACTACACAACTTAATCCTATGAAGATACATTCAAAGTCACAAAACGTGCTCAACTAGGCCTGAAAGTGCATTTAAAGCAATAAAAACTCAAAATGAGTGTCACGCCTAAACCAAAGGACTTATGCACACATTTCAACATGTATTTAGTTCAGGTTGACCTCCTGAAGCCTAAATCACCATTAATTTGACTACACAACTTAATCCTATGAAGATACATTCAAAGTAAAAAAACGGGCTCAACTCGGACTGAAAGTGCATTTAAAGCAATAAAAACTGAAAATGAGTGTCACGCCTAAACCAAAGGACTTATGCACACATTTCAACATGTATTTAGTTCAGGTTGACCTCCTGAAGCCTAAATGAGTATAATTTGACTACACAACTCATTCCTATGAAGGTACATTCAAAGTCACAAAACGTGCTCAACTAGGCCTGAAAGTGCATTTAAAGCAATAAAAACTCAAAATGAGTGTCACGCCTAAACCAAAGGACTTATGCACACATTTCAACATGTATTTAGTTCAGGTTGACCTCCTGAAGCCTAAATGAGCATTAATTTGACTACACAACTCATTCCTATGAAGATACATTCAAAGTAAAAAAACGTGCTCTACTCGGCCTGAAAATGCATTCAAAGCAATAAAAACTCAAATTGAGTGTCACGCCTAAACTAAAGGACTTATACACACATTTCAACATGTATTTAGTTCAGGTTGACATTCTGAAGCCTAAATGAGCATTATTTTGTCTATACAACTCATTCCTATGAAGGTACATTCAAAGTCACAAAACGTGCTCAACTAGGCCTGAAAGTGCATTTAAAGCAATAAAATCTCAAAATGAGTTTCACGCCTAAATCAAAGGACTTATGCACACATTTTAACATGTATTTAGTTTAGGTTGACCTCCTGAAGCCTAAATGAGCATTAATTTGATCACACAACTCATTCCCATGAAGATACATTCAAAGTCAGTAAGTGCCCTGCTCTGTCTGAAAATGCATTTGAATCAATAAAAACTAAAATTGAGTGTCATGCCTAAACCAAAGGACGTCTGCACACATTTCAACGTCTAAAGTGTTGTTTCCGATGCCTGCTAGTGTATGTGTGCGTGCGTGTGTGAGAGTGTGTAAGTGTGTGCGTGTGTTTGTGTGTGTTTGTGTGGGTGCGTGCGTGTGTGTGTTGTGCGCACCCCCCCCCCAAAAAAGTACTGTATTCGGATAAAAATGACGAATTACTCAGAGGTTTTAACTTTTGCTTGCACTTGATTTGTTCTGACACCGACGACGTCCACCAATGACAGCCCGAGTGGATCTAGCCCACGTGGTGTGAGAGCAGGGGGAGGTGAAAAGATGCAAAGCCTAGGTGATTGGCTGTGCATCTTTCAGTCTTCCACGTGGGTTAGTCTTTGATCTTCAATCAGTGTCCAAATGTTGTTTACATGCGTAGCGTGTGCGGATGTGTGTGCCTCTCATGAGTTTGTGTGTGTGTTTGCGCGCGCGTGATCGTGTGCCCATACATGTGTGAGTGTTTCTTTGATCTAAATCATCGTTGGTGTGTTGTTTACGATACGTGCTCGTCTGTGCGTACGTTTGTGTGAGTGTGTGTGCGTGCGTTTGTGTGTGTGCTTGCTGCGTGCTGGCGCGCTCGGAAGCGTGTGTGTCACAGAGAAAGAGAGGGAGCGGGATCGCTGGCCTGTATGTACTCTATGTGAAACACCAGGACATTTGTAATTTCGTCCCTTTCACATTTTTTGGCTTTTTAAAAAATAAAACTTATTTTCATCAATGGTTCATAATGAGTGTCACGCCTAGACCAAATGACTTATGCACACATTTCAACATTTATTTAGTTCAGGTTGACCTCCTGAAGCCTAAATGAGCATTAATTTGACTACACAACTTAATCCTATGAAGATACATTCAAAATCACAAAACGTGCTCAACTAGGCCTGAAAGTGCATTTAAAGCAATAAAAACTCAAAATGAGTGTCACGCATAAACCAAAGGACTTATGCACACATTTCAACATGTATTTAGTTCAGGTTGACCTCCTGAAGCCTAAATCACCATTAATTTGACTACACAACTTATTCCTATGAAGATACATTCAAAGTAAAAAAACGGGCTCAACTCGGACTGAAAGTGCATTTAAAGCAATAAAAACTGAAAATGAGTGTCACGCCTAAACCAAAGGACTTATGCACACATTTCAACATGTATTTAGTTCAGGTTGACGTCCTGAAGCCTAAATGAGCATTAATTTGACTACACAACTTATTCCTATGAAGATACATTCAAAGTAAAAAAACGTGCTCTACTCGGCCTGAAAATGCATTTAAAGCAATAAAAACTCAAAATGAGTGTCGCGCCTAAACCAAAGGCCTTATGCACACATTTCAACATGTATTTAGTTCAGGTTGACCTCCTGAAGCCTAAATCATCATTAATTTGACTACACAACTCATTCCTATGAAGGAACATTCAAAGTAAAAAAACGGGCTCAACTCGGACTGAAAGTGCATTTAAAGCAATAAAAACTGAAAATGAGTGTCACGCCTAAACCAAAGGACTTATGCACACATTTCAACATGTATTTAGTTCGGGTTGACCTCCTGAAGCCTAAATGAGCATTAATTTGACTACACAACTCATTCCTATGAAGGTACATTCAAAGTCACAAAACGTGCTCAACTAGGCCTGAAAGTGCATTTAAAGCAATAAAAACTCAAAATGAGTGTCACGCCTAAACCAAAGGACTTATGCACACATTTCAACATGTATTTAGTTCAGGTTGACATGCTGAAGCCTAAATGAGCATTAATTTGACTACACAACTTATTCCTATGAAGATACATTCAAAGTAAAAAAACGGCTCAACTCGGACTGAAAGTGCATTTAAAGCAATAAAAACTGAAATTGAGTGTCACGCCTAAACCAAAGGACTTATGCACACATTTCAACATGTATTTAGTTCAGGTTGACCTCCTGAAGCCTAAATGAGCATTAATTTGACTACACAACTCATTCCTATGAAGGTACATTCAAAGTCACAAAACGTGCTCAACTAGGCCTGAAAGTGCATTTAAAGCAATAAAAACTCAAAATGAGTGTCACGCCTAAACCAAAGGACTTATGCACACATTTCAACATGTATTTAGTTCAGGTTGACCTCCTGAAGCTTAAATCACCATTAATTTGACTACACAACTTAATCCTATGAAGATACATTCAAAGTAAAAAAACGGGCTCAACTCGGACTGAAAGTGCATTTAAAGCAATAAAAACTGAAAATGAGTGTCACGCCTAAACCAAAGGCCTTATGCACACATTTCAACATGTATTTAGTTCAGGTTGACCTCCTGAAGCCTAAATCACCATTAATTTGACTACACAACTTATTCCTATGAAGATACATTCAAAGTAAAAAAACGGGCTCAACTCGGACTGAAAGTGCATTTAAAGCAATAAAAACTGAAAATGAGTGTCACGCCTAAACCAAAGGACTTATGCACACATTTCAACATGTATTTAGTTCAGGTTGACGTCCTGAAGCCTAAATGAGCATTAATTTGACTACACAACTTATTCCTATGAAGATACATTCAAAGTAAAAAAACGTGCTCTACTCGGCCTGAAAATGCATTTAAAGCAATAAAAACTCAAAATGAGTGTCGCGCCTAAACCAAAGGCCTTATGCACACATTTCAACATGTATTTAGTTCAGGTTGACCTCCTGAAGCCTAAATCATCATTAATTTGACTACACAACTCATTCCTATGAAGGAACATTCAAAGTAAAAAAACGGGCTCAACTCGGACTGAAAGTGCATTTAAAGCAATAAAAACTGAAAATGAGTGTCACGCCTAAACCAAAGGACTTATGCACACATTTCAACATGTATTTAGTTCAGGTTGACCTCCTGAAGCCTAAATGAGCATTAATTTGACTACACAACTCATTCCTATGAAGGTACATTCAAAGTCACAAAACGTGCTCAACTAGGCCTGAAAGTGCATTTAAAGCAATAAAAACTCAAAATGAGTGTCACGCCTAAACCAAAGGACTTATGCACACATTTCAACATGTATTTAGTTCAGGTTGACATGCTGAAGCCTAAATGAGCATTAATTTGACTACACAACTTATTCCTATGAAGATACATTCAAAGTAAAAAAACGGCTCAACTCGGACTGAAAGTGCATTTAAAGCAATAAAAACTGAAATTGAGTGTCACGCCTAAACCAAAGGACTTATGCACACATTTCAACATGTATTTAGTTCAGGTTGACCTCCTGAAGCCTAAATGAGCATTAATTTGACTACACAACTCATTCCTATGAAGGTACATTCAAAGTCACAAAACGTGCTCAACTAGGCCTGAAAGTGCATTTAAAGCAATAAAAACTCAAAATGAGTGTCACGCCTAAACCAAAGGACTTATGCACACATTTCAACATGTATTTAGTTCAGGTTGACCTCCTGAAGCTTAAATCACCATTAATTTGACTACACAACTTAATCCTATGAAGATACATTCAAAGTAAAAAAACGGGCTCAACTCGGACTGAAAGTGCATTTAAAGCAATAAAAACTGAAAATGAGTGTCACGCCTAAACCAAAGGCCTTATGCACACATTTCAACATGTATTTAGTTCAGGTTGACCTCCTGAAGCCTAAATCACCATTAATTTGACTACACAACTTATTCCTATGAAGATACATTCAAAGTAAAAAAACGGGCTCAACTCGGACTGAAAGTGCATTTAAAGCAATAAAAACTGAAAATGAGTGTCACGCCTAAACCAAAGGACTTATGCACACATTTCAACATGTATTTAGTTCAGGTTGACGTCCTGAAGCCTAAATGAGCATTAATTTGACTACACAACTTATTCCTATGAAGATACATTCAAAGTAAAAAAACGTGCTCTACTCGGCCTGAAAATGCATTTAAAGCAATAAAAACTCAAAATGAGTGTCGCGCCTAAACCAAAGGCCTTATGCACACATTTCAACATGTATTTAGTTCAGGTTGACCTCCTGAAGCCTAAATCATCATTAATTTGACTACACAACTCATTCCTATGAAGGAACATTCAAAGTAAAAAAACGGGCTCAACTCGGACTGAAAGTGCATTTAAAGCAATAAAAACTGAAAATGAGTGTCACGCCTAAACCAAAGGACTTATGCACACATTTCAACATGTATTTAGTTCAGGTTGACATGCTGAAGCCTAAATGAGCATTAATTTGACTACACAACTTATTCCTATGAAGATACATTCAAAGTAAAAAAACGGGCTCAACTCGGACTGAAAGTGCATTTAAAGCAATAAAAACTGAAAATGAGTGTCACGCCTAAACCAAAGGACTTATGCACACATTTCAACATGTATTTAGTTCAGGTTGACCTCCTGAAGCCTAAATGAGCATTAATTTGACTACACAACTCATTCCTATGAAGGTACATTCAAAGTCACAAAACGTGCTCAACTAGGCTTGAAAGTGCATTTAAAGCAATAAAAACTCAAAATGAGTGTCACGCCTAAACCAAAGGACTTATGCACACATTTCAACATGTATTTAGTTCAGGTTGACATGCTGAAGCCTAAATGAGCATTAATTTGACTACACAACTTATTCCTATGAAGATACATTCAAAGTAAAAAAACGGCTCAACTCGGACTGAAAGTGCATTTAAAGCAATAAAAACTGAAATTGAGTGTCACGCCTAAACCAAAGGACTTATGCACACATTTCAACATGTATTTAGTTCAGGTTGACCTCCTGAAGCCTAAATGAGCATTAATTTGACTACACAACTCATTCCTATGAAGGTACATTCAAAGTCACAAAACGTGCTCAACTAGGCCTGAAAGTGCATTTAAAGCAATAAAAACTCAAAATGAGTGTCACGCCTAAACCAAAGGACTTATGCACACATTTCAACATGTATTTAGTTCAGGTTGACCTCCTGAAGCTTAAATCACCATTAATTTGACTACACAACTTAATCCTATGAAGATACATTCAAAGTAAAAAAACGTGCTCAACTCGGACTGAAAGTGCATTTAAAGCAATAAAAACTGAAAATGAGTGTCACGCCTAAACCAAAGGACTTATGCACACATTTCAACATGTATTTAGTTCAGGTTGACCTCCTGAAGCTTAAATCACCATTAATTTGACTACACAACTTAATCCTATGAAGATACATTCAAAGTAAAAAAACGTGCTCAACTCGGACTGAAAGTGCATTTAAAGCAATAAAAACTGAAAATGAGTGTCACGCCTATACCAAAGGACTTATGCACACATTTCAACATGTATTTAGTTCAGGTTGACGTCCTGAAGCCTAAATGAGCATTAATTTGACTACACAACTTATTCCTATGAAGATACATTCAAAGTAAAAAAACGTGCTCTACTCGGCCTGAAAATGCATTTAAAGCAATAAAAACTCAAAATGAGTGTCGCGCCTAAACCAAAGGCCTTATGCACACATTTCAACATGTATTTAGTTCAGGTTGACCTCCTGAAGCCTAAATCATCATTAATTTGACTACACAACTCATTCCTATGAAGGAACATTCAAAGTAAAAAAACGGGCTCAACTCGGACTGAAAGTGCATTTAAAGCAATAAAAACTCAAAATGAGTGTCACGCCTAAACCAAAGGACTTATGCACACATTTCAACATGTATTTAGTTCAGGTTGACCTCCTGAAGCTTAAATCACCATTAATTTGACTACACAACTTAATCCTATGAAGATACATTCAAAGTAATAAAACGGGCTCAACTCGGACTGAAAGTGCATTTAAAGCAATAAAAACTGAAAATGAGTGTCACGCCTAAACCAAAGGCCTTATGCACACATTTCAACATGTATTTAGTTCAGGTTGACCTCCTGAAGCCTAAATCACCATTAATTTGACTACACAACTTATTCCTATGAAGATACATTCAAAGTAAAAAAACGGGCTCAACTCGGACTGAAAGTGCATTTAAAGCAATAAAAACTGAAAATGAGTGTCACGCCTAAACCAAAGGACTTATGCACACATTTCAACATGTATTTAGTTCAGGTTGACGTCCTGAAGCCTAAATGAGCATTAATTTGACTACACAACTTATTCCTATGAAGATACATTCAAAGTAAAAAAACGTGCTCTACTCGGCCTGAAAATGCATTTAAAGCAATAAAAACTCAAAATGAGTGTCGCGCCTAAACCAAAGGCCTTATGCACACATTTCAACATGTATTTAGTTCAGGTTGACCTCCTGAAGCCTAAATCATCATTAATTTGACTACACAACTCATTCCTATGAAGGAACATTCAAAGTAAAAAAACGGCTCAACTCGGACTGAAAGTGCATTTAAAGCAATAAAAACTGAAATTGAGTGTCACGCCTAAACCAAAGGACTTATGCACACATTTCAACATGTATTTAGTTCAGGTTGACCTCCTGAAGCCTAAATGAGCATTAATTTGACTACACAACTCATTCCTATGAAGGTACATTCAAAGTCACAAAACGTGCTCAACTAGGCCTGAAAGTGCATTTAAAGCAATAAAAACTCAAAATGAGTGTCACGCCTAAACCAAAGGACTTATGCACACATTTCAACATGTATTTAGTTCAGGTTGACCTCCTGAAGCTTAAATCACCATTAATTTGACTACACAACTTAATCCTATGAAGATACATTCAAAGTAAAAAAACGGGCTCAACTCGGACTGAAAGTGCATTTAAAGCAATAAAAACTGAAAATGAGTGTCACGCCTAAACCAAAGGCCTTATGCACACATTTCAACATGTATTTAGTTCAGGTTGACCTCCTGAAGCCTAAATCACCATTAATTTGACTACACAACTTATTCCTATGAAGATACATTCAAAGTAAAAAAACGGGCTCAACTCGGACTGAAAGTGCATTTAAAGCAATAAAAACTGAAAATGAGTGTCACGCCTAAACCAAAGGACTTATGCACACATTTCAACATGTATTTAGTTCAGGTTGACGTCCTGAAGCCTAAATGAGCATTAATTTGACTACACAACTTATTCCTATGAAGATACATTCAAAGTAAAAAAACGTGCTCTACTCGGCCTGAAAATGCATTTAAAGCAATAAAAACTCAAAATGAGTGTCGCGCCTAAACCAAAGGCCTTATGCACACATTTCAACATGTATTTAGTTCAGGTTGACCTCCTGAAGCCTAAATCATCATTAATTTGACTACACAACTCATTCCTATGAAGGAACATTCAAAGTAAAAAAACGGGCTCAACTCGGACTGAAAGTGCATTTAAAGCAATAAAAACTGAAAATGAGTGTCACGCCTAAACCAAAGGACTTATGCACACATTTCAACATGTATTTAGTTCAGGTTGACCTCCTGAAGCCTAAATGAGCATTAATTTGACTACACAACTCATTCCTATGAAGGTACATTCAAAGTCACAAAACGTGCTCAACTAGGCCTGAAAGTGCATTTAAAGCAATAAAAACTCAAAATGAGTGTCACGCCTAAACCAAAGGACTTATGCACACATTTCAACATGTATTTAGTTCAGGTTGACATGCTGAAGCCTAAATGAGCATTAATTTGACTACACAACTTATTCCTATGAAGATACATTCAAAGTAAAAAAACGGCTCAACTCGGACTGAAAGTGCATTTAAAGCAATAAAAACTGAAATTGAGTGTCACGCCTAAACCAAAGGACTTATGCACACATTTCAACATGTATTTAGTTCAGGTTGACCTCCTGAAGCCTAAATGAGCATTAATTTGACTACACAACTCATTCCTATGAAGGTACATTCAAAGTCACAAAACGTGCTCAACTAGGCCTGAAAGTGCATTTAAAGCAATAAAAACTCAAAATGAGTGTCACGCCTAAACCAAAGGACTTATGCACACATTTCAACATGTATTTAGTTCAGGTTGACCTCCTGAAGCTTAAATCACCATTAATTTGACTACACAACTTAATCCTATGAAGATACATTCAAAGTAAAAAAACGGGCTCAACTCGGACTGAAAGTGCATTTAAAGCAATAAAAACTGAAAATGAGTGTCACGCCTAAACCAAAGGCCTTATGCACACATTTCAACATGTATTTAGTTCAGGTTGACCTCCTGAAGCCTAAATCACCATTAATTTGACTACACAACTTATTCCTATGAAGATACATTCAAAGTAAAAAAACGGGCTCAACTCGGACTGAAAGTGCATTTAAAGCAATAAAAACTGAAAATGAGTGTCACGCCTAAACCAAAGGACTTATGCACACATTTCAACATGTATTTAGTTCAGGTTGACGTCCTGAAGCCTAAATGAGCATTAATTTGACTACACAACTTATTCCTATGAAGATACATTCAAAGTAAAAAAACGTGCTCTACTCGGCCTGAAAATGCATTTAAAGCAATAAAAACTCAAAATGAGTGTCGCGCCTAAACCAAAGGCCTTATGCACACATTTCAACATGTATTTAGTTCAGGTTGACCTCCTGAAGCCTAAATCATCATTAATTTGACTACACAACTCATTCCTATGAAGGAACATTCAAAGTAAAAAAACGGGCTCAACTCGGACTGAAAGTGCATTTAAAGCAATAAAAACTGAAAATGAGTGTCACGCCTAAACCAAAGGACTTATGCACACATTTCAACATGTATTTAGTTCAGGTTGACATGCTGAAGCCTAAATGAGCATTAATTTGACTACACAACTTATTCCTATGAAGATACATTCAAAGTAAAAAAACGGGCTCAACTCGGACTGAAAGTGCATTTAAAGCAATAAAAACTGAAAATGAGTGTCACGCCTAAACCAAAGGACTTATGCACACATTTCAACATGTATTTAGTTCAGGTTGACCTCCTGAAGCCTAAATGAGCATTAATTTGACTACACAACTCATTCCTATGAAGGTACATTCAAAGTCACAAAACGTGCTCAACTAGGCTTGAAAGTGCATTTAAAGCAATAAAAACTCAAAATGAGTGTCACGCCTAAACCAAAGGACTTATGCACACATTTCAACATGTATTTAGTTCAGGTTGACATGCTGAAGCCTAAATGAGCATTAATTTGACTACACAACTTATTCCTATGAAGATACATTCAAAGTAAAAAAACGGCTCAACTCGGACTGAAAGTGCATTTAAAGCAATAAAAACTGAAATTGAGTGTCACGCCTAAACCAAAGGACTTATGCACACATTTCAACATGTATTTAGTTCAGGTTGACCTCCTGAAGCCTAAATGAGCATTAATTTGACTACACAACTCATTCCTATGAAGGTACATTCAAAGTCACAAAACGTGCTCAACTAGGCCTGAAAGTGCATTTAAAGCAATAAAAACTCAAAATGAGTGTCACGCCTAAACCAAAGGACTTATGCACACATTTCAACATGTATTTAGTTCAGGTTGACCTCCTGAAGCTTAAATCACCATTAATTTGACTACACAACTTAATCCTATGAAGATACATTCAAAGTAAAAAAACGTGCTCAACTCGGACTGAAAGTGCATTTAAAGCAATAAAAACTGAAAATGAGTGTCACGCCTAAACCAAAGGACTTATGCACACATTTCAACATGTATTTAGTTCAGGTTGACCTCCTGAAGCTTAAATCACCATTAATTTGACTACACAACTTAATCCTATGAAGATACATTCAAAGTAAAAAAACGTGCTCAACTCGGACTGAAAGTGCATTTAAAGCAATAAAAACTGAAAATGAGTGTCACGCCTATACCAAAGGACTTATGCACACATTTCAACATGTATTTAGTTCAGGTTGACGTCCTGAAGCCTAAATGAGCATTAATTTGACTACACAACTTATTCCTATGAAGATACATTCAAAGTAAAAAAACGTGCTCTACTCGGCCTGAAAATGCATTTAAAGCAATAAAAACTCAAAATGAGTGTCGCGCCTAAACCAAAGGCCTTATGCACACATTTCAACATGTATTTAGTTCAGGTTGACCTCCTGAAGCCTAAATCATCATTAATTTGACTACACAACTCATTCCTATGAAGGAACATTCAAAGTAAAAAAACGGGCTCAACTCGGACTGAAAGTGCATTTAAAGCAATAAAAACTCAAAATGAGTGTCACGCCTAAACCAAAGGACTTATGCACACATTTCAACATGTATTTAGTTCAGGTTGACCTCCTGAAGCTTAAATCACCATTAATTTGACTACACAACTTAATCCTATGAAGATACATTCAAAGTAAAAAAACGGGCTCAACTCGGACTGAAAGTGCATTTAAAGCAATAAAAACTGAAAATGAGTGTCACGCCTAAACCAAAGGCCTTATGCACACATTTCAACATGTATTTAGTTCAGGTTGACCTCCTGAAGCCTAAATCACCATTAATTTGACTACACAACTTATTCCTATGAAGATACATTCAAAGTAAAAAAACGGGCTCAACTCGGACTGAAAGTGCATTTAAAGCAATAAAAACTGAAAATGAGTGTCACGCCTAAACCAAAGGACTTATGCACACATTTCAACATGTATTTAGTTCAGGTTGACGTCCTGAAGCCTAAATGAGCATTAATTTGACTACACAACTTATTCCTATGAAGATACATTCAAAGTAAAAAAACGTGCTCTACTCGGCCTGAAAATGCATTTAAAGCAATAAAAACTCAAAATGAGTGTCGCGCCTAAACCAAAGGCCTTATGCACACATTTCAACATGTATTTAGTTCAGGTTGACCTCCTGAAGCCTAAATCATCATTAATTTGACTACACAACTCATTCCTATGAAGGAACATTCAAAGTAAAAAAACGGGCTCAACTCGGACTGAAAGTGCATTTAAAGCAATAAAAACTGAAAATGAGTGTCACGCCTAAACCAAAGGACTTATGCACACATTTCAACATGTATTTAGTTCAGGTTGACCTCCTGAAGCCTAAATGAGCATTAATTTGACTACACAACTCATTCCTATGAAGGTACATTCAAAGTCACAAAACGTGCTCAACTAGGCCTGAAAGTGCATTTAAAGCAATAAAAACTCAAAATGAGTGTCACGCCTAAACCAAAGGACTTATGCACACATTTCAACATGTATTTAGTTCAGGTTGACATGCTGAAGCCTAAATGAGCATTAATTTGACTACACAACTTATTCCTATGAAGATACATTCAAAGTAAAAAAACGGCTCAACTCGGACTGAAAGTGCATTTAAAGCAATAAAAACTGAAATGGAGTGTCACGCCTAAACCAAAGGACTTATGCACACATTTCAACATGTATTTAGTTCAGGTTGACCTCCTGAAGCCTAAATGAGCATTAATTTGACTACACAACTCATTCCTATGAAGGTACATTCAAAGTCACAAAACGTGCTCAACTAGGCCTGAAAGTGCATTTAAAGCAATAAAAACTCAAAATGAGTGTCACGCCTAAACCAAAGGACTTATGCACACATTTCAACATGTATTTAGTTCAGGTTGACCTCCTGAAGCTTAAAGCACCATTAATTTGACTACACAACTTAATCCTATGAAGATACATTCAAAGTAAAAAAACGGGCTCAACTCGGACTGAAAGTGCATTTAAAGCAATAAAAACTGAAAATGAGTGTCACGCCTAAACCAAAGGCCTTATGCACACATTTCAACATGTATTTAGTTCAGGTTGACCTCCTGAAGCCTAAATCACCATTAATTTGACTACACAACTTATTCCTATGAAGATACATTCAAAGTAAAAAAACGGGCTCAACTCGGACTGAAAGTGCATTTAAAGCAATAAAAACTGAAAATGAGTGTCACGCCTAAACCAAAGGACTTATGCACACATTTCAACATGTATTTAGTTCAGGTTGACGTCCTGAAGCCTAAATGAGCATTAATTTGACTACACAACTTATTCCTATGAAGATACATTCAAAGTAAAAAAACGTGCTCTACTCGGCCTGAAAATGCATTTAAAGCAATAAAAACTCAAAATGAGTGTCGCGCCTAAACCAAAGGCCTTATGCACACATTTCAACATGTATTTAGTTCAGGTTGACCTCCTGAAGCCTAAATCATCATTAATTTGACTACACAACTCATTCCTATGAAGGAACATTCAAAGTAAAAAAACGGGCTCAACTCGGACTGAAAGTGCATTTAAAGCAATAAAAACTGAAAATGAGTGTCACGCCTAAACCAAAGGACTTATGCACACATTTCAACATGTATTTAGTTCAGGTTGACCTCCTGAAGCCTAAATGAGCATTAATTTGACTACACAACTCATTCCTATGAAGGTACATTCAAAGTCACAAAACGTGCTCAACTAGGCCTGAAAGTGCATTTAAAGCAATAAAAACTCAAAATGAGTGTCACGCCTAAACCAAAGGACTTATGCACACATTTCAACATGTATTTAGTTCAGGTTGACATGCTGAAGCCTAAATGAGCATTAATTTGACTACACAACTTATTCCTATGAAGATACATTCAAAGTAAAAAAACGGCTCAACTCGGACTGAAAGTGCATTTAAAGCAATAAAAACTGAAATTGAGTGTCACGCCTAAACCAAAGGACTTATGCACACATTTCAACATGTATTTAGTTCAGGTTGACCTCCTGAAGCCTAAATGAGCATTAATTTGACTACACAACTCATTCCTATGAAGGTACATTCAAAGTCACAAAACGTGCTCAACTAGGCCTGAAAGTGCATTTAAAGCAATAAAAACTCAAAATGAGTGTCACGCCTAAACCAAAGGACTTATGCACACATTTCAACATGTATTTAGTTCAGGTTGACCTCCTGAAGCTTAAATCACCATTAATTTGACTACACAACTTAATCCTATGAAGATACATTCAAAGTAAAAAAACGGGCTCAACTCGGACTGAAAGTGCATTTAAAGCAATAAAAACTGAAAATGAGTGTCACGCCTAAACCAAAGGCCTTATGCACACATTTCAACATGTATTTAGTTCAGGTTGACCTCCTGAAGCCTAAATGAGCATTAATTTGACTACACACCTCATTCCTATGAAGGAACATTCAAAGTAAAAAAACGGGCTCAACTCGGACTGAAAGTGCATTTAAAGCAATAAAAACTAAAAATGAGTGTCACGCCTAAACCAAAGGACTTATGCACACATTTCAACATGTATTTAGTTCAGGTTGACCTCCTGAAGCCTAAATGAGTATAATTTGACTACACAACTCATTCCTATGAAGGTACATTCAAAGTCACAAAACGTGCTCAACTAGGCCTGAAAGTGCATTTAAAGCAATAAAAACTCAAAATGAGTGTCACGCCTAAACCAAAGGACTTATGCACACATTTCAACATGTATTTAGTTCAGGTTGACCTCCAGAAGCCTAAATCACCATTAATTTGATCACACAACTCATTCCTATGAAGATACATTCAAACTCAGAATCGTGCTCTACTCGGCCTGAAAATGCATTTAAAGCAATAAATGCGTATAATTATAAAATCTTCAGGTTGACCTCCTGAAGCCTAAATGAGTATAATTTGACTACACAACTCATTCCTATGAAGGTACATTCAAAGTCACAAAACGTGCTCAACTAGGCCTGAAAGTGCATTTAAAGCAATAAAAACTCAAAATGAGTGTCACGCCTAAACCAAAGGACTTATGCACACATTTCAACATGTATTTAGTTCAGGTTGACCTCCAGAAGCCTAAATCACCATTAATTTGATCACACAACTCATTCCTATGAAGATACATTCAAACTCAGAATCGTGCTCTACTCGGCCTGAAAATGCATTTAAAGCAATAAAAACTCAAAATGAGTGTCACGCCTAAACCAAAGGACTTATACACACATTTCAACATGTATTTAGTTCAGGTTGACATTCTGAAGCCTAAATGAGCATTATTTTGTCTATACAACTCATTCCTATGAAGGTACATTCAAAGTCACAAAACGTGCTCAACTAGGCCTGAAAGTGCATTTAAAGCAATAAAATCTCAAAATGAGTTTCACGCCTAAATCAAAGGACTTATGCACACATTTTAACATGTATTTAGTTTAGGTTGACCTCCTGAAGCCTAAATGAGCATTAATTTGATCACACAACACATTCCCATGAAGATACATTCAAAGTCAGTAAGTGCCCTGCTCTGTCTGAAAATGCATTTGAATCAATAAAAACTAAAATTGAGTGTCATGCCTAAACCAAAGGACGTCTGCACACATTTCAACGTCTAAAGTGTTGTTTCCGATGCCTGCTAGTGTATGTGTGCGTGCGTGTGTGAGAGTGTGTAAGTGTGTGCGTGTGTTTGTGTGTGTTTGTGTGGGTGCGTGCGTGTGTGTGTTGTGCGCACCCCCCCCCCCCCCAAAAAAAGTACTGTATTCGGATAAAAATGACGAATTACTCAGAGGTTTTAACTTTTGCTTGCACTTGATTTGTTCTGACACCGACGACGTCCACCAATGACAGCCCGAGTGGATCTAGCCCACGTGGTGTGAGAGCAGGGGGAGGTGAAAAGATGCAAAGCCTAGGTGATTGGCTGTGCATCTTTCAGTCTTCCACGTGGGTTAGTCTTTGATCTTCAATCAGTGTCCAAATGTTGTTTACATGCGTAGCGTGTGCGGATGTGTGTGCCTCTCATGAGTTTGTGTGTGTGTTTGCGCGCGCGTGATCGTGTGCCCATACATGTGTGAGTGTTTCTTTGATCTAAATCATCGTTGGTGTGTTGTTTACGATACGTGCTCGTCTGTGCGTACGTTTGTGTGAGTGTGTGTGCGTGCGTTTGTGTGTGTGCTTGCTGCGTGCTGGCGCGCTCGGAAGCGTGTGTGTCACAGAGAAAGAGAGGGAGCGGGATCGCTGGCCTGTATGTACTCTATGTGAAACACCAGGACATTTGTAATTTCGTCCCTTTCACATTTTTTGGCTTTTTAAAAAATAAAACTTATTTTCATCAATGGTTCATAATGAGTGTCACGCCTAGACCAAATGACTTATGCACACATTTCAACATTTATTTAGTTCAGGTTGACCTCCTGAAGCCTAAATGAGCATTAATTTGACTACACAACTTAATCCTATGAAGATACATTCAAAGTCACAAAACGTGCTCAACTAGGCCTGAAAGTGCATTTAAAGCAATAAAAACTCAAAATGAGTGTCACGCATAAACCAAAGGACTTATGCACACATTTCAACATGTATTTAGTTCAGGTTGACCTCCTGAAGCCTAAATCACCATTAATTTTACTACACAACTTATTCCTATGAAGATACATTCAAAGTAAAAAAACGGGCTCAACTCGGACTGAAAGTGCATTTAAAGCAATAAAAACTGAAAATGAGTGTCACGCCTAAACCAAAGGACTTATGCACACATTTCAACATGTATTTAGTTCAGGTTGACCTCCTGAAGCCTAAATCACCATTAATTTTACTACACAACTTATTCCTATGAAGATACATTCAAAGTAAAAAAACGGGCTCAACTCGGACTGAAAGTGCATTTAAAGCAATAAAAACTGAAAATGAGTGTCACGCCTAAACCAAAGGACTTATGCACACATTTCAACATGTATTTAGTTCAGGTTGACGTCCTGAAGCCTAAATGAGCATTAATTTGACTACACAACTTATTCCTATGAAGATACATTCAAAGTAAAAAAACGTGCTCTACTCGGCCTGAAAATGCATTTAAAGCAATAAAAACTCAAAATGAGTGTCGCGCCTAAACCAAAGGCCTTATGCACACATTTCAACATGTATTTAGTTCAGGTTGACCTCCTGAAGCCTAAATCATCATTAATTTGACTACACAACTCATTCCTATGAAGGAACATTCAAAGTAAAAAAACGGGCTCAACTCGGACTGAAAGTGCATTTAAAGCAATAAAAACTGAAAATGAGTGTCACGCCTAAACCAAAGGACTTATGCACACATTTCAACATGTATTTAGTTCAGGTTGACCTCCTGAAGCCTAAATGAGCATTAATTTGACTACACAACTCATTCCTATGAAGGTACATTCAAAGTCACAAAACGTGCTCAACTAGGCCTGAAAGTGCATTTAAAGCAATAAAAACTCAAAATGAGTGTCACGCCTAAACCAAAGGACTTATGCACACATTTCAACATGTATTTAGTTCAGGTTGACATGCTGAAGCCTAAATGAGCATTAATTTGACTACACAACTTATTCCTATGAAGATACATTCAAAGTAAAAAAACGGCTCAACTCGGACTGAAAGTGCATTTAAAGCAATAAAAACTGAAATTGAGTGTCACGCCTAAACCAAAGGACTTATGCACACATTTCAACATGTATTTAGTTCAGGTTGACCTCCTGAAGCCTAAATGAGCATTAATTTGACTACACAACTCATTCCTATGAAGGTACATTCAAAGTCACAAAACGTGCTCAACTAGGCCTGAAAGTGCATTTAAAGCAATAAAAACTCAAAATGAGTGTCACGCCTAAACCAAAGGACTTATGCACACATTTCAACATGTATTTAGTTCAGGTTGACCTCCTGAAGCTTAAATCACCATTAATTTGACTACACAACTTAATCCTATGAAGATACATTCAAAGTAAAAAAACGGGCTCAACTCGGACTGAAAGTGCATTTAAAGCAATAAAAACTGAAAATGAGTGTCGCGCCTAAACCAAAGGCCTTATGCACACATTTCAACATGTATTTAGTTCAGGTTGACCTCCTGAAGCCTAAATCACCATTAATTTGACTACACAACTTATTCCTATGAAGATACATTCAAAGTAAAAAAAACGGGCTCAACTCGGACTGAAAGTGCATTTAAAGCAATAAAAACTGAAAATGAGTGTCACGCCTAAACCAAAGGACTTATGCACACATTTCAACATGTATTTAGTTCAGTTTGACGTCCTGAAGCCTAAATGAGCATTAATTTGACTACACAACTTATTCCTATGAAGATACATTCAAAGTAAAAAAACGTGCTCTACTCGGCCTGAAAATGCATTTAAAGCAATAAAAACTCAAAATGAGTGTCGCGCCTAAACCAAAGGCCTTATGCACACATTTCAACATGTATTTAGTTCAGGTTGACCTCCTGAAGCCTAAATCATCATTAATTTGACTACACAACTCATTCCTATGAAGGAACATTCAAAGTAAAAAAACGGGCTCAACTCGGACTGAAAGTGCATTAAAGCAATAAAAACTGAAAATGAGTGTCACGCCTAAACCAAAGGACTTATGCACACATTTCAACATGTATTTAGTTCAGGTTGACCTCCTGAAGCCTAAATGAGCATTAATTTGACTACACAACTCATTCCTATGAAGGTACATTCAAAGTCACAAAACGTGCTCAACTAGGCCTGAAAGTGCATTTAAAGCAATAAAAACTCAAAATGAGTGTCACGCCTAAACCAAAGGACTTATGCACACATTTCAACATGTATTTAGTTCAGGTTGACATGCTGAAGCCTAAATGAGCATTAATTTGACTACACAACTTATTCCTATGAAGATACATTCAAAGTAAAAAAACGGCTCAACTCGGACTGAAAGTGCATTTAAAGCAATAAAAACTGAAATTGAGTGTCACGCCTAAACCAAAGGACTTATGCACACATTTCAACATGTATTTAGTTCAGGTTGACCTCCTGAAGCCTAAATGAGCATTAATTTGACTACACAACTCATTCCTATGAAGGTACATTCAAAGTCACAAAACGTGCTCAACTAGGCCTGAAAGTGCATTTAAAGCAATAAAAACTCAAAATGAGTGTCACGCCTAAACCAAAGGACTTATGCACACATTTCAACATGTATTTAGTTCAGGTTGACCTCCTGAAGCTTAAATCACCATTAATTTGACTACACAACTTAATCCTATGAAGATACATTCAAAGTAAAAAAACGGGCTCAACTCGGACTGAAAGTGCATTTAAAGCAATAAAAACTGAAAATGAGTGTCACGCCTAAACCAAAGGCCTTATGCACACATTTCAACATGTATTTAGTTCAGGTTGACCTCCTGAAGCCTAAATCACCATTAATTTGACTACACAACTTAATCCTATGAAGATACATTCAAAGTAAAAAAACGGGCTCAACTCGGACTGAAAGTGCATTTAAAGCAATAAAAACTCAAAATGAGTGTCACGCCTAAACCAAAGGACTTATGCACACATTTTAACATGTATTTAGTTCAGGTTGACCTCCTGAAGCCTAAATCACCATTAATTTGACTACACAACTTAATCCTATGAAGATACATTCAAAGTCACAAAACGTGCTCAACTAGGCCTGAAAGTGCATTTAAAGCAATAAAAACTCAAAATGAGTGTCACGCCTAAACCAAAGGACTTATGCACACATTTCAACATGTATTTAGTTCAGGTTGACCTCCTGAAGCCTAAATCACCATTAATTTGACTACACAACTTAATCCTATGAAGATACATTCAAAGTAAAAAAACGGGCTCAACTCGGACTGAAAGTGCATTTAAAGCAATAAAAACTGAAAATGAGTGTCACGCCTAAAACAAAGGACTTATGCACACATTTCAACATGTATTTAGTTCAGGTTGACCTCCTGAAGCCTAAATGAGCATTAATTTGACTACACAACTCATTCCTATGAAGGTACATTCAAAGTCACAAAACGTGCTCAACTAGGCCTGAAAGTGCATTTAAAGCAATAAAAATTCAAAATCAGTGTCACGCCTAAACCAAAGGACTTATGCACACATTTCAACATGTATTTAGTTCAGGTTGACATTCTGAAGCCTAAATGAGCATTAATATGACTACACAACTTATTCCTAAGAAGATACATTCAAAGTAAAAAAACGGCTCAACTCGGACTGAAAGTGCATTTAAAGCAATAAAAACTGAAAATGAGTGTCACGCCTAAACCAAAGGACTTATGCACACATTTCAACATGTATTTAGTTCAGGTTGACCTCCTGAAGCCTAAATGAGCATTAATTTGACTACACAACTCATTCCTATGAAGGTACATTCAAAGTCACAAAACGTGCTCAACTAGGCCTGAAAGTGCATTTAAAGCAATAAAAACTCAAAATGAGTGTCACGCCTAAACCAAAGGACTTATGCACACATTTCAACATGTATTTAGTTCAGGTTGACCTCCTGAAGCCTAAATCACCATTAATTTGACTACACAACTTAATCCTATGAAGACACATTCAAAGTAAAAAAACGGGCTCAACTCGGACTGAAAGTGCATTTAAAGCAATAAAAACTGAAAATGAGTGTCACGCCTAAACCAAAGGACTTATGCACACATTTCAACATGTATTTAGTTCAGGTTGACCTCCTGAAGCCTAAATGAGCATTAATTTGACTACACAACTTATTCCTATGAAGGAACATTCAAAGTAAAAAAACGGGCTCAACTCGGACTGAAAGTGCATTTAAAGCAATAAAAACTGAAAATGAGTGTCACGCCTAAACCAAAGGACTTATGCACACATTTCAACATGTATTTAGTTCAGGTTGACCTCCTGAAGCCTAAATGAGCATTTATTTGACTGCACAACTCATTCCTATGAAGGTACATTCAAAGTCACAAAACGTGCTCAACTAGGCCTGAAAGTGCATTTAAAGCAATAAAAACTCAAAAGGAGTGTCACGCCTAAACCAAAGGACTTATGCACACATTTCAACATGTATTTAGTTCAGGTTGACCTCCTGAAGCCTAAATCACCATTAATTTGACTACACAACTTATTCCTATGAAGATACATTCAGAGTAAAAAAACGGGCTCAACTCGGACTGAAAGTGCATTTAAAGCAATAAAAACTGAAAATGAGTGTCACGCCTAAACCAAAGGACTTATGCACACATTTCAACATGTATTTAGTTCAGGTTGACCTCCTGAAGCCTAAATGAGCATTAATTTGACTACACAACTTATTCCTATGAAGGAACATTCAAAGTAAAAAAACGGGCTCAACTCGGACTGAAAGTGCATTTAAAGCAATAAAAACTGAAAATGAGTGTCACGCCTAAACCAAAGGACTTATGCACACATTTCAACATGTATTTAGTTCAGGTTGACCTCCTGAAGCCTAAATCACCATTAATTTGACTACACAACTTAATCCTATGAAGATACATTCAAAGTCACAAAACGTGCTCAACTAGGCCTGAAAGTGCATTTAAAGCAATAAAAACTCAAAATGAGTGTCACGCCTAAACCAAAGGACTTATGCACACATTTCAACATGTATTTAGTTCAGGTTGACCTCCTGAAGCCTAAATCACCATTAATTTGACTACACAACTTAATCCTATGAAGATACATTCAAAGTAAAAAAACGGGCTCAACTCGGACTGAAAGTGCATTTAAAGCAATAAAAACTGAAAATGAGTGTCACGCCTAAAACAAAGGACTTATGCACACATTTCAACATGTATTTAGTTCAGGTTGACCTCCTGAAGCCTAAATGAGCATTAATTTGACTACACAACTCATTCCTATGAAGGTACATTCAAAGTCACAAAACGTGCTCAACTAGGCCTGAAAGTGCATTTAAAGCAATAAAAATTCAAAATCAGTGTCACGCCTAAACCAAAGGACTTATGCACACATTTCAACATGTATTTAGTTCAGGTTGACATTCTGAAGCCTAAATGAGCATTAATATGACTACACAACTTATTCCTAAGAAGATACATTCAAAGTAAAAAAACGGCTCAACTCGGACTGAAAGTGCATTTAAAGCAATAAAAACTGAAAATGAGTGTCACGCCTAAACCAAAGGACTTATGCACACATTTCAACATGTATTTAGTTCAGGTTGACCTCCTGAAGCCTAAATGAGCATTAATTTGACTACACAACTCATTCCTATGAAGGTACATTCAAAGTCACAAAACGTGCTCAACTAGGCCTGAAAGTGCATTTAAAGCAATAAAAACTCAAAATGAGTGTCACGCCTAAACCAAAGGACTTATGCACACATTTCAACATGTATTTAGTTCAGGTTGACCTCCTGAAGCCTAAATCACCATTAATTTGACTACACAACTTAATCCTATGAAGACACATTCAAAGTAAAAAAACGGGCTCAACTCGGACTGAAAGTGCATTTAAAGCAATAAAAACTGAAAATGAGTGTCACGCCTAAACCAAAGGACTTATGCACACATTTCAACATGTATTTAGTTCAGGTTGACCTCCTGAAGCCTAAATGAGCATTAATTTGACTACACAACTTATTCCTATGAAGGAACATTCAAAGTAAAAAAACGGGCTCAACTCGGACTGAAAGTGCATTTAAAGCAATAAAAACTGAAAATGAGTGTCACGCCTAAACCAAAGGACTTATGCACACATTTCAACATGTATTTAGTTCAGGTTGACCTCCTGAAGCCTAAATGAGCATTTATTTGACTGCACAACTCATTCCTATGAAGGTACATTCAAAGTCACAAAACGTGCTCAACTAGGCCTGAAAGTGCATTTAAAGCAATAAAAACTCAAAAGGAGTGTCACGCCTAAACCAAAGGACTTATGCACACATTTCAACATGTATTTAGTTCAGGTTGACCTCCTGAAGCCTAAATCACCATTAATTTGACTACACAACTTATTCCTATGAAGATACATTCAGAGTAAAAAAACGGGCTCAACTCGGACTGAAAGTGCATTTAAAGCAATAAAAACTGAAAATGAGTGTCACGCCTAAACCAAAGGACTTATGCACACATTTCAACATGTATTTAGTTCAGGTTGACCTCCTGAAGCCTAAATCACCATTAATTTGACTACACAACTTATTCCTATGAAGACACATTCAAAGTAAAAAAACGGGCTCAACTCGGACTGAAAGTGCATTTAAAGCAATAAAAACTGAAAATGAGTGTCACGCCTAAACCAAAGGACTTATGCACACATTTCAACATGTATTTAGTTCAGGTTGACCTCCTGAAGCCTAAATGAGCATTAATTTGACTACACAACTTATTCCTATGAAGATACATTCAAAGTAAAAAAACGGCTCAACTCGGACTGAAAGTGCATTTAAAGCAATAAAAACTGAAATTGAGTGTCACGCCTAAACCAAAGGACTTATGCACACATTTCAACATGTATTTAGTTCAGGTTGACCTCCTGAAGCCTAAATGAGCATTAATTTGACTACACAACTCATTCCTATGAAGGTACATTCAAAGTCACAAAACGTGCTCAACTAGGCCTGAAAGTGCATTTAAAGCAATAAAAACTCAAAATGAGTGTCACGCCTAAACCAAAGGACTTATGCACACATTTCAACATGTATTTAGTTCAGGTTGACCTCCTGAAGCTTAAATCACCATTAATTTGACTACACAACTTAATCCTATGAAGATACATTCAAAGTAAAAAAACGTGCTCAACTCGGACTGAAAGTGCATTTAAAGCAATAAAAACTGAAAATGAGTGTCACGCCTATACCAAAGGACTTATGCACACATTTCAACATGTATTTAGTTCAGGTTGACGTCCTGAAGCCTAAATGAGCATTAATTTGACTACACAACTTATTCCTATGAAGATACATTCAAAGTAAAAAAACGTGCTCTACTCGGCCTGAAAATGCATTTAAAGCAATAAAAACTCAAAATGAGTGTCGCGCCTAAACCAAAGGCCTTATGCACACATTTCAACATGTATTTAGTTCAGGTTGACCTCCTGAAGCCTAAATCATCATTAATTTGACTACACAACTCATTCCTATGAAGGAACATTCAAAGTAAAAAAACGGGCTCAACTCGGACTGAAAGTGCATTTAAAGCAATAAAAACTCAAAATGAGTGTCACGCCTAAACCAAAGGACTTATGCACACATTTCAACATGTATTTAGTTCAGGTTGACCTCCTGAAGCTTAAATCACCATTAATTTGACTACACAACTTAATCCTATGAAGATACATTCAAAGTAAAAAAACGGGCTCAACTCGGACTGAAAGTGCATTTAAAGCAATAAAAACTGAAAATGAGTGTCACGCCTAAACCAAAGGCCTTATGCACACATTTCAACATGTATTTAGTTCAGGTTGACCTCCTGAAGCCTAAATCACCATTAATTTGACTACACAACTTATTCCTATGAAGATACATTCAAAGTAAAAAAACGGGCTCAACTCGGACTGAAAGTGCATTTAAAGCAATAAAAACTGAAAATGAGTGTCATGCCTAAACCAAAGGACTTATGCACACATTTCAACATGTATTTAGTTCAGGTTGACGTCCTGAAGCCTAAATGAGCATTAATTTGACTACACAACTTATTCCTATGAAGATACATTCAAAGTAAAAAAACGTGCTCTACTCGGCCTGAAAATGCATTTAAAGCAATAAAAACTCAAAATGAGTGTCGCGCCTAAACCAAAGGCCTTATGCACACATTTCAACATGTATTTAGTTCAGGTTGACCTCCTGAAGCCTAAATCATCATTAATTTGACTACACAACTCATTCCTATGAAGGAACATTCAAAGTAAAAAAACGGGCTCAACTCGGACTGAAAGTGCATTTAAAGCAATAAAAACTGAAAATGAGTGTCACGCCTAAACCAAAGGACTTATGCACACATTTCAACATGTATTTAGTTCAGGTTGACCTCCTGAAGCCTAAATGAGCATTAATTTGACTACACAACTCATTCCTATGAAGGTACATTCAAAGTCACAAAACGTGCTCAACTAGGCCTGAAAGTGCATTTAAAGCAATAAAAACTCAAAATGAGTGTCACGCCTAAACCAAAGGACTTATGCACACATTTCAACATGTATTTAGTTCAGGTTGACATGCTGAAGCCTAAATGAGCATTAATTTGACTACACAACTTATTCCTATGAAGATACATTCAAAGTAAAAAAACGGCTCAACTCGGACTGAAAGTGCATTTAAAGCAATAAAAACTGAAATGGAGTGTCACGCCTAAACCAAAGGACTTATGCACACATTTCAACATGTATTTAGTTCAGGTTGACCTCCTGAAGCCTAAATGAGCATTAATTTGACTACACAACTCATTCCTATGAAGGTACATTCAAAGTCACAAAACGTGCTCAACTAGGCCTGAAAGTGCATTTAAAGCAATAAAAACTCAAAATGAGTGTCACGCCTAAACCAAAGGACTTATGCACACATTTCAACATGTATTTAGTTCAGGTTGACCTCCTGAAGCTTAAATCACCATTAATTTGACTACACAACTTAATCCTATGAAGATACATTCAAAGTAAAAAAACGGGCTCAACTCGGACTGAAAGTGCATTTAAAGCAATAAAAACTGAAAATGAGTGTCACGCCTAAACCAAAGGCCTTATGCACACATTTCAACATGTATTTAGTTCAGGTTGACCTCCTGAAGCCTAAATCACCATTAATTTGACTACACAACTTATTCCTATGAAGATACATTCAAAGTAAAAAAACGGGCTCAACTCGGACTGAAAGTGCATTTAAAGCAATAAAAACTGAAAATGAGTGTCACGCCTAAACCAAAGGACTTATGCACACATTTCAACATGTATTTAGTTCAGGTTGACGTCCTGAAGCCTAAATGAGCATTAATTTGACTACACAACTTATTCCTATGAAGATACATTCAAAGTAAAAAAACGTGCTCTACTCGGCCTGAAAATGCATTTAAAGCAATAAAAACTCAAAATGAGTGTCGCGCCTAAACCAAAGGCCTTATGCACACATTTCAACATGTATTTAGTTCAGGTTGACCTCCTGAAGCCTAAATCATCATTAATTTGACTACACAACTCATTCCTATGAAGGAACATTCAAAGTAAAAAAACGGGCTCAACTCGGACTGAAAGTGCATTTAAAGCAATAAAAACTGAAAATGAGTGTCACGCCTAAACCAAAGGACTTATGCACACATTTCAACATGTATTTAGTTCAGGTTGACCTCCTGAAGCCTAAATGAGCATTAATTTGACTACACAACTCATTCCTATGAAGGTACATTCAAAGTCACAAAACGTGCTCAACTAGGCCTGAAAGTGCATTTAAAGCAATAAAAACTCAAAATGAGTGTCACGCCTAAACCAAAGGACTTATGCACACATTTCAACATGTATTTAGTTCAGGTTGACATGCTGAAGCCTAAATGAGCATTAATTTGACTACACAACTTATTCCTATGAAGATACATTCAAAGTAAAAAAACGGCTCAACTCGGACTGAAAGTGCATTTAAAGCAATAAAAACTGAAATTGAGTGTCACGCCTAAACCAAAGGACTTATGCACACATTTCAACATGTATTTAGTTCAGGTTGACCTCCTGAAGCCTAAATGAGCATTAATTTGACTACACAACTCATTCCTATGAAGGTACATTCAAAGTCACAAAACGTGCTCAACTAGGCCTGAAAGTGCATTTAAAGCAATAAAAACTCAAAATGAGTGTCACGCCTAAACCAAAGGACTTATGCACACATTTCAACATGTATTTAGTTCAGGTTGACCTCCTGAAGCTTAAATCACCATTAATTTGACTACACAACTTAATCCTATGAAGATACATTCAAAGTAAAAAAACGGGCTCAACTCGGACTGAAAGTGCATTTAAAGCAATAAAAACTGAAAATGAGTGTCACGCCTAAACCAAAGGCCTTATGCACACATTTCAACATGTATTTAGTTCAGGTTGACCTCCTGAAGCCTAAATGAGCATTAATTTGACTACACACCTCATTCCTATGAAGGAACATTCAAAGTAAAAAAACGGGCTCAACTCGGACTGAAAGTGCATTTAAAGCAATAAAAACTAAAAATGAGTGTCACGCCTAAACCAAAGGACTTATGCACACATTTCAACATGTATTTAGTTCAGGTTGACCTCCTGAAGCCTAAATGAGTATAATTTGACTACACAACTCATTCCTATGAAGGTACATTCAAAGTCACAAAACGTGCTCAACTAGGCCTGAAAGTGCATTTAAAGCAATAAAAACTCAAAATGAGTGTCACGCCTAAACCAAAGGACTTATGCACACATTTCAACATGTATTTAGTTCAGGTTGACCTCCAGAAGCCTAAATCACCATTAATTTGATCACACAACTCATTCCTATGAAGATACATTCAAACTCAGAATCGTGCTCTACTCGGCCTGAAAATGCATTTAAAGCAATAAATGCGTATAATTATAAAATCTTCAGGTTGACCTCCTGAAGCCTAAATGAGTATAATTTGACTACACAACTCATTCCTATGAAGGTACATTCAAAGTCACAAAACGTGCTCAACTAGGCCTGAAAGTGCATTTAAAGCAATAAAAACTCAAAATGAGTGTCACGCCTAAACCAAAGGACTTATGCACACATTTCAACATGTATTTAGTTCAGGTTGACCTCCAGAAGCCTAAATCACCATTAATTTGATCACACAACTCATTCCTATGAAGATACATTCAAACTCAGAATCGTGCTCTACTCGGCCTGAAAATGCATTTAAAGCAATAAAAACTCAAAATGAGTGTCACGCCTAAACCAAAGGACTTATACACACATTTCAACATGTATTTAGTTCAGGTTGACATTCTGAAGCCTAAATGAGCATTATTTTGTCTATACAACTCATTCCTATGAAGGTACATTCAAAGTCACAAAACGTGCTCAACTAGGCCTGAAAGTGCATTTAAAGCAATAAAATCTCAAAATGAGTTTCACGCCTAAATCAAAGGACTTATGCACACATTTTAACATGTATTTAGTTTAGGTTGACCTCCTGAAGCCTAAATGAGCATTAATTTGATCACACAACACATTCCCATGAAGATACATTCAAAGTCAGTAAGTGCCCTGCTCTGTCTGAAAATGCATTTGAATCAATAAAAACTAAAATTGAGTGTCATGCCTAAACCAAAGGACGTCTGCACACATTTCAACGTCTAAAGTGTTGTTTCCGATGCCTGCTAGTGTATGTGTGCGTGCGTGTGTGAGAGTGTGTAAGTGTGTGCGTGTGTTTGTGTGTGTTTGTGTGGGTGCGTGCGTGTGTGTGTTGTGCGCACCCCCCCCCAAAAAAGTACTGTATTCGGATAAAAATGACGAATTACTCAGAGGTTTTAACTTTTGCTTGCACTTGATTTGTTCTGACACCGACGACGTCCACCAATGACAGCCCGAGTGGATCTAGCCCACGTGGTGTGAGAGCAGGGGGAGGTGAAAAGATGCAAAGCCTAGGTGATTGGCTGTGCATCTTTCAGTCTTCCACGTGGGTTAGTCTTTGATCTTCAATCAGTGTCCAAATGTTGTTTACATGCGTAGCGTGTGCGGATGTGTGTGCCTCTCATGAGTTTGTGTGTGTGTTTGCGCGCGCGTGATCGTGTGCCCATACATGTGTGAGTGTTTCTTTGATCTAAATCATCGTTGGTGTGTTGTTTACGATACGTGCTCGTCTGTGCGTACGTTTGTGTGAGTGTGTGTGCGTGCGTTTGTGTGTGTGCTTGCTGCGTGCTGGCGCGCTCGGAAGCGTGTGTGTCACAGAGAAAGAGAGGGAGCGGGATCGCTGGCCTGTATGTACTCTATGTGAAACACCAGGACATTTGTAATTTCGTCCCTTTCACATTTTTTGGCTTTTTAAAAAATAAAACTTATTTTCATCAATGGTTCATAATGAGTGTCACGCCTAGACCAAATGACTTATGCACACATTTCAACATTTATTTAGTTCAGGTTGACCTCCTGAAGCCTAAATGAGCATTAATTTGACTACACAACTTAATCCTATGAAGATACATTCAAAGTCACAAAACGTGCTCAACTAGGCCTGAAAGTGCATTTAAAGCAATAAAAACTCAAAATGAGTGTCACGCCTAAACCAAAGGACTTATGCACACATTTCAACATGTATTTAGTTCAGGTTGACATTCTGAAGCCTAAATGAGCATTAATTTGACTACACAACTCATTCCTATGAAGGTACATTCAAAGTCACAAAACGTGCTCAACTAGGCCTGAAAGTGCATTTAAAGCAATAAAAACTCAAAATGAGTGTCACGCCTAAACCAAAGGACTTATGCACACATTTCAACATGTATTTAGTTCAGGTTGACCTCCAGAAGCCTAAATCACCATTAATTTGATCACACAACTCATTCCTATGAAGATACATTCAAACTCAGAATCGTGCTCTACTCGGCCTGAAAATGCATTTAAAGCAATAAATGCGTATAATTATAAAATCTTCAGGTTGACCTCCTGAAGCCTAAATGAGTATAATTTGACTACACAACTCATTCCTATGAAGGTACATTCAAAGTCACAAAACGTGCTCAACTAGGCCTGAAAGTGCATTTAAAGCAATAAAAACTCAAAATGAGTGTCACGCCTAAACCAAAGGACTTATGCACACATTTCAACATGTATTTAGTTCAGGTTGACCTCCAGAAGCCTAAATCACCATTAATTTGATCACACAACTCATTCCTATGAAGATACATTCAAACTCAGAATCGTGCTCTACTCGGCCTGAAAATGCATTTAAAGCAATAAAAACTCAAAATGAGTGTCACGCCTAAACCAAAGGACTTA